>NC_084954.1:18669437-19302687 GCF_949316205.1 Platichthys flesus
CCCAAGGGAGACGTCCTCCTGTCAAGCTATTGACACCACTTCCTGCTCCATAGCTGTGGAAGAGGGAGAGGAACCATGTTAGCTCATTAACAGCTCGTGCTCGCCCCTCAATCAGACGTGTTCAGTCGAGGGAGGAGGAAACTGTGTCGTTTTCCAAATGATTGGTGGTGACTGGTCACCCGGAGACACCAGTATTGATGGTTAACCGTTCATGAACTGTTATACGAAATGTCAGTGTTCCACTAAAGATATAATTGTGTGAATGAACGTCAGAGTTTATGCACATTGAATAATGCATTTATGAGTGTGCATGAATAATGAATGTCATGCATAATTCAAGGCCCAGCTATGATAGTTCAAACTTTTTAACAGTGCAACATTTTGTAGTTTTAAATCGTGAAAAACCACAGAGTTTGAGACCGCACTCTCTCCCTGTCATTGCAGACAGGTGGATGGAGAACAGCTACTGAAGCTCACTGGAAAAAGAAATAGTGAAACTTTGAGAGCTAGTGACCTGGAGACCCGGCAGGACGCGGTGCTGGTGCTATGCAGGAGGTCGGAGTTACATCCACCAGCCTCATAACAAGGCAGCAGGCGGAGGGGCTGGTCTAACACTGCAGCTCACACACTGCATGCAGATACACAGGGATAGTCTGAGACCTCTGGATAACCCTGAGGAACAGGAAAGAAATATGAAATATACAAATATATAAATGCTAAAATATGAAATATAAAATGAAATATGTGCTGTTCCCTGGCTTTTAAACATTTATTGTTGTTGTTCTTTAAACGAAAAACGTTGCTGTTGCAAAACAAGATAAGCTACAGGGTCGGTCTAAGTGTATACCTCACCCAGGCTAATTCCCTATCTAGCCATGTTAAAGGTTCAGTGTGTAGGATTTAGCAACATCTTGTGGTGAAGTTGCATGTTGCAGATGCAGTTGTTTTAAAAAACTCGTAGTGTGTTTGGTTTGTACAGTGTGGGCTACTGTAACAAACATGGTGACATCTCTAGGACCGGTATGACCTGTTCCCAATGTAAATATAAACTTTTGTATATTAACATTTAAATATAAGGGGCCCAAACCAAATTAGTAACATTTTGAGGAAACACACTATATTCAGTTTTTGTCAATAGAACCCTTTAACCTAAATTTTACACACTGAACCTTAAAAGCAGAGTTTACACACAGTAGATTGTTGTGACCGGCCATATTTGTCTCGCCGCTGTTTCACATGGAACCCAAAACATTTTCTACTCTTCTCATAAATATAGAAGAGATCTCTAACTTAGTGTTCTAGCACTACTTGTCGTTTGCTCGTGCAGCGCAGTTCTCTCTCTCATGCGATAACTTGTCTTTTACTTTTTAGTCTGTGTAACTGTCACTCAGAATCTGTTGCACGTGAGAGCGTTCGTGCTCACACACCCCGCCACAGCCATAGATAATGAATCAATTCTGGAAAAGCTGTAGAGATAAAAAACATTCCTGTATCTATATATTTGGTTTATTTCTCTAACCCATACATCTTTCCACCAAGTTGTGTCATGATCCATCTATGGTTTGTTTTGTTATCCAACTAACTAACAACACGAAAAGAGGATAATTAGCTCCATGGCGGAGCTAATTATCCTCAAGCCCCATCAAGATGCCTGGTTTATGAATTTATCTGTAGAGCACCTTTCATGCAGGGAATGAAGCTCTAAGTGATTCAGTTTATTATACCGTGAGGGGAAATTCACTCAGTGTCACATCGTCCCGACCAACCACATCCCACACACACACACACACACATATACACACAAACACAAACATAGCAGTGAAAACAGGTTGTAGATACACCGAAAACAAATGTCAAATATACAAACCTGAGGAAATAACGACCCTGGTGTGAAACATCCAATCAGGAGCTTGTAACTCTGTTAATGACAGGAGGAAGGTGAAGACGACACAGTTGAGAAGCTGCTGTAACAATCTGCAGCTACAACCAATTCACACTTTGCATGAATTGGACGCGGTTTGTCCCGACTGCAGCAACGAAGCTTCCCTGAGTTCTGCTCTGCCGTGAGTCCTGCCTCTGAATGGCTTCTTCTCCATGGCAACCAGGCTCATTCACGTTGTTGTAATCAGTCCCAATTCAGCACGCCATGAATATATCCCAGAAACAAATTCTTATTATTAAGGCATAATTCAGCCTCCCACGTTATTATGTTTAATATTAAAGATATTGAAATAAAATGCTAGAACAGGGAGGGGGTTCTGGTTCTGGTGCAGCCGTGGACACACGTCCACCCAGCGTCAACTGTCCCCGGGATGACCTGTGTGGCAGCACATCACATATCTGAGATAAACCAACTAGAAGAGCAGGTAGTGGAGCGCAAACCTCTGCCTGTAGCGCCTCTACAGTCCCCATATGAACACACATTGAAATTCACTAGAACTATTGAGATCAGCACCACATTGCACCGACAATCCCAGAATTCTCCATCTGTCTGTCTCTATGTGGAATCGACATGTCAGAACGGTTCCATGTTGCGCTTCACACTTGGCTTGAGTATTGTTAAGAGCACAAGGAGGTGCAGTGCTGGATATGCTGGGATTTTGACATGTGATACGTTCAATGTTAAAAACAGGTGACGGACTCAGGTGACTGAAAGGTCTGCACGTTGGCTGCCCCTCCCTCCTCCTTGTATTTATGAATGTGTGTGTGTGTGTGTGTGCATGCATGCACGTGTGTGTGTGTTTGAGTCTGTGTGTGTGTGTGTGATTGACATGGCAGGTTTTAGGCAGGGGCGTGGTTTTCGATCTACAGGACTCTGCAGCTTAGTCCCACTAATCACCCGCTGCAGTATAAGAACTCAGGTCTTCCTTCCACTCGTCGGCGGATTATGCAGTTTAATAACCAGTAGTATTGACCAGTACAGGCTCCAGTATAAAAATCCTGTTTTTGCCTGCCTCAGGTATCTTGCTGCCTGTCCGTCCTGCCAGCATCCTGTCTGCTTGTCTGCCTGTCTCCTGTCTGATCGTGCGCCCTGCCGATCTGTCCATCGGTGGACCTGCCCTGCCTGAGAACTACAGCTACTCATTCTCTTCCAGTCAGCGGCTGATCCTTCAGCGGGAGGTCACCCAACATCACCTTGTCAGTCGGAATCTGTTCAAATCAAATCAAATCAAAGTGTATTGTCACATGCACCAATGACAGCGTCATCGGAGCAGTGAAATTCTTATGACATGGCAGGCAAACATCTACGCAGTAGGCGACTTTACAAAATGACAAAAAAATAACATACTATGTAACGTAACATTGTAACATATAACACAGTCAAGTGATTATTAAATTAAGTAATATGAATATATGTATAATATATAACATAGTCAAATTAAAGTCAAAGTCAAAGTATTGTACATATTTCATTGCACGGGAGAGGGACGTTTTTTCCTCGTGCACCCACACCACTGTCACGGACTGAATGAATTCCGTGGGAAACAGAAACAAGCTAAACAGAATCTTTGATAGTAGTGGATTCCTTCTGACGCGTACTACTTCATTCTGCTAAGACCAGTCTTGGCTCATCATCGGGCTCAAGTCATTGTCTTTCATCCAGTGTTTTCAGATATGTAGTGAGTATTGTCAGACATATTCTATCCATATATACAAGTCAAGGAGGGGGTCCAAAGCCAATTCGATGCGGATTTATTTCCTCAATGTCAACCGCACACTTTATAAATACATTATTTTTTACCAGCAGGCATTGCAGTTATTTGGGTGAAATCTATACCGTTGGAATCGGTTGTGTTACCCCTGCAGCTGTATACATCAGAGTCTCACCGTGCAGGTAAACTGTAGCCCTGCAGGCAGCGCAAAACGGTGAGCACAGTAAAACCAGTGCAAATAAGAGAATATAGATCCTGCTATTGGAAAACATTCCTCAGCGAGCACAGCAGGCTACAGCTCTTGATTTCCTCACCTCCCGCCGTGCACGCTGCAGAGGCGTGGGGAAGTTTAACTTGCCTGCTGGCTTCACGTGTTATTATCGCCGTGCTTCCACTTCCTGTGTAAATGTAGGTAACAAGGTGATCTGCCGGTCCCACGACACCACGGTACATCTGTCAGAAAAGGCTCGGACGGGGATCCCCTGTGAATTCCTATAAGCCCCCGCCTGCTCTGTCCCATTGCAGCTGAGCAAACCACAGGAGATGAAGGGGGCAGAGGGCACCGCGAGATGTGCTTCAACTGCCAATAGGAAAATGTCAGCCCCCTCTCGCAGACGAAGAATAACAAATAGCCCCTTGAGTGTCTTGACAAGCCAACTCCAACCCCCCCCCCCCCCCCGTCCCCCCCGAGAATTAAGCGTGACAAGAGAAGTAACCGCCTCCTGCTGCCTGGGAAATTTATCTCATCTGCTGCTTGGAGACATTTTTGACGGGAGTTTCGTACATATTTCATCACTTGTCTCAGGTAATGCTAGTCAGTACCGTCATCAAGAGTCGTAAACAGGAAGGGTTTGACGTTATTTACCTTGAGCGCGAAAGCCGACCCTGGGATTATCATTAATGTCGAAGCGCATCAGCAGAGAGAAGAATCATTTCTTCTCGTTTAATTCAACATTTCACACTGCTGTCAGAAATCCCGTCCGTTTATTTGGACCTGTTCAAAAACCGGGCTCAATTTATTTTATTTTTCTACGGCTGCTTGAATGATGGCAACAGTCATTTCCTGCAACTGCACTATCAGAAGCTTTCAGACACACACACAGACGCGCGCACACACACACACACACACAGTGGGTTGGTCTGTTTGACACAAAGTTGGAGCATCTTGGTGTGACATTGATTTTACAGGACAGCCAACTCTGCGACCGCTCTCCGGCTCTCCGTGTTTGTCACAGACTCGTCTGCCTGGAAGCTGCCGGAGAGAATATCCGATCATTTTCATTTAGAAACACAGCCTTCAAAATGTAAACTGACGGCCATTGATCACTGCTATATTAGATGTACCCCAGCACCTAAATTTGACCTCTTCACTTATATACACAATCTATCATCCTTTGAGACGAGACGGATCGTAATCGTGTGTGTGTTCTTCTATTGAAACTCCTTATTGATATACAATATACGTCCCTCACACTGCGTCCTGGGCTCAGACGTGTCGGTTCGACCAATTTATTTCTTCCAGGTTTGAGCTCAGTGTCAGACTGCACACAGTGTCTGTTCATCAGAGGTGGTTGTCTTACACATGCAAACTGTTTCATTTAGCTAAAAGCACTTAAAGGTTCAGTGTGTAGATTAGTGACATTTAGTGGTTAGGTGTTATGCTGCAGATGAATACCCCTAACCTCACCCTCCCCTTCCAAACATGAAGGAGAACCTGTCGTGGCCTTCAGTTGTCATTAAAACTCAAAAGGTGTTTAGTTTGTCCAGTTTGGACTGCTGGCGAAAACATGGTGGTCTCCGTAGAGAGGACCCACTGCCAATGTAAATATAAAGTGATTAATTATAAAAGGCAGATTCTAGGGTCAAGAAAACCACAATTTGTACAATTTAGATGAAACACATCAGTGAAAACATCACTAGGATTATTTTATACCCAATAGATCCATTTCACCTAAATCTTACATACTGAACCTTTAACATATCAATTATATCTACCTACTTATTCCAAGAACATCTGTCTCTAAGTATGACACATCTACTTATAGACACTTACCAACTTCACACTTGGCATGTGTACTGCAAAAGGCCAACAGTGCTGCAGTAACTGGGGGCGGGGCTTCACTGTCAGTCAGGGGACCGAGGTGAACATGTGTTCTTCTACGTCCTCGAATAAACAACATCATCTGGCCCGTCGTGGACTTGTGGCTGATCCACAGGTCGCATGGGGTCGGAAAAATGTACTTTCCTGATTATAATGGATAGATTTGGGTTGGGCTGAAATAGGCCAATTGGACGAGTCATCAGGAGAGAATTCGTCTCTCTTTGGGTGAGACTAAATTCCTAATGCTGCAGCACATTGTAAAGAGAGTCTTGTGCATTCCTGCAACGACCGCTGTGAGCGCTCATTCTGCACTGCAGGGTGCATCATTGAGGAGAGGCACAGTCGCCTAAATCCTGGCACAGTGGATGCTATTATATTTTTGGAATGCTCATGCAGGTGCGGGTCCCTAAATTGGAGAAAATCATTCTTTCAGGAAGGTGAGTCAAGCATAAGTGTGAATTAGAATGAAACCAGAGCCGATCCGTGTATCTCTAACATGGATGTAATTGCAATTTTCTTTGAGTATTATTTGTGAGTTATGTCTCCATGGCATTGAATTAGTTTTTGCATTGGATAACATTAAACAATAAACAATTTGGTTTGGTTTAAATGTGCACAATTTCCCTGGAACCCAGCAGAGAAAATGAAGGGACATGCTGTTTTATAAGGAATTTGAGATCTGTGGAACACTATGTGACAGTCTCACCACGAGACCCATGGCCACTGGCTGCAAATAAAAACCAGCTGCCACGACGCAGAAGGTCAAGTAACATAGTGACCAGAATGAAAAGATTCTCTGCAGGAGCTGCTGGAGGAGCAACGTGTCACTCTTTTGATGTGTGTGTGTGTGTGTGTGTGTGTGCATTGTTAGAGACAAGGACAATGGTTATCAGTGTGGGCTGACTGGATTCTGAGCATCAGAGTCTTACAGTAATGACGATTTTGACCACTTTTACCCACCACTAAAGCCACCACGAGCGTTGGCTACACATTAAGCAGGAGGGCGCTGGATAGAATGTATACCTCCACTAGAACCTACTGATGTCCACAGCCGACCAGACCACAGAAGATATTATGCTGAGGACAACGTTTGTGTCGGGAAAGATACAGTTTGGCCTGGTGGTGGCGCTGAAGGAGACGTCACAGGGTCAAACAGAATCAAGTTTCTTCTTCATGACACTGCGCCTGTGCACACACAATATTTTAGTCATTTTAAATGGGAGACAAATATTTATTATATTATAGTAGCCTATTGTGTGTGTGTGTCTTGTGTGTTTTTAATGCTGTAGTACAGAGGTCTGCGACCCCTAGGGGTCATTTTTTATATTTTTTGTAATTTTGTATTTATTTTCTAACCAATTTTTTTCCCCACAAATTTAAATGTGTTTAATTACACATTAACATGCATCAAACATATTGTGAGGCTGATATGACCCTCTGCCTGACAACCTCCATGTATGTTTAAAATAAAACATGGATCTTGATTACTATATTCACAGATTCATGTTTTTATTTTATAGCTGTGTTGTATGCAAGATTTATAAATGGCAGTGGCATGGCCACCCTGTACCATGCACATGTTTAAATTAAAAACATGAATATATGAACCTGTGTTATATTTGAATAGCTTAGAAAAGAAATCCACAATAATAGGGTAGCTATGTTTAAATATGGCACTAGGCCCAGTTTAATATAAAACACAATTTTATACAATATATATAGTAGGGGCACCCTGCTCAATCTCTCCACCAGTTTGGGGGTCCTTGGCCTGAAAAATGTTGAAGACCTCTGCTGTAGTAGGATTATAGATTTATTAATAAAGAAAATAAACCATAGTTACTTTCCGTTTAAGTTCTTATTGGTCAATCATTTAAAAACAATCTCGGACTTGGCACAAAAACATATTTTCTTTTCTAAATGTTTAGTTGAGATTAAAAGTATTTTTGAATCTGCTTATTTCTTTCATTCATCCATGTTGAAGTGTGATTATCACTCCATGAGATCATTTGGCAGCCGACAGTGGACTCCCACAGTTACGAACAGTACTATTTTAGAAGTAAAAAAAAAAATGGTACTCTGATAAGTGTATACTGAGCCCACAAGTATATTCAAAAAATGAAGTATGTGTAGCATGTTTGATCCCTGGTCGCTGCTATCTGGGTCACATAATGATTTAAATGTATCGGTGACAAACCACTCCACAGTCTCTTACTCAGTGGCTCTCGGATCAGCCATGAGCCCCTGGGCAGCTCTTTCTCCAACAACCTCCTCTGTACGAGTCTTCCAGTGTCCCCAGTCTGCACCTCGCTGGCCGAGTCCTCTCTGGCCGTGGACAAACTTGACTGCACCATGAGAGCAGCCTTTAGTTGAGCCAGCTCCATGTTCTCCCCCTGTGACTCCTGTGCTTCTCAGTGGACGGTCCAGTGGGCAGCACAGTCCGATGAGGTGGGCAGTCGTGTGTTTGTTTTAACATGTCAGTGCCAGCTGCATCTATATTCCCACTTGGAGGTATGAAAATCAGTTTTACCTCATAAACGGGCACGGTGGAGCTTTGGTCTGGTTCCATTGTGACAGAAGATGCTTGTCATATTGTCATCAGGGAGTGTGTGTCTCTGTGTGTTTAAGTGTTTGTATGTGTGTTTAAGCATTTGTGTGTGTGTGTGTGTGTCTGTGTGTGTGTGTGGCTATATCTCCAGATGGAGGTATAAACCTGTGCTACCTACCTGTTGGGGAAAATAACAGATTTCAGAGCCATCACTTTGTCAGCCTAATGGAAAAATAATGGTGAGTGTAAAATGAGTAGACAATGCTGAAGTGACTCAGCATCTGCACTAATGTTTAAATTTTTGTTTCTTGTTGCTTAGAAACTGATAACTTCCACGCTGAGATAAACCCCTCCCCCTCCCTCAGAGCCCAGACCCAGTATTTCATTTTCATATTCCAAGGTCATAATGTCACATTCTGTCTCGCCCCTGTTCCAGTGGCTTCTCTAATTCAATGTGAGCTCTCACTCAGAGTTGAATTTCCCCTGCAAGCTACAGGTTCTGGAAGCAGCTTAAAACAAAGCACAGAAATGTTCGTGCTTTTTCCTTTTGGGACAGACAAGCATCAACATTAAGCGGGGGCTTGACTGGGTTTTCTCAAACGATGGCTCATTTGACCACAGAAACTACGATTGTGGTTCTTTTACCGTTGTTTGGTGGTTAATTTGTAGCATTCGTGTTTTCTGTTAATGCGCTTGGGTGAGACATCTCAGCCAACGTTGTTAAGCTACTAGTGAGTTTAGTTTAGTAAAACATTAAAAGAAGCTTCTCTAATTCAATGTGATCTCTCATTCGACGCTTCTTTCATCAGTTTCTGGAGTTTCATTTTCATATTCTACTACGATGAAGAATCAGACTCCTCTACAGCAGAAATTGAGGCCTTCGTGGTTTTGAGAAAGTTTCATAATGCTTACCTCGCGTGAAAAGAATAGTGAATAGATTCTTCTCATTTTTCAAAGACCTTCCATTCACATCTTCTACACATGTGAAGGAAGCCAAAGAACTCACTGTAGAAAAGCACTGTCTTCCAAAACTGCATTAAGTGTTGGTAAATAAATATCAGTGGGTTTCAGAGATTTTCTTACATCGAAAGTAAAACGTTTAGGTTCACTGCAGCCCTCTGAGGCTGAAATAGCTTCTTCAGTTGAAAATGCATGAACTCTGGGGTCCACACTACTATGCAGATTAAGAGATGCTAAAACGGGGAAGATGGTTAATGCTGCTGGCCCCGTTTTAGTTTGAAAACGCCGCTGCTGCATTGGTGTCTAGACGAGCAGAAACTGAGACGTTTGGATATGAGGTCACAGACTCTCACACTTGCTGTTTGGGTCATTGCCTTTAGGATGAAGCCTTCGTTGATTTGTCAGACACTGATCACATCAGTCCTTCCCAGACGAAAAAACACATGAAATATCCTTGACTAGTAGTGTAGAATTGTGCAGCATTTTCAGGCGTTTTCCCCACTGTCAAAGTGCCTACCCCACCCCACTATCTAAGTGCCCCTGAGCAAGGCACCTTACTCCCCCAACACCTGCTCCCCGGGGCACCGTGAATGGCTGCCCACTGCTCTGTGTGTCCTCCTGTGTTCACCAGATGGGTCATAGCAGAGAACAAATTTCCCCCCCTTGCATGTCGTGTGTGTGTGCATGTGTGTGGGACCAATAAATGTATCTTATCTGCAGTGTTGGGCAAGTTACTGAAAATTAGTAATTAGTTACAGTTACTAGTTACTTCTTTTAAAAGTAATTGAATTACTTCACCAGTTACTGTATACAAAAAGTAATTAGTTACTAGGGAAAGTAACTTTTAAGTTACTTTTATGTCTGCTTTTTAAATGTAATGAATATGAATAGTACTGAACAGTTAAACACAATAAAAATATGTTTTGTAATCAACAGGGCAACAGGCCTTCAAATAAAGCAGTAGTACAAAAATCCCTTTTAATACTTAACTTAATACAAAATAACTGTCTCAGTCATTTAACAGTGTTTTTTTTTACCACATTAGGCCCAATGAAATAAAAGTGAGAAGAAGCTTCTCAAACTTATGATCTGAGAGCCTATTTCCTCTTTGGAGAGAGAATCAGGCTCACCTTGCGTTACTGCCTGTAGCTCTCACGGAGCGGACAGATTTAATAGACACACCAACGCTGTCAGTGTTTCCCCTAGGTTTACAGCTTTTTCTTTAAGGGGCGGGGGGCGCGGAAGCTCTCTGTCCGCTGGTGGAAGTGTGCTCACCTGTGTGTGTGCGCATCGGGATGGAACTCCGCCGTGAGCGATACAGAGAGCAGATGAGAAATCTAAACGCGAGACCATGTGGCGAGGGGGGGGGGCGAAAAAAAGAAAAAGAGCTGTTACATGCGCCGGAGCGTCCTCATGACTGCCTCTTGTCCAGTGCGATCGTCCCACACGTCCTTCGCGGTAGATCGTGATCGACGTAACGCGAGTAACGAACTAATTTAAATTTCAGTAATTGTAACTGCGTTACTTGATTTAAAATAATACCTCGTTACATGCTCGTTACCGCTAAAAGTAGTGGAATTACAGTAACGCGTTACTTTGTACTGCGTTACTCCCAACACTGCTTATCTGCTAGTATGGACGGAGATTAAAACCGATTCAGAGCCAAAAGGCTTGTGTGACCAAGATCCACCTTTTATTCAAACAAAATCACAGCTTATATGTAGTTTCATGAACTTGGGGAAGTAAACCTATGGAACGTCGTTCAGCAGAAAGTTAAATCCGAATTAAGTCATATTACTGAAAATAAGGACTTATTAGCTCCACACCACAATACAAGAATAATAATGCTGATTCGTTATCTGCACTTCGTCTGCAGGAAGTGACAATCAGGTCGCTGAAGTTATTACCCGACATGTGCTGCTTTAAACTTTTAAAGTCTCGAAGCGTGATATCATGTACAGTATGTTGCCATCAAGTGCATATTTAACCTTTAAAATGTCCTTGTTTTAAAATGAGTCACCTTGAAGCGTTCCAGTCAGTGTTTTACTGTCCTGGCACTCACAGTAGTTTAATGATGTAGCTACAGCGTAGCTGCAGCAGTCACAGTTGCTTCTCATTAAACACTCACCAGTTCTTTTGTCTGCTGCTAACATCTGAATTCAAGGGCCTGATAAAAAAAAAAAAAAACACTTAAGACTTTGACTTGTAAATGTGACAGTTATTATTTTTAAACCATGCAAGATGAAAAAGCTTGACGAGCCTAGCAACAGTAACTCAGAGGGGTCGGGGCTTCAGCTGGAACGCGACAAGCAAATACCAGAGAGGCAGAAAAAAGAAAATGAATGGAACTCTCAGTGACAGCAGCTTGTCAGCGATCAGCCAGCTCTGTGTCAAATGCATTAGTACAAACCACACCTCAACAAGAACTTAGTTAGATCTTTTATTAAAGAATAAAGATGCAGATGGGGGGGGCGGACTGTAAGAAAAACTCTGTGATCCTCCGAGATCTGGCATCTTACAATCGGGTCTGCTTGAAGTTCTCTTCCCCGTTCCCACAGGAGAGAGAAGACATCAGGGAAGGAGTTGAGTGACGAGGCGAGGGAGGAGAGAGTGTAAATAAATCAAACAGAGACTTATTGAATTGCATTAGTAAGTATACATGTTTGTACATGTAGATTATTTACATGGTACCAGTGTGGCTCTTGTGCTGAGCTTGAGTTGTGAAGATACCATTTGAAGCTGTCATCGGAGTTCTCTCACAGACAGACAGGGCGGGCAGATGTTGTCTTCCAGGCAAACAGGAATCTGATATTTCTCAGAGGGAAAGCTGTCGGGAGTCAGACAATTGGTTCAGGTAAAAGCTCAGCGGGCAGGGAACCAGTTTTCAAGTCGGCCACAGGATGATGAATTGATAAGTGTCTGGTTCACTGAAACAAAAACAAAAAAAAAGATTACTTCCATTCATCCAGAGCCTTCCACAGTTTTGGTCAGTGGCTAAAAGGTTCCTTGGGTTCAAAGCCCTGTCAGGTAATACTCCTTCACTACCTGACACTGGCTTAAAACAAATTTCTATAAACAGATTCTTTATGTGAATATGTAAAATCCGTAGATAAGATACTGGGGCGGGTCTCTGGTTTTGACAAACCACGTTTGAGCATGCTTTGTTTTCCCGAAAGTGAGCAGACTGTGTGGAGAGCAAACGAGGAGGAACACATTGACCGAAATTCATCGGGTAAGTCTTTTCATTTTTTCTGCATTCATATACAGAAAGCTGTTAAGATTATAGCCAAAATATCGTCAGGACCTAATCCACGTCCCAAAAAGCACCGCTGTGCAAACGGAACACAGAGTAAACAGGTAACGGCTAATAGACGTATGGGACGTCAGTGTTCGCTTGACAGCTAGCTCTATTTTCAGCGTCTGTTCTTATCGCCGAACGGTCTCACATCTCATTATGGTTAGGTTGACATCTTGGCGGCTATTTGTAGGACAATCTCTTTTTTCCGAGTTGTATTCTTTTAGTTTATTCACTTCTGTGTGTGCTGCCTGTTGCTAACGTCATTGACTCGCTCTCTGTGAATTTCCCTGCTGTGTTCTCACATGTTCCAGTGAAGAAAAGTTCTGGAAAACGTCCATAGTTGAATTCTCACATTCAGCACCTTGGAAAATTGACCAGTCATCAGTGCACATCTGACAGAACCCCCACATACACATCCTGTAACCAGCCCTTAAATTAACCATGCAAACATACAAACCTTTGAAACTTATCTGATTATTAGAAATAGGTATAATGTGCATTATTCTGGCTGAAATTGCACAACATTGTTGCAATTATATTTTCAGAAGAAAAGTCAACTGAGAAGTTAGATTCATTCGAAATAATGGGCTGGGTGTGTCCCCCCCCCCCCCTTTTTTTTTCAGGAGAATAAAATAGTCATATGCAATTATTCAAATCGCATCTAAACTTAATTAGATCTTCAATTAGATTCTCATTCAACCAGATGCCACTTGAGCACGAACATTATTATCAGACTCTTGTAGCGGTAAGTAGCATTTAGTATTTTTCAAGGTATTTCCCTCTCTACCAATTGACGTGACGGAACAACTGACGGAATGACAGTTGCCATCTCTATTGTGACACAGCACAACAACATCGACCAAGGTTATTGGATCCACACGATAGAAAAAGAGAGAACATGTTTGTCTCATTGGTTGGATGACTCAGTCGAACACGAGTTGGACTAATTGGATAACAGAGGAAAACAGGAAGAGCAGAAAGAGCTTGAGGCATAAGTGGCAAATGAAAAAAGAGAATGTAAATGTAATCACCCTCGGTTAACTTTAGGCTCCATTAACCTAACATGGCTACACTCTCTGTTTCTGTAATGAGACAGATGCATGTTTTATATACAGGAGAGAAGTAATAAGGTTTCCCAGCCAGTGTCTGCTTTGTACTTGTTGAGGGTTTGGGCCTTAATGAGCTATTTTCGTCTTGACATTGGAAACAATCTGTCCAAAAAGAAAATGGCAAAATGATTTCCCACTGTTGTAAACAGATTGGAAACTCAGAACTTTCAGAAAATGGCGATGGCCCAACAGGAAATAAAGCCTCAACATTGTTTTACCACTTTAAAAAATCGTTTGGGAAGCTGGGCTGACTTTGAAGCAACAGCATCGCATCTTCACACTTTAACACAAATGTGTAATTTTAAACTTCCTTTCCCTCCGATGGTCATGTTCACACCTCAACACTCGTCACTCGTCTTGATGAGCTGTCTGCTGTGGGATGGCATTGTGCCCGAGGCTGAGAGATAACCAGGAACCATAAAGTCCAAACAGAGAGGACGCAGATGGTGAACACAGCCAATGTGCAATAACCCCCCCCCCCCCGATATTTGCAGTGTTTTGGTTGGATGTTATTTTCTGCATGTTTAGTCGCTCCCTTCTTTTTGGCTCTATCCGTTTTTTTTTTTAAATAGTTGATGTCACGACGATCTTACACAACCCAGCAAGTCCAGGTCAAATGGTTTACAGCCGGAAACATGATAACTATGAACACACATCAGTACATACTTAAAATTCATATCCAACTTTGGTCTATCGCCTCGATTCAAACTGATTCATGCATAACGACTAAGACTGTTTGGCTCTTTCTTCCTTCCTCTTAAAGTTTGATTCAACCATTGACCATTGCCCCCCAGAGGAAACATCAGTTTACTGCCAAACACGTCTGGAAATGGATGTGTTCACTCAGCAGCGGGTGATACTTTCAGACCTTTAATAAAACAGGAAGGTTGGTTTGTGTCAAACCAGAAATAAGAATGCGCCTGAATTTAAACTTCTTATGAGTCAAAACATCGTGAAGCACTCTCAATTTAACAGAACAGAGAAGATGCTCCACTGCCGACTGCAATGTCAAATGTTGATGAAATGTGATGTCTAAATCATGCGCTCTCCAAAGATCAGTGTCACCCTCCACTGGAGACATATCAGGCGGGAATCACATCACTCCACAGTTTCATTCACATCTTTGCTGTGACTGTAACTCCTTGGTCTCTCACTCACTCCTTCCCAGTAAACCCTCAGTAGATAGAGAGCAGTAGCTTTGAAACTGAGAGTCAGAGGTGTACATTTTAGATCTACAAAGTGCAATGGATTGTGGGATTGTAGTCATTTTGCAACATTGTTGAGGGCATGCATTTACCATTTAGATTGGATGGCCTAAAATAGCGGCAGGTAAATAAAGTGCACTACATACTAATAACATACATCATGCTAACAGTGATAAATTAACCCTTGACCCTTCCCACCCACTGACAAGAAAAAAGATTAAACCATTACATACTTTACATTACATAAAAAAAACAAAAAAAAACATAAGTTGTTAAGATAATAGAGAGTAGTAAATAGTACGGAGTTGGGGGGGCGAATAGTAGTTCTGTTTCAGTACTATAAGAAAGGCTGCCAGGTTTTGTTAAAAGCGTTATCAGAACCCGCCAGAGAGACTCTAACCTTCTCAAGTTTGATATGACTGAGGACCTCCCTAAGCCAGCTATTGTGTGAAGGTGGAGTAACTTGTTTCCATTTAAACAAAATAAGGCGTCTGGCCAATAGAGTAGTAAAGGCCAGTACCCTGCGTTTCGATGCAGGGAGACAAAGTGTCATAAGTGGTAAGGCTCAAGGTTAAGAGCCACTTCAAGCACTGTTGCATGTGTATCAAAAATTTTGCACCAAAAGCTGGTGAGGTTCGAACAGGACCAAAACATATGTGTGTGATTAGCAGGCGACTGCTTATATCTATTACA
This sequence comes from Platichthys flesus, assembly GCF_949316205.1. Lineage (NCBI taxonomy): Eukaryota > Metazoa > Chordata > Actinopteri > Pleuronectiformes > Pleuronectidae > Platichthys > Platichthys flesus. The sequence continues at coordinate 18,685,002 of NC_084954.1, forward strand.
ACTGTTACTGGTGCCTGGGTAAATCTTCGCCAATCGGACGTTTGTGTAGTGCACTCTGAAAAGAACTTTACATTGTAATAAGCTGTGCCTGGCACATATAGAGGACGTGTGAACTAGCTTAAGGATTTGGACCCAATGGTCGTCTGAAACTCCTATCTCCTGCTCCCAGGTCTGCTTCAGACGAGTTGTTTGGTCAGGGTTGAGGGAGTCAATGGAATTGTAAATCACAGAGATGGAGCGCTTTTGAGCAGGATCGAGGGCGAGCAAAGAGTCAATCAGAGACCCGGGCGGGTGGCTGGGGAAGTGTGGATAGGCAGTTTGGACAAAGTGCCTGACTTGAAGGAAACAAAAAAAGTGAGAGTGAGGTAATTCAAACCTGGCTGCGAGCTCGGTAAAATCAGTAAATGTATTTTCTTTGTAAAGGTCTTTGACATATAATAAACCTTTGTTTGGCCAGATAGTAAAGGTAGGGTCAGATGAGGAGGGAGGGAATAGATGGTTTTTAACAACCGTGGCCAAAGTTGAGGGTTCATTCAAGCCATAATGTTTACGAAATTGATTCCAGATTTTCAGCGAGTTAGTAACAACAGTGTTCTGTGAGACGTTATGGATCTTGAGGGGGAGTCGCGCGGTAAGGAGGGACGGTAAGGATAACTTTGAGGACCGTAGTTCTGTCAGAGCCCATAATGGGCCTGCGTCGGCTCCTCTGTCAAGCCAATGACCGATTTTGTTAATATTGCATGCCCAAGAGTATTGGATAGGATTGGGTAGTGCAAGACCGCCCTGCTTTTTGGGGAGTTGTAGAACAGCTTTTCTAGTACGGGGCGGTCAAGGATTATTAAAGGAGACAACTTTTTCCCTCATGTGTTATAGTTATTTTTTTTTTGTCAAAGTAATGCAAAGCTAAAAAGCCCAAAGTCCTTGGTAACATGCACTGGAAGAAGTTGACCAATCTCAACAGAGTGGACCAGCTGGCCAATGAAAGCAAATGGTGGGACTAAAAGGAAAAGCTGCAGCTATGGACAGTTTGAGCAAAGTGATGCGTTTCCTGAACATTACAGCATTTAAACCTTTTCAAGTAATAACACAAATTAGAACGATGAACCTGAATATTTGCATAATATATCTCCTTTATGACCTACACCCACCCGATCAGTCAATCCGCACTATGTGACCCAAACCCATATGAATCAGTTGAGTGTGGAGGACCACAAGTGCAAGAAAATAGTAATAAAACAGTTTACAATTAATGTTGTTTTTGTAAACCCATTTTTAATTCGAACTTTGTATTAATGAATTTGTATTGCACTGGTAAATCCCTTTAAAATCCCTGTTTTATTAGGAGAGGGGGGGGGAGTGCTGCAGAACTACATCTATGTCTCACATTACTTTGCTGGCACTTCACTGATCAACCAGTGCAAAATAAAAAATGAAAACAACACAATAATGCTTAGAATATACTTAAGCATATTTAATCACTCCAGATGCATTTCAAATTGCTTTAAAATTCAAATGTCAATGTGGTTGATTTGTAATATGAGAGGATTGATTGCGTCTAAATCTGTTGTCCACAGCTGAAGCTCCTCCTGCAGGTCATTCCTTCCCTGCAGCCATAAGACGGCAGCAGGACACAAATTGTGTGTTAATTAGTATGCGGCCTACACTTCTTGTGCATCGTCAATCCTCTTTTCCAACTTTGTGTGCAGTTTCTCAGCTGCGCTTTATTCTCGAAATGCCCCCACCCTGCAACACTGTTGCATAACAGTCTGTGATCTGAAGTGACAACATGAGAGGGTAGCATCAAGGCAGAAGAAAAGATGATTGATGCGATCATGTAAATAGCTTCATCAAAGAACTTTTTCTCATTATTTGTTCGCCTATTTAATTAACAGAAACATGACGTGTTTTCATTGTTCTGGTCTTTAACACCCAGACAATAAAACAAGAATAAACACTGGTGTTGTTTTCCAGCTGGAGACAGCAAGAAAAGAATTAGGTTTGATGCTGAAATCGTACGCCTCAACTCTTCTGCTTGACTGGTAAGCAAACAACTGCTTGATGCTAATGGTGACTGTGTCCCAAGACACCAACATATTACACTGAGTTGTTGTGCTTTCTTTATTGTCTATCTACTTATTCCAGAAATCTCTTGTTTGTCTCTCTTTATGTGGAACGCATATAAGAACCATTCGTCTTATCGGCTTCACACTTGGCTTGTGTATTAACTCTTAAGAGGCGGGTGAGATTCGCCTCGTCTGAGGAATACCCAAATTAAATTGAAAGCTGTTCTTGAACCATTTGGAGTACATGCATTGATCTTGGTCTCTTTTTAAAGGGTAACATTCTGAACCCCCCCCCCCCCAACAGTCAGAATCACTCTAAGTACTACTGGCATCGAGTAATAGCAGTTGGCACACAGTGAAGTAGAAGGTTTTTATTTCCGCCTGAATATTTTTAATAAACAGATTATTGCAGATGACTCTAGCTGGGACTTATGAGCTGGAAAACACAATGGGACCCTAGCATGAAGCCTTGACTAGCCCAAGTTCAAATTCGATAACAATACCACAGATAATGAATATTTGACAGATTTTTTCATAAGCACATGTCTAGGCGTTTTCCACAGAGGCCATTTGGAGACTCCGATGACCCTTTGTAACCATGGCAACCAACCAGGCAAAAAAAGGCTAATTATACACTCAAAATCATACTTTTATATAAAGGACACAAAACCGGTCATATGGTTTAAAATGTATACAAATAAACATCTTTCATGTTTTAGCAACATGTAGCAGTCACGACGGGGCCGAAACACGGGCGCACGATGCTCTGGGACCAGCTGGACACCGTTGCGCAGTGACTTGCTTGGTGTATCCGTATATTTTTCCCCTGTAACAGCCAATGTCCGTGTTGGAAATTTCATTGGCTAAATGATACGCTTCAGTGCAGATAAACCAGGTAGGATGAACACAAACTTGTCTAACTTCACTCTGCACGAAACATCGGGCTCAAAAACAATGAAAAGTGACAGTTTATTGTGTAACTGTTTGAGGAGACATGGCACTTATGACATGGAATAATTCTGTAGCAGCAGCAGCAGTAAGACAGACCAAGCAAATAGTCAGGTTTGAATGGACACTGCACTATTATTTATTAAACAAAACCCTGAATATTACATTTGGCCTCTTAATCATACAAGCATCTTTTCAGGCTTATGGAATCAAATATTTGTTTTCATTGTTCCCCAAATGTTTCTCTCACCACGGCCCTGAACATGTGTTCAAATCCAATGCAATTAGAACAGGAGTAGCTTACAAAACAAATCCCAGTCGTCAAAGTTAGACTCCAGCTTCGGTGACTGTCTTTCAGATCACATTAAAAGTAATGCGGCACGGCGACGCGACAGCATAACTGCTGATTAGAACGGTGTCCCTCCAGACGAGCACGACAGGAAGCACACGCTGGCAGTTTTCAGTCCTTGCACCGTCGCGTGGGATTGCAGGAATGAACTACTTGCTGCGGATGAAAATTGAGGTAAATCAATTTCCCATTTTCTTTTAGGACTTCACTTCTATCTGGTGTCAAGCTAATGACAGTGGGAGCCGCTGGGACAGAAGTCATTCATCAGAGGCATTTATAAGCAAACACCGAGTCGGCTCCTTGCTCACTGCTCATTAGTTTAAACAAAATTACCTCAGAGGGGGAGCTGCTTGCAGCTATCATGCTCCACTTGTTCGGGGAAGAGGAGAATGAATGAATGGCAGGCAAACGGCCGCCTCCTGGTTTGACGTAATGATTTTTTTGTCAATAATTATCCCAACGCAAACAGAAGTCCACATTCAGGAGCGATATTTAAGTAGGGGTCAGGGGTGTAATAGTTATCCGAGGCAGTGTGTGTGTGAAAGTTACTCTTTTCAATGTGGCAAGTGAATGGTTTGGTGGAATATGATTAAATATGAATGATACTGAATATTACAGTTTTATTCTATTTATTAGCTATTTATTATTGTCTTCACAGTCACTAGATTTCCACCTAACAGGTACAATGTCAGAGTATATCCTACCTTTAACCTAACCCTAACCCTTACCCATCAAAAAACGATAAGAGGTGTAGCTGATGGATAGATGGACATTGGATATTTTGACCTGAAATGTTTGACAGAGACATTTCCACTGACAGACTGTTAATGAGCACCGAAGCTTCTTAACCAAGACATAGGGTTGAGCTGAATACTCGGCTGAAACAAGTATCTGGTAGTCAAAAGTATCAATATCAGTACTCGTAGGCAGTAAAAAACGCCCTGTGATCAGTCACACACACAAATATCACATTGTTTAAATGTCGTTTTTTAAAAAAAATGAAAACCTGCACTTGACTTCAAACTTCTCAATATTGCATTGTTGTGTTCATTGATTCACTGAAGTTATAAAAAAACTTCCTCTGAATAGTTCTCTTTCTATTGTGATCTAAAACATTGATGTGAAGCTCAGTTCTAAGACTGTTCTGTGAATAGTTTTTTGATAAACAATAAAGATAGCAACTTCGGAACAAGCCATATCCATGCCAGGCTTTAAATACCAACTTCCGGTTTAAGTCCCGCCCACTTCCGTGTTTAGTCCGTTTACGTAAACGGATAGTTTAGTTAGCTGAACAGATACAGATACAGATAATGATGTACTCTCTCATCCCTACTGAGACATCTGCATCTCTGAATTCCGAAGTCTAGTTATACAAATTTGAGACAAAATAAATGATTAAGTATTCTTTTATGGGTCGAGAAAACCATGCTACTGCTTAGACTCTTTTAAAACCCATTGAACTATCTCGAAAGGATGGTTTTGCTATTTGGTATTGCACTTTGGTTGGGTGGGTTTTTGGACTGTATACAAGGTGTCTCCACTTCCTCTCACTATTCGCCAATGAAGCTAAAATATCCTGGATACCACTGCCACCATCTTGAGCCTTTGGAGCCAGGGTCAGTTAGTGCAGTGGTTGGAAGGAGCTTGTCCGCACAGGGACATTGAAACACTGGGAGGGTCTGGTTCTGTGTTCTTTGCCTTAGCCCAGAATGCAAAGCAAACTAGGCTACAGGGCTGTTTAGCTCAACCATGCAGAGTACACCTGGTGGGTTGGATCTCATTCCCACCACAAACAAAAGGTTCACATCCACTCAAAGGAATTGCACCTTGGTCAAATTCACCAGGCAGAGTCTGTATTAACTCCATTACAAAGTGCCTGAGAGTTTTTTTTTCTTGAAGACCTGACAAAAGACAGCCATAGTCTGTTAATACATGATCAGTCTGATTACAGCAATGTTTTTAAGATTGTAAAATACAAACCTAGGTATTGACCATATTGACTGGCTCCATCTCAGTTGGGTCCTCAACCCTGATAATGCACACAGCTCTCATGAAGCCCAACCCCAGGTTATAACAGGTTTTGTTTTATAGATGTTCAGAAAGGCTTCAAGTGAGGATTATTTCCATAATCAATGAATCGAATAATTATGTACATGTATAGCTGCTTGCATGGTTTTGAATATAAAAAGACATACGTTAGATTTAGAAGTCAATGTCAATGCCAATTTTATTTATATAGCACATTAAACACAACTTGGTTGACCAGAGTGTTTATAGGTGTAATGGTACAACAAAAGGACATTAAAAATGTAATACATCATAGTGCAAGCAATACAAATAAAATACAATTATTAATGTAAAATATATAAATTAAAAATAAAATAAAATATATTCTATACGATAAGATAAATAAAATCAGTGCAGAGCCCCTTCTTAGAGCTCGAGTTGATATCTTCTTATTCTTGTATTCTTTTTCTATTCAACTAACAGTCCAAAACCCCTAAATAGTTTGTGTAATATTGTATAAGACAAAGAAAAGCTATTAATCCTCTTTGTGAAGCTGGATAATGTTTGACTAAATGTTTTTCTCAATCTGAATTAACACTCATCACATAAAGGACATTTAACAGTTTTCTCCTCATGATGATTAAACTGATTTCTTTGTCTAAATATGGTGGATTCGCCCTTTGAAGCAAGGGTGGAGGGTTAAGCTTTTAAAAAGAAGAGCGAGTATAGTTTGCATAAAGACGAGTCTCCATCATATTAAACATCAGGTCCAGGATAAAAGTCACTGTCTGGCTGAGCTTACTTAAAGCTGAGTCATCAAATCATTTAATGAGAGTCTAATGTATATGCGATCTGCGTACAACCGAGTATATGAGGACAGTCTGAGAACAGCAAGAGGACTGTCAGGGACATGTTGAAAATACATCATGTTTTTACAAAATGGCATCAACTCCTGGGTCAAAACGAGGTCATATCTGACTGACAGTGAACAGCATGGTACTGCCATGTTCAATTTAGGCTCAGGCCTCTTTGCGTAGCACTTAACAAGCAAGGCTATTCAATAAAAGCCCTATTGAACAATGGTAGAAGCTCTCATTTAAACAAACATGTAGATGGATTTAGGCAGTGGGAGTCAGGGGGTAAATTATACACATATACTCATCAAGGTTTTGTAGCTACTTTATTGTCTTTAGACTAGACTCCAGAACCACATAGCTCTCCACAGCTGTGGGTTGGTTGCATGAAAAGAAAAATCCTTCTGGAAGTAGAACAAAGAACATGTACACATATTTCTGTCTAGGTTTTGTCAGTCAGGACAGTGTGATACAGTCATGACTGGGAGACAGACTGTTAGCTTCATTTAGTATTAGTAATCACAGAACCTGAATAGTTTCAAACTAGGCTGGTTCTCCTTCAAGTATTCCTCAGGACAAACAGCATTTCTAAATACTTACCAAAAAGAAAGATGACCGATCATAAACTCACATAGAAATCAGGGTTTAAAACCGATTTGCCAAATTAGGCCTCATCATGACCAGGGCCCTCACAATTCTGCTTCGATGGGTCTGTCTGTAAAACATACTGGTTTCATCCATGAATTCTTTACATCTGACTGTTGACAATTTAACTCCACAGTTTCTGTTCAGGTTATTTCACCTTGAAAGCTTTCCTGCCTCTCTAAAGCTTTTGATTTGAAAGTGCTCTGAGTTTCCCACAGGAGGACGATTAGAGGCAGCCTCCAAGACGCTGTCAAAGTCAATGATTCGAGACTTGAAAAAACCCCACATCTTCAATGGTAGAACTGGGGAAAACTCAACTCAACTTGAGATATCCTCACTCGGCTGCCTGGTTGAAACAATGAAGTGCTGATGGTTACTGTACCAAACGGTAAAGGTCAAGAATGGCACAGCCATATAGATTGATATGGCAGTTTGGATGAGTTTGGATTGAGTGTAAATGTGATGTTGATGCTTTTGACCCTGTTCAGACCTGGTATTAACATTCGTCCTGACAGCTCCAATCAGTACAGATGTGAACACACCTCAATACATCTTAAGATCCGATGACTCACTACATTCGGAGGTGGGACGCATGTGGCCACATTCTTTCCCATGTGCAAATGCTAATGCTTCCTGTGCCACATGTGAAGCGCTGCCTACTCAGCTGATGACCTCTTTTAATTCGTCTCACTGTCCATATGTTGGTTTGGTCACAATAACGACTGCTGCTTTTCTCAAATTGGTCAAATCTGTCTTCATAGCAGCTCATCTATTCACTAACCCCCTCCTGACTCCTCCATTTCTCTCTCTCTTGCTTGTGGTGACACACTAACACACACTGACACACACCGATACACACAGACACACACAAACACACGACGTTTCTGTAAACTCTGACTGGATGAAACCAACATCATTTGGTCTTTGCATACAGAAATGGCGTACTGGTTTATTTCATATATGCACGGGAGACAAATTCAGACACACTGTTAATACCAGGCCTGAACAGGGCCTGTGTCTTGTTGAAGGTAACTTAACAGTACTTCCAAAAGATAGAAGAGTGTAAATAAATAGTTTGAAGTTGGGTTGAGTCCCCCCCCAGGGCCAACGGCAATATCATTTGAACCCACTTTTATTTGATATATTCATTTTTTTGCCAGTGTGTTCTGTTTTGATATCCTGTTACGGTGATACTGGGGGGTTTAAAATGGTGTACACAGACAGAGCTTTGAGGCTTTTTGGACTTCAAAGGACTCAGGGTTTGTAAGGTTGACTGAGGATCCAACCGGATTCCAGTTTCAATGCGGTGAATTCTACCAAAAGCATGAAGCACACTCCACTTTCACAGCCTTGAATGGGAGAACTTTAAACACTTTGATAGGTGATTGTGTTTTCTGTTTGGGCTTTTGACTGTGGCATACAGGACACCTTGCTCCCCTTTGTAATGCTGTGCACAACGCAAACAGGTGATCTTGAATATGCATGATGGAGTCAAATCATCCCAAACTAAACTGCCTCCCTCACCATCTGACAAATCAGTCAGCGACAGGTGCAGTCCCCACCACGGTTTTCCCCAAAGCAGAATGAGCCAGTGTCTGTGCACAAACTGAACTTTGAATTGGTTTTTGTGCAGCTTCACTGACCTTGAGGCTCCAAAATTCACTATGAAATGATAATAAATCAATTTTTAGCAGTTGGTCGGGTCAATTTCTAGAGCGTTGGCAGTGAAAACTGTTGCAGCTGCTTCTTTAAAACGAGTCTGTATTATTGACATGCAAGTGCTTCTCAATCATAGAGGCTCTTCACAGGTATTTTCTCTGTACAAATTAGAAATTATTCACAGCAATTAAAGCATTAAAATAATTTTTTAAAAACAGAAGCACCCATATAATTTCTTTATTGCTGTTCCACTCCAGGGGAGACACAAGTGCGGGATTCATTCATTCTGTGGAGGAGCTCCCCGAATGGGATACAGTATATGAAAGCCTGTGTATCTCACCACAGTAACTAAACCAGAAGTGCTCACTGTATTCAAGTGTGACGGCCCAAGAGCTATGGTGCTGTGCACTGTGTGTGTGTGTGTGTGTGTGTGTGTGTCTTGTGTTGCAGGTCCTTGATTGGCTGGGGCAGCATTACCATTAAGTTAGCTGTAAGCACCTGGCCAGTGTTTCCAGTTACTTGGGCCCGCCTACCCATATGCCAGTGGGCCGGTGCCAGTGCCTGAGCCCTGCACGCTGTACCCAGCCTGTGTGCTGCTTCTATTTTGTGTTGGATTCTTTTTTTGTTAACCCTCAACATGCACCACACCATGACCATTTCTACCACACACCTCTCTACTGATTCCCCAATACCACATCCTTAATGGATTTATGACAGTGTCTTTAATAAATGTCAGTTTGTTAGACAGATTTTCAAATACATCTCCCTTGTTTTTTTGTGGCCCACAAGCCGGTCAAATTGAGTTGGGGGCTTGTCAGACGTATCCAGAGCTTTGGATTGTTTTCACTTTTTCTCTTCTCTGAGTGAGTAAAATCTTTCTTACATTGTATTCAGTGAATTTGCCTAACTTGAGCACTTTGTGCAGAGCACTTGTCAGTCCAGTTTAATTGGCCGTGTGTTGGGATTCCCACCTGTCATTGATGATCTCAATAAGGGTTCCATATTGCAAAAAGAATGGCGACAGCGACAAAGAGCGAGTCAGGGTGCAGCAGAGTCACGTTAGCTCATTTAGTCCAAAAAAAGTATACCACAGGTCCTATCATCTGCAGAGCAAATTCAGAAGTATCTGTCTGAGTGAATAAACTCTCTCCCTGATGAAGATCAACAAATCATCCCACAAGTCCAGACAGGCAAACAAAGGCCTTCTCTTCACAGTGGAAGTGGCCTCAGAGCCAGACCTAACTGCGAGGATTGATGAAGTCGTATAACAGAGAAGACAGAAGCTGTCCAGAGGGAAGCGGGGCTCCACACGACTGTGGCTAAATACCATGCAGCCAGCTGTGCATCATACAGAAACCTCCCAGAGAGGCCATGTGTTATTCCTACAGTCAGCCAGATCAGTGTGTTGTCATTTAGTAGGTTCATTAATCAGTCAGACACTGCCTCCACTTGTCACATTGATTAGATGAATTTAAGCCCGCGTAGCAGGGTGTCCTGCTATTCTTGTGACAAAACGGCTGAAAGAGTCAATTTACTCCACAGTAGATTAATCAGTTTGACTGATGATCCCTGTCTTACACGATATAAAGCCACGTTTTGGAGCTTTGACCATTATTTTTCTTTGGCAACATTTTATTTGTATAATATTAACTATAATCTGGAGAGACAATGACAACATTAGATAACATATCATTTAGTTGATGCTTTTATCCAAAGCGATTGATGAGAAGTGCATTCAGCAGAGTTTCTGTAAAAGTCCATCATTTAACAGCACTTATCAGTGTAACCGTTATATACAGTTTAATACAGTCTATTGTAATGTTAAGAGCTAAACTGACCTCAGTTCACTGTCTCTAATCAAAATCAGTATGGGGATCAAACCCGCGACCTTGGCGTTATTAGCACCACGCTCTAACCAACTGAGCTAACCGACCTTATTGACACAGGCTGCTGGGGTTGATCACGTCATTGGCATCCCTTTCACATATTCATTAGTTCACCTACTTTTCAATTTAACCTCAGTGAGGTAGAGACCTCATTTACAATAATACAGACTATGTTAAAAACACAAAAGCATTCCAAGTCACCAAGACAACACAAAAAAGTAAAATTTACCAAATATAAAATGTACAAACCTAAGGAATAGATGCAATACATGAAATTGTATTCAAAGCAATTGAATCGATTAAAACAAATGAATCAAGTAAGACAAGAACAGCTGGAGGTAAAAATAAGGTGAAATTGAAAAACACAAACCGTGATGAAAATGTTTTGGGTTTAGATTGTTGTGTATGTTGTTCCATGTTGCAGGTGGGCCATGAGAACAACTGTATTTACCGAGCTCAGTTAACCTCACTGAACAGGGGAATGTGTGTGTACCAAAACAACAAGAAGAGTAGCCAATGGTGAAGCAGGAATCCATAAACCGTGACATATGTATACAGTGGACAGCTGGGTAATATCTGATAATTAATAATAATTAATAATAGATGTTCTGTTTAAGTTCGGATTCAGTCGCCAAAGTGAAGTTGAGATGTTCCTGTGTAATCTGTATCGTAAACTTCACTCGTTTTGAGAAAGGTTTTGTATTCCAGGACATTTGCTACTCTTAATGCCCCATTTACTTATTAAGTCCTTCCTAAATTGATGTTTATGTGGTTGTTGATTAACTTACAAATAAAGCTGAGCAACATTGATAGTCAGTTGCAGTTCCCTTTACATTTGTAACTCTACAATTGTAAGTGCAACATTGTTCACTTTTAGCTCTGTTTTGGTCTCCACCATCTCCTCGGTCTCTCTGGCCCCTTTAGAGGTGCTGCTGTTTGGTCACGGGCAGGTGGTACACAGTGATTTATTCACAGGGTTTTTGCTGAAAACATCAGTCTTCAACTGTGTCCTGTTAGTCGGGGTGTTAACGAACCTCAAGCCATGAAGGCCCATTGTGTGAGGTTGAAGGACAGTGGAGGAGTTTTGAATGGGAGGTTATTAAAAGATGTGTATCGCCAGATATGTCTCTTTGTTTTAGACCATGCGGCCACCGGGAGTTTGTTTGATTTCATTGTGCTGATTTTTGTGAGAATAACATTTCTATCCTTATTATATCTATCTCACGTTTGTCTTGATTTTTTCTGGTTCTTCTCAGCCCATTACATTTGGTGTAGCTATATGGGAGAAATGTGTGTTCCTGATGAAGAATTCAGATGCCTTTGGCGACTTAGTGGCTCCATAATTTATGTAAGTAACTTTATGTAGATGTAAATGAGATGAGTTTATTATCCAGACAAATCATCCATTCAAAAAAACTTCATCCATCCATTTACTCTTCTCTTCCGTCCATCAACCTAAATGGCTCTTGGATCAATTTGTTTAAATTTGCACACTACCTGAAGATCTCTGTCCCAGAGCTGAAGTTTATTCAGTCAATTCAGGAAGTTTACTAATTGATAGTCTTTTTCACTGGAGGTTGGAAGTGTACAGGTGCAATCAGAAATATTCAACCCCCTCACCTCAATAGACATTATAGTGATGTGGATGACAGATAATGACAATAAATGACAAAAAAACCTCATCAAACAACAAAAGATATTTATTGATGCATATTTTAGTTATTTTGACAACAGAAGTTGACTTAACTTTGAAGTTCAAATGAGAAATGTAAGTCTTTCAACACATGTGCATGTGCAGTATTATTCAACCCCCCAGCTTCAGTACTTTGTGGCGCATCCTGTAGCTTTTATAACTTCTAAAAAATGTTTTCGGTAAGTGCGGACAAGCTTCTTACACCTCTCGATTGGAATCTTTGCCCATTTTTCCAGTGCAAAAGCCTCTAGATCAGTGATGTTTGATGGCTTCCATGCTGCAACTGCCTTCTTTAAATCCCACCAAAGATTTTCAATCAAATTTGAATCTGGTGACTGTGAATGCAACTCCAGGACGTTCCAGGATCTTTTTCTCAACCAAGCTTTAGTGGACTTGGAGATTTTGCTTTGGATCATAGTCTTGCTGGAAAGTTCAATGATCACCAAGGTTCAATTTGTCAACAGAAGGAATCACATTCCTCTTTAAAATGGCCTGGTATTTCTGTGAATCCATGATGCCATGTACACAATAAAGATTGCTAGTTCCTGCCGCAGAAAAACAGCCCAACATCATCTTTGACCAACCTCCATGCTGGACTGAGGGGATGGTATTCTTCTGGTCATAAGCCTGTCCTTTCCCACGCCAGACATACCGCTGGTCCATACGTCCAAACAGTTCCAGTTTGGTTTCATCAGTCCATAGAACTGTCACCCAAAACTCTGTAGGCTTATCCAAATTCCTCGTGGCATATTCTAGTCGACTTTTGATGTTGCTTGTGGTCAAGAGCTGAGTGCGTCTTGGAGCCGGCCATTAAGTCCTTTTTTATTCAGTGCACGTCTTATAGTTGCCACTGCAGCACTTGTACCAGCCTTCATCAGGTCATCCTGTAGGTGTCTTGCAGTCACACAGGGATTTATCTGAGTTGTTCTGACTAAGTTGCTGAGGGTCCTTGATGAAATGCTGGGCTTTCTTCCATGGCCAGGCATGTTTGAAGCTGCTCCATCAGTTGTAAACTTCCTTATAATGTTCCCAATTGTGTTTCTTGGAATATAATTTTTTGGGGAATTCTTCTTATACCCAAGGCGTTTCAGGTGTGATGAAATAATCTCCTCTCTCAGCTTTTGTGTAAGCTCCTTTGTCTTTCCCATGATTGCAACTCACCTTGAATACCTTCATGGGTGGGGTTCCCAAAGGCTTAACAATGTTTCAACTCAACTTTCGGACAAAAAAAACTGTCTGACAGCTTTAAAAACAACAACATTATATAGGGGTTGAATAATTGTGACATGGCTATCTTAACAAAATATATACTGCTACACACAAATACTACATCATGCATTTTCCGTGTTGATTTTCTTTATCACTCAACTCATAAAGAAGGCATCCGAAGCAGAATCTTGATCAAAGAACAAGAATCTTGATCAAAGAACAAGATTCTGTCTACTTTAATTGATAAATCCTTAAAATCTTTGGGGGGTTGAATATTTCTGATTGCAACTGTATGTGTTGGCTGTAAAAACCAAAACAATGAATTACAACATGCTGAAAAGCTTATGTGTTATTTATGACCTATTCGTTAGTGGGTGACAGTTGCTGAAGTAAACCAACAATTACTTTGCTTGGTTTGATATGAATAAAAAATGCAATTGCACTGCGATTTCATTACTTAGGTATATACATACACAAGTGTCATAAACGACCAGAATAGATAACCCAACTATTTGTGGAACATCTACACACATAATGAAAAAGTTTATACGAGCATAATGTAGCCCCTGGGTCATGAGTTATGCACAGTAGAAATAAACTGTGATGAATCATTGATCTCCTGATGGTCCTTGTTGGAAATTCTAATGTTTCCCTTGTAGTCTGCCACTGTGGTTGAGAGGAAGCCCATTTTCTTCAGTCAAGCTCCCTTGTGGCTGAAAAAAATGTCACAAAGCTTGTAGCACTGGTAGAGCAAAGCTCCCAGGAGCTCTGTGACCTACATAGAAAAACGGCTAATTTGGATCTTATAACTGTGTTGAAGGGTGGTCACAACAATCAAGTACATATGAGCGTACAGGACGGTTACATACTGCACTGGTGTGTGTTTGTGTAAAAAAACATCTAACAATTTCTGTTTGGAATCATGATCAAAGGAAATGAGATGTTATTTTGGCAGCTGTCCCCCTTCTGAAAGCTTTTGCCAAAATGGACGTAAGCCATTCACCTTCTCACATTTCATCCGGTTCATTCCACTGACATTTTATTTACATTTAAGAGCATGGCATCAACAGATCTAATGTTCATTGGGGGGTTTGGGTGGATTTGAGTGTTTATTGACATGCATTAAATCAACTACTTGACATTCCATGTGGGAAGTTGATCAACTGATCATGTATGTGGTCCTGTATTTTTTATTCAAAATTGATATGAATGAATGCAAATGATTTATATAAAGCCCCCGGAGTCTTTAAATTCATTGTAAGGGTATGCACAAAATTATTTGTAGTGTCAACTATAAATATAATCTCCTCAACATCTTTTGCTCCCATGCAGTAACTCGTCCTGGCCAAATAATGTGCTTACACCATTAACAGGCCTCTGCCGATGTCCTTTGGCAAAGTTAATCTTTTAATTTAAAAAAAGTTATTTAAAAAAAGCATTTCAGGAACGGTATTGGCTAATAAATCGTAACTACCTACGAGACTCGTCTAAATGAAAAAACTAAGGGGTTTGTCTTTTTCTTTTTTTTACTCAGGTGAATCAACCCTATAACTCTGCACATGTTTTTTGTATAGTGTGTTTACATGGGCCATTATCTTTGATTGATCAATCTTTATGGAGCAAATTAGATAGTTAATTAAAACATTCAGCGAGTAGTAAGGATTTAAAGCTTTGAGACATTCGAGAGGATTATGCAAAATGCATAAATTCTGACGGCAGCTCAATACCAGGAACAATCCCTTTTATATTCGAGTAATCACACTGATTATACGAATGCATAAAGCTTAAGGTAAACCACAGTGATTAAATAAGAGTGGAACTTGTTTTCCCAGTGGACCTCTTACTTTTATTTGTGTTAATTCAAAGCACAAGTTTAGCCACAGCCTGCTTCCCTCGCAGGCAGTTTGTGTCTCTCGCATGAAAAGAGGTGCAGAGACAACAAAAATGTTTTTCTACCGACTAAAGCTAGTCTTTCTGAAAAGCTGTGATTGCATGGCTCGAAAACCACGATGACTCTCTCTCATGGGAAATTTCAAAGATTCTCAGTGATGACTTACCGAAAAGCAAAAAGCGACCTGAAATCCAACAGCAGGCGTTTTGATCACATTTAATTCAAATGTCTTGAATTCACCCCCCACATGCACGTTCTACCCCTAGCATACTTCAACAGGCCTGAAAAACACTTCTTCAAAAGCAGATGGTCTTGAAAAACAGAGGCCACAGGATGAAGACTTCACTCTGGTCTTCACACAAAGTTAGCTCCGTAAAATGGACTCGATGCGCCTCTTCCGCCGTCTCTCGCACCATGACTCACTTTTTATGTTCCTTATCTTGTTGTCTGAGGCACTCTCCTTGCCTTTAAATCAATTCTCCTCCACAGGGATTAATAAAGTTGTGTTGAATTGAACGGAATTGAACACGAGCTGAAGCAGATATGAAGATGCGAAGGCAGTGTGGCATCTCTTTTCACGTATTGAAATGAAATATAATGTGCTTATCCTAAATGCCTCTGACGGGATTAACCGCGTCGATTTAAGGTTTTTCCCCCGAGGAGTTCAGCGCGAAACCACCCTGCGAAACACACATACACATGCACACACACACGCACACATATTCTCCCACACCCCTCGTCTGTGGTGTAATTGCCTCGGTCGGGGCGGTGAAAGCTGAGGAGCACACAGCAGTAACTCACTGATTCACAAGTGTTATTTATGCCCAACTGAGTCGGCTGCTAGCTCTCGGCAACAACGCTACTGTCTCTGTCAGCACTGTCTGTTGCTCCGAATGAAAATGTAACAACACGCTCTGAGCTGCTGACGTTTTGCCAGACGACACTATTTGGGACGAGGACGAACACCTGAGGCGGTGCTGTTACTGCTGGTGGTAAATATGTCTGTACCACGGTTTTCTATTGGTAGCATCAGCGGGGGGGGGGGGGGGGATTGTGTCACGGCATGAGGAGGATAAAAGTTAAAAATAACGACGTAATTCCCTTATGTAACAGCACATAATAATCATATGGATAACCGGGCTCATATGCAAATGTCTCATTAAGCCCACTCGTAGTAATGATACTGGCAGTGAAAGTCATAACCAGCCTACAGCATCATCACAGAGACAACAAGCAGTTACAGCCCTCATGGTGTAATTACAGCGATTGAACCCCCCCCCCCCACACTCCACAAACACCCCAAACAATACATCTGTAGCAGCATGTTCAGCCATGCTCTTCTACAGAATAGGCATGTTTTTCCTGAGCAGCTAGTCTCGGCAGGCTGTATCCCCAAAGGGTCACAACTGACCCGACCACAAAGTGCGGCGCTGCTGTAATAGACAGACGCCTCGGCCTACATCAAAGTGCTCGCCAGGGCTGAGATTGAATCTCTCTCCTCCCACTGTTTCCTTCCCAAGCTGACATTCTGAGCAGCGCTCGGGCTGCAGCCATGTCCTGATCACAGAGGTGTGGTAGATATCTGTGTGACATGGCTAAACCGCTCTAGTCCCGGCCAACGCGTTTCCTCCGGCGGCAAGGAACTCCATTTTGTTGCCGTTCATGCAAATTTCATCAACTGAAAAAAAGGTATTATTCCCTGTTATGAAAATGGTTTTCAAAGGAAACAGTTGTTTTCACAATAGACTATCACAGCCCCCCACACTCCATTCTGTAGTGCAGCTCTAGAACTTGTCCTTAACATGAAAACACATCTTTTATTCATTACCTACAGCAGCACCACCTTAGCTGTGATCCCAATTTACATTTTAAATGACAATCCTTACAAAAACAAATTATGCTACAGTTGAACAGTGGGGAATCCCTTTGGTGCTGCACATAAAAAACGAAACATTACATAGTTGAATTTCTCTCTTCTCATAAAGAGGAGAGAGTCACATTTAATACTTTAGGTCGCAATGAGCCTGGTTAACAAATGAAATCTACAGAAACAAGTGCTTTGATCCATATCAAACTGTCTTCTTATCGTCATTTAAAAGAATTTCAATGAGTACTTATGATGATCCAAATAATATCGTGAGACATTATCCGTTTTCAATGAGAGCTCTTAAAATAACACGTAAAACTCAAGCTGGTGAGTGGCCTTTGTAGACCACTGAACTGATCAACATGGGAGAATCTTTCCTGTCAGATGTGCTACATAAAAAAAAACATGTTTGGATACTAGGCTAGTTATGTTAGTCATCACTAGGATGAGTCATTGTGATCATGAAAATTGACGTGAACTTTGTTTGACCTAGTGACGGACACATTTCTTCAAGGTGAAGAGCCACAGGAAAATGTGAGATACAGTTATATTGATCCTAAAATTGTTTTGTGTGTCCGAACTCTCACACCTTCGGACACAATGGTGACTTCCTTGCAGTATTGTCCGGATTGGCACATTCTATTCTATTCAATTCCCTTCTATTATATTCGTGTAGGAAATCACAACATTCATTAAAACATGGTACTTTACAGCGTTGAGAGAGATAGAAACCAACCACTTCTTATAATGAGCAGGCACTTAACCACACTGGAGATGAAAGACTCCATTTTACCCCACAGTTGAATGTGACAACTGAACCTTAAGTTTCTCAGTGGGCCCTTTGAGTGCTTCGACTGGTCAGTGTGAGCTGCACTAAAGCCAGAACATTTGAGTTTTGGTGTGAGCAGTGTTTTTTTTCGTCGTTTTTTTACTCTTGTTACACAGGGATACGCTGATCTTGTCAGTGAGGTCAAATAAAGAGCAATGAAAATGAGTCCCTAGTATGTGTGTGTATTGTAGCAGATGATTTTAAGATTTTCTTGAGGAAAAAGCACTCTAAAGTTTTACTTCGATACTTGAATGTACCTCAATTGATTTTCGGGCCACTTTGACAGCAGCCCAGCAGGCTGAAACACACTTAGCAGGCAGTTGCCTATTTGCAGATCCAGAGAGAGTATTAACTTTTATTTGCAATTTGATTTGTGTCCACCTGACAAAAGTATGTTCAATATTCACTTTCCTCCTAGCTCTGTTTTGTTTTCAACCAAGGTCTTGATCTGAAGTCCATAGTCGCTATCTATTCTGCTGTTGATGCAGGGCAGCACAGGTTCCTGCGACTGTGAATTAAATGAACCATGCCTTTCACCTTCAATGTAGTGGATGGGAAAAATGAATAGTTTGAAATCTTGGCTGGCATGGAAAGTGTAACCTCTCAGGTCCTTTTTTTTTCTGTTGTTTGCCAATCAGTGCAATTCTAAAATTAGAATTGCTACCTACTGTGTCGTTGCAGGAGCTGGAACTAGAAATAAGTATGATATAAACCAAGACAGAATAAAACAACCTAGGATTCTGACGCACGCATTGAAAGTAAAAGGCGAGGGCCGACGTGCCCGGCTGAGGTGGGATTGCAGCCCCCTGGGGCTCCGTGCACACCACCGCGTACCCCCTGAAACACTTTGCATTACCCAGTTTGTTTTTTGAACACTGTGTCTTGTTTGTCACTGAGTGGCGGCTTCACTCTGAGTGGGGACGGAGCCCCGGGGCCTGAGTGTATGTGCTGTCTAGGGACACACACACCGCTTCTGGTATTTCATGCTGGTCTGATACGATGATGATTTAACAAATTAACATGAATGTGAGTTCACTGTTCACGAAAAATATTCGCGACATGCACAACACTGTACAGGGCGCCACTGCAGAGCAACGGGTGGCCGACACCTGGCTATGGCGAAAGAACGCTTTGTTTACTCTTCCACCGTTAAAGAGATGCAGACGTCAAAACATTAGCTCCGCCTCCCATTTCCCCTACCTGTTATGCCTCTGAGCACCACCAGTTTGAGAATCACTGGCATAGAGTGAGATGGCGTTTTGAGTCTGTTTTTATTTCAAATTAAATTTTTTCTTTTGTCTTTAATTTCTTTATTTTCAGCATGCCTTGCATCCGTCAGGCCGAGCTGGACCCCCTGGAGGGCCGTATCGGGTGTGCGGGCCGTATGTTTGACACCCCTGGTCTAACCTGTTAAAGCAGGAGCATAAACTAAAGGGTAAGGGTACTAGCACTTATCTCATCAAGGTTACAAAGTGCTTCAAAAAAAAGTCCATGGCACAAAGATTAATGACCTATAATAAAACATATTAAATTCAGTTCAATTTTAAAGGCCAAATCATAAAAAAATAAGGTCAAGACCTTTCAATTTGTATAGAAACTCAACATTAAGATTAAGATTAAGATTAAGATATGTTTATTTATACCAAACACATGCACAGACATGCACAACACACCCATGCAATGGCAGGCAAATTCAACCTCTGCATTTAACCCATCTGTGTGCAGGAGGTAACAGAAAAAACTCCTTCATGAACTGAAAGAAACCTCTGGCGGAGCCTAACTCAGTGTGGGCGGCTATCTGCCTCGAACAGTTGAGATGAGCAGAGAAAAATGGGGAGGAGAGGCCAGGTGGTCGGTAAAGAGGGGAGAGAAGAGATGGGGGGGGAGAACAGCCAAGGGGTTCATCAGTTGTTAAAGCCTTTTAAACGTTAAAGCCGAACCTGAGGGTACGCTGTGGCTGAAGGTAAATCTGACAGGCTACTGGCTTGTAAGCAGTGCTATGAAAGCCATGTGGTCAGACGTCATTACCTCTATTATAACATCTGTCCTATTTAACAAACTACAATAAAATATGATTGCAATGAAAGTAAGGAATAAGGAATAAAGGAGATCAAACAACACAGGAGTACCAGAATTACAAATCGCATGTTATAAAGGTTCCCTATAAGAACATGTTTTGAGGTAGGGAGTGACTTGGCGAGCCTATCTCATCAGGCAGGGAGTTACAGACCCCTGTGGTCCTGACAGAGCCCGGTCACCTTGAGTAGCCAGCCTTGACCTAGGGACCGCTAACATGACATGCTGGCCGATCTCAGGTTGTAGCTGGGATTGTAGAGAGCCAAGAACTGCGAAATGTAAGAAGGAGCCAGCCCATGTTGAGCTTCAAAAGTTATTAAAAGAATCTTAAAATCAATCCTGAATTTAACTGGTAACCAGTGAAGGGATGTAAGGATTGGTTTTAGTAAAAGTACGAGCAGCAGCATTTTGAACGAGTTACTAGGGCTTGTGTAAAGGGCGTTGCAGTAGTCCAGACAGGAAAAGACAAAGGCATGGATTATCTTCTCTGAGTCAGGGAGCGATAGAACTGATTTTAATTTTGGAAATATTTCTTAAATGGAAGAAGAAGGATTTGATGATTTTTTTTAAAGTGTTTAAAAATTCCGATGGGAATCGAATGTGACACCTAGATATTTTTAGCTATTGTTTAAATATTGGTTGCAAGGGGACCGAGAAATGATAATGTTTGCCTTCTAGCGGATCGGGGCAGAAGATATTATTTCTGTTTTGTTTGACTGAAGGAAATTGAGTGACATCCATTCCCTGATGGCACCGAGGCACTCTCTTACACTTAATTGTCCAGTTTAAAAGAGAGGACATTTTTGGGGTCTTTGGTATAGGAATGATAGGATAAAGAGATGTGGAGAGACGGTATCTGCTTTCAATAACATACTGAGCTCATAATATCCTGGATTTATCCAGAGGAGGTTTACATGAGAACATAAATGTCAGTTTCTGCAGTCATTCTGCAGATTTTCTCCTGCAGCCCCCTCGTAGACAGTCCAGAAAATGTCCCAGTGAGACCATGTGAGAAAACAGCAGATTATTCACTGCAAGTGAGCCGGTGCGTTTCTAACATGCGGTGAATGCAAGACGGAGAAAGAACAGATACACACATCCTAGGATAGAAAAGAGGAGCCGTGCACGTAGAAGACAATTACGATGATGTCAACTTGGAAAGACGATGAGATTCAAGAGTTTTTGGTGATACGGGGGAAGGTGTTCATCTGGCCTCCTGCATGTTGCACTGCTTTTGTCGGCCACTTTGGTTCAGCAGAAACAAGCTAGTGACATATCACGTGCTTATTTATACTTCCAGCAGTAACGGTACAGGGGACTCGGTGTGCAGAACCCTGAAGCTGCACCACCGCTGCTGCACAAAGAGCTGTTCACCTGTTCCTTCAAAGAGGAATCAGTGCAGGAGAAGCCGATGTCGTTGCATATTACTTACATTGATGAGTCCCAGTCACTACTACTAAGCACTGATTGCTGGTTTAATCTAAGTTTAGTAACTTAACAATAGACATGAAGCCAATTCGATTAAACAGCTATTGAGATGTGTGAGCCACAGACAAACATCGATTTCAGGAATTAATTGATATGTTTCTTATGGTTGCTTTACCGAAATCTGAAAAAATGAAATTTTGATAAAGCTTTTAAGAATAACTTTAAGAATAAAGTTCTAACATTTTAAATAATATCCTGTATCTGTCCTGCATGTATTTGCATTGTGTGCCTCCTCCCCAAACAAGGAAAGGAGATTAAGAATATAGAACAACTACCACAAATATATGGTTTCCCAGTATGTATTATTAGGAAAAGATCCATACTCTGGCTGTAATAGTGACCACAATGCATATCTGTTGACTGTACTTCATTATCTATTATCAGCCTGAATACAAACCCATGTTTTGCTCCTTTTTTCCCAGCACTTACAACAAAGAAGAACCAGACTGCCCAAAGCGACAAGAAGGCATTGAGCCTTTCATTATGCAATTGATTGATGACAGGAAGCAGCATTTGTAGTACAAACTTCTGAACTAACGAGGAGAGTTGTGCAGATTTGTCGGCTTTGAAGTGAAGAGCTGAAACCCAAGTGGTCGGCTTTCACACCCACTGGCTGATTTAAGCGCATTATCTGGCATGATTGGTCCAACTTAGCTCCCCCATTTCTGCCTTTAGTGAGAGAGTGGCAGCTGAAAGCATACGCTTGATTAAAGAGCAGTGTCATAACAAACGGCAGCGCAGAGACACCGGCTGGATGGAGGACTAATGCAAAACATGCTGCTCTCCTCACGTACTGCTTCATGGACTCGTCTCTAGCCGAGAGGCACAGTTTAGGACTGACAGTGCGTCAGATCCTGCCATGAGTGACAGGCCTGTGCTACGTGTAACAGAGGATCTCATTTCCAGCATTTCTTTAGTCAATGCTTGACATTTCCATCGGATTATCATGGAGGCTTCGGGTATAATATTGGCCCTTGTCTTTCTTTTTCTCATACTTTCTTTATGCAAATGTCGTTTCCTAGATGGACTCAAATTTGAGTCGTTGCCATGTTAATATCCTGTCATGATTGCCTCGAGTGTCGTGGAACAACACTGTAGCGGCGTTTGGAAAATAATTAAGGAAATGATGAACATGGCATCGTAATCTTCGGTTAAATCAGTCACATCTCCCGTGGTTATGTGGAGACAGGAAGCATAAGAGAAATAAATGACGGCTAGAGCCAACGCAGAGGATGCAATTACAGAAACTAAAATGGAGAAGTATTTCCACGGGCTTAACTGTGCAGAAGATTATTAGATTGGTTCAGAACATCACCAGCTTCAACGCAACTGAGGAGGTTACACTGTACCTCCACTCTTCCGGTGAGCACAGACCTCGGTTATAGTCATTTTCATTATGACTGTTTGGAGAATGCATTCCATATACGGACAGTAGATCAGCTTCTATAGATTCCATGCGAAGGGTCGGCTTCGTCTGCTCTTCCCTTTGTATTCTTTTTAAGATGACACAACAAATTCGTGGGCAAACACATTTGCACAGAGGAGGCTTGAAGATAAAAACATGTGTTCCAAAGTTTAAGAGTGCACAACCTCAAAAAGAACACGAGTGCAGCAGCTTTTGTGAGGAGGTCGTCTGCTCTGGGCTCCTTGTGGGAGCATGTTGCTCTGCTGCCGCAACTGCTGTCCTGCTCAGTTGTGCCAGAGAAGAGAGCTCACCAACCATCCCTGTACCCGTAAACACATTGAAACATTTGCTCCCTGGTAAAGTTGAATTTTGAGACTTTGGAAGTCCGAACATCGTAACGCATCATGAGCCTTTTCCAGACACGACCTGTGGATACAGTCCGGAGAATTGGGTCCAGACTTTCATTTCACGTGTGAACAACAGTGGGAGGTTCTCTGCTCAGACACACATGGTTTTATTCGTCTGTCGTGTGTTAGAAGCATCATCCATATTTATACACATTATTGTGTAAAATGATCGTGGCGATCTTTTAATACCATTTTGATTTGAAGAAATGTTAGGGTTGATACCTCAAATGTAAGTACAGTGTGGTTCCATTTAATGATAAGCGGTCTGGCCATATTAGCCACCAGCTGGACTGACTGGAATAGAGTGGGGAACAACGATTAAGCATGTTGGTGATTAAACCCAACAGCAAATCAAAGGTCATGGTCACTATTCCGAGTGACCAATCACAAGAGCAGAGACGTCAGCCACTATCTCTGTGTCTAAAGTCTCTAAAGTCAACTTGATGCTCTCTTTGAGGATGCTAGATACAGTTCTCGTCACTTGGATCGCACATTTGTGGGTTTGTATGTGTTCAAGTTCTGAGACCAATTAAATGCCATGAACGTAATTGCAGAGAGCCCAGGTGCCGGTTCAGTCTACAATATGAGAAGAGTTTTAATAGCTCACTCAGTAACGCTTGGTTAAGTGAGTCATCCTGTGACTCACCAAAGCATGGCACAGTGGAGCTCAAATTCTTAAATGGCTTTTACATTTTTCCCAAAGTGAACCAATGGGTTGGATCAGACGCACAATGTTACAGACACGATCAGGGGCTGAGAGCAGCGGTACAAGTCATAAGGCACGTAGGCACTAGACAAGGAAAGCTCAGGGGTAAGCTGGCAAGAATAGCTGGCATTGAAACAAGAGGGAAGGCCCACATGAATCACAGTGGATAGTGCCAGAACAAGAGATGAAACTGTAAGCATCCTCTTTTAACAGTAATCATCCTTTCCTTTCTAACTTTGAGACTCTGAACTCTTGCAGGAACCGTATTGAGCCTTTTACAGCCAAATGTATTTTTAAGTCTCTGTCTTTGCAAGTACAACTTAAGTTTTAAACAAAAAAATGACCCACAAGTCTTGCCCCACAGTATTATTCATTATGTTTTATGCTTTGTTTTGAGGATATTTATTCTCTACTTGTGCACTGTAGTACACTTTATACTTTATTCAAAATATTGCTCTGTATGGCAAGTTTTCTTTTGTAATTATGTTTTAGTAATCTGAACCCAATTCCATTCCACATAAAGAAATATATAAGCTCATACTGTTTCGAATGGGCCCTGGTTTCTCGCCCAGTACCTACAAATATTTTATACTACCAGACTGCATATTGCAAATGGAATAGGCTTAAAGAAACATGTGGTACGGCACTGGGGACACAGGTTCAATACCTGACACCTTTGGTCTGTGTTGCAGATGCCACGTTTCTGTTTTTTTTAAGACAGAAGCAACCAGAATGGCATTCATTTGAGCACGTACCTCAGCCCAAGCCAAACAGTCCTTCACACCTGTCTGGCTCTTACAATTGAAACATTTGAGATAGTAGTTTAAAAATATGCTGCAAATTCTCGAACCTCATAGACTAAGACTCAAACAATATGTCTAACTTTTTAACTCCAGCCTCCAGACGTCATTGTCTGACAAGTTGACAAAAAATTTGGAGGATAAGTGTTTAAAATTGTGGTGAAAAGGATCTATTGGCAGAAATTGAATATAAAATAATATTAGTGATAATTTTGCTAGTGTGTGATAATCTAAATCGTACAAACTGTTGCAGTTGTTTGACCTTCGAATGAGCCCTCTATATTTAAATACTTTATATTTATATATAACGGTAGAGGGTCCTATCTACCGAAACCGCCACATTTTTTACAGTAGCCCAAACTGGACAAACTAAAAACCTTTTCAGTTTTAACGACAACTGAAGGAAACCACAGGTTCTCTTTCATGTTTGGAAGGGGAGGGTGAGGTGTGGGGGGTTCAGCTTTACCACTAGATTTGACATAATTCTATAAACTGAACCTTTAAACCGCCACTTCAGTCAAAGCTATGTGTGCATCCACCATGGTCATGTAACTCAGTATTTCCAGTGCAGGTGTATAATGGTTGACACGTGTTTGTTTACAACGTGACTCACCTCCAGGATGAACAGTCTCAGAATGAACAAGAACCTTTGAAGGAAGTGCAATAGAACGTCTTTAGCCCTCTCCTGTGACTCAGGAGGTAGAGGGTCGACCACAAGGTTGGTGTTTTCGATCCCTAGCTCCTCATGTCCATATTCCAAAATGTCCTCGGGCAAGGCGCAGTGCATTGTTGTGTGATAGAAAAAGCTCTGCATACATCACTGCTTTTAGACATGCATTGAACGTTGCATTATTTCTGAAAAGGTCTGGGGGCTGCATGTGAGAACCATCTAAGGTGCTGCGGGCATTCTCATGAGTTCCTCCTTCAAGCAACATTGTAAAAACTCTAGATAATGTGAACCCATGTGAGAATACAGTAGGAGATTATCTGAAAGATCCATAATTTATACTTTACTCCATCTTTACTGCATCAAAATTGTGTGTGATCTTCTCTTACCCATGCCCCGTCCCTCTAACAACAGTCACAAACATTGATGCAATTTATAGCTGCGCTAATTGAACAAAAGTGGTACCAGTTAACCCCTTATTGCCTGAATTAATTTCCAATTATTTAAAAAAAATATTATTTGTGTTTTTGGGTTTCATACAGATGCTAAATTAAGTGGAGATTGTTAATGTCAATATGGCATATACAATAGATATACATTTAGGTATGAGGCAAATTAGCCACATTAGGCATAATGGGGCATAACTGTACATTAACAAATTTTCCAGTCTCTGGTATGTAGATTACTTTTGCTTGAAATTGAATAAAAACATATGTTTCTGTACAATCATTGCAGATCCATCATCATAGTAATTCAAATACAGCTTAATACCTCAAAATAACTTTGCTACACAGTCCCAAGGGGCTAAACCCAATTTAAGCGAATCTTGACCCTTTAAAACAGCCCTTTGTCCTGCGTATGGTCTTGGCTCAAAATTGTCCTCTCAAAGATCTAGGTATAAGTGCAAACACACACACGCTCTCAACACTCTGGGAACCTGTTGGATGTTTGATGTGCAATTGCTGAGAAAATGAAAACCCCAAGAAGCCTCTCATCAGACATTTACATTTCCAAAAGAGGATTAGCGATGGTGAGATTCCTGTGAAGCTGATAGTCGTCTCATTGACATTGTAACATGGCAACTTTAAGGGGACACACCGATTCCCTGTGCTCTTTGTCATCACAGGATTACAGCTTGAAGGAGCAACTCTCCACACGTCGGAGCGCCACCTGATCGTGTGGTCTGATATTAGCATTCTCTCTTGTACACAGTGAAGAAGCTCAGAGAGAAAATTATGTACCGGATGAAAATTGGTGCTGCGGCAGTGACACAGGAACCTGGCCGACACTGTCAATAATAGAAAAGAGCATTGGAGGCATGAAGGTCGGCAAACTCACCTCCGTGGAATTGTTAGAACTGACCTTCAAAAACATGCACACGGACACTGTGTGCACAATGAAAAAGATATACCCCATTTGCATATGAATAACAGTGGGCAATATGACACAGCTGTACGGCGTAATGTGATCGTCCATCTAACGCATGATTCATCAGGAAATGTCTCTGATCTGGTGCCATGCCTGTTGTTCACTAGACTCTGCAAATGTGTCTTGATCAACTCCACACGCCTGAGTATTATTTCTATTTTCACACCTCTCTGTCTCCCGTTCCTAATTGAGGAATAATAGAGGTATTTGGGTCATGCTGTCAATAGAATAGCATTCCTCTTTCATGTGAGGATGTCCTGGGGAACATTAGAAGTATAAGTAAAGAGAGAAAGAAATCTTTATTGATTTGTCCATTGAGAGAAGTGCTCAGGATGATACATAAAGAAACATTACCTGAGTGACAGCTGCTTTGTGGAGGCATGATGAAGACATTCAGCCTTTTTCATATTTAAACTATACCATGTCATAAAAGAAAATCCCAGCAGTAACTACTCGGTAAATCACTGAACAAAAAGATGTATCCATCATCGTTCAAGCATTTATTTCAGCCGACAGCCAGAAGCGGTGTAGAAAACACAAAGTAGCATTTTCTGCCACTAAAGAAAGAGACGTTCATCACAAGTCGTCAGGCCATCAGGGCATTCACGACTGCTACATGTTAGTAGTTGACAGCAAAACAGAGAGAGAGAGAGAGAGAGAGAGACTCACCTGCTAACTAAGGCATTAGGCCTCGGTTAGTGCTCCATCCTTATCTCTATCCTGCTTTGTACAAAGTACTTTTTTTTATAATTTTTTTATTTTATGAATGTTCTTTGAAATGAGTAGCTTCAGTGCTCATAATCACAAAAACCTAACAAGACAAAACCAACAAAACATAAAATAGATATAGTAAAATAAAAAAACTCCCACCCCCTCACAGTCTAGTCCTCAGCTCTATTTTAAGATTAAGATATGTTTATTCATACCAAACACATGCACAGACATGCACAACACACCCATGCAATGGCAGGAAAATTCAACCTCTGCATTTAACCCATCTGTGTGCAGGACACACAGAGCAGTGAGCAACCATGTACGGCGCTCGGGGAGCAGATGTTGGGGGAGTAAGGTGCCTTGCTCAGGGGCACTAGACAGGGTAGGGAGACTCTTGGATTTTTGAACAGATCAATCCAGGTTCGTCTTTTGTTGTCTCTCCGTGGAGTCGAACCAGAGACGAACCAGAGACCTTCTCATCCCATAGTCCAAGTTTCTACCACTAGACCACCGCCTCAAGGACAGATATAAAGCGTCTCTTCAAAGGCTCTATATAAATTCAAGTTATTATTATAATAGCTATTATTCAAGCTATTATTCTTCTGTTGCTTTAGCACCCACAGTGCATTAGTAGTTCCACAGTATACTTGCTGTTTAACCATGTGCACGCATTGGCAACCGGCTGCATCGTGAGTGTTGTTGTTCAGATACTTGCTGAGGTGCACAGGTTACTGGAGGATTCCAGAGGGCTCACCACACAACAGAAGACTAAGGAGTTCTCCGCTCTACAATTTTGAGTCAGAAAGGTTTTCTGCAACCTCCAGGTTTGCATGCGATAAACAAAACCAAGGATGGCGACGCTGGAGGAGACCGACATTCGGCTAATTAAAAGGAACAGCGTTTCAGCCAAATCCAATACAATTGAAGTAACTTAAATGTCCTCTGATATCCTTCTCTTGAGCCACGTTCGCATACACACACACACACACCGTACACACTGCACACAAGCTCTCACCCAAGGGTATGCGTGGGGTGCGCGGTAGCATCGCTAGTTCCGGTAGCGGACATTTAGGCTCAAAACCTCAGTCAGATAAGTCAAATGGGAATGTGTGGGCTTACGGATACTTGGTTGACACGACAGGAGCAGTATGGAGGCCTTTTATGTTCTTTTCTGTAAACAGGGTCCCAGTTACTTCAATTGTGTTGAATTTGGCTGCAACGCGGTTTGCCCCCTCAAACTCCGTGGACAGGAACACTTAACCCACCACTGTATCAGTATTTTTGGGTAAACCATACCTTTAAGATCAAGACAATCCACATAGTTAACAGCAAGTATATTTTGGGGCTTAAAGTCGTGCCTGCCTTTTCAAATGCTTGTCAACAGCATCTGAGCCCCCTGCTGCATACATGCTGTAGATGCATTGCACTAAATATATACCAAGCAGGAGAGGTACCTGAATAAAGAATACACGGCTTCAGGCCCATTCTAGGAATGCGTTGTGAGCTGATGAGGTACAATGGTTTCCATTTGAAGAAGGAAAACACTGCAAAGTGTGTTATCGTAAGTCTCTCTGGTCCTTTTCTCCAAAGCACCGCAGTCGTCTTAAGTGAAATTATGCTTTATTTGTCTCTCCATTGTCCTTGAAGTTGAATCGTTGCAGCTGTGTTTTACTGCAAGTTTGCCTTCCCTCCTGTGAGCCTCCAGCTCCTACTCTCTTTTTCTTCCAGAAACACACTAATCCAGCTCGCAGGGACAAACTGCTGCCTCTAGTCAAACTTTGTTCACATCACAACCCCGAGCTGTATTAGTGATTATCTCTCTGATGTGACAACTCTTTTATCGTCAGGGATAAGTTTTAATAATGCAAAGGACCGCCGCTCAGAAATGCTTGAAAGGGAAAAGGGCAGAGCTGGAGTGAGAATCCCATAGGTTCAACACACCTTGTGCAGCTATTGTAATCTACATAAAGCGTTGGAGTTAATAAATCTTTTTGCCAAAAGGACGATAGGCGGCCGCATATTTTATCAGCACTCACGGCTTGTACGAAGCTTGCCACAACCCAAAGTAGTTCACTCTGGGTTCTAGATTGTATTTTGCCACATGCGGATGTACTGCTCCATTTCTGTTACATTACTTTAAATCCATCAGCGCTGAGAGATTATGAGAGTTTTTTTTCCCAATTCATTTTAACAGGGTTCAGGCTGCCTCCACATGCTGAGATGTAGAGCACTGGTTAACGGAGTGCTTTTTTTTACTGCATTAATCAGGACTCTCTCATTATCTTATGTCTAAACTGCCTCTACATCTGAAAGCCTCATTTGGCTTAATAAGAAATGATGCCAGAGTAAATTTCTGGTTTATCTTTCAGGAGCACGGTTCAGGAGTAGTGCATGGATCTACATTCTTATGTAGTGACATGTGATCATTTTAACTAGGTATTAATAAAGAGACATAAATCCATTTAAAAATTGGATCAGCATACATTTATATAATTTATGGGAATGTTAAAGTATATATTATTGATAGGTTTAGTGTTTCAGTCCGTCTGAACTTTCCTGTACATTCTTCATACAGAACTACATGTGGTTTTATTTTTTATAGATCTATCAGCTTATATATTTATATCAGAATTTTTTTTCTCCCTCATCAGTATTGGCACCGGCCCCTAAAAATCAATATCACGAGTGGTCTACCCCTCACCTATCATAAACAATAAATGCACAATAAACTATTTCAAAATTATAGTGAGTGATCAGTCATTTGAAGCCAGGAAAAAAACGTTTGATCAATGTTTCAAAACCAATCCATCCAAATATTTTTTTGCAAATTTCTCCTGGAACGTCAGCATCAAGGTGGCTCGAGAGAACAAGTCATTAGAGCCCAGTGCAGAAATCCTCAAATGTTTGCCCAATATTTTAGAGCAGAATTAATAAATAAAACAGTAATAAACCGTTTATTGTTCTGTTTGTCACACTCCTCATCCCCTCTGCTCTCGTCTCTTGTTCTCTTCTGCTTCCTCCTGTCTCGCTCATAAAAAAAGAGGAAATACGATTTTTTTTTACCAAATTTTTAATGAATCATTTGGTTGAGGAATCTAATGTCTATCATGTATTTGATAGACATTAGATTCCTATCATGTACCACCACCTCCCCCAGGTCCGTTTGGCCTGGGGCCCTCAAAGTCCCTAAGTGAAAAACTCCTGATAATAGATTACACAACCATTAATGCATAGTTCCACACACAACACAGCATGGACACCTGGATGCCGGATACAGGCAGATATTTAAACAGATGTACATCAATCCGCATTGTATTGCTATTAATGCGTCACTGCAGTGTAATCAGTGTGTTCATTCTGATAACATCTGTCTTGCATAGCATTATTTAACCAGTCTCTCTCTTGCAACACCCACTGGAATCGGTCTTATTTATGATTAATTACACACAGTTGCTTTAAACATATTTAAAGGTGCTTGAGTTTGTTCTCAAGTCCTGATCACAGACCAGCAGACTGCAGAGACTCAGGCTCCAAATGAGGACAAAAAAACGCAAGATGCCGACACTGTGACATTTTAGTTGCATGATTGTACAGCAACTAAAGTGGACACTTCATCAATCTTCATATACAGTCTGTGGTCCTGATTCATGTGCTGCTTCACTAAACGGAGATAACTTTTCCTCCATCTCCCCTTTCTTCACCTGGAATGACAGACACATAGATCTGAGGCCAATTCCCACCGCTAACAACTCCGATGCTGCCATCCCTTGATTGAGAGCATGATTACCATGTGAGGTAATGATTGGTATGTAATGTTATACCATTTCCTCCTAATGATGGCTGAACTAAAGAATGAATCCATGCAATCACTAATTTCTGCCACTCTCCCCCCAGACACCTTGTCAACGGCTGCTCCTGGCTGCCGCGGTAGTTCAACCCGGACTGCAGTCATTCGCATGGTGAGAACAAGCAGCAGGTTTCATGACGTCCTGACCTCCGCTCTTCACAACGTGTGCAGAATCTTTACATGTCCCTCCAGTTTACATAGAAGAAAGTAATAGAAACACGGGCCAAACATTGTGTGGAGTCGGAAATGAGTCATTAATTACTCACTTGGTTCTTTCTATGGGAGATGACTAATGTTTCTCCAGTCCTCTTCCTGTTGGAGGGGTAGTTGTGAGAAGTTCAAGTTAGAGTTCAAGTACTTCATGGAGACAGAAAGTAGTCACCATGAACTATAATGCAAAACATCAAATGACACAAAGCAAAGTTTAAAATACCGTCAACAGGCTAGTGTCAATGAAACAAACACGTTTATTTTAAGTACAGAGCACAACAAAGATTTCAATGTCCCAGACTTTTAATCTTGAAGTAGGACAGACGTTTGGTCAGCGCCAGCCTCTGTGTCAGGACGACACACACACACGGAGGAAGAACCCACATTCACAGGTGTGTAGGAGCTGCAGCGTCTCGAGTCCAGAAGAGACAGTCGCACATCTGTGCAACTCACAACTCTCACACATAGCAGATGTTGGATTACTGTGATCTCCCAGCAAACAACATTCTCCCGACCGCACATTTCTATGTCAGTGCTGTACGGAGCCCCTGAGGTCCCAAAATATATATATAGTTATATGTAGTTATTATCTTGTGGGAGGGTCAGGGTTATAAGATACAGTATCTAGTGGGAACCAGAAAATTATCTGTGCGCACAAGATGAACATGTTCTCCACACAGAGTTAACATCTGCATAATAAAGACATGATGCTTTGAGGAGACAACACTAAGTTCAGTTTTTTAATTTCACAAGTATTATGGTGGAAACGTAGTCCCTCTGTCAGCTGAGTCCTTCAGTATGCACAGCAAATGATTCCTAACAGCCCTGTGTGTCGGTGCAAGAGCAACGAGAATTTAGTGTGACATTCCCAGGTGAAATGAAACTTGATTAGCCCCTGAAGTCCCAAAAGATGATGTTTTTTTATCTTGTGTGCACAAGTTAAACATCTTGTCCCCACAAGATACAAAATGATAATCTTAAGGGACTTCGGGGGCTGCGCAGTGCCGTCTGGGTCTGGGAAAAGAGACTAAAATGTCCCCAAGCTGGATGGTTGTTGATTTGAAGACTGTAATAGAGTTTGCATCCCCGACGGTGAGGGCAAGATGTGGACGTGAGTGAGAACAGGCTCTGCTACTTGATGGTTTCTTTTCCCGAGACTCAGGAAATCAATGTCACAATGATCTAAGAAACGAATGAAGGGCAACGTCGGATAAATAATGTTCATCACATCCTGTCTATTCAGCTGAAGCATCACTGTTATTGACTCAACATTCGCATTAAGATTGAGACAATAGCCCAGTTCAGAACTGGTAATAACATCCATATCAGGTGATCTGATCACAGGTGGATCTTAATACCAGATCTAAACAGGCTCTAGGTAACTTTTGCTTGACTATAAAGTTTCCCTTAGTTTCATATGATTCTAAGTGGGTTTAAAGCTGCACTCATCCGTATGTTTGTGTAAGCAATGCACCACAGGTACATTGGTCAATGAGGTCAGTCATAGTGATGAGTCCACAGAGTCCAACTAGTGTCCTTCAACAGTGTTATAGAGACGTTTATGTTCAACCTAAAAGTTGCATTATAAGCAAAATATTTACTGACAGTATCTGTGTTTTTTTATTTTGTATTTTAATGCCATATTGTTACTTTATGAGACGGTCATACAACAATGATAATGCAGGAAATTATGCACTCTTAGCACAAATGCAAACAGTCATTATTAGCACATTGTCTCTGTCAGGTCTGTGATAATATCAATTTAAAGATGGCTGACATCATCCGGTATTAGCCACTGCAAGTTCTTTGAAATTAGCAAGATTGTGTTTATTTCTAATGATTTGAAAAAATGTATTCGAAGACTTGCTTTATTATTTCAGGTCAACTTGGTTTGAGAGTTTCATATAAAGATGTGTCCTCTTTCCGCTGCTATTGGCCCATTATTCCATTCAAAGCAGTTCCAACAAAATTTGGATTGGAGAAAACTGTTTCCATGGAGACACCCCTGACCCTCAAACCCACACCCACTGACAAAACGAGTCTTGTGTCCTGTATCATACCTACTGCATCATGGTCAGGATGCTCTGTAGATTCCATAACCTGGGATCCACATCCACAGTTATCACCTCAAGTGGTCGCTCATGCTATTTGCTTCTCTGGAGATCACTTCATGTTTCTCTGGAGGAAGAGCTCTTCAAAGGGCTAGTTCATGTGCTGTGGTTCCAGTTATTATTCCAGCGCTCCACTTCTCATCCATTTATGCTATGGCACATTAAGTAACAAAAAAAAAAAAAAAATCTGTCAAGTGATTTAAGGCAATAATAAACTAACTGAACACTGGTTACATTATTTATTGAGTGAACTACACAAAGGCCAAAGAAATACTATTAAACGTTGTAATATATAAAAACATAAATGTGTGTTTCCTATATTGCAACTCTAATTAACCAGCAGCTATTTGCAGAGGACGAGACAATGGGTCCCCGGACAGAGGCTTGTAAGATGTGTCCCATATCTGCTTGTGCACTTTGGAGTTATACACTCAGACTTAAAGACAACACATGTTTGTGTCGCTTTGTGGTCATGTTGAGAGTTTTTGTGGACATGATATGTTTCTTTGTGGTCATTTTACTTCTCACTTAAGTCATCTATTGTCTCTTTGTGGTCATTTTGTGAGTCTTTTTGGACGTTATATATGTTTTTTGTGGTCATTTTACTTCTCACTTAAGTCATCTATTGTCTCTTTGTGGTCATTTTGTGAGTCTTTGTGGACGTTATATGTTTCTTTGTGGTCATTTTACTTCTCACTTAAGTCATCTATTGTCTCTTTGTGGTCATTTTGTGAGTCTTTTTGGACGTTATATGTTTCTTTGTGGTCATTTTACTTCTCACTTAAGTCATCTATTGTCTCTTTGTGGTCATTTTGTGAGTTTTTGTGGACATGATATGTTTCTTTGTGGTCATTTTACTTCTCACTTAAGTCATCTATTGTCTCTTTGTGGTCATTTTGTGAGTCTTTTTGGACGTTATATATGTTTCTTTGTGGTCATTTTACTTCTCACTTAAGTCATCTATTGTCTCTTTGTGGTCATTTTGTGAGTCTTTGTGGACGTTATATGTTTCTTTGTGGTCATTTTACTTCTCACTTAAGTCATCTATTGTCTCTTTGTGGTCATTTTGTGAGTCTTTGTGGACGTTATATGTTTCTTTGTGGTCATTTTACTTCTCACTTAAGTCATCTATTGTCTCTTTGTGGTCATTTTGTGAGTCTTTGTGGACGTTATATGTTTCTTTGTAGTCATTTTACTTCTCACTTAAGTCATCTATTGTCTCTTTGTGGTCATTTTGTGAGTCTTTTTGGACGTTATATATGTTTCTTTGTGGTCATTTTACAGATCCTGTTTGGACGCACATAGTGTGTCCAAACAGGATCTGTGCCCCACACGGCTACAATAGCAACTCTTGTGGCCGGGTTATATGATTTTTATATTAAGCCGCAACATGTATGCTAGGATGCTAGGACAGAGCTGTTAATGCATAGACACAGATTTTAGCATCACAACATGAGATGTGGCCTAAACCAGAGTGAATAGTAGAACTCTGTGTCAAAAGCCCAAAAAAATACTTCACTTGGCACTTGACTCTAATTGTGCCCTGACTGATATCATGTTGCCATGCCAGCCGCAGTCTCATTTTGTGTAGAGTATGAACTGTCGTCATTTTGAAGGTAATTCTTACTCGTGGGGAGTTCAGGCTAAATGAATAACCCCCACTTCTTATTGCGCCCCCTGGCAATTATTTTTCCCAGCTTAACAACCAGTGTGCATGTAACTTGTTGAAAAATAACGACTATTGACAGTCATTATCACTGTGATTATATGTCCTCCTAAGGCTCCTCCTAATACCGGATGTTGAAGGAGAACATCTTGTTTGCTTTCAAATCAAATCAACACGTCTTTTTTTAAGGAAGTGGTAAAGATTGATCTTACGAATTCAGGAGCTGTCAGGATGAGTTTGATGCTCTTCATAAATATCTCCATGGAGAGATGATGCAGTGGATGGAAGATACTGTGCACACTGCTCATCTTTGACCATTACTGGGAACATGCTGCTATCAATCTTCTGCTCAGTTCTTTTCATAGGTCGGATATAAAGATAAACAGAGCATCTCCACTTCCTCCCATAAACCAGATGAGGCCAAAATATCACGGATACAAACGTTTCCGTCTTGTGCATTAGGAGCCAGAGTCTGAGCGTTATAGAGGTGAGGTCCTGCCAATACATTTGTTGGACCAATCCTGAGGACATCAGCTGGATGCATGGCCAATAATGATTTTTTAATTCATTAATTATTAATTAATTACGGATTAATAATATTATTGCCTTTTTGGAATCTGTCCTTTTATATGGTCTATGGTTCTTATATAGAATGATAGGTCACTTTAGCACATGTAACCACTGAACTCCCCCCAAGTAAGATACTGTCTGCAATTTACAGTTCACTGCTCATTTCCAATATAAAGCTGCTATCATGTCTTTTTGAATTAATAAAATGATCAATAGCTCACTAATGTGATCGGAGCCACTCATCATTAAGATGCAGATTAAGATGCATTTATTAGTCCCAAACACATGCACAGACATGCACAGGCACACTCATGCAGGTAGGGAAATTTAATCTCTGCTTTTAACCCATCTGGTGCAGGACACACAGAGCAGTGAGCGACCATGTACGGCGCACAGGGAGCAGATGCTGGGGGAGTAAGGTGCCTTGCTCAGGGGCACTAGACAGGGTAGGGAGACTCTTGGATCTTTGGACAGATCAATCCAGGTTTATCTTTTTGTTGTTTCTCCGTGGAGTCGAACCAGAGACGAACCAGAGACCCTCTCTGCCCATAGTCCACCGCCTCTCCTTATTATAGAGATAGAGAATTATCACCTACTTCATAAGTCGCCCTCAGATCTATTTTGTGTTTCAGTGTCTTTCAGTCGCTTCCGTTTGATCACCTGCAGATGTACCGTTTGGTTTCAGTCTCCTTACTCACCTCAGCATCATTTCCAGGTGCTGCAGCCAGACAGTGGACTAATGAAAGGGGGCTAATCACAGGTGCATTGGAAAGAGTCAATTTGGTTTTGAGAAAAGGAGATCTAGCATTCTGCTCATACTCAGCATCGATATTTTGACGAAGACAGGGACTGGACAATGGTCAATACATTGTGATGCTGAGCAAGGGCAGGTAGCCAGGGGGGCAGGTAGCCAGGAATGTTTTCAGTGGAAAAGCTTTTAGAACTCAGTGGACTACGGTTGCCCTGAGAGCCCAACGCACTGCAACCGAAGAAAACACATGCAAGTTGGCAAAACACAAGCAAAGTAAGAAAACATAGATTTCACAACACAACACAACGTATTACAGAAATGCGCAGCAAATAAAGATTTGTTAAATCATCCTTGTATCAGGCCTTCATGAAATACCAGGAGCGGGTAAAGGCCTAATTATAGTCCTGCGACTGCAACCGCGGAAGGCCACGCAGCTGCATCGACGGATCCGTTTTGGTTTATGCTTCACTCATGTGTTGCGCGTGTTGCAACGCAATTCACCGCCAGAACACTAGGAAGAGTAACTTTTTTTTTTTCGAAAACAAAAACACACAAAGAAGAGAGGTCTTCTTCTTCGTCGAATGTTTATTTACAGCGCCACTCCGGCTCCTCGTAGCCTATATCTGGCGGACAAATCGGCCAGTCAGTGACGGGTTATGCAAGTGGTCATACTTTCGGATCTCTTCTGCCAAGTGCTCTTCTATTTGGTCCATATTCGTTCTTCTAAATCTTCCGTGATTTCCGCGTATTGTGGGGCATGAAACCGGAAACTAGACTCCGGACGGGATGTAGTCAGCCGACCAATCACAAGCCTTGCGGGCTGCGTGAGGCTCGCGTCGTTTTGTCGTATAGTTAGAAAAATTGGCGGACGCACGCAAGCCGCCAGAGGGCTCGAAAGGGGCGTGTTGCGTGTCTTGCGTGTCTTGCGTGCATGCGTGCGTCCGTGCAACACGAGTATAATTTGGCCTTAAGTGCCTGTGTGTGTTTGTGTGCTCCCAAATAGCGCAGACACACACTGGCACCAGGGCTCTGCTCACTCGCTCGGAGAGACGCGCGTTTTCTGTATTTGCTGTGCATTTCTGTTATCTGTTCTTTCCTACTTTGCTTGTGTTTTGTCCAGTTGCATGTGTTTTCTTCAGTTGCAGTGTGTTGAGCTCTCAGGGCCACCGTAGTGGACACTTAAAATGATAAATGGTAATGCTGTGTAGAGCATTTAACATTTCAATTTAATATTTAACATTTTCAGGAGATGGTGAAGACCGGCATCGAGCTAAAAGGAGAGTGAGGGTTGGACTTACATTCTGTAAATAATGGATTCTAATAAACTGCTTAAAAAGTTTGTGATCTAGGAATTTGAAAAGCTGATAATTTGTTGGACCAAGAATAACAAAAAAACGGTTTATGCAGGTTAAAGTTAAGTACCATTATCTATAAATTTAGCATATGAATTTTAATGTGAGAGTGTGATGTGAGAAAGTCAAAATGCAAATCCATCATATACGGCAGAAGAGTACATCTTCTGGTTTCCCATGGGGAGGATGGTATCAGCAGTACAGCATACGGATTTATACACTGATGTTTTTGTGCTTCTCTTTCCTGTTTTTTTGTAAGTTTCTCCTGTTTGTTTTCAGCTGTCCATTCCAACACAACAGAGGTAAATGGAATTTCATTTGTGCTGCTCACAGTGCTGAAAAATGACGTCTGAAGATGTCAGCAATGTGTCTTCTAAAAAGAAGCGATGTCCTTTCACAGTTTTCACTGGGTCTACTTTCTCTGGGAAAGAAATGGCTCCCCATGCAGACTGGTGACAGCTTGTTCGGTGGAGTAATGGGGGCACTGTTTCTGGTAAAACACATTGCTGCTAAATCTTTTCGATGTAACTTTTCTGTGCCACAAATAAAATTATTTTTTGCAGCTGAAATCAGAGAGATTCATTCCTCAACACCTGTTCAAATAAAACGGTGACATGTTTTGTAGATGCGTGTTGTGATGTTCAGTTTTTTCATTGTGCTTATGCTTCATTACATGCTCAAGCAGCTAAGGACAAATTGCTTGAAAAGCCATTCCCCCTCCCCCCCCGCCCTCCCACACACGACATTTTACTTGCTGAAGATGGACCAACATTTACATGAACAAAATATTGCTAAATTGTTTAATCTATAGTAATGCAGCTTATCGTGTTTGTTGAGCATTTTTTATTATGTTTTTAGAACTTGAATCTGCAAAGTAACCACTGATAATAATAAATGATACAACTTTATTTATACAGCACTTTTCAAAAACAAGTTTACAAAGTGCTTGGCAAACATAGAAAGTGACAAATTACAAACACAAAGATGTAAGAAATGTAGTTAGAAATTGAGTCTTTAAACAACAGTTAAAGGAGGGGAACACGGTAGCTTGTCTGATTCCCAGCGTAGATTATTCCATAGTCGTGGATCCCTTTCTGGAAACGCTCTGCCCCCCTCAGTGTCACCACTTACCCGGGGAACCAAAAGCAAAAGTTGATCTGCAGATCATGATGAACCCATGAATGGAGTTTAAGTATATACTTACATATCCTGGATATCTTAAAAAAAAACCAAATCATTATTACAGTTATTACAATTTTTACCCATTTCTTACTCATTCAAAGTGAATGCTTAACTTTTTGTAACCATTCCTTAATCATCTTGGCCTGAGGAGCAGCCGGGGAGATCCCTGAGAAGGGTCCCGTGCTCGCGCTGCGGTGAACAGGTCAGAGAGACGCGAGGGTCACACACACGTCTGCAAAACTACAACTCAATGCTACTTTGAATGATTAGTAGTATAAACTGCTTGGGAACTTCGATACAACATATCTTCATGAAATGCTACTGATATTAAATAGCATGTAATATTTATTTATGATTTGTGTATGTGTATATTATCATATACGAGGGTATATCCATAAAAGAAATTCTGTATATCTGCAATGTTATTGGTGATTCCAAGTTTTTCATTTACTGCCTCATATTTGAAGGTTTCTTTGAACAAATCAAACAAAAAAACGAATAAAGGGAACTTCTGGATCTGTTCATTAAAAAAAAAAAGGCAAATGAAAAGCATCTCGTCGCTGAGTGAAATCCAGAAGATTTAACAATCCTGTTTCAAGCAGGGAAATGACACTAAAAACTTTGGAAGCTTGACATTTGTGTTTTCAGTTAACATGTGTGAGATTAGTCACGACATTTATCTAAGTCATCTACTTCTGTTTCTCAACCACTTTCTCATTAGGACACATTTAATAT
The DNA here is from genome assembly GCF_949316205.1 of Platichthys flesus. Taxonomy (NCBI): domain Eukaryota; kingdom Metazoa; phylum Chordata; class Actinopteri; order Pleuronectiformes; family Pleuronectidae; genus Platichthys; species Platichthys flesus. The sequence goes on from NC_084954.1 coordinate 18,725,017, forward strand.
ATCAACTGATACAAAAAACAATCCATTATTTTTTTAAAAAAAAAAAAAAAAAACAACTAACAACTTTTTGAAACTAACACTTTAGTAGCACTTCAATGGCACTTACTTATAGCACTTTGTAGTTTTGCTTTATTTGAAGAAATTGTACTTTCTTGATTCTTGTCGTCCTTGGTATGTACCCTCGGGTTTGTAATGTAATGTAATGTAATTAGTCACAACATTTATCTAAGTCATCTACTTCTGTTTCTCAACCCTCTCGCTCTTCAAAACACTTTTCTACTTTTCATTAGCAGTCGTCACATCTTCCTCTTTACTCGCTCTGACTTGAAAACAGTTTTCTTTTTCATGAATCATGGTCTCTGTTGGTTTCCAAGCGGAAGCGTGTTGTTGTTTCACCGTCATCAACAAGTGAGTCTTACATATAAACTGTTAAACTGCATTTAGATCAATAAAGCAAATGAGATATTCTGAAATAAAAAAGTGCTCAGCTTTATGGATTGTAAAGGCCCATCTAGGAACAAGCGTTGCAAACTAACACAAGAGATAAATGCTGAAGTATGTTGCGTTGGTTTCTTCTTGTACTGCATGTTATAATAAACATTAAATAAATGAAAACACCTTTGCAGTAGATTCCTAGTATCTGTTTAGGAGAATATAAAATGAAACCTGTCAAAAGGTCCTGTATTCGCCAAGAGATACTTACTTATTGTTCGTTTTTCTTCATCTGCTAATGGTACGGGATGGGAGAGGGGCGAGAGAGAGAGGGGATGCACACCAATGACATGTGATTTTTAAGGAGCCTCATAATGAATTAAAAGGAACAAAAAAAAAATTTTCTCTCAGAAAACACATTTAGGAGAAGCTGTGTTTTTCTCATTTCTCTGCAGGTTTTTCATTTCTCGCTTCCGTCAAACAGGTGAAAATCTCTGAACTGACTGAGATGAACTGTGTCCACATTCTTAATTGCAGGGCATATATGAAGCAGAGGAGTTTTTATATATTACACCTGTAGCTGTATGTTGCCCATCTTGCCTAATGGGGAAGTCGTCCCGTGGTAACAGCCGACCTGCTGGAGTCACAGCGTTAAACCCAATAAAACCCAATAAAGTCAGGGTATCGCCATATTGGATTTGATAGACTCGTTTTTTATGAAAGATCTTCCCTGAGAAGCTCTGCGCTGGTTCACTTTGCTGTGATTTATAGCTGCACACTCCATCCCAAGGCCCACCCTGTTTGCTTGTTATGAAAACAGGGAAAGTACAGTCCCTGTGGTCCTGCACGCTTCTCCGCTCCTGGCAGTCTCCAAGTGTGAGGTTCGACTCGCGTGGACTGGGAAACAAAGTGATGAGACGGTTAACTATGAATTACTGTCTGTTTCACATCTCCCATGATCTGAGGCGCCTCGCTCTCATCTCTCACACCCACTCGTTTTGCTTCTTTTCTCGGCTTCTCTTAGTAACAACTCCCTCTATATACGCTCACCTTGCTGGTTGCCAGGCAGCTAATGAATTTTTCATATGCAGGGTATGGTGCTACAGAGGAGTGGTGAAATCCTGACAGCGGTGCTCGTGTGGGTGGGCATGTCAGTCCGCCGAGATGGAGGCATCGATTAATGGAAGTAGGAAGTGCAAACAATGACAGGTCGGGCGGCTGCAGCCGGGCAGAGCTGAACATCCCGAAACAACTCGACTAGTGAAGGATCGGGGGTTTCGGGCTGCAATCCCAGCTTTCAGTTTGTTAGCCCCTCTCCACTCAATGAATATGTCTTGACTGCGCTGCTCTAGCTCACATCTAATTGAAAGACATGCATAATGGAAGCTGGTGTTCAGGCATGTAATGCATATACAGCAGCGAAGTCCGCAGACAGGCTCACCTGAGGCACTACACCGTATCCCGCTCTGCTTAAGACCCGACAAGGAGACAACAAATTGCTGTTTTGTGCATCACAGCAATTCCTGGATTATGGCTGTGTTCAATTAGGAAATATTTTTTCGAACAAGAAACCTCTGCTTTGCTTGCTCTTACATCAGTCGGCGGTGTTAGAGTATATATTGTACGTGCAGGGGCCTTGGCAGTCCGGCTGCTTCCCCCCCCCCCCCCACCTCTTTCTCTCGATAAGCAGAGAAGGTTGTGTAGAAACCAGGGTCAAAGTGTGGAATGAAAAACCTGCAGAGGCTCTTTTCAGCTGCTCCGGTATCTCTTTCCTGCTTCTTACCGCTGATGTTGTAAAGGGGGAAAGGGGACGGGCTGAGGCGCAGCGACTAACGCTGTAACACTCAATCTAGCACTGCTATATGGAGGGGGTTGAAACGTAGGGGAGAGCGGGGTAATGTGAGACACCCCCTGTATCTAGGCAACGGCAGCCATCTGTGGTCACGTGACCATTATGTTTTCAAGCCCCTCCCATTCCCCCTTGCCATTATGTTTTTTCACAAAATTTTGTTTTTTTCAAAAAAAAGTCAATTTTCTTGATTTGAAGTTAATCAACTGTTGTGTCAAATCAAATGGAATCAGGTAGAAAAACTTAAATCATACATGTTGTTGAACTTCCAACATATAAAAGCATGTGATTGATGTTAGCTGAAGATTAGCCTGAATTGCTAAGAGATGTTTTCTAAAACGGTGGCTGTGGGGTAAAGTTGGACACTGTCTCACTTTACATCCCCATGATTCTGTTACTAGTCCGATATTAGTTTTGGAATGTGTGGTTGTCAATCTAGCTGTCAGGATTTGAACTATTACAACATGTAAAAAAAAAGTAAGTGGACCACTTTACCCCCTTGATTTCTCTGGTCTGTCCCACGAAGACCACTTTTTAAAAAACAATCATATTATCACTGCCCTTTGTCCTGAAGACATTCTGATCATTTCCATTGCTAGGAAACATCCTGAATTAATGGGAAATGAATTACCCTGCTCTCCCCTATGCAGGATTAGCTGTTACAACTGGAATGACTTGATCTTTTTGCGGTTTGAATGTAGAAGACGAGAACATTGTGTGACGGTTGAATTGATATCCACATCCATATCTGGACTTAAGTTTTAAACAAAAAAAAATAAATATATCCCATGAATACAGAGAAAGTGCCTAACGAAAGTGGCTAGGCATGGGAAGGGCTTCTGAAATATTTTTATTTGTTAATTGATTGATTTATTTTTAATGGTTTCTTTGACACGCTATTTAGAATTGTCAATTACTAGCTCAACTTGAGTCTATGTGTTTATTCAGTATACACCTTCCAAGATTTTAAGAACACAATGTAATGTGTTGTCTCAACTCATTCAGTTATAGAGAAGTTGAGCCACCAATAATAAATGTATCGTCTCAATATTAATCAAGTTGTGGATTGGCCCATATCATATGGCGCATCTCAAACTCCAATGAGACAGAGCTGAGATTGAGTTTATTTCTTTGAATACATTTTGTAACTGTCATTAACCCAGAAAAATTCACATTTTAAAAGTTTAAAAACAACAAAAAAATTGAAGCAGGAGTCCACAGAGTGAATAAATGCTGAAATATGCTCATCACAGAAACTGATGAGGAGGAACCAGCACATCCGATATAACAGAGCGACTCTCATCCAACATATGAGTCCAGCTCTCTTTCATTTCTCTTCATGGTCTTTAACTCACTCAATTCTCCACTGTGGTCACCTGCAAATCCCTATCTGTGTTGTTGAGATCTTTTTCACTGAAACCAGTTGCTTTCTGTTGACAAACATGATGTCAGGACAGTGCAGAGGTCAGTGGGACCATTAAACAAAGACAGACACTCACTATACCCAGTGAGGCGAGGGAAGGTGAAGTTGTTTGAATCATCATTATTAAGAAAAATGGAATTGTTGCTGCTTTAAGTTTTCTGTGCCAGTTGCAGTGTTTGCTTTCCCACCAGGAACTTTGTCAAGTCAAGTTAGAAGATGGCACAAGAAATTTGAACTAGAATTGTGAGATCACTTCAACCTATGAAGAAAACTGCCCAGAGCTGTGAAGTTGAGGAAATAAAACTCCCATCAACGCTCTCCGCGGCCATAAGGCAGTGAGCGAACCCCAGCAGCTGTGGCGCGGCTGCAGAAGGAGGTAGAGGAACAGAACGGAGCTAAATATCTGTCGTCTAGCTTCTCTCGCGAAAACAATCTGACGCAAATGCTAATCGGCGCTCTGCCTGTCACACAGGACAGAGCAGCTGTTGTTTTCGGGAGCGAGCACAGGACAGCAATGTTGATGAAGCTGCGTATTCTCAGGCCTCCCGCCACAGACACTGCTACCCGTCTCACACCGAGACACTTGTGGGGATAATCAGCTGTTTTACAACAGACAACAGGCAGGTTAATTAGTGCACAGCGGACCCAGATGGGACACGTTAGTGGAAAACCCTGCGTGGCTCCGCAGCAGATTCTACAAGTACCTGGATCTCGGGTGGAGGGGTGAACACCAGTTCCACATGTGGTGAGATTCATGATGACGGTGGGGGTGTAATGGATGAGTGGTTTTTTGATCCTGTGTTGTTAGCACTTTGTGGACTCAAGTGGGGAAATCAAATTCAGAGACTGACCACACACATTTGGGAAACTCTGTGTTTAAGCTTATTGTCTACATTCAAAAACAACTTTTAGTCACTAAAACAAACATGCAAAAATGCTAAATTAGAAAGAAAATAAAAAATGGTAAACGGTGGCATTATACATTAAACAATTTCATGTTCTGGTTTTAAAACAGGCAGAATAAAATCAGAGGTAAGGAAAATGTTAACAGGAATATGAATGGAATACTTTATTAGCAACTTGTGAATATTATTATCGAATAATGTATTATTCTTAATTAGGTCAATAGTGTGAGTCTTGGTGTCCATTAAGAGTCTGTGTGTCCAAATGTTAAATGGGGCATTTGGGAAACACTGACTGAATAATAATGTATGCCTGCCTCCTGCTGCTTTAGATCGTGAGCATACACCAGAAACAACAATGAGAGCTATATATACTGGTTTCTCTATGTCTGGTTAGCACAGTGAGGTGTAATTACAAGTTTGCAACTGAATTTAGCAGTAGCATGTGACATTACCCACATTCACCGATATGTTCGTCAGTGGTTTTCGTCAGATCGTTGTTGGAAACTTTTTCGACACCCCTGGGCCTAACATGCATTGTTTAGGCATTTGTAATATTATGAATTTTCCTTCCAAATCTAAACATTATTTTTTTTATATAAGATCGCACACCATGGTGTTACCGGGAAAATACAAAATCCCAGGAGTTTTAACAAGATTGTGTCTGTGCATTTCTTTTGTTCTGTTGAGTAAATCTATGCTAAGACAGCAAAGATTGTGATTCAGCTTTTTGGTTCATTGTAAATAAACAAACATGGGTTAAATCTCTGTAAACAAAAAATATGAAGATTGTATTACAAGTAGCTTAACGTATGCAGATACGCAGCCCTCCGGCTCAACAGGTGAAGCCTCAAGAGCAAGAGATTGTCCTAATGTTACAACAGAATGTCCATAATAACAAAGCTCCAGGTACTAAAATGAAATTGCTTCGTGCTGTGGATATTTCCCTCCCTGGCTTTGCAGCAGTAATAACCTGGGATCAGCACTATAAAGCTGGTCAGACATAAAACTGATGAAATGCTGGAAAACAGAATAATATTTTTCTGCGCGGCTCGGCACTCACTTCAGAATGAACTTTTTAGAAACTTATCAAAAACATTACAGAGGTATCCAACAAAAACATACATAAAAGAGACCCCGGAAAAAAAAGACATGAAATTTCAGTCTGCAGTCCTGTTTTTACCATCCTGTATCAGTCATGAAGAGAAATAACAGAAGACTGTTAAAAGAAAGAATATGTAATAATTCTTCAGATGTCTAAAAGCGACTACATATGTGTCCAATGTTAAAGAACCCAATTTTATTCGGTAGTGGGTCATTTCACTCAAAACTGTTTTGCCCGTCTCTACTATAACTGCTGGGGCAAACAATGTATGATGAAGTAAAAACACACAACTAGCTAGTTAGTTAGCTAGCCAGGTCCCTGGTTGGTCCCTCCACTCTTTGCATTGAGCACTTGTAACAGATCTCTACATTTTGTCATTTACATTTTTTGTACACTCAACATTTATGAGGGGCCATTTAGGGGTTCAGTTTCTTGCCAAATACACTTTGGCATGCAGATGGGGAAGAGTGGGGATTGAACCGGCAACCTTCATGTTGGAGAACGCCCACTCTAGCCCCTAGGCCACACCGCCCCATCCCCGTTCTCCCAACGCAATGAGATGTCAACCCATACACGCTCCTCTTGACCTCTCAATCTTCTCAGCCTGCAAACCCTTTGCTCCAATATTTATATGATGATAAACTGTTAAAAAAAAAAATAGCTCTTTTGAGACCCTGACAGCGAGAATTCAGAGTGAATAAATGAAAGTAACCTAAAAGGTGGGAAAAAATGGAAAGAAAAAAAACAGCTTTATTCAGGAGGAGCCTCTTCAGGGAACCGCAGCGCTTCGCTTTCTCGAGTGTCTCACCTTTTAGAAGATTTAGAGCGAGTCACAGGGAGAAAGTTAATGTTGCTCAGGCAGAGTGGACTGCTGTGATGGAGGTGAACGGCAGGAGTGGCTGTGTGAGTGACACCGAGACTGAGATTACATGGATCACATCAAAAATCCCCCCACAAGTACAAGCACTCCATCATCATCTCTCTGCAGCTGAAAGCGGATGTTCCTGAGAGTTGAGAGTGTAAACTTTGGGTAAAAACCTGTTTCCGGCGGGAAGATTGGAACGGATTCTATTTTTCTACACTCATCCTGCGGGAGTCGGACAGCCAGAACCTTTCAACACAGACTCCAGCAATATAGAGGATGAAATCAAAATCGGTTTTGTTAAATAAATTGGATCAAACAAGTTTTCTGTTTACTGTTGCATCTTCAAACCGCAAGAGGCAGGCCTTCAATGCCTCCGTGTAGATTCCATGTGTGTCAACCCTGTGCATGAAAGCCCTCTTATCATCCGTGTACAAAGGCAGCTTCTGAAGGGATGCCGCCTGTGTTGTGCTTCTCGAGGTCTCCTCTGTTTTCCTTTCACCCCCAGCGGAGCGCACCGTTTGTCGAACGGCTGTCGTCCTCTCTGCCAGGAAGCTCGCGCTGGGTGGAGCGATGCCGCGGGCTTGTTTACAGTCGCACTATGGGGGGGGGGGGACACGACGTGAAATAAGAGGCGGCTGGGCTGTTAGACGCGGCTGAGGACGGATCAGGCCTAGATTTTGACTGCGTGGTGGCTTTAAGACCCTTAAATCCCGGGGGAGTTGTGCCGAGTCAGCGCCGCTGCCTTGTAAAGTCTGCAGGTCTTGCTCTCCCTATGCAAAAATCGGCTTGAAGGAACACGGTGCTGTAATGCAACCCCTGGAGAAGCACGGGTGTGAACTCCTGAGGGGACGGCGATAGGTTTACAGCCAAGTGACTTACTGTATCTGGTGAAAATGGCCCCGTCTGCTATTTGACTTTATCGTGCATTAATGACATTGCCGCTTCCGACCTCCGTTGGCGTCCGACAGCGTGAAAGGGCCTCCTCTCTGTCCAGCCATAAAACCTCTCTAGCCCTGGAGCGCTGCCACTGAGAGCGAGTCAGAGGAAAGCGAGAAGGAGAGAGGGTCAAATCAAGTCTAGACACTCACTATTCCTCCATTGTCTCCCTGGAAACTGGACCTCCCACAGTGGCCAAACTGTACCAACACAGGACATTTATGAGGACCACAAAGCTGTCGCGCTAGCACCCCGCACATGAAGCATTTACCGCAGCCTGTTGTTATTCTGGTTTTTTTAAATCCATGTAAAAGCTGTTCACTGATGTAATATTGTGCAAAGATGCCGAAGCCTTTGTGGGGAGGTTTTTCTAAAAGGAAGCGTGGTCCTGCATCTTAACAATAAATACAATCTCAAAGACAAAACAAGTGTAATTGTTTCACTGCATGCATCGGGGACGTGTCAGGAAATCGTGTCAAATTAAATAAATATATTGCAGCAAATTACACAGTCTACAAAACAGCTGAGGGTACATATGGAGCAGCTATGGGAAAAAACGTGTTGCTTGCACCTCAAAATATCCAATATGATTTATAATGTTTAGAATCATATTGTTGTTTTGTTGATATTTTGATGATATTTCATACTTAATAGTCTTAACTGTCTCATCTCCATAGTGTGCTAAGGCAACGCAAGGACATGTTTATATTGGATATGCATGACAACCACTTTCAGGTGTAGTAAAATAAACATGATGTGGATTCATTAATGTCCTGTGTGCAGAAAGGCATTCAGGGGGGTGCAGCATCTTTAATCAAAACAACAACGGCAAACAATGACAACTCCAGTGACAGTTGTGAAAAACATTGCTCTCTTTAATATTTGAGCTATTTTTATTTGCTGGGCTTCTAGTTCACTGCATACATGTTGCCACATTAGCCTGATCTTTGTGAACAGAATCATGGATTCTGATAGGACGGCTGGGAAGTGCATGTGTTGCATCTGGAATTTCATTTGATGAAAGAACTCCTGAGAGGTCAAGAGAAGAAGGTTCTCATTTCTTTTTAAATCTCTATATTCATCCTCACAGTATGCTCTCCTCAATGTGATGATAATATTGTATACCTGCTAAAGATGAAATTCAAAGTTCCAATCAGCCTATAAACTCCTCAGTGAAACAAAAGAGTGGGTGGGTTTGTTTTAACCCTCAGAACGAAGAGCGTAGATGTCGGACATCGTCAAGGATTTCATGGTACACAATATTCATTGAGTGATATTCTCACCGGCGTGTGTGAAGCAAAACAACAGCGTCGACAACATCGTGCTGCTTTGCAACTTTTGATGTTGTTCATACACCACCTTTTTCGCTGCTTTATTCAACTGAGGTTTTTTGATTTATGTTACTTAATATCGCGATAGAGAGTCTATGGATAATGCAGTGGTGTTCATAAACTTTATAAGGTTGTATGGAGTTTATAGGATACCTTTGGTGCGGTTATTGGCTGAGAGAAGTGTAGTCAAAAGATGTTCTTTAATTTAATTGGATAGTAAGCAGCAATAACATTTTTACCTCTTCATTTCCTCCTTACTAATATTAACTCACTTCATATTTAAACCGACTCACTACTAACATTTTTAACATGTAATTTTACCTCTGAGTAAACTCTCTTTTAAGGAACAGTACTTCTACTTGAGTACAAATTTCTAGCCCTGGACCATATACAGATGTGTGTGTGTGTGTGTGCGCGAGGAGTGTGTGCTCGCGCGAGATGCAGCAGCGCATACCTCAGGGAGGGAATTAGAGAGTGTGTGTGTGAGAGCAAGCAGATAAAGGATTATGAGCACTAAGCAGGAGACTTAAGTCTCCAACTTGGCCTCAGAGCAAATTCTTCTACACCAACTACTAACACTAAGATCCTGATGTTGACGTGGGATGTGCATGACACTGGCAGAGAAAGAGGTGATGCAAAATATAAGCATTATAACAACCGGACCCATTGTATAGCGTTGGCAATGAAAATGGGCATCAAGCACGTTTGGGGCGCTTCACGACGTGAAGCGCCCCAAACAACAACAACAACACTGTCTGTGTGAGTCACAGATCTTTCTACTGGGAGACACGCTACAGCAGAAGACGATCAATGTTCTTTGTTCTTGGCTCTTCTCTGCTCAACAGAGGAAAGGGTCGTGCAGCTATCGGTCATATTGGAGACACTGGTCATCCAGTCTCAGATATTATGTGTCATCATTCATGTTCAGACGAGTCCGACCCTCGCACCTCCCTCCAGTGGCAGTACACTAGTCCTGAGAGACTTTGAGCAATGAGTCGGTGCGTCGTGGAACGTCTCGCCATGTTATAAGGTTGGGGCAGCCACATTGCCTGTCTGAGCCAATGCCTATCCGTCAGATATGTCACAAATACGATTATGTGCAAAACACTTCCTGAAGCTGTGTCGAAGTAGAAGCTCTCTGCCGTTTCTGACTCAATCCATTCATTTTCTTTAACAAGGTTTGTATTGTTTCTGCAGGACTGGAAGGTGCAGGGCTTCTGGTGATGTGGTCATTGCAGTCATACTCGCAGGTTCTGTGGTTGATCCGTAGGTCGGGTGGGTAGGGTCGTAAAAATTAACATTTCTGATTAATGGTGGGTGGGGTTGGGTGGGTTAAATGGTCAAATTGGCCGAGTCATTAGAGGAAACGTGCTTTCATTAAGGAAGAAACAATGCCGATCATTCCCTCTGCTGCAGCACCTTGCAAGGGAAACAGATAGAGTAATGGAGCGACGCCTGCGAGCTAGTTCAGTTAGCCAACACGAGCTGCGCTTCTCCGATCATGTGACCTACATCATGTGACATACCTCACTCTCCACAACCATCTATAATACACACCCACCTTATCAGGCGGTCTATTTAAGCAGAGAGACATTTCCCATCATCCCCTTTGCTCGCACTGCTGCTGAAGTGCCACCAGTTGCTTCAGTAAAGCACAGTAGATGCTATTATGTTTTTTGAATGTTCATTTAAGTGTGGGTTTCTAAATTGGTGGAAATAATTAAGTTGCCTACTTTTATTCAAAGAAATCCAGTATTCATACAGGAAACCTCCCGTAGCAGATCCACAACAGAAGCACATGAGAAGGAGTAAATCAACACCGCAGCTGTTAGGCACTATAGGCACAGTGCTGCATTAGGCTAAATGCTAACGAAGCATTCACTCACACACAACCTTTAATTCCATCTGCCCTCACCGAGGGCCACGAGACACACTACGCTTTTTAATAAAGAGGTGAAAATATGTATTAGCGAGCCATTCATAATTCACCAAAATTTGAAGTGCAGCCAAGGACACAGCCGAAGTCACTATTGGAGATTTAAGGCCCCAATAAATTGACAGCACATGGCAGGAGGCACGCATCGGCCACCGCCCAGTCTGCTCCACTTTTATGGGTATGATTCATTCAGGGCCAATTATACGGCAAACAACACAGCGCCGCTGCAGACCGCAGTCGAGCGCCCCTCGCACTAGCAACTGTGCACGTTCGCTATTTATCACGGATGACACGGGCCGAGACGTCTGCCAACTTCTCTGCTGTCACTTTGCAGAGTAGCATGTAAATATAATTAAACGGTGACATAATCACATTATGTAAGAGCCGCTAATGGAGTCCGTAACCTCTTTCGGTGTCGCCCCTCGAACATCGTTGTGTCAGTCGGCTTCAGGAGAAGATGGGGGAGAGAGAGGAACAATAAATGCGACACCACAGGCGATGACCCTCCCTGACTTGGTCCGAGGGAGTGTTAAAAGAAATTTGTAAAACTGAGCGTATGAATGAGCTAATTTCCCTGGGCCAGGCTAGACAAAGCGAGGATGACAGTGGCGGAGAGAGACGCGCGTCAAAGGCAGACGCACGAGTGGAAGAAAGACGGGGGGGCTGAGAAGGGGGGGGGGGGGACACACACACACACAAGTAAACAGGATTATGAAACAGCCCCTCAGGCAAATGAAGCTCATTGAGAGGTATATCACTGCACACAAAGATGAGTCAGGGCCCTGTGGGGGAGAAACTTGTCCCGCGACTGCAGAACAACAAGACACAAAAGCTTCTGACTCACTTTTTCAAGTCGGAAGAAGAAAAAAATCCTCCGTCATATATATTTTGCTTTCCAGGAAAAAAAACTCCAGCTTGTCATGACCCAATTAGCTCATTCAGCGTGTATTTAAAACAGGCCTCCATTATAAATGAAGCCCAGCCTGGTGAAACACCGAGCCAAGTGCCCGCCACAAGCTTTAATCATCGCTCCGCCGTTCTTAATCAAGTGATTATTAGCGCGGGGGATTAATCGGCTCATTGAAATCTCATGCCGGCCCCCTTGTGATTTACTTCTGTAGGCGACACACAGGGTGCACGGAGTGGAGGAGACAGAGCCCGGGGTGGTGGTGTGGGGGGGAGTAGTCTCTCCCCACCACCCCCGACTCCCTTCCTGATGTGAGAGCGTCTGCCTCACAGAAGCTAACCAGGAGCTCAAGACACTTTAACCAGAACGCTTCATCGGGGGGGGGGGGGGGCTAGGCGAGGACGAGGAGCAGCGGGGGAAAAGGGAATCTGAGGAGCAGGGGGAAGGAGAGGAGGCCAATTAGCTACCCAGCTAGGAGGCTTCTAAGTCAAAGCTCACAAACAACCCCGATGATCTGTGGTGCGACATAGTCCCGTGCTCTCCTGCTCACAGACATTCCTGCTGCCGTTGTCTGTGCCGTAGTTTTGCTGCGGCGCGTAGTGTGGCAGTTTTATGAGGCAATTTTAGTGCGTGTGTGTGTGTGTGTGGGTGGGTGGGAGGATAGTGTCCGGTGGAGGATAAATACACCATCTAAGCACAATGCCCTTGAATGCGGCCTTGGACCTCTGTTGCATTTCATCCCCTCCTGCTCACCAACGATGAGAGATCGAATAATGGCAAAACTAATCACAGAAGTGGCTGTGGTCCACACTCGGGTGTCTCCCCACACAGCAGGGAGATGCAGTGCTATCACACTCACTGCTTCCAAATGGCTACAGTGGATTTCGTTCTAATGAATTTTGAGAGGGCCTGAACTGAACAGAAATACTACAATCTGTACAGCTGGCGAGCAGACAGTGTTGGTTTTATATTTTTACCCAAAAAAATTCTCTAATTTAGGTTTAAAATTAAGTTCTTATATTTTATACGGCTTAGACCATTGTGTGTTCTTTGATTACAACCTTAGACTGTATATGAAGATGAAGGATGTGTCTCCCTTCCCCCTGTACAAACACAAAGCTAAAATATCCTGGATACGCACGCTGCCCCCCTCTACTTTTTATATTTTTAAAGATTTGTATTGTTGTTGCTGTAATTGAACTAGTGGGTTAAGATTAAGATGCATTTATTAGTCCCAAACACATGCACAGACATACTCATGCAGGTAGGGAAATATAACCTCTGCTTTTGACCCATCTGGTGCAGGACACACAGAGCAGTGAGCGACCATGTACAGCGCTCTGGGAGCAGATGTTGGGGGAGTAAGGTGCCTTGCTCAGGGGCACTAGACAGGGTAGGGAGACTTTTGGATTTTTGGACAGATCAATCCAGGTTTGTCTTTTTGTTGTCTCTCCGTGGAGTCGAACCAGAGACGAACCATGAGACCTTTCTGCCCATAGTCCAAGTTTCTGCCACTAGACCACCGCTTTTCTTTTTTATCTCTTTTTATCAAGAAAATGTGATATTCCATATTTAACTCATTCTTTTTGCATCGTACTTTTTCTTACTTTAAGTTTATACATGAACATGAATTAAGTAAAAATGCTGAAGAGGACCACCACCTTTTAACGTCTATGGTTTTGAAACAAGGGGATCTGTGGTCTGTTCTCTCCTTCATTAAGGTCAGATCTAATTTGTGCCATATATTTGATCCAGTTCTCCCAAGCTCCATCAAACTGATCCAGTTCCAGTCTGGAAGCTTTTGATGTAATTTTCTACAATAGTCACCACCGATAGACGCACTCGACTTGCTCACTGACTTCTGACTAGGATTGGTCCATATCCAATCCAATAACACGTCAGATATATGAACTAGACTGCAACAAGCCACCAGGGGGCGATCATGGGTGATTTGGCCTCACTTTTGAAGAGCTATTATGGTGTCCATTCTTTACAGTCCATGATAACATAGACATGAGACATTTCTTTTGAATGGACAGAATACCAGTATTACTGCATTATTTTACAGTGTTGCATTATGGGTTATAAATAGCGTTAATATTTGCCTAGGCTAAGTGCTCTCATGTCCATTTATAGGAAATCTCTCAGTGTTAATAATCCTCTAAAGTATTTGGTGAGTCCAGTTTATCCTGCAGGAGATTTCGCTTGGTGATGTAACATCAATAACTTCATGACAAGTGTAAACAAGTGTCTCCCGATGGTTTAACTGCAGAATTCAACTAAGGAGAAAATCTGTGAAACAGACAAAAACTCTCTGTCTGTCACAGATGAGGGGCTCAGAAATACTGGTTTGTATTTGTGAAGGATGAGAAATGTTTGCAGAATGAGCTACAAGGGCCAAGTGTGGGTCACAGCATGTGAACCTGTAATGAGAGATAATGAATGCAGGGCTGGACAGTATGTACACGCTCTGGTTGTACAAAGGTTAATTAGTTAACATGGATTTCTCCTGCCGAACGGGCTGTGTGTGTCCTGGGACTTGGCTCAATGGCCTCTCGCTGCCAAGTTTTTCCATATTAACCTTCTACAGATGTGCAAAAGTAGCACGCAGCAGTACAGTATGTAATCAACCCTTATAAAATCATTGGGTCATTATTATTGACGAATGAATACATATGTTGTGAATGTTGTACTTGGTTGAGTTCATTCTAATTCCCTCTGTAGGGTCTACAGTTGGGCCCTTTCATCAATTCAAATGTATCTTATGTTAGACTCCGATTATATGTTTTGTGTATTGAATTGAATCCTAAAGAGTAAACAATAATTACACTTTAAAGCAACACAATGTAGTTTTTTATACTTTAAAATGACAGCTTCAAATTTTTGATGATACGCAACCTTGTCTGTCATCACCACAGCGCCCCCTGGAGGCCTACCAGTGCTCTTTGTGACTCTGGTGTCCCGTGCTGGAACATTATGACCTGCTGTACAGCAATGGTCACGCACCAGAGCCGACGGTAGCAGCTACTAGAGACAACTAGTCCCACATTCTCAGTGTGGACATGGCAGAGCTTCCGAACAAAACAAAGAGGGGATTGTCGCAGGAAATGAAGAAGGGGAAAAGTGACGGAGTAAGAAACAGAGCAAGAGGGAATATCGCGGCATTTTTGACTCACTGGGGACAGCTAAAGGATGCCAAATACGCAAGACAGATGCTGATGATCTTGTTATTGGACTAATTAGTCATAAATTCAGCTTCTTCGCTTTGTCTTGTGCTGTTCTGCTTCATGTTGGTTTGTGTAAGTGAAGTTGTTTCACATCAGAAGCAGGTAAACCCATTTCGATAGAGGTTTAGCTGCAAGACAGCCAAATAATTATTTGGGATTATAAATATCATGCTCAGACGTCATAACTTCCTCCGTCCTCTTGTAAACAAATGGACGTTTGTACATCTGTGTTCCTGGGAAGGCTAAGACAGTAACTCGTATTTACGTCAGTGATTTATGCATCAGGGGAGTGGTCAGGCATTGAGGGTCTTTAATGAAGTGGAGTAGAAATACAATCTAGAAAAAAAAAAGAACTGCAGGAGTACCTCTAAAGTACTTAGGTACATTTTGGTACTTTCCACCACTCCAGGTGGTATTTGCAGATATAATCCTAATCAGAACAGCGTTAACCTAGTGGTTAATGTACATGAAGTAATCTATACAAGTCCATTTGACTTTATGTTGTTAAACTGATCAATACACAGGATACTTTATGACAAAAAAAGATGAATGAATGGAAGGATTGACTAATGGATCAATACTGCACACATTTCTATAGGAGAACCCCAACCAACTACAGCTTTTATTACTCCTGCCCAAGTTGTTTCAGACCGGAGGTTTCATGTGTTAAGATGTTCTAACTGCTGCTGGGCTGCTCCAGTGTGACCACAGGCCATAATATAACGCATTGTCTGCCTAATTCATCACAGATACAATGCAGACTGTATCTTATGGCTCTGACGTCAGCAAAAAACCTCCTTGCTGTTTTCTAGAACCCACTCAAACACAGTGGGTACGTCTGTGACTTCATATTTTGTCCCTCTGAAAAATGAATCACCAGACAGCAGGGTGCCAGAAAACATTGGAGCATAGGCATATTGAGATTTGTCTAAAGAGACAGAAAGAAAAATGACAATTTAGAAAAATAACTGATGGATATGTACTATATACAGTATATGCAAACGGATGTGTATTTAAACACGTATATTTATATGATAGACTGTAAAGATAGAGGACACGATACCTCCCCTGAAGAGAAGCCAAAGTGTCTTGATCGTCATGTTTTTTTTTTCTCAAAGATGGTCTCAATCACTTTAGTTAGTTCTGATTCCACTGATGGTAAATTAGCTTGTTATTGGTCAATTGCATTAATTGGCGGGACCTCAATGTCGCGACTCAATCCCCCGATCGCTGCTGTTCAGACTCTGGCTCCAAATTATGTAATTGGCACAACATGGCTGCATCTGTATCCAGAATGTTTTGGCTCCATATTTTTGGATAGTGGGAATATAACCATCCACTGTTTAAGCCCAGTAGCACAGCTTTTATGTCACAAGGAGGGAACAGAGCAGGTGCTACATGTGTATCATTTGCTGTTTTGTAATGCATTTCCTGCAAATAAATAATTGTTTGTCCTTGTTTTGCAGAATCACCCCGGCCAGCACAACAGTGTTTGTCAGTGCATTCCAACCACGGATTAAACTACTTGGTTTATAGTTCTGAGATCAGCTGTTGTTTCCAAAGTCAAGAATGAACTTTGTAAACTGAATGCTTCAGACAATGTGGACAGGCATCTCTTAAACGTTCAGAGACGGATTATGGGGCACATGATGGAAGTACACACAAGCAGCGTGAGTGCAATCCCGACCAATCACTCTTAAGTAAATAAGCAAATGGCTGCTTATTTGCATGTTTCGCAGTTAGGCAGCATCATTAGCAGTCATGTCAAGTCAAGTTTGTCTACGACTGATAATTGTTAGACCAGTGTTCACTTTCCTCTCAGCAGTTTTAAAGTTTTAAAAGGTGATATTTACATTCCCAGGGTGTAATGCAGGGATCTTTGTAAAAAGGGATCAGGCATATGTAGGTGACCAATATCTATGAGTGTGTACAATCAGTAGTGGATCCAAATATAAATCTTGATCGTATAGATAGAATATATTAATATTCATGGAGGGTAGGATTTATCCATTTAGCTGAGATAACATAGATTCAATAGGGAATCAACCGTTTATATATAAATATATATATATATACAGTTTATAGTTTAAGAAGAATGTCCTAACCAACAGGACAGATCTGTTGTGAAATTTCAGGGGACTATTGGGCCTAAGCAGAGGTGTGCACCCCACTGAGTTCTAGTTTAGTATTTAATTTTTTATTGCATTCACAATTTATTTGTTCACATAAGATACTTAACTTCAGCCCACAAAATTATCACCTTTCCATATTTTTGCCCCAACCTGCAATATCTCTTTCTGCTAAAAGCTGCACTGTGTTCACCAGCTACTCACTAACAGATGCCTGCTGCGTGAGAAAGAGCCCAGACGGTAAAGTTAAGAGCTGGAAAGTCTTGTGATATTAATACTAAATGGGTTCATCACTAAAGGCAAACCCTCTAACATTGCACATACATTTGTTCCAAGGCTAGTATTAAAATATTGATTATAGCCTCTTGAAAGTACAGAGCCCACAAGGTAAAGCAAGAGAAAGTTAATTTATGTGCACATTTTAATCCATCCTGCTGACATTAAGCTTAACCTAAGACTTAAACAGCATTAGTCTGTAGTGACTCACTGGTGTCTCACTGCGGCTCACTTGGATCCGAGATAGTTTTATTTTTATCTTGGTCTTAGATATGTCGTTTTCAGATTTTTAAACATTGTGTTATCTTACAGCCCAGAACCTTTTTGTGAGCCTAACAGCGAGCGCCCACTTTTAGAGCAGCTCTGGTTCTTGAAGTGAATTCTATTTTATGTATCTTTTGACGTTTCAAATAAAACTGTTTTAGGTCTGGATCCAGGCCGACTGTCTAGAGATGAATCGTGACCATAAAACATCGAAAAAATAGGAAAACTGACAAAATGTACATATCTAGAACTACATATTCCATAGACCAAGGCCAATGATCCAACAGCTTACAGTGCTTCTTCCTAAATGCAAGCTTGTGTTGCCTTTACTCATTAGCTCATCTTTAAAGAAACTGCAGAATGTTAGAAAGAGAACTCATGGTCCTGTATGGTAAAAGCAATGAAATGCTGAACGATCAGATCGTAGCTGCCGTGATGTTGCTATTACACCTATGGATACAATGTAATGAATGAATGAGAGGGATTTTGATAGGACTTCATGCATGTTTCCATTGTTTCCCTCTTTAAATCTCGACCTCTACAAACCGGAATGAGTCCAAATCTAAGATATGATAAATCAAGAGCATAAACTGGTTATTTGTGCGCTCAAATTGTTAAATGAGAGGAGCTTTTCCCCCCTGCACTACACCAAGGGCTCATACAAAATTAAACATCTTCATTTCCACGGCAAACCCAATCTGCTGATGAAGATCATGGGATGTGACTGAGAGAACTAAACGGGCAATAAGAGAACAGGGAAATGAGATTGTTTTTAACTACGTGGTTAAGGTCATGATTTAATAAAATGACCTTCCTGCTGAGAGGGTTTGCAGCACTGCAATCAAGACGTCACCGTGCTCCTGCGTTAGCTCTTTTACATCTCCTAAGAAAATACCCACAATGTAACTGAGCCCTTATGATTTTAAAGGGCTGTGCATCTGAACAGAATGTTGACTCTAAGCAGCTCAAGGCAGCATCAGCTGAATTGTTACCCTCTCTGTTCATTGTTTCATTCCAGACGAGCGCATCTCTGCTTCAATGAGGTATTCGGGAAGTATGGTAATGTCTCGCATATGTGGGATTTGCAACGCTTTAGCACTAAGTTTCATGGGATTTTTTTTTTTTTTTCTTTGCAAGGGCGCACACACACACGCGCACACACACACACACACACACACACACACACACACACACACGCACACACAGACACACATACATTCATAAGTGAAAGGACTGACAAGTAATGCTAAATGCCAGCCAGGTGGTCAGCTTCAGGCAAAGCTGAGGAAAAGGTTTTCCCTGTCAGAACAATCCCTCGTCCAGACTTCAGGCAGCAGCGCATTTAAATGGCTTTCAATTAGACTTCCTGCAGCTGTGCCTGTCTGCCTGTCTGCCACTGCTTATTCTCACATGATAATCTATGGAGCACTCGCTCGCAACACGCCAATTGTTTCGCAGCCCGGTTTATCACTTAGCCTACACATATCTGAGCCGGCGGTTTCATATTGAAACGACGCGCAGACTCCCGGTGTGGAATAATAGCGGGAAAAGGAGCGGTGCCGACGGCTCCGACATTAGTCTGTGAAAATGGGCCATGAATATCTTTATGGGATTTGCCTAAACGCCTCAAAATATATGCGAGGGAACGTGATATTGTTAACATTGTGTGCTCATCTGGGCACTACCCGGAAATGTGGGTCCGATTTTGAACAGTAAGCTAAATTCATTCTGCAGAGAGCCGGTTTAGGATGCGTATCCAAGAGCACAGGTATAGCAAATAGGAAGGTTTAGGAAACAAGGGAGGCAGAGGCAATCTCATGAGCCCAGACTAATACACAAACCTAAAAGAAATTGAAACATTGCGACACAAGGTCGGTTGATTTGAGGGCCACATCTGCTTTTACTAGTGGCAATCTGAAGAAAACAAGACACTGAAACCAAGGCAATTTCTTTTGATGCCCGGCTCTGGATGGTCAACACACGCTGGAGCTCCCGCACCGGCCCGTCTGTCTCCTCTGTCTGCAGGACAGTTCCTGCAGCTGCATTTGGACAGTTGCTGCTTATTAGCCACATATTCCTGCGTCTGCATTTCTTCTTTTGTTTCTTGCGAGGGGGAGTAATGAGAACTCCCGGTTATGCATACTAAACACACGCTGCCTGTAGACCAACAGGCAAAACACACACACACACACACACACACACACACACACAGACACACACAGCAGCAGCAGCAGCTACACGTCCTGTTATCAGAAAATGAGAGAGACGGAAAGAGAGGAGGAAATAAACTGATGCCTCTCCCAAGAAGAGAAAGAGGAGTGTGTGCTGAAGATACACAGCAGAGTAGCGTTTCTGCAGTCTATTTTTGGCTCTCGCTCCCCCCCCCCCACTCTGCCCCAAATGCTACCCTTTTTTTTTTTCATTGATATAAGGTTCGCTCTTTGCAAAGACTCAATACATACGCAGATGTGGTCTCGAGCTCACTTCCTCTTCGTCCTCCTCACTGTAACCATCCTCGACGCTGACCCTCCCACTGCTCCCCTGACACCGGATAATTCACTATTAATTCACCTCCAACCTCCCCCCCGTGATGTATGTCACGGAGTCAAATGCCAGGCGCACCTCATGCTCCCTTCAGCTAATACATCATTATCAACCTTGACGTCCCGCAGCGCAGCGCAGGATCGTATTGACAAGTGGCCTGTGAAAAATCGCCCGTGCCCCCCCCCCCCCCCCCATCTCCATCCTTTTCCTGAGAGGCCTGATATCTGAAGAAGATTGTATCGCCGCTCCCCCTCCAACCATCCAGGCAGCCATGCATCTACCCAGCCGCACATTTGCCCCAATCTCCCATTCCAGGGTGGGAATGCATCAGACGTGGCGCTGAAGACGACCGCCAGTGGCCCATTAGGCTCCGGCAGGTCGATGCCGAACTAATTGAGGAGACATCCAGCAGTGAGTTCTTGCCCCCTTTTCACACGTTCCATTGCTGCAGCTGCACGATCAGTCAGAGATCCTCGAGTCTGCCGCTGCTACCTGGATCGACCTGCATGACTGATGCATTGAATGAATAAGATATTTGGTGTTATGAATCCTGGGGCTCTGTCTCTCTTTTTTGTCGGCGTATTTGTTTAGGCGAGGATAAGAGCGAGGGGAAGAAAACACTCGGTGGCTGTTGGCGGCTCAGGGGATCTCAGGTGAGCTGCAGGTGTGCACTGGCCTCAGATCAGCGGTGTGTTCAGAGACGGGTGATGAATGATCCTTGAGCTAAACGCATGCCCGTGCACAAAGGCAGGACAGTGCTCATTGATAATGCCATATAAGAAAACGCCGGCGAGCCTGTGAAAAATGGGTTTTTACAGATGGAGGGATAAGCCTCAACATGAAGAAAGCTGCATGCGGCATCTTTAAGCATATCAAACCGTAGAGATCTAATCCCATGCCTGATGATAAGCACCCCGAGGTATTGTTTGCGCATGTGTGTGTGTGTGCTTGTGTGTGTCCTCGTGTCAGAACGTGCCTGAGCTGCTTCCCATTTCGACCTACATCCTTTTCATTACTTTGGAGGCCTCTGGTTGGAAAAAATCATTTTCTGGCAAAGATGAATTTCTTTGGATGTGGTCAACTTGCTGTTTTTTTTCTTCTTTTTTTCCGATATAACCCAAAAGTATATAGCGGAACGAACATAAGCAATGAATTCATTATGAGGTGCCCAGGCAACAGGATAAAGCGATAAGGCAAGCACAACCATATTTCAACTTCTTAGACTCGCTCTGAGCCTTAAGGGGGGAGAGACGGTTTTTGTAAAGAAATGGGTTATGGAGCTCAAATGATAAAAAGCTCGACCGTATCATTTTCCAATCTATTTAATCAAAATAATCAAGTCATTTGCGATGAAGGAGATTAATGAAATTGTGTTGCGGCAGAAGTACAGTACACTGCGACAAATGTTTGATTAAAAATGTGATGATGTTAAAATGAAATGATCCTTCCTCAGAAGAGTAATGCATTCATTTAAATGCTTATCTGAGCATGGTTAACTCCCCACTCTACAATATAAGGATTCCAGAATTTAAATATTGGAATTCAATCAAGCTGCAGGACTTGTAATTGACTAAAAATGAAAAATCACTTGATTCAACGAGGGATCAATTACTGAACTTTCTGTCCTTAGATTGGCCGAAGTCCTGAGAACGATGAATCCCACACTCCCCATCATGAAACTTCGTAGACACACTTATGAGACCATTAGATACCATGATGATCAGTCCTCTGAATTCACCTTCCATCAGCCTCAGGAAGTTTCTAACAGAAACCAAAGTTCTGAAAATCATTTAAATGTCTCATATTTTATTAATTTCAATTTTAGTTTAGGATATAGTTCGATGACAATTTCTGTGCATTTCATTTCCCGACATGAAGTAACTCTTGAACGGACTAAACTGAAATAAAAGTTATTTTGGTGGCAACCTATAAACAACGTCATCAGTCAACCAATGGGCCAGGCAACCGCAATTCAGAGTCAGGAAATAAAAAAATGAAAAATATTCAAGTGTAACTTCACCCCTGGAAATTCAAAGAATGCCTCCGGAGCAAAGTGCTGAGAGGTGAAGGTAAGAGAGCCCCTGTGAGTAAGACTTGGCCCTGGAAATGTTCAAACAATAAATATAGATTATTTTATTGATATGGTTATAAAAGTGTTATTTAATTCAACATTGTTTTTTATTTCATCAGAGAAAAATCGTATGAATTATTTAATTAAAACACATTTAAGTTAGCAGAATCAGACTAATGACATTGATGTGAACCTAAAATTGGGGCGTACAAGGAACTAGACAACCAGGCCTTGCATTCATTTAGCTATTACAATAAATATTATGTTGTATAACTCTTATCAGGTCCATGCATGATCAATTGAATGATACAGAAGTAAAAGATGAAAACAACAACTCTGTAAAGAGGTCTACATCCAGAACTCAAAGTGAAAACGCGACTCGACAACGCTCCTCCACAGACACTGAAGGCATGACACAACTGTTCACTAGTGTAAATGAATGTGTCTTTAAATGCATCCCTTCATTCATGCTTTACAAGTCTGACCGGATTTACATTGTCTAAGCTGTAATTAGAACTAACCAGGGGACAAGCAGGTGTTGGTTGCCATATGTTCAGATGCAGACAGAGGCACAGTCTGTCTCATGTCTGGCTAAGATGGAAGACGGTGTTTGGCAAACACGATGCACCGTCGGAAACAGAGAGAATTTTCAAACAGCCGGGGCGGTGAGGAGCAGAATTTGTCCGGGCAAAAGAGTCAATGAGAAAACAGGACTTTGTGCACCTGCAGCCTTTTTATTATTTGTACAGATTTACCCTATATAGCACTCGTAACAATAATAATTCATGTACCTTGCTGAGGGGAGGCTGGTTAAAGAACACAGCCTCGAATGTGTGCCATTACTGTAAGTGTGGCCACTTTTCACTCCTTTGTCTGAATTCTCTAATCTGACATTTGGCAGGTGGAAGTTTTGCCACCGGGAGGGTGAAAAGGCCGGAACTGAGTCTCGTCCATTACTCCAATTATCACCGTCGTTCCAAAGTGTTCTAGATCTGGCTGTCCCGTGTTTTGTGTCTGTCAGGTAATTCACACAGTCATGCTTCTGGGACACGGGAGAGAACGTCCATGAATCAACACGGCTGGTGACATGCTAACTACCTGCCTAGAGTCAGGCTCAACCCTTGCACAGCTTTGATGAATGTGAGTGTTGGTCATGCAGAGGGCTCAGTTGACCGCAGCTAAAACGCTGACATTTTTCAAGTCCACTACCCGGGGAATTGCCACTTATCAAAAGTTCACCCCCCACCGCAAGCGCTGTAAGAGATGACCGCTCCAAACTCTTATTACACCTGTCAAGAGGAAACTCTCAGAATCTCTGACGCTCTCCGTGCAAAGGCTCCTGTATTTTCCTCAAAAGCCTTATTCCTTTTCCTCGACTCGGCAGGTCCGGGGCTTGATTTATGGAGCCGAGAGAAAAATGTGGTGGGACTGCCAAAGGAAGCGGGACTGTCACCTCTCCGCGTTGCAAAATGTATGGCTGTGGCTGAGCGAGACTCGGCAGCTCTTTCCTCAATCATCGCGGACGAGCGCTGTGCATTCGCGGAGAGCAAAAACAGACGGAAGATAAAAAAATGGCCGCAGAGCTGTGAGTAGAGGAGAAACTCTGACTGACAACTCTGGAGGAGTGGTTTGGAATTTTGTATTTTTCATTTAATATGGCCGATGGACCTCAGAGTGGGGTGGGCACAGAGAGTGGATGGACCAGGCCATGAAGCACGACGACGCCTGGCTGAAGAGGTCACTCGTTACAGGCACACACCGTGTCTGATTTATGAGGTTTACCGCGCACCATGAGAAGTGGCGCTGGAGGGGGGAAGGGTTTTTGTAAGAACCTATCTGTCAGTAATTTATCACACTACCACTCCCCCCCCCCCCCCCCTCGCAAACCCGTTTCTCCTCCGCACGCGGACCAGTGAGCTGGATACCAAACAGGGTTAAGATTAAACGGACACTCTAGCTGGTCGGTGTTCTCGATGCAACGGCTGCAGTGGGGGTAATGGATGTCCAGGGTTTGGTTCACTTTACACCGAAATGACGGCAAAGTGGAAATAAGTGATCAATCAGAAAGTAATTAGGTTGTTTGTCTGGTGGCCGTGCCTCTGATCGGGATTACAGCCATGGCTGTTTACACGCTGCAGGTCAACTCACACACACTTCATCCATCTCTCCCTCTTTAACCGGCGGTGCTGCACATTAACTCATCGGGATCACAGTTACGCACATGGACATCATTTCGACGGAATCAATTTTGCGTGGTAAATGGAACTCAGGCTCTGAAGCTCGACTTTGGGTTTCTGCTAATTAAAAATCAATTTGGCTAACACTGCGCATGTGTTTAATCTAATATTGATATCTCCAGATATTGCCTTGTTAGACAATAGTTAATATGGCTGTGCACCCAAATGCGGTGGTCTAGTGGCAGAAACTTGGACTATGGGCAGAGAAGGTCTCTGGTTCGTCTCTGGTTCGACTCCACGGAGAGACAACAAAAGACGAACCTGGATTGATCTGTCCAAAAATCCAAGAGTCTCCCTACCCTGTCTAGTGCCCCTGAGCAAGGCACCTTACTCCCCCAACATCTGCTCCCCGAGCGCCATACATGGCTGCTAACTGCTCTGTGTGTCCTGCACCAGATGGGTCAAAAGCAGAGGTTACATTTCCCTACTTGCATGAGTGTGCCTTTGCATGTCTGTGCATGTGTTTGGGACTAATAAATGCATCTTAATCTGCATCATAATCTTTAAATGACAAAACCATAACATTCAGCCACATGCCAGCTGAAAAGCTCCTGTCCCTCACCTTGACTCACGCCTTTATCCCTGGCAGAGTCTCTGGTATCGATGTACGACATCATGCATAGAAATGGAGCCACCGTTTCAACATTAACATCGAACCTGCGGCTCGGGCCCCTGCGAGTAACGCCTCGCAGATTAGATATTAAATGGGGTTCAGTGTGTCTGTGTCACCGTTTCTCCCGAACCTGTTTCACACCGGCGCCGCTCGCTCCCCCCTACACACTTTTATGATTCCTCACCTTCTCGGGAAAATGAATAAAACAAATTGTCCAGAGTAATGTGTTCAGAGTTTGGGAAGAATACATGATGAATACAGATAAAGTTGTTCCATGATGTGATCCTGGTTTTGTTTTGGAGAATAGTGGATGCAGACTTACTGAAGTCATGTATCATGATCATTTTTCATACGCTTCATTTATGTTATCGCACAACAGATAAATGGAATAAATCACTTTATTCAATAAATTGATTTATTAATATCATTCTTTACTCCCTTGCATACACATCATTGACGGAAAATGAGCAGGCTGGAGAAAAATCTTGTGATAAAATAAATACAAATAAATGCTCCGTCAATTACAATTACTTAACAGACAGTATTTACAGCAACATGGGGAAAAATAGCAATCAGGAACCAAACATAACAATTCACTGTATTTACAATTCTCACTGCTCCTCTCTATAATACATATATATTGCTTTATGTTACTAGGTTCTATGTCGCCCCACATATGGCAGAAGGAAATGAACAGGGCAGAGTTGTCATTGGCTTGTGATGTAACGCAGATTTAATTTCATCCAGAAATATTGTCATGACCTGCTCCTTCCCTGGATTTATACATGGGCCTTGTTGGAATAATTCGTTTTATTTTGAAAAATTACATTCTTTCTGTGCCTGCCATTGTTTTACGTCCTCCTCCAGGGTGTTTCCGGCTCCTCCCTAATGTGTTTCACCTTTGTCTCGTCAACTCCTTCTCCTCCCTGTTACATTGTTATCTCGTGTTACCTGAGTCTGATGAGTTTGGATTATTTACTTTGCATCTGCCTGCTTCCATCTGGAAGACTTATAAATCACATTTTGATTCCTAAAATCATTAAAATTAAACAAATTCTCTCAAACACTCTGTTGTTACCAGTGCAAAATGAAAACTCTGTGTCCGCTCTGTCATGTTACATTAAATGAGTACATTTAATTACAGATGATAAAATATGACAATATAATATTTTGATCTCTAGACATTGGAACTTTTCATCTTTTATTTTAAAATAACAAAGAACACAAACTGAGTTTTGTTCAAGTTTAAGAAGCCTTCACTTTATTTTCATCACACACCATCTTAATAATTTTCATTGTGTTCTACTAAATCTTTAAATTTGTCTCCTGAACCAAAAAAAAATGTTGTCTGCAAATAACACATCTGCAAAAACTATGACACATGTTAAAGTTTCAAAGTTTTGGCCCCAAAGTGCTGTTAATAGATGCACTTTATGAATATGTGAGTGAATGTAAAAAAACTGTACTGTAAAGAGCTTTGAGTGGACATCAAGACTAGAAAAGTATTATATAAATACTAAACCATTTGCAGACCTATTTTCAATTTCACTCACATCTCTGAAGGAAATATACTTCAATATATAACCAGCCCCATTTCATCTATTAGCATATCATCCTGCTTTTAATAGAAATGTCAAGGTTAGAGACACAGACTAACTGAATTAAATTAATTCATCACATCATGTTTTTTAAACCTTGTTTTTATCACTTAAGAAACTGCAGAGCAGTGGAAATACAGGTTTATAAAAGAAATTCCAGTATTGATTTCATTTTTTTCTCTTGTTTCATAATTGCCTATTTATTGTTTCATAATGTTTCTTTTTGAAAGCCCCTCTGTTATCCAAGACTTCGTATAACTACATTCAATGTTGGGCAGTGTTTATCATACAGTGATAAATGGCTGCTTATTGCTTCATTAATTCTGACCCTAACATGTCTATTTCAGATCCTCCCTAGTTTGTTTTTTTTTACACAATAAATTGTGACTAAGCAAAAGTGGTGTCGTACATAATTAACTATCGCCATTTCCTACAGTGTCCTGCATGACATTTATACAACAATTGTTGATTAATTACAAGTCATGGTTATTCTACTGGGTCTGGTGATGAAGCAGGAGAGAGTGAACATGGAGAAAACAAGGTTTCAGCACTGTTGAACACAAATACACTTGTGTGTGGATGTATACACATAACCCCATCACAATAAAACCAATACCACATTGTACAATCACTGCAATAAAGTGCAGGCTAAAGAAGAACCAACGCCTCTGTCAAGGACAATTCCTTTATTGGGAAGTAATCATGCAGGCACAGGACAGTGATCAATCATTAATAAATAAATGAATAATTAATTTACTACCAACGCATCTTAATTAACCCTATAACACAATGAATCGGTTGTTTCTCAATCAGGAAAGAAAAAAGGAGTTATCTGTAATACATTTGTAACAAAACAGCCATTAATGGTTCTTTATTGGGGAGAAGGAATGGTGCAGAGCTACAACTAATGAATTGACTTCCTAATGTTAATAATTAATCACAATCACCTGCATGTTTCTTGTGTCTTAAACAAAAACTAGTGTTGTGCACTCACCCGGCCGCAGCTGCTGTAAGCAGAAGAAATGGCCATGACCATGAATATGAGATTGCATCAAGTGGTATAGGTAGAGGGGCACCGCTGCAGTGAAGAGCTGTTGATGGGAATGAACGCAGTAGGCATGTAATAATAGACCTTTTCATGCAAATGTAGAAACTGTAACCAGTTCGTGAACCCTAAAACATTTGCTGCACACTCCTCAGCACTGTTTGCTCTCTCCTGGGAGGAATCCTTCCATGGACCGGTGGTGTCAAGTCAGTGTTTTCAAATTTCCAAGAGAAGTATCAGTTGTGTGTTTTCAGGAGAAAATGGTGGAAGAGGGAGCTGGTCGGCATGTGCAGGAATGACCGCTGAATCACAGCTGAACAGATCCTTCTTGTCTTTCTTTATTCGTCACAAATCCCATTGTATTTCCAGTTATTAATTTAAACAGACACATACTCTTTCTTTCTCTCTCACACACACACACACACACGCACACACCTCCAACTACAACTCATTGGGGACCCAAGAGGATTTCTAAAAAAATCCTTTCTGTTTTCATCATTTACATATCTTCATTTCTTTCCTGCCACTACTGTGGAAATCACTGAACAAGTACGCAGCATCACAAAAGAATAAGGACTCAGCAAATGTGGGTTTTAAAACTCTCTCTCAATGAGAAGCCAATCACCTTCAGCTGAACACAGAAGAAAAGCGTTTTACCGACCCTTTCACCAGGCAGGGCTCATGAAAAGGTGATTGACACCTGGGGACCTATATACGTGTCCTCAGGTGAAAAGGACACGTATATAGGGTTGCACTGTTCATACCTTTCATTACATTACATTACATTACATTTAGCTGACGCTTTTCTCCTAGGCAACTTACAATAAGTGCATTGAACCATGAGGGTACAAACCCAGAACAACAAGATTCAAGAAAGTACAATTTCGTCAAGAAACCCTGGGTAACTGCTATTTAAGTGCCTCTAAATTGTTAGTTTAAAGTTTTATTCAAGGTATAGTGGGAAGAGGTGTGTTTTTAGTTTGCTGCAGAAGATGTATAGACTTTCTGCTGTCCTTATGTCAATGGGGAGCTCATTCCACCATTGACTGGACCCCGTCCGTTCGCAGCACGATGCGCAAGTATGGGAAAGTATGTCTACATTTTTGCTACTGATTTTCGGTTAATTAGCTAATTTAATTGATTTACAAACAGTGTGAACCTCACAACATTTGAGTTCCTTTTTTTCCGATGTTTGGCCTCAGGTCTGAAAAACTGCCCCCCACTCTCCATCTGATTGAAACATTCCTTAACTCATGAAAAGTTCACACATGGCCCCAGTCCTCCTCCTCTGTAGATTAGGCTCTAATGAGACTTTGTAAAAAAAATCCACAGCAATTATAGCATTAATGGATTTGCGAGTGAAACGAGGATGGTGAATTATAACGCATGTGTATGTGTTGACGCCATCTAGCGGGTGTCTCAACTTCGTTTTGGCTCAGAGAGAGAGGGAGAGGGATAGAGAGAGAGAGAGAGAGAGAGAGAGAGAGAGAGAGAGGTAGAGAGAGAGAGAGAGAGAGAGAGAGAGAGAGAGAGAGAGAGGGAGAGGGAGAGATAGAGAGAGATAGTTGCAGTGAACATTAGGATTTGGATGGGGGGCATTTTAAGCCATACTTCCCAGCCTTGACCCCTTGATTCCTAGTCTCAATAATAATGTAGTGTCGACTGTGGCAAACACGTACTGACATATGCCTCCTGGTATTATACGCCGGGCTCTGCACATAAGGGTATAATACAACCAAATGGGCTCCAACCCAAACTGCCTCCCTCTGAAACTATTTGTTTGTCGCACAACCGGTAGAGTGCGACTAATCCAATCCAATTTCCGGACACACAAAGGCTCGGTGATTCATTGAAAGAAAAAAAAAAGAAAAAAGAATCAGTGTGGAGCTGTGCTGTTCTGTCCTCCTGGCAGCTCTAATCCCAATTCAGACACACGCACCGTTACGGCTGCGCTGAGGGCGCAGTAGACGCGTCCACACCGGCGGATGCTCGCGCTCTGGCTCTTTCTCAGGGGAGTCGTGTTTGCAAGAAAACAGCTCACGTTGACGTCAGATCGGTGAGTGACTTTACCGACAGGAGCTGCACCGGAGCTCAACCGAGTCAGCACCGGGATCCACAGCAGACAATCAAGCCGAGAGGCAGCTGCCGGATGTGATTGTATTCTAAACTTTAATGGACACTCGGCGTCTCCAAACTCGTTTTGGATTCAGTATTTGGCTGTGAGGAAGAGGGGGATAGAGGGAGAAAGAGAGAGCGAGAGAGAGAGAGAAAGGGGGAACGACGCTCTATCTCGCCGCTGACAGAGAGACCACTTGTGCCGCCGTCACAACTGTGCCAAGAGACTGGGAGTCTTTGAAAAGCGACCGGAGCGCAGCCGAGCGGCATACCAAGCAGCGTCCCGGGGAGCGACGCGCCGGGCTGCGATAATACGCATCGTCTGCAAGGTGCTGTGCGTGAGTGTGCGTGTCCACCTGGGTGCGCGGGGAACAGGACGCAGCAATGGCACTTTTCCCGAGTGGAGAAGAAGGGAGGACGGCAACAGTCACCAGCAAACACATGTAAGAAAAGACAAAACGATTCCCCTTCGTCTTGCCACGGGTGCGCACCGGCGAAGAGGCGCGGGACCCGCAGCATCATCGATTTCGCACTTTGTGATTTTTGCACTTAATGTGTGTGACGCGTTGAGCGGCCGGATTTAGAGCGGGGCTTCACCTGCACGAAGAGACTGACATTTGTTTTCACCATGGACGCCAGGATCTTGTTCTTGCTTGTTTGTTCTGCGGCATTTTTCGCTGGGCTGCAGTGCGCCTCGCCAAGGAGCACAGCGGGGACGGATTCCACCACCGCCGGCTTCAGCAACATCAGCAGCGGCAGCAGCAGCGGTGGTGGTGGTGGTGGTGGTGGTGGTGGTAACAGTGGGGAGACCGGGGGCAAAAGAGACTTGAACCAGACCATACACTCCAGAATCAAAAGGAGAACCCTCTCCGTGGATTTTGCGGTCCCCTCTCTGTTGCGCAATTACCTGGCGGAGTTCATTAAGAGACCGCTGAACGGTGACTGCCAGACTTTTGGAGGATGTTACACCGTGAGCGCAAACTTGAAAATGCACTGCGTACCCCTGCAGAAAACCGTGGCCACTTTTGTGGAGCCCAGTTCGGCTGCTGCGGATTCAGCACCGAGGAACGGCTCTGCTGATGGACAGCTCCCCTTCTTCTACAAGCGGCCGCTGTCCAAAGTTCTGAAACTGGGCCTGACGAAGGACAGCAGGAATTCCAACCTCGTGGTGGTGGAGATCGGAGAGGATATAGTCAAGACGGGATGTGGGGGGCTGTCTGTGTACGAGGAGGCCCCGGAGTTCACCCTGGAAATGGACCTCACGTCTGTCATGGAGGGGTGGCTGGGCGCGGAGGGGGGCCGGCTCAGGGTGCGCCTCATGCCCGAGAAAAAGGCGCAGGTGCCCGGCATCGAGGATCGGTACACGGCGGCCATACGCGCTGCAGACCCGCGCCTCTTCTTACAGATCTCTTCCCAGGGTGAGTCGCCCCTCCACTCATGCCTTCCCATGGTGTTCCCTCACACACACACACAAAGACACACACACACACACAAAGACACACACACAGCCTTGTCTTTATGACTTCAGGGGACATTATATTGATTTCCTGGAGACAGCATTAATGTGACTATGCAAACAGATTCCCGTCCCCACAACAGGAGCGATACCTGGACCACACACACGGATATATGTTATCATTTGTAAAATATTCTATTGCATTCTCTTAACCATCTCACCAAACGGCTTAACTCTGACCCTGTCCCCTAGTCTGAACCTCAAAAAGTAATTTGGACATGTGAGGACCAACCATATGTCCTCATAGCTATAGTTTCAAACCTTAATTTGTCCCCACTATCATACACAACACATGAGCACACACACATGAATGCGTCAGCAGGCCTAATTCATGTTGCTCAGTCACGGTTGTGATTTAAGTTCTGCTGTGATTAATTTTTGATGTTGGATCCAGCGTGTGCGTACAAATGCAGTGGTGGTTTTCATGGTGGCAATGAGCGAGTAAAGGAATTTAATGACCTGATGGGAAAAATGACGACTGAGGCGCGTCTGTGTGTGTGTGTGTCAGAGGGAGACAGAGGGTGAGAGAGGGAGAGAAGAGAGGGAGAGAGAGGGACTCCTCGCCTTTAGTTGCTGTTTCTGACTCTCCAGACTCATGTTTCATTATTGATGCCCACCACAGCACTGCTGAGAGACAAATGCATGTTGATTTAATTACCAAACTTTCATTATTTCCAGTTGGGATCCACACTGAGTATATGCAACATCTTTAGAGGCTGCCATCGTTATCAGTTCTGAGATGGTAATTATTATTTCATTAGCAGGGGAGGAGAGGTGCAGTCGCCTGATAATAAGATGCCTGCACATTGCACAAGACCCCAATGCAAAGCTATTTAAGTTAGAAACGGCCCCAGCAGATCATACTGGTTCCCCCCTTAACGATACCTTCTCAATCCCCTGAGCCACCCACCGCTTGAAGGAAGGTTGGAGATGTAAGAGAACAGGTTTTTATTTTGATTAGGCACAAATTAAGCTGTTATCTCCAAGAAAGCTTTAGCACTCAATACTCGAGGGCCCTTCCCTCGTTCTTTTGAGCATCGGCACAATCAGTGTAATTGCTTAATCACTTTGATGAGGGAGGCTGGCCCAGAAAATATCCAACACAACCTATCGGACAAAGGCAGAGTGGAGGCTGGCTCGGCTGTGAGCTGATAGACTAAGGAGGAAGCCCTTCTTCACCTGCAGGCATGTCTGCACATATAAGAACACATGCAAACATGGAAATGCACACAACCAAATTGTACAGATTGTAGAAACGGCATGTTGGGTAACAAACTATTACATGTCGTGTTGGTTACTGCGCTGTGCATTGCATTGTGAATTTGGTGGCGTTTTTTAAATGAAACATGAGAACTTTGCTGTATTGTTGTAATGGCAGTGTTGTTAACCCTTTGAGCTGCAGTTGCAATGTTGCACACACGGCGGACATGCTTCATACACATCAAACTGGGCCCTGCTGCTCCCACCAGCCAGTCAGACAACACAGCTGGTGATGGTTTCAGGTGGGAAGCCAGCAGGGGATATTTTTGCAGTGAGGACATCATCTCTGGTGAGTGCCCCTTTGTCATTCCAACCTCTGACCAGCCAAACTGGTCCTGTGGATCAGTATGGAATTGGAGTTCCACACTCCAGTTCCATGTGTTTGACATGTCTTTGTGATCACGTGACAAAGCAGTTGCATCAGAGTCACTGAGGGGGGATTTGTAATGTTCTCAGAGGGAGAGATACAATCGGGATTCGACAAAGGTTTTTATTGGCAGTGTTGAAAATGTGGATTTCAAACCAGACCCTGATCTTTACCATACCAAGATATGCGCAAAAAAAAGAGAGACAAAACATACCCACACACAGACACACTGCTGTGTAGTTTCCAGTTTCCTCTTTAATCAGCTTGGATAGAAAATGTCCACTGCTCTCAACAGCCTTCAAGCAGCTGGTGTCCTTGTGTCTGTGTACAGTGACCTAACTTGAATGGTGGCTGGAACCTGTATGATCAGGACATTTTTCAATGTTTGTATCAGTAATATTGTGTCGATTATGTCCTGCTGTTAACGGCAGGCAGATCCACACGAGTGTTGTTGTTGTTGTGCAGGGCAGCAAACAACGTCTTTTGCTGTTCAATTGAAGGAACTTGTTTGCACCTGTCGTCCTCTGTAAACTGTCCTCGGTTAAGCAGGAAATTAATTTTTGTTCTGGCATGCACTGCATATCCATGGGGAATATTGTGTTGTGTAGTCATTCTGGTGAAATGGTTAAGCCAACTCGACACAAAATGAGAAGCCAAACTCTGCTAGCACATAAGTAGAATGACTGATCCATTATCGACCTACTGATTCCACAAACGTCGGTCTGTTTGTCCGTCTGCCTGACTGACTGTTACTGTTTCCTGCTGTCGGACTGAGACAGACACAAGGCACGGGCACTGATCTCAGTCATGGCAACAACATTCAAAGGATCACATCCAATTTGGCAATTGTTGGAAAAAGCTTTTAATTGCAAAGATGTGAACTTGGTCTGAGATTGTTTTGATTACTTAAGCGGTTAACAAACATCTGAATTTGAATTAACTATCAAATCTTACTACAGATATACCGATCAGGAATAACACAACGTTTTCTCATTCTGCACCAAAGACCGTTTAAGACAAGCTCTGCACACAATGTTCAGCGCATAAACAATAAATGGTGACAGGGTATTGTCGAGCAGTGTGAGGAGGACTCACTAATGCTGAAGAATAATTCTGACGTAGCTCCGGAGCATTAACACAGGACAAGAGAACAGAACATTCCGAGCAGGCAGGTTTACAAAGGAAACAATTTAAAAAGAAACAAAGATATAATTTCAGCTCATCCATTAATGCAGACAAACACCCCTGTTAGTGCAAAGACAGCGGCTCCTCATTCAAATGAATAGGCTGCTGTCAGTTGTTTATTGCGTCCATGATCATTTCTCTTATATCACATCTCCTCCATCCTTCATCCTCACATAACCCAGAAATTGATCAAGTCTTTAATCATGGAGGACAGCTCAGAGGAGCAGAGTGACTTCCTGAGGGAAGCTTCAGCGTGGAGATGTAGATGCTTTCACTCACTCCAAATGTGGTACGATAATGAGCCGTATTGAAAACACATCACCTCAGTGATTCTCCTTTTTGTCAAGAACAGTGGGAATGGGACAAATAACAGCATCAATAGAACAATGCTCAAAACAAAGAGAGCAGCCGTTCCTATAGAGTCTGATCTGACAAAAGCAGCTTTGTCTCCGACTGCATGAATTACCAGCATCTGCCATGAATGTAATCCCGACTCCTGTGCATGGCAGGGTTTATGTTTATGAATGAAAATGTCAATGGGACCTACACGATTTTAGAACAAGACACGCTGTTGAAACAAAACAAGCCCTTTCCCCCCTTCTCTTTAATGCAGGAAATTTTTTATTATGTAAAAAAACGACTGGGGATTGGCCAACCACATCTGGTATTTAGACAAATCATCTGATAACAAAAAAATACACATTGTAATTGAGATCACTAACAGACTGATATCACCAATTGCCATGCAGTCAAATGTTTTATCTGCTCGGTAACTCATTATTCTTTTTTTTTTTATTATTATGTAGTTTATGTGCTTTAGACTACGCCTACCTTACAATGTATGAATAAACACAATTGATCTATTTTATGCCAATGACAAACTATCATATGGCTAATCATGAAAAAATTACAATCTTAAAATGAGTTGTTTGTATTCCCACACATAAACAACAATTCGCCGTTATAGTCACATCTGTTGTGTTAAAGGCCAAAAATGCCTGCTGTACTTTCCCATGAAAACAGTGTGTGTGTGTGTGCGTGTGTGTGTGTGTGTGTGTGTGTGTGTGTTTGTCTGTGTGCGTAGAGGGCAGTGGGGATCATCATTGCTGCGTTCCGATCTACAACTATATTAAAGTCAAGATGTTTTCTTTGCATGAACCATAATTCTAATATTATAGCACAATGTTTTTTTTACTATTATTATAGGATTTTACTGCAGTTTAATGTTCTATTGACATTTTTTACATGTTTTCCCACTGTGGGAGAAAGCTCCTGGGTAATAAAGGAAGGTGAAGTTTGCGCTAGTGCTGTTTGTGTAGCAATAGTGAAAACATGCATATAGCTCCTTTTACACAAGGCCTAGCTCTTTAGATTCAGAAAGTGTTTTGCTCAGCATGCATTTGCCATATTATACATTTATACAGAAGACATGGAAGAATAAAAATCACCAATATAACGTTGATTACCTCTACATAGTCCGACCAGAGCTCCAGCGTCTTTCAGGAATAAGCAGGCACAGACAATGGACAGCTACAACAGAGAACTGTCAGCTGGTGTTATGTGGAGGTGCACGCCGTACCCTTAACACGTCGATTAATATTCTCCTCAGAAAACAACTGTGCTTGTTCCTTTCTTCAAATTGAATTTAGTTTCACTTTATTCTATTTAAGGTTCAGACTTTGATGTAGTGACAGGTGGACTCCACACAGGTGGATTCCACAGCCGCCCTCTAGATTACTGTGCAGCGTGTTTGCAGAGCCACAGATTATCATGGGCAGTTATTACATTATGAGATTTTACAAGGCACAAATGTGTTGACCCATTGTTGATGCACAGTCACAGACACACACACAGACACACACGCACACACACCTGTACAGACACATCTGTCAATTCTTTTCCCTTCTTGTAACCGCTTGTAACACCTGCCAAGGCTCCCCTGTGTATTGTTTTGCTCTGTCGATTATTTTTACAAACTGGATTGGACAGTTTCTGGCATTTATCTGTGTAACTTGCACGCAACACTTGTTGTTTTCAGCCTCCGGTAAGATGCCGGCTATTAGCATGAAATAAATACCCGCCATGGCACCGGGAATAATTTGACGATCAGGCGAACGTGCCTACGGGAGTCAAGGCATTAAACGCTGCATAGAACATTTATACTTATCTGCCCTATGTGCCCTATGGGGGAGATCATTAATGAGAAATGTTTCTATGAGTTGCAGTGTAGGAAAAGGGAAAAACAGCGCTGGGCAGGTGTGATTAAGAGTTGACCTCTACTTTATTAACCTCTGTTATGTTCACCAAGCAGGGCCATAAATAGGCAGCAAGAGAATCATTAAATGATTTCAGCATTAGAAGCAGGAGGAAGTGGGGGAGCCCTGCTTCATTAACCTGCACATACCTGCCACTGGGCTCTTTAAGATGTTCGTGTTCCTTCAGCACGCCATTAGCAAAGAGTGCATTCATAAAACCGCCGAGCATGGTGATTGAGGCCCCCGCAGTAAGAGAGGGCCACCATCATGCCTGAGAGGAGCAGTGTACCCTGGGGCTTTTCTCCCCGTGTTTGCCCCCTCAGTGCTGCCTCAAAAGCAAACACACAATGTTGTGAGTTTCGGTTGAGCATCCCCAGCCCTGTGCTCCTTTGAGAGGCTTAAAACAGAATCTTAGTGTGTCTGCGTATGTGTGTGTGTGTGTGTGTGTGCGTGCGTGTCTTAACCGTCGGGCAACTATAGCGATTTCTTCTGAAACATAAAGAGAGTGAAGTGCAAATTTATAAAGCTAGATTACACGCTCGGCACCTTGTTTACCCTGCGTTGCTCATGGCCCTTTTGAAAGAGGTTACTTGTTGGAAGATGAATACATTTGAATTTTCTTAATCCTAAATGCATTTCTCTTGTCTCCTGACAAAGTGGAACACACATCAGCTTCGAGAGCAGTTATGGGAGTTTTGCTGAGGGCGTGAGGGGCCGCTGCGGCAGAACATCTGGCTGCGTGATTGCAGCTCACCTCATATCTACCTTTTGGCTTTTTGACGTATAGGTTGCTTCTGCACTTACTGTATATATGCTATGTTGCTGATATGTTGTGTACTTATAAGTCTACTTAAATGTTCAAACCGGGGGGGAAACAGCATTTTAATTCAATTCAATTTTATTTGTACGGCGCGAAATCATATTATGCATTTTCTCAAGGCACTTTACATTCAAGACCTCATTTTTCTATCTGCATCGGTTGGGGTGAGCGGGGAAAAATGGGGAGGAGAGGAAAGAGAGGTGAGAAGTAAGAGAGAGATATGGGGTGGGGGGGGTAGGGGGAGAGAGAGAGGATAGGCAGACCAGGGACACTTGTGAAGCGTCCTTGTTCAATAATCGGTAGGTTCATATTTCTATTAATGAAAATGAAAACAACAGTTCCCTGTTTTTGTCTGCATGAGTACTGCAAACATGGCAGGTCAAATCTTCTGAGATTGGGTAATCCACTCTATTAATGTGTTAGCGCTTTTAAATGTCAAAGTTAAGACTTTGGTTTGGTTAACTTCTTGTATTTTGGAACACTAACCCTTCTTTTTCAAATGGCCACGTCCACCTCAGTCTACCCATAATCCCTTGAATCTTGAGCTTGTCTTCTTTGTATTTAGAGGTTCCGTCTCCTTGGACCAAGAAGGAAGAGTTCAGGCATTACTTGTGATGAAGATGGAGTGAGGACACCAGAGAGTCGCCCCCCTCAATATCAGAACAAACATAAGCAAAGATTATTTTATATAATAACACAATATACACTGAGCGCATATTCGCTAATTATAGAGGCAAACTATGACAGAAGCTTTCTTACACTGTGACAGATTGTAACCCCCTCACAGTGGTTTGGTTAATGGCTCACCCCCCCCCCCCCCCCCCCCTCCATCTCTGAGCGATGCCATCTCTCACTGACTCCCCGTAAGTAAGTCTCAGCCCCGAGACAAAGGACATGTCAGACTCGCTGCTGTAATTCCATCACTCGATAGAAAAAGACAAATTTACATTTAACCAGATTTCAGCCTGTCTGTTTGACCACAGTTGAATCTTGAATCTAACTCAGGCCTCCTCGGTACGTGCAGCGGCATCTCCTGATGCACACGAGAGGCAGGAAATCTATCTACAATTATAATGTTCATAACTCAGTGAACTCTCATCCGATTTTCAAGCCGTTCGCTTTGTCGGATGTGTATTAATGTTACAGAATGTTTGGTTACATTGAACCGGTTTGAAACAATTAGGTTCTAAGTGCATTGAACTGAATTGAATACCTTTGCCCTGGATTTTGTGAAGCACTCTGTAACCTTGTTTAGATAGGTGCTATAAAAAATAACATATTGTTATTTTGATTTTGGCTTGCTGCATGTCTGGATCATTTTGGAAATAAATTAAGTCTCAAATCATTGAAAAAATACAAACAATGTTATATTCAGTGTCTATAAGCTTCATAGTGTTGTGGACTTTTACACGGTTACAGCTAAATATTAGAGATCGGGTTCTTCAGGAAAACAAAGTCTAATATTATTCCCTTTAGAGGGGATTTTGATGGGTGTTACTTCTCTACTGCTACTGTAAATAGGTACACAGGCCCCAGTGAAACCAAATGCATGAGTATGGAAAACACCTTACTTCTGTTATAGGACACAGACTGTTCAGGGTCATTTAGGGCGGTGGAAGGGTCAGATCCAGGGAGAGAGCCAGGTGACAGGAGACATTTCTCTGCTTATCCTTCCCCCCAACAGTAAGATCCCCCCTGGGTGCCTCTCTCACAGGAGCTGAGCTGGAGGAGTAACGCGCTCTTAAACACATTTGGTGGGAACATAGTTCAACGACCCCGTGCACCTGCTGACCTTTAATTTAGTTTGTCCAGGTGGAAGGATGCAAAGCTGCTGGAGAAGTGACATTATATTACAAGCGAGTGCATGGACTTGTGTCAATCAATGAAGCTCTTGACATTCAAAGCTTGTATCAATCAGCCACTAATGGGGAAATCAATAGGAAGTCAAAATGCCATGTCACTTTATTACTTGTGCATTTCTATGATCAATTCAGTCAAGCTGTTGGCGGCGTGTTGGGACGCCCCGGAAGACCCGTTAGGCCCCGCTCAGCTAATCGATACAGCGGGTCATCCCGAGCGTGGTCAAGTGCACGTGTTAGCTGCTAAGTGGACTTGAATTCATAACAGAGCAGTTGAGAAAATAATACCTGAAGGCGAAAAAAGCTGAATCTGTGATTGTCTGGCAGCAGTGAGAGTGGCAGAATTCTGGATTCATTGATTTACCCGTATTTCCAAATGTGAATCATAAGACACTTACAGCATCTGCAATATAAACACCAAAAATCTGACTGCCTGAGCACAGTGAAATAACAGGATTACCGCCCTGGAGTCACCACAAACACTTTTCCATGCTGTATTCACATGTTAAACCTCCATGAAAGATTGCAAACGCAGCACTTTCTATTCCAATGGCCTCGATTTAAGAAAGCAGCTCCTCTCCGTGGCACCGTGCACGGCTGAAAAATTAGGGCTTTTTAATGAGAAGCCCCCTGAACCTGCAAAAAGGGCACATGTGACAGTGGAACTCAACAGGACTGTAATGAGACAGCTGATGCTTCACTTGCAGGAAGTGAAGAAACCATTTATTTGGCAGCCGGGGAGATGTTCGGCCTGTGCACCGGCCCTGACGTTACTTGGCTCCATCTCAAGAGCTTGGGGAGTGCAACTGTTGCCCGAGAAGACAAGCTGTGAGCATTCTGTAGCTGGCCACGCTTGAAATATGAAAACGTGTTGCTAGCCAAAGTGGAGATTACATGTAAACACACTGAGTATGTAGACAGCAGTGTCTTTTTAAGATATTAATCACTCTCAGTGTAGTTAATGCTCTTGTCACTGTTTTTGTAAATTAGCCAGACTCAGGGTGACTTTGGCTGGGATTTTCATTTTCAATTCTTATTCAACGCTGTCTTTTTTTCTTCTTCTCCTCCTTCCCCCTGATGTTTTAGTTATTTGTGCCACTTGCTTGTTCTTTTTTTTTTAAAGTGCGAGCTGCCTGTTTGATTAATGGCGATGCTTATAAGCGGCCTCGGCGCTGGAGTTGAGCTCGGAGCTAGGTGTGGAGATGAATGCATACTGTACACTGAGCTGTACGCAACGTGAAGTTCACACTTCCTCCCTGAGATGCTCCACTTTCATAATAAGAGAGGAAAATCATGTGCATATTTGACTGGTCATACGTTTCTGGAAGTTACACAGAGGATTTTCGCCAATTTGAATGCGATGATGCCATCATGGCCTCATTTTGTGCCCTTTGTTCTGTCTAAGTAGGTTATAAGATAAGGAGGGACTACGATTGAAGTTCCCTTCAACATTACTGCCCCAACCCTCAGTGATTTATATTCTCCTCCCACGTTCAGTTTCAAACATCACTGACCACACACATTCAAAACCCTGTATGGCAAAGAAAGAAATTAGAGAAACTCATGGAGAACAAATGATTTCTTAAAATGTCGCTAACATTTCATTAATGTGCATTTAAGAACAAAAAAAAAAAAAAAAATACAAAATTAAAAACGTTAAAAAGTCTCTAGCTGTGCCTAGAGTTTAGGGACAAACTAAGATCCCCTTTTCCTTGGGCTGCGTCGACCACAGAGGGCGAATGAGAGATGGTCTACAGAGGATTTCTCTGATCAGCGTCACCAGTTTGCTTAGCCTTTACTTCTGCCGCCTAGTTACAGGCTGCAGTTCAACTCAATGAGGAAGTTGAACGACCCCTAGTCTCAAGAGGGATCCAGCCCCACATAAGCAAAATGCTTGTCTAGTGGCCAGTCTGGAGACTTCACCTCCCGACAACGTCTAGTAGAGCAAGTCCAGAGGCCGACATTTCCTGCATAGTTTTTACACATCACAACAGAGTAGGCTGGCTGGCCAATCAGATCAGGCTGGGCTTTATCAGGAGGGGGGGCCTTAAAGAGACAGAGCGTTCCGACAGAGGCTGAAAAGAGGAGCTGCAGTAATGGACAAAGTAAGGAAAGTGATGTTTTCTGAACAAATTCAATTAATGGCACTAATTAAAATGATTACCCGGAATATGAGCATGATATGTCTCCCTTAAAAGCTGGTTGCTGTCTTTGCTGAGGAATAAGAACAGAAGGGATAGAGTTACTTCAGGGCAGTGTCATCAAATCTGCCGGGGGATGGGTAAGAACTGGGCGTTTGGGGGAGCTTCTCTCAAGCTTGGGAAACGACCATAATGTACATGGTGCTCATTAGTCACAAGTCATAATGCAGTCAAATTCATAGTTCCTACAATTTCAGACCACCGTGTTCTGCTCACTGTAACCCAGACAAAAGCCCTCAGGGTATTTTATATCAATTCTAAACCTGTATTATTGCAGTTAAGTCAAAATTTCTGTCTGTGGGTATTCATGGAGCAAATTTATTGGCTATATTGACCTGTGTATAAGTCTGTGCTGGGTAGGTGGCATGCAGTGGGCTTATGAGCG
This sequence comes from Platichthys flesus, assembly GCF_949316205.1. Taxonomy (NCBI): domain Eukaryota; kingdom Metazoa; phylum Chordata; class Actinopteri; order Pleuronectiformes; family Pleuronectidae; genus Platichthys; species Platichthys flesus. Next base: position 18,766,670 of record NC_084954.1, read on the forward strand.
CTTCCTGCTGAAAAACGCTGCTGCAGTCAAAAAACAGCTTAATAAGAGCAGAGTTTGTTGGCCAGAAAATGAAAACAATGATCTAAAACTATACTGCAAGGGTCGGCAGAGCTGATGGGAATCTGCAGATGTGGGTAATGACTTTTTTCTGCGTCTGCCACAGAAAATGACCCCTTTCACAAATTAATGGAGAGTTTCCAGCTTCTCATTTCACTTTTTTACAGTTTTTGGACAGCTAGCAGGATACCAGCACAGAAATCTGAGGGAATAAGGAGGAAGAGGGAAGCATTTCGGGGGCAGCGCAACACACCCGTGGTCTTTCCAGGCCAGTGAAGCACTGCCACTAAGCTTTTCTCTGTTGTCAAGGCTGTCCTTGGTTTTTCACACATCTTAAGCCAAACTTACATTTGAGCTGAATCAAACCAGTCCCTGTGACGTTAACCGCTGAGCATTAAGAATCAGGGGGGAACATGAAGAGAAGAAAAGCTCCCATCATTCACCTGGAGTTAAAAAGCCATTAACCAACGTGGCGCAGGCCTCATACACACAAAGCCTGGCAGCCGTAGAGGAGCAGCCTGAGTGCTCTCAGGCCACATCCCCAGCTCCCTTTATGATCTGTAATGGGATTGTTGAGGAGCTCCAGCAGCATCCTCATCACAGGACAAAACCCCCGTAATGGGACATGATTCGCCATGAAAGGGCAAAGAAGAGCAGTTTCTCACTGAACCCGCTTATCCCTTGAAACCTGCCCAACCCCACATCCTCATCCCGGCTATTCACCTTTCCATGGAGACACTGGGAATGTTCAATCCTCCCTGCACCAACCTGCCACCGCTGTGGCACAGAGGGGTGTGTACGTTTGTGTGTGTGTGTGTTGGGATGGGGGGGGGGGGGCAGTCATGACAGGTGCTGTTTGTGGCTTATCGGAGCACCAGTCCCAGCATGCTCTGTGACCTGGACTGGCACAGTCAAGGGATGGAAGCATAACTGACTCAGTTTCGGAAATTGCTGGAAGTCAATATTGAGCTGTTTTGAACTCGCCAATGCCTCCAAACAGCTTATCCTCTCAGCTGAGTGCAATGAGAAAAGTTTAATGAAGTCCCAAGTTCTGCTCAGTCTTTTTTTCTCAAGTTTTAGTCTGGCTCTCTTAAGCAACAGTTACCCCACCCTCCAGCCATTTATTATCAGTAGGGACAAAATTGAAAAGTGATAGATAAAGCCAGGGTAATATCCATCCTGAGACAGGTGTTCCATGTCAAAGTCGATATATTAGTCATGAGGGTTGCCAGTCAGCCTGTGAGAACTGTTGGGCTGTCATTGTTTTATGTGGCTCTGTGGCAACCTAAGGCCTTTCTCCATCTGCATTCACTCGTTCTTGTTGACTTGTGAAACATCATCAGTCACAGTTCGAGTACTGTTCGTGCTCAAAAGTCTGCACCTTGCCAAGTAAAGTCCAGATGATTGGAGGTACTCTTGCTCTGCCCACATTACAGAGGATGCATCGCAAGGTGACCTGTGTGGACATTTTTACTATTTTACTATCACTGCTACTGCTGTTTCATGGCATGTCGCTTTAGGATTATAAAAGCAGAGAGTTGTTTAAACTCAAAAACAATGGTCATTTCACAATAATAGTTGAAAATATGCCTAGAATTATTTCACAAGCCAACAAAATATATCAAGCTCGTTGGTTGGCGAGTGCTCATGGAACCCAATAGGGACCGGCCTTATCTGTTAGTCCGCTTGAAATGTGCAACTGGCTCTGATGTATCTGGATTAACATGACATGCTGTCTGTTTGTACTTAGCACTTTGAAAAGTGATAGATAAAGCCAGGGTAATATCCATCCTGTATCCATCCAATATTTTCTGTATAATGGGAATCTAAGTATCATTTCTGTTCCTGGGCAGATTTGGTTAAAATTTAGCAATTTTTTTTTTTTTTATGTCAGTTTTATTTTTTACTAGGTGTTGTCTTTATAGTTTTGACCCCATTGTTTGGGGGTACGGATTACTGTCCAATGCACAAAATGGAATTTAATGATTCACAGGCTATTTTGAAATTAAGTTAACATTTAGGCAAAATTGTAATCAAGGGACTACTGAGGTTACCTGGAAGCTCACTGACTCGACTGACTCATGTGCGGCCAATAAGAGTCTTTACACCAGCAGGCAAAATTAATCAACAAGAGGATGGGAGAGAGTATTGATTCTGAGTGCTTGTATCATTGCCTGTATGTCTGGGGAAGGGTTGGAGACAGATTTGGGCAGTGTCCATGCATAATGATTAACGTCCTGTTGAAGTGGCGGTGTGTCACTCTTTGTTTATGTTTTTGCTTTGCTCAGGGACTGCTGCCACCTGGCAGTGGTACAGTGTAATGGATGCCGCACTGAAGGACCAGAACTTGATTAGTCCGCCCCTTGTCGTTGCAGCCAACGTGACTTAGTGTCGCTACAGGTGGTGTGGTCATTAGACCGGCCACTGCCCCTTATGCAGAAGAAAGCAGGGCCAGCCACCCACACAGGAAGACGCCCAGAGACAAGATCAGGTTCGTCTGAACTTCATGAGAGAGTAGGAAAATAAAATAGGTGGAGGGAGACAGTTTCTTCAGAAGAGGAGGGGAAAAGCGAAGCTACCATATGCAAAGCAATATATCTGTTTGAGACAAACATCAATAAATTCTATTTGTATATGTTTTATGTGCAGTTGTGTGTTAAGATGGATGACATGTGTAGACCCAAAAGTGAAGCCAAAGCGTCTGGATCACCACCTAGTGGCTGGCGACAGTACAAGATCCTGCTTCCGCCATGTTAGTGGATGGGGCATGTACCAACCTAAAAAACTCAAAGTAAACATTAACATTTTTTCTCATTGTTCTTATCACTCTAATGTTTGTTTAGTGTTATTTTTGCTACCACAGCTCCCTGCCCTGATGGCTACTGCAGAAACACACGGACTCTGGCTACAAATTAATAAGATGGCAGCGCTCATATATCCACTATACTTTGACTTAATTTCTAGATATTGGGAAGAATTTGAGGAAGCATCCATCTTTATATACAGTCTATGGTTTTCTTGCAGTGTATTTGCAGCGTTTGTTCATGACAAAATATGGAGTGGAGGAACAGACCAAGCATTCTTTTAAAGGGGACATAGTATGCCCATTTTACCACAGTTGATATGGTTCCTTGGGGTCTTAATGAAATGTCTGTAACATATTTTTGTTAAATACCACAAGGATCATTTAAAACAGAACCTTTTTACCCTGTCTAAAACAGCCCTCCTCAGATTGACCTGTTTTGAGTGCCCCGCCCCCCTCACCCCCGGTGAGCCTGGCTGTGAGAGCCTCAGCTCCAGCAACGTTTAGAGGTGTCCTGGGGGTCCCCACTTAAATGGCTGACGGGTAGCAGCGGCCCGGTGGCCAAGTGGAGCCGTGGCCATGTAGCGAGACTCCCTACATGGGCATGGTGTGTCTATGACGTGTATTTCGTTCGTAATCCCATTCGACGCACTCTAGCGTATCGTTTCTGATATGTCTAATGTATGTATGTCATTGAGAACAGGTATAAAAAAGCTACAACTATCACTTAATAACTCTTTTCTTGATACCAAGTAAGTATGTTTGTGAATGGATTCAGTATATTCTGCTTTTATAATACAACGGTTTACATATTTCTTCTATTTTCCCTGCAATGGGACAAATCTGTATTCCTCACATTGTGGTTGTGTGTTTTGTATCATTCTTCTCTCCAACTGCTGTTCTCAGCCTCTGCGCCTCTGTGTTTACCTTCTGTATTGTAGCCTCTGGTTCACTTGAATTCAGTTGCACACTCAAGGACCTTTGACTGGCTTGTTTTAATTTACTTTCCCTCCCCATTTGCCTTGTACATATCATGGCTTGACCCTGACCTTCACTCAGAGCCATGTATCCGGCCTTTCTGCACAAGTGCACTGCATACTAACCTCGTGCTGTAACTCGTATTAGCAGGTACAGTATCTCCATGAGAAGCATGTGCTGTGATCGTCATTTTCATGAATGGTGGACTTTTACAATTTAAGCTGTAAAACCAGTCACTGACACTGATGAATGTAATGAACAATCTAGTGGCCTGGCATGTTTACCATCACTCCTATCACAATTGCTATAAAATTTCAACTGTGTTTGTATCAGTGGATGTTTACAAGCTTGACTGTGTCCACATACACACACACACACAAAGCTCATTGCCTCTGTCGGCATTCGCATCCATGCTGGTGTGCACGTTTGTGTTTGTGTGTGTGTGTGCGTTCATTCATGTGTGCATGTCCACTAGGGAGCACTGAGGTGCTTTCAGGCAACACAAAGCCTCTTCCTCCTCTGTCTGATCTTGCAGGAACAGTGAGCTGGAGCCAGCAGTTAGCAGCCCCGTCAGCAGTGTAAAATGGGGGGGTTGGAAAAAAAGATCAGCGCCTCACATTTGTTTTGCACAGTGCCAGCTGGACAACATCATGTTGACCTTGCCTTGATTGCACAGTTCATGAAATCAAGCTATGGACCTGGCCTCTGGCCCCTTTAACTCCACACTCATTCTCTCCCCCCAGCGCACAGACACCTGCCTCTTCCCCAATGTCCCACTGCAGACTGGCCTTGGCGGTTGTTCTTGTGACGCAACCAGTAGAAAAAGTACCACAGGTAAAAAGATCTTACCAGTGCCAGTGCTGCCGGTTGAGGGGAGTGGTTCACACGCCAGGTGAAGCTGCTCTCCATTGCAATGCAGAGTTTTAATTATCATAAATGTAAAGCTTTAGCTGACCTTCGATACCTTTACAGAAAAGACTTCTCTTACATGCTGAAACGTTTACAGCTTCACAGACTTTGCAGGAAGTCTCACAGAAAAGGGTGGCTCAGTGAATTATGAGCCAAGCTAGTACTGTCTGTTCAATTATGTCCAAAATGCCCCTTCTGTTGTCTGCCTCTTGGTTGTGTGCATCTCTGCATTACCCTGGCTGTGGTTATCCAGCTGCAGAGATAGGTCAGATTGTTTTATAGCTACTCTCGCCACATGGGCCGTCAAGTTAAGTAACATCTTGAAGAAAAAAATCCCATGATAAAGGGGTCACGTGTTCCAGTTAGCCTCACTTATTGCCTTTGAATGCTAATGCCAAACGCATCATGAAATGATATCAGTTACTTGTGTAGAGAGGGTGTCAGGGTGTGTGTATAGGCCAATATGTAATCTTGCAGTGGTGACCAAAGCACTTTGAAAAAACATACGAATCAATCTTCCCGTCTGCCGCTCTTAAGAAAAGCCTGACTCAACTGTCATGTACTCTGGATTCACGCTTCAAGTTTCCATCGGGCAAAGTCGCTGACTGACAAGTTTGAGAAGGGCCTTATCTGTCACCTTACAGGCTTTTCATTATAAAAAATGCTTGACTACTGCACTATCACAGGAAAGATGGTGAATGCAGCTGCCAGAAGGCGGGCGGGGTATAAGACAGACAGGCGATGGGACAGATCATGTAGCAGTTACAAAGTGAACTTGGACACAGTCATTTTTGTTTCTACTTCATCATTCTGACTGGCGGATCTTGTAACCCCTACGTGACACGGATCAACCTCGGAAGTATCAGAGTTGAATAAAATGGGACTCAGGAGGTATGGCTTTGTACATCGGCGTCAGTACAGGTCACACAACTCTTCTACTTCTCTGCGAGCAAATACCACGGGGGTGCCGTATAATGAGGCGATTGGCTGGGTCCATCTTCCCACAGCAATGACAAATCACGTAATGGACTAGCTGTGGTGACTCAGCCTTTCAAAGTGGGAGCGTAGCTCCATGTAGTGTGACGGCGTTGAGGAGGTCCCAGAGCGGCGCTCATGTGGTCAGGACCTGGCATATTTCAAAAAGGCCATCACAGAGGGGAAACCAGCCAGAGTGTTTTTCCTCAATAAGCACAGGACGACAGGTTCCTGACATGACGTATCTTAAAATGCAGCCTGACTGCCCCAGACACTTTATTCACTGATGAGGAGCTGTCCTCATTTAGCTGCGCAATATATTTACTGCAGGGAGCTCATTAGTGACTGAAGGGGCAAACATATTTGAAAATATTTAAAAAGAGTTGAAATGATGATGAAAACTTGTTCAGGTTTATCTGCAGGACCACAGAGTGTGTGTGGGTGTGTGTGTGTGTCTGTGTGTGTGTGTGTGTGTGTGTGTGTGTGCGCGTGTGTGTGCGTGCGTGTGTGTGCGTGTGTGTGTGTGTGTGTGTGTGTTCGGGAGCTCTCGTCTGGGAACCCGTCATTATGTCGTATTCATGTAGAGTTATTCATGCATCTACAAGTATATTTTAAAATAATGTTACAATCAACACATCTCAATCATTTGCTGGTCGCACTTCTTCAATATCAACTCAAGCCAAATCTGAATAAAAGCTGATGAGTAAGTAAAGCAGATTTCTGACATGAACTCCAGAGGATGTCCGCAGAGCTGGGTCCCGACTTAGGCAATTTGCCTAGCTTGGCATGAAGACTGAAAGCACAGGGGAAACGGCTAATTTTGCTTTAACCAGAGATTACAAATCTTACACCAGCTGTTATAGTCCCAATTTAACTCAGAGTATCTTTTAAGTTTAATCTGGACATAAACAGAAGTGCAGAGACAACACTTCAGGTGTTTTCTGATCAAACCCAGCATTTCCGTAAAGCAGTTCCCTGACATTTTGTGTCAAGAATCCGGGGAGTCAGTGTTGTTTAGTAAGAAATACTGTAATGATAGCACATAGCCTAATATAAATACAATGAAGACGCAGGGTGTCTGTTTCCCTTCACCTTTATGCTAAGCCGAGCTAATCACATCTTAGTTCTAGCGTCATATTTAGCGTACAAACGTTGGGTACTAATCTTCTCAGCTAGCCCTCGGAAAGAAAAACAAAATGTTTCCTTCGACAACTTCCAGCAACAACAGACTTTTCTTATGAGAACAAACACAACCCAATCAATATAACATCATCCAAACAACTAAAATGTGATTGGCTGCTTATCTGTTACAGACTCAACCCTGGTTTCCTCCCTCAAGCTCTTTTATTATACAGCTGTCATCATATTCATCTGCACTGTAATGACTTTGCTGAGGCACATTTTTAATTGGCCGCGCCCCTCTGCATATTCAGTAACTCTCCCTCAATTTCAGTTCTTAGATCAGGAACGCCAACATTAAACCGTCAATAATTTCAGGTTCATCTTGCCTCATCATTACTGGCCTGGGTCACGCAAGATTGATCTCCCTCCTCCTGGTTCTGATTTGCAGCACAAGCAAATTTTCTCTACAGGGATTTATCGACTGTTGATGCAAGTAAACACGTTAAATCTGGGTAATTCTCTGCTATCACTCACGGTAGGCTCCTGCAGAACATGACAACGACAAATAGGTATACTCTAGTTAAAATAATGGACTTTTCAAATCATCCCGATGTGGTCTGTGCATTAAAACATTCCCAGGCTTGTCTGCCGGGTTGAAATGCATCTGCAGTAAATGGCCAGTGATGGCTTTAATGTGACTAGATGGACGATGCTGCTGTGAACACAAATGAAGCCACCTATGCCGAGTCAAGTGAAAATAGTGCTTGTAATTTAAAAAAATCAGTAGGAGAAAGAGAATAATCCTTGTGATGAATGGGTTGGAGCAGAGATAGTGAAGCCCACCTGTGTGTTTGGCTCACTGAGACGAGACGTTGACCAGTTGTGACTTCGAGGCATTTGTCTGCTTTATCTGCTTCAGTATCGAGCAGGACTCCATCAGACGATGAATGCCAGCTGGCTGTGAGGACGAGGTCGGGAAAAAGGGGACAAAAAAAACATCAACAAACAAACAAATGAAAAATACAGGCCAAATGAATGGATGCCAGCAGAAGTGAGGCAAGGATTGGCTCTTACGCTGATTAAACATCAGAGTCAGGGGGTGTGGGGGGGGGTGGGGGGTGGGGAGCCATTAGAGATAGAATGTATTCACTAGGGATCTGTGCTTTTATTTCAAATAAGGATATGTCACTGCAGTCTCTCGCTCCACGCCAAGGATATATTTTGGTCAATCCAAGCAAGGGGGGGGGGGGGGGGGGTCAAGATATACTTTAACTTGAGTTTCCATTTGTTCTGTACAAAGGGAGAACGGTTGTAGGTGAGGCTGCACAGAAGTACCTCAAGGCTGTGAGCAGACAAACAACGCACAGCACAATTGTTCCTGAAGATCCACCAATTGGAGGCATTCCCTGTGAATGACTATCTAGCTGTTTAGAGGACTCCAAAACCAAAAAAGGACACGGTAGTCAAAAGAATATTATTATCATTAGCTTAATTGCAAACATTACCAACCGGTAACGTGTGAGGCGGATGGTGAGTGGTGACACTTTGAAGGATGTCACTGCTGATGGTAAAGTGCGCGCCAGTTCGGTGTTTGGTTTCAAAGCTCACCGCCCTGCACCATCTGGTTCATCCCCGTTTCTGCCAGCGAATCGGGAGCCAAGAGCCGGAGTGCTGGGGTTCCTGCCACCAGCCCAAATGCTATGATCAATTTTCCCCATGCATCCCTCAGCCTTGGCAGGCCAGAAAAAAAGAAAAAAAGCCTCCTAAGCGCTGTTTAATCTCCCCACGACATGGTGTTTGACACACGTGCAGCTGAGCAGCGACAGTTGAGATTTGAACATTGATCCGCGCAGTGTCCCTCTACGCCGGCCTCGCTCGCTCATTTGCATAAAAAGGGGGGACAATTTTCATAAAGTGGCGCGAGACCATTAAAATAGTCAAATCGTGTCCATAAGGCCGAACTGGGGGGGGGGGCTCATGATCCACAGGGGACATTTCGAGGAGACAGAGGTGTCGATGTGAATGACTAATGAAGGAAAGGGTGATGTGCTGAGGAGATGATTGCAAGGAAGGAAATTGAAGAGCTAACTGGAGAATTCTTTAAATGATATACTAATAGCCTCCTTCTACAAGACATGGGAAATGAATAGAGAAGGACATGACACACAGACTATTGCAGTTCTTTATCATTAAGAGGAGTTATTTAAAGCATTTCCTCACATGCTTTTTTCAAGGGTCCTTCTAAAGTTTCACCCCCGTTGGAACTTTTCACCAACCTGGTTAAAAAAATATTTTTTAGGTCAGAATATTCTTAACATCAAGTGTTTATTCTAATCTCATGGTCTTTATTATTGCAAAAAGAAATGTGATCACAGTTCAAATAAGTCAAACGTGTTAATTAACATAAACACACAAACTCTCCGATGCGGGTTGTCTCTTTATTGCGGAGATGTAGTAAAGAGCTGTAAAGATCAGAGATCAGGTAACACTCAAAAGCACTTTTTCCTTTCCTCTCATAAATTTGCTGGGCACTAAGACAAGCCTCTTATCACTAAAAGGTCATAAACTCACTCGAGGGGGCTTTTAAGTGCGTCCTCTGGCTCTCTCGCTGCGATCCAAGCGCCCTGCCAGCACATGTAGCGCAGGAAAATAATTCAAATCATAGCAACCCACTTGTTCCATCAGCGATGTGGGAACACAGCCACGTTGGAGGAAAAAGCCTTCGGTCCGAGTCTTGGTAATGAGGACAAAGACTTTAATCATGAAGCAAAATTCTTAGAGCGGTCGAAGCACCTCTAAGGTGGAATCAAGATTCTAACACGTCACAGCCTTGTTTAAATGAGTTATAGCCTCTCCTCCAGTTTCTTACTCAAACCTTTTTAAACGATATGTAGTAAAACTGCGAATCCTGACTTTTTTCCCTTCTTTTTCTGACCCAGCGGGAACACAGTGATTAATGCTTTGTCTTCCATCTGGCAGGGTTAGTTATCTCCCCAGGATGAATGGCTGCTTAAACTGCTCCTGTTTTATCTCCAGTCGGCTCTTTTTGCCATTTAAAAGTGGTTGTAATTTGACTGCAAATGAGCCATTTTCTGCAATAGTTTAAATGACTTTCTTATTAACATGTGCATTAAGAGTACTTTTCATGATATCCAATATGACCTCAGGGTATTCCTGAGTCTGCGTCAAGACAAACTGCTCAGAGGTTCATCCAGTAAAAAGTGGATTCAAAGCGGAGCTATGTTACTTTTGAAGGAAGAAATTAAAACCACAGAGCTCATTATATTTAAGGATTATACTGCCAGATCCTGGCTTGGTCTGGTAAGACCAGAGATGGACAACATGTCTCTACTTCTTTCCACTGAATGAAATGAAGCCAAACTATCCCGGACATGAATGAACCCTGCATAAATCTGTGTGATAAGAAATATGTGACAACTTTTTTTGCCTTTTTAGCTTGGCCCATGTCCCATCAACTAACATGCACACGATTCACCCAGGTGGTGATAGAGATGCTTTGGCTTCACTTTTGGGGAGCTGTCATTACATCTGTCTTGATATGCATTGTGTTGGTAAGATCAGAAGCTCATGGCTGCTGTTAGTTATTTATGTATTAGCGAATCTGCATGTTTAATACTTGTTTTGTGGTTGTGATGATTCAATTGGAAAAAAACTGAACTTAAATATGACAGTAACACAAGTGAAGCTAGCTTACTTTCTGTGTAATGTGACAATATATCATAAAATGTTACATATAAATACTATTCACTTATCTCCCAGTCTTTTCTAGACCAAGTAAAGCAGCACCACAAAACCCTACCACAGTGTAGCAGTGTAAAGGCCTCTGTAGGCTTCTCCGCGTCCGTTGCGGACGGGCGCACGGACCGATCGGACGGACACTATTTGATTTATAGTTCTACGAGCCTTTTTGTTCTGAACACAATTCACCGCCAGAACAGTAGTTGGCTCAACGGAAGTCGAGCTTAGAGAAGCCTACCTCATGAGGTATATAGAAGAAGTCCACGCTGGTCTTTTTACGTCCCCCAGGCTCCTCACACACAGTGAACGATGGCAGCTAACAGAAAAAGGATGTTGATGACGCGACAGTTTTTGCTGAAATAAAGTGACACCCAGCGGGTCATAATGCTGATGGTATTGCGTCTTAGCGCAGCGGTTCTCCGGTCTTGTTTCCAAACTTTGTTGCTAATTCAACAGCTGCAACAGCTTGAAGCTACACAGAGGCAGCTAGCTTCCCCCCCAGCTTCCACACACAGTCTGCAGGGACACCCGATACTAACTACTACCAAGTGTTTGCTTCTAACCTGACGTGTGTGAGAAACAGTGTCATGACAGCAGTGGGATTAAAGTCAGTAAGCATGGTGGCTAGCCCGCTATTCCCGTTATCAAAATTCGTTATAACCGTATGTGACCGTACACACGTGCCGTAAGTGCTCTAACCAGCCAACGTCAGCCGGACAACTGGCTTAACACACTTGTCACATTAATCATAGAGTCGTAGTTGTGATTTAGGTTCATTGTGATTTAGGGAATGAAACAGGAAGTTTGAGGTCCGGAAATGATGTTGTCCCGAAATGCTGGCGTTAGCGGACCAATCAAAGCCAAGGGCTATCCGTGAACTCTCTGCCATGCCGACGTGTAGTTAGAAAAATCTGAGCTGAACGCCCTCTCCGGGGGTCCTCGGAGAGCTTTTCGTGCAGCTCAGATTTTTCTAACTACACGTCGGCATGGCAGAGAGTTCGGCGGAGAAGGCGTGTGTCCGTGTCCGTCAAAACGGAGAAGCATACATTGGCCTTAATATGTAACTGGAGCGATTCAGTGCTTCTAAATTCAGTTTTTTATTTAAAAATGAGAGAATAGGTTGTTTGCTTGTTTTAAAATGGCTTTTTACTTCAATACTAACAGTAATGGTTTGGGACACTCAACATTCAAATGTCTTTGTTCATGGTAAACTATTGGACCTCACATGGCCTCCTATGAGACAACTTGTTTGCACTTTCATATACCACACGTTAGATGAAAACATGTCAGTCTGACACGCCTCGGGTTGTTGCCTCTTCAAAGTGTACACACTACATATCTACAACAAGGATGTACATGCATGCCCCCCTCTCAACTGCTGTGGCGGTCTCAACTGATGAACAGCGAGAGGAGACGGTCTCTGGGGGCTATAGACAGTCAAATAAACAGGTGCTAAGGAAAATAGAGATGGAAAGATAAGATAGGCGTGAGATTGGAGGATGGGGAAAAGAGGAGAGAGGGATATGTGATCCTTAGTTGAATGCACACCGTTGAGTTAGTCATGCGGTCTCAAAGAAGAACTTCAGAAAACTGTGGGAAATATTGTACATCTCTCATCTTTCATTTCCTTTGTGCTTCCTGAGAGGAAAGCAGGAAGTGAAACTCAGGCCCACACACTGGTGAGGTACTGCTCTAGTTGATTAAAGAAAACACAAGTCGTAGACAGTACATTTCTTTCAGTTTTTTTTTGTATTTCACAGAAAACATTTAAACTACAAAACTCTTTTTAAGGATGATAAGTTATTGAACTATTTGAATTGTGATTGCTGGATTTAAAATATGAAATCTTTACATCATATGAAAAAGTAGCGATATGATGCACATTCCTCTACCAAGGCTGCAAAATGTTCTTCATTTACATGTTTTGCCTCTATAAGTGATATGAGCCAGGGGCAAGGCTGGACTGGGATAATAATTCAGACTGGTAATGGTAAATAGAGAGCAGGGCACAAAATCGGTTATGTATTTCAACACCAACAAAATCTGAACATGGAACATGACATGAAGCCAGGAAGGAGTATTAGGGAGTTTTCACACATTCCCTTGTTTGGTCCAGACCTTTAGACTTTTCAATTTAATACAAAACAAAATAAGGTTTGAAAATTGCCAAAACAGACCTCTATTTTGCCCGACAAAAAAGGGGTGGATTGATCCAGATGAAAATAACCATGGTACGATTCATGAGTAGTGAGAAAAAAACATTTTGGATTGTTTAAACTTTCTGACAAATCCAATAAGTTTCTGAATGTCCAAGATTGTTTGCAGCCTTCGCCTCAGACAAAGAAACTCTGAACTTTTTTTGATTGTGTATTTCTTGCACATCTATAATTTTGACGATTTTAGGTTTATTGTCCTTTAGGGTTCATCCCCCTCTCTGCTTTTCTGTTTCTCTGTTTCTGTTTCGTTCTTTCACCTGCCCTGTCCATGCTTTTCACTCTGCTCGGCCATGTGCAGCACACACACTGACTGAACGCTGGTTTAATGCGTACGTGCGACCAATCATGCATGATGACAGGCAGTGTTCATTCAGACGTATTAAAAGCAGTCGGGAGGCTGACAAGTCTGAGTGACTGTTGCCGTCTTGTGTTGCTTTGGCTTTGATTCCCACATTTTGATTTACATTTTTTAAAACCGACCAGACCACGTGGAATTCTGTTGGTGCTGATGGTTAGTCCCCACATGGCCTTGTGTTCCATCAAAATACCTCAAATGAAATCCATTTGATATGAGTTTGATTGTCCTGCTTATTATAAAAACATATAAACAAGAGGGACCACAAACTTCCTCGACAAAGACAGAGAGGCAGCAGCTTTGGAAAAGCACATTTTATTAGGAAATCAATAATACACATGTACTTGTATAAAGACTCAGAGTTTCTTGTGCTCACTCACCCCGTATTACCCCTAGTTACGGTCAAATCCGAGGAAAACCCAAAACTTACTTAGAAAACATACTGCAGCCACAGTATCTGGGGACACAAGGGTAGAAAAGTGTCCGGGCTTTGATATAGCTTTTTGCAAAACCTCAGTGTGTCTGTGAATATTGAATCAATGAGGCACCATAGCACATAAAAACCCAATATGTAATTTCCCCCCAGACACTCTCTGGGCAGTCGTCTGTTCGCACCCAGGAGAGAGCAGCGTTCATGTAATAGCCGTCATTCAACTGAAAACCACTAAAGTGTGGCAGCCAGGCTGCTTTCTGAGAGAGACACTGAACACAGCCTCAAAGGGAGAGCGATTTGGTTATTCTCAGCATTAACTCTCTATAGATTATAAATTAAATAGTGTGAATGCCCCGCATGGTCACAAACAAATGTTCAAAGGTGAGGAACATCAGGTGGAGCGAAATAAATGGTCACATTTGTTGGATCTAAAAACAGAACGCTGTGATTTTTCACACACGACAACTCGACGCAGCTTCTGAGAGGCTGGAGCACCTGTGTCCACACCGAGGGTGAAACAGTCACAAATAAAACCGCTGATGAAAACGGACTAGCAGCACTGACGAAGAGGAACAGCAGGCTTGATTTAAAATGAAAAGGAATTTGTAGGCCACAAAAAGGAACTGACTGGGCTGGATTTGAAACACCTTTTCTTAAAAGTCATATGATATTGTACTATATATTTATATATCCTTTCAGAATAAAGGTCCCCTGGGTAATTCAATCAGCAATGGTGACCTTGAAAATGTATATTTGACCTTTGTTTTATTTAGATCATATTGTTGGTCAGTAAGGTAGATTTTTCGTGCCTCACTTTGGTGCCTGAGCTCTGTACAGAAATAGCTGCCCTGCTTACAGTCAACATCACTTTCTGTGTCTAATTAGCATTGCACTTAACTCTGGTGACAACACGCTCTGCATGGCCCTGGCGGCACGTCACGTTAGTCCACAGTTAGCTAGTAGCTACCTCTAACTCGAGTCGACACAACAACAAACTGTCTCAAACTAAACGGTCAAAAATGTGGCTGCATTCCGCGCAAAAGGATTCCGACAACGGGCAAGTACTACAGCAAATGTTTAAAAGCCATTCCGTGTAAAAGGAGGAGCACAACAGGCTTAATGGAGCCACTGCGACCCACGGGACACATCTGAAAGCAGAGGGATGCTCCGTGGTTGACACTATCACATGTCAAGCACATCAGCCGGCTGTGTGGGCGTCCCTGGCCCCGGTGAAGAGGAGACAGTTGATTACAGGTTTGGAGCCGGAGTACTTTGCTGTATTGAGCTTTGAAACAGTTGTTCAGTATTAACCGATGGTAGTTGGTGAAGGTTTCATTTAATAATCATCGGTTCTGAAACAGTTTAGGCACCCGCAATGTTTTTAATGTATCATTTTAGAACTGGTATCAGAGGAAAAACCCAAATGGTTTCCCAACACTATCAGTGATACACAGTGGGGGTCATTTCTTAATGTGTTTTCTATTCCCAGTGCTTCAATACTCTAATTCACCACTTTATGCTAAAAGAATGATTGTGTTTCACTCTCATGAAGCTTTAATAAATTCTCCCTCATCCAAAATCTTCAGAACAAAATATCTTCAACCAGGTCAATTTATCACCAGGCATTGTTCGGTTACATATTTTGTTTCACCTTTTCTCAGTATGACATGTGAAGATCAGACACAATTAAAGGAAATGATACAATTCATGGATGTTTCAAACATATGGCAATTAAAAAGAGATCGTCACAGCCACCCACTCACACACATACACACATAAACACACACATAAACACACACACAAACACACACACACACACAGTTCAGGTTAGGCTCAACAGTTACACATGTGCGTTTTTAGATAGTTGAGATGTTAATGATTTTGTTATTAACTGTCGATTTACTGAAGCACTAAGAAATACTGTAACTATGAATATGTTTTTTTCTTTATTTGATCATTACGAAGTGCAGAGAGCTGCTTAACTTTAGAGCGTATTCATCACATTTTTTTTCTTTATCCTTCTAATATGATGGTTTTTTTGTCATTAAATAAGAACTTTTTTCTTGTAATATTGTGAATTTAATTTCATTAAATTGAGAATTTGCTCTTGTAAAATTACAACGTTTTTCTTGTGACATTACAATTTTTTTCTCATTCAATCATGACTTTATTCTCACAGACAAATATTATGACTGTTTCCAACCTAATTCAATTTTATCCTCCTAATATTATGATTTCATTCTTGGAATTTCAAGAGCTTGATTTTCTTCAATATGATTGAAATACCTTTTCATATTACAGGGAACAGTGATGATACAAAGATCATCTTAATTGTTGCCAGTAAACCTTTTCATATTCCAGTATTAAATACATGGTCATCACATTGTTCCTGGAACAAGACTTGAGTGAATTGATTATGGAATAATATGTGTTAATGCCAACTATCTACATTTCTCTACTAATCTCACTGTGCTGTGGTTCTAACTTCTTGCC
The DNA here is from genome assembly GCF_949316205.1 of Platichthys flesus. NCBI lineage: Eukaryota > Metazoa > Chordata > Actinopteri > Pleuronectiformes > Pleuronectidae > Platichthys > Platichthys flesus. The sequence goes on from NC_084954.1 coordinate 18,782,770, forward strand.
AGTGGCCGTATTTTAAAAGCCAGAACAAAAATGCAGTGAGGATTCAGCAGCGGCCGCCTGCAGAGAAATAGCAGCGCATCAGAGGCAGCAGAGTCTCTATTCCCCATGCAAAACATGGGTGGATAATTTCATGTAATGGCATTGATATGCACTGTCATTAGCTGAGCCCACTAGCTGGATTCTCACATTTTATCCGGTGTCAGCCCGCCGACTCTCCAATGCACACACTCTGTGTCCCTCTTAACTCCGAGCTCGTCCCTCTGCCTGAGAAGGAGAACCAGATGATGAAAGATGACCTAGATTGCTTTTAGTGGAGTCGGGCTGTGTGCAGTCGCTTTGTGAGCGTGTGTGACAGAGAAAACGGTGGCATGTCTGGGAAGCGAAGCTATGCCCGACTCCCTCTGGCTCTCATAAACAAAAGGCACAAACACAGCAATTCTCCACAGACTGCTGGAATTAAAACTTTGGAACCACTTATGCGTCCCTCGTCTTCAACTGTGCGCTGTTAGATATTTGCACTGTGAGGCTTGCCAGACACTCTTGGCAGCGTCTCAGCCTACCTTGTATCCAGCCGCGATAATAAGGCGTCATTTGGCTAATTTTGCCTTACTCCTGGGAGATCCTCCATCCAAATAGGGCAGCTGTGAATCAGTAAACACCGGCTCCAAAGTGAAAAGTGCATATAACCAAGCAGAGCATCCCCGTGCCACCGTTTCACATAAATTGCCGAACGATTGACGTCATTGTGATGCAAAGATTTATTTCCCAGGGTTCAGGCCAGTTTTTAACGATCCCAAACAATTTAGTCTCTGAATCTAAATGTTCCTCTTTACTGCGACACAAAAATTGGGGCAATTAGAATAGAGCTCTCTGCAACTGCTAATTAGCCATAAATAGAAGGTTTGATACATGGAGAGGCAAAAATTATGAATTTGTTTTTTGGGGAATATTCCCAATCTGTGGTATTTGCAAATATTAAAACGGGGCCTAATGAGGAGTTAATGAGGACCATTATATCAATCAGAGCACTCAGTCAATACTCATGTTTAGTCATAATGATGCATGCTTAATTCATGTCCGTCAAACTCTATCATCGCCAACGGGTTTGATTTCTGATTTATTTCTAAAAGTGATGTAATCTCTGGCCTGTCCTGCGTCACTGAGATTTCAGGCTCTTTCTCTCTTTCTCTCTGTCTCTCTCTCTCTCTCTCTCTCTCTCTCGCACTGACGCTGCAGAGGCTAATGGCTGTGTCATGGGCAGAGTGAGTCCCCTTAAATACAATGCGTGCCTCTGTGGCGTTCTCAGCCACTGACATCTGCAGGCGTAATTAAAATTTGCTGGCTAGAGCGCAGGTCTAATTGATCCCAGACAGAGGCGGGACATGCTTAGTCTCACACGCATTAATGCATGCACACACACACACACACACACACACACACACACACACACACACACACACTCACATAGGTGCACAAACACACACCCTCTCCTGAGGATGAACGCATTGAAGAGGGTAAGTGCAAATCCCTTCGGCAGAGGTGGACATTTACATATATAAGTGCATCATTTGAATTGCTACGGGTCACACAATGTATACATGGTAAGCCTCCTTTGATTAGTAATTAATCAATCGATTAAAAACAGAGCTTGGCAGAACAAAGCATTTGCACATTTAGTGGTTTTCAACACTTACTTTATGTTGATTACATAGTGTGCTCTTTGAAACCAGCCCACGCTCTCACAATCTCCGCGCACCCTCTGAAAAGGAAGGTATTTGTTAAAGTCGAAAAAACTGCTTTTAATGTGAGAGTTATATGACTCAGCCGGTGGAAACTAAGAAGAAACATTACGCTCCAGCTTAATGATTCTCTCTCAAACCTGAGAAATGTCCCCGCAGGTGCTCATACATTTTTTGAGGGCACTCGGCTGCTGAAGGAGATTCCAGACTACAACAACTGTAGCAAAAGAATTTTCTGTAATACTGAAATAATTTAAACTGTGAGAAGCATACACGTTTTGTTGAGAGCCAGAAGGAACTCAAAAGAAATGAAAATCCATAAAGAGGTCGATGCAGACCAGGAAAATTTTAGAAATATCACTCCACTTCCCACTGGCCTCAGGAGTCAGTGATGTATTGTTGTTTTTATTGTAATTTTCTTCCTCTACTTCCTGGTACCTATTCAATTAATTTACTGTAATTTGAGGAAATATTCCATAGAGTATAATATCAGTGAGAAAGTACAGTGATTATAAGTGTTTTTAGACAGGGACTCCGACGTTTAGCCGCACAAGTGGGTGGACAGCCTCCAAGAGAAAGTCTCTCGGACTTCAGCGTTTTCTCACATAGAGCCCCTCTGGAGAAAGACAGGGTATTATTGGAGTTCAGTGCATGTCTGAAAGCAGCTTATATGTACATCACCACTAATATACCAATATTAACCACATTCACACATGTGAGGGATCCCTCACATGTGGCTCTCTCTGAGGTTTCTACATATTTTTACCCTGTTAAAAGGGTTTTTTGTAGTTTTTCCTTACTCTTGCTGAGGGTTAAGGACAGAGGATGTCACACCCTGTTAAAGCCCTATGAGATGAATTGTAATTTGTGAATATGGGCTATACAAATAAAATTTGATTGATTGATTGATTGATTGATTCAGACATTAGTATAATAATATACATAATACCTCATTTACAACGGTATCTGTGTGTTTTTTTAACGTTGGTAAACCCGCTTTAAAAAGGAGGTTATGCTCTGTATTCAGAATAAGCTCTATAGACTGAATATTTCTGTCTATGTTAACGCAGTCACTGCACATATGTTGCTCATCTTAAAGCGAATTTTCACAGCATCCATCAGTTCATTTGGTCACTGTGTGCAGGTTTATGTTAAGTTCTGATAATTCATTATCTCTCCTCCCAGCAGCTTTTGATGCATAACTGGGCAGTTAACCGTTTTATAGGGACGATGTTTTATGGAGAATGGTGGTTACGAATGCTCATACCGGACATGACACGTGAATCACATCAGTTGGCCGTAATTGGCAGCATCTGTTGTTGTTTTTTTTCCCCGTTCTGTTATAAACTGTGTTGACAAAACACAATCTACTACTGAAAATGTTTTCGCATTTATATTTAATTGAAATCCAAATCTAACAAGTATTCTGACAGCACATCAAATCGGAGAAAGGTTGCCATGTGTTTTTTTCTTTTCTTTTGGCTTTGCCACATGATGCCGCTCTGTAGGTTTCCTCTCTTCACATGCAGAGCGTCTGCAACCCAACATGATCATATCGTCCCCTTCCTCTTCCCCGGCTGAATAACCGTCTCCTTTCAGTGCATAAAAGCAAAGTGTCCCATGTTTTTATGACACGGGAGTGGGGAGGAGCACCTCTTTACGACACAAAACATATTGGCGGAAAGATTTGAGAAGCGGAGCATCACATGCAGCGGAAAATATCCTCGTAAAGAGGATGTCCCCTGCACAGCCAAATTGTCTTTGGGTTACAGCTGCCATTACCGAACAAGCAAACTTCACAAAACCATTATGTTCTACAGCCGTGGTAAGCAGGGTGAGGGGAGAGCCTTTAAAAACACCCAGGGTGTCTTGTTTGCGCTTCAAGTGCGGCTTTAAAACTCCACAATAACCAGAAAGTACTCATGGAGCACACACCTCCTCCAGCTGCACACTCCTCTCAACAGCCTCTCTGAATAACAGGAGGTGTTGTTGTGAATGCTGAGTACAGTGGCCCGTTAGCGTCACAGTGGTCGACCATTCGCTCAGCCTTCAGAACCATTTTACAGGGGAACTGGTATTAAATTTGTCAGCACTGCTTATTGTAAACAAGGGGACCATGTCCAATTAAAGGTAAAAAAAATTGAATAACGTGACACTGTTCAGCGGTCTGAACCGGTGCTGCCTCTTTAGCCAACACGTTTTGAGTCTTCTCTTTTGTTCTGCTTCACTATGAACCTTTGTAATTTGACCAGATAAGCCATGCGACAAGAATCTGAAAATCTCAAGACATTTTAATTAAAAGCCAATTCTTTGCCTCTCATGCAAATAAACCTTAAAATATATTTTTCATGTACAATCAACTGGATAGTGAGAAACGAGTACAGAGCACTAATGTGACAAGTATAGGCGGAGGTATGGCCTTTAACAGCAAATGTGGTTCTCTTGAGTATACTGTTGGTGCTTAGTTTGAAGGAGGTCCATGCCATGCTTACTGACATACACACACACACACAAACACACACACACGCACACACACACACACACAAATCCCTTAAATGAAAGTTAACACATTCCTAACTTCCAGACTGTTTCATTTGGAACTGTCTGCTTGGTAACGACATTGGGGAAACAATTCAGGTCTTCTCGAATCAGAGTAAAAGAATAAGTTGGCTTTCATGAGTGTGTGCACATGTGCCTCTGGTGTTTTGTGTGTTTGCATCGTTTGTGTGTGTGTGTGGCCGAGCATTAAAGAGGGAAGAGAAACGTTCTCCCCTCCAGAGAGCATCTGACTGGCATCAAAGCCACGCAAAAGGAGCCCAGCGAGGTGTGTTGGTATCGATCTGGCCCCTCGCTGAGAAAAAGATTTATGTCTCACAGTGTGTGTGTGTGTGTGGGGGGGGGGCGTCACGTTGGTTAGCTGTGTATTTAAACTTCTCTGCAGTGCCTCCGGGGTGAGTGTGTGTGTGTCTCTCTGATGTGTGTGTGTTTGTCTGATGTGTCGGTGTGTGTGGATACTTGAGCCGCTCATCATTACAAATGCAGGTACAGCAGAGCCCAAGTTAATGTTAATGATGTTTAAAGGTCATGCAAGCTTTAGTAAGCACAGTGCAGACTCCAGAGAATGCACAAAGCCCACTGCTCACACACACACACACACACACACACACACACACGACACGCAGCCTGTTGTCCCTCGTCATGTCTCTACAAACTATCAGCTGCAACTCAGCAGTTTTTTAAGGTGAGCCGAGCAACAAGAATAAAGTCGTGCTCAGTGAAATGAGATTTCGGATCCTGTGGACAAACAGAGCTCTATCATTGGCTGTTTGCATTTCACTCTACCCGAATGTCAAACACAGGCGAAAAGCAAGAGTGGATGGTAATGAAAGACATTGTTGTGCCGTCAAATGTCTCGTGTGACAGGTACCGTGGACAAAGATTTCTGGTTTCCTCCTGTTAAACAGGTTCTTTTGCTTTATATTTGATCAGCGCTCTCGCAATGGGCTGATATTTATATTCAAAACAGGTGTACAATTTTGATATCGATTGCTGTGGGTGAAAAACATTTTGTTCGTGCCAAAGAATATGAATGTAGAGAGAGAGAGAGAGAGAGAGAGAGGGGCTAGTTTGGCATCGCGTGGTTTGTTCAGAAGATGAGCGGGCGTTGATGATTTTTATTTTCTGACAGCCTCCCAACCGCTCACCTGAGCAGCAGCTCAGGTGAGCAGGCTGATGTGTCTGCGGGGGGGGGGGGGGGGGGGGAATACGCTCAGCTGGATGAAAGCTCCCGAGACGTCAGCAGCTCGACTTCAGGGAATCGTATCTATTCTGGACACCAGTTTCTGCTGGGTTGCCCAGTGGAGTGAAGGGAAAGAAACCTGTTCCTGGTTCAGTCACAGAGGTTTTATTTTCCACTGCGTTTTGGTTAATTTATACAAGACTGGCCTTTAACAGTCTGTCTGAAGATCATTTTCCTTTATTGTAATGAATCGAAACCGGTAAATTCTAAAAAAGAACGATAGCATTTTGCTGTAATTGTAACATAAACCCAATATGGACGCTTATGTCAAGAGCCACCTGCACGGCACTGCTCTTGTACCAGGCTCCCTCGATGGCTCTGGACCCCTTTTGGTATTTGGATCACTTTGACCTTTCGGAGAATTCAAACACCATCTCAACACAAATTAGCAGCAAGGCGTGCCGGCTTAATGTGTTATCAGCGCTCACACAGGTTGAGCACACTCAGCGTGATAGGTAATAATTATTCTTGATAGGATTTATCTCCTACTTCCTCATTTCCTGCTCGGTCTGACTCGAGGTCAGTGAACGGGACCTGGCGTGCTGTTAGTTCCTGCCCAACACAGGGAACGTGAGATGACAAAAAAGTGGCATCGCCGCACACCAACATACATGCCTGCTCAGTCAATATATATATATATATATTTTTTTTAAGGCTGACATTTACTCTGTGTGCTCATGGGGGCACATTAGGTGGTCATATGGGTAAATGTGGCAGATGCAAATCCCAATGTTAAGAGGATGTGACATGGTATTTGAAGCAACGCAGTGCAGGATCCCTGAAGCCAATGAGATGAAGACGCAGGGTCCCAACAATGACTCATGGCTCTTCATAGCACTGTAGGGGATTGTTAGGTTTCCTCAAAGAAACGTTTTTGGTGGATACCTGTTGTTCCGCTCACCTGTTAAAGGGGCAGCTCAAGTCAAATCAAGTCAGATTTATTTATCTCGGCATATGGCTGGAGGGGCTTTTCGGCCTCTTTTAACAAATGTGTTCCTGAGTTTCCTGCTTCTAGCACAACTCAACAGTTTGTTTCGTTTTCGGTTGTCAAGTCTTCACTCCAGAATCACTAATGTACCCGCAGAAGGCTTTACAATCTGAGCATACCACTTCCTTGGTGTGGTGCAAATCCCAAGGAATGAAACATTTTTACATTACATGTCATTTGGCTGACGGTTTTGTCCAAATATAATTAGTACACTCAACATTCATGAGGGGCCATTTTTAGGGGTTCAGTATCTTGCCATGGACACTTCGCAATGCAGATGGGAGAGAGTGGGGTTTGAACCGGCAACCTTCTTGTTGAAGAACCACCACTCTAACCACTAGGCCACACCGCCCCACATTTAACAGAGGAAAATAGAGGAAGAAGCTGAAGGAAGAGCAACCGAGCAGTAATTCATCTTTCATTTGTTTCCATAAAAACTGTTTAGTGGGAGATCTATTGGTGGCAGGTGAGGAAATGAGTGCTTCTTTAATGATTCATGTGCTCTGTCCACCGAAGTAAATAAAACGTAGAGACATGAATCATTATCAGCCAGCAGCTTCACAGCATTATTACTACATGTGAAATCTGTCTCTTTTTAAATGATGGGACTAGTCTTTGATGAATGAATGGTGTTTTTTTTATATCATAAAGCCACCTAGTGTTTATAACAATTCAGGACCTTGCAGGGCCAATGCGTACACGAGAGGATAGGACGTCTCCTATCCTCTCCTGTACTTGGGCTGTAACTTACTTGATAACATACACACTCTTTGATAGGTCGGCACATTGCGTTTTCAAGGCTTTTTTTGAATCACTTCAGCCAAAACTTAGGGGAGAAGTTACGCTTTGACTGCCCACAATGATTGAATATGAAGCTTGGGGCTCCACATGCAGCAGAGTCCAGATGTTCTATTTTTTGTTTTTTCTTTTGCCTGAATCCTTTTGAAAAAGAGAATTATCACCAAGATTTTAGGTCCGGCTTGGTTAAGTATTTTCCTCATAGACTTGTGCAGTACGAAGTACAGGTAGCTTCGGGGGAAAAAAAAAGAAGTGCCACTACCTCTACATTCGGACCAGCCCAATTTGAGAACCGGCTTTGATTCTTTGATATCATAAATTGAGTTTTTAAAGTATTCCAGGTCAGTGAACATGCAGCCAGGATTTTTTAATCGTACACATCCTCTGTTCTTTTAGCCGTTTTTCATTCTATGTAAAACTGATACGGTCCAATCATATTTCATGTGAATTTTACCTCCTACGCAAAACCTGTCAGGCGTGGCCTCAGGCTATGTCATTTATGATGACTCACCATTTATCGTTAGGGCTGCTGCAAATGTCATTCTTCGGTTCTGAGATTATGCGGACGATCATTCAACACAGTGGTTCGTATATACTTTTCAAGGTGTACCTCCGATGTCAAGTAATGTGAGGGACAGAAGTTGGGGAGAGCGTGGCCTAGGGGATAGAGCGGGTGCTCTGCAACAAGAAGGTTGCCGGTTCAAATCCCACTCTATCCCATCTGCATGCCTAAGTGTCCTTGGCAAGATACTGAACCCCTAGATGGCCCCTCATAAACTGATGAGTGTTCTAAAAAATGTAAGTCGCTTTGGATAAAAGCGTCAGCTAAATGACATGTAATGTAAAAAGTTGGGTGGTCCATCCCATGAAAAAAAACGCACAGACGAACCCCCCCCCACGCACACACACAGGCGCCATTGAAGTGGACATTGTGCACGTCAAGTTTATGCTGCTTTAAAGTTGGCTGTGGACAAAGTTTGTGCTATCGGGAGCCATTAGTGGTGACTGAATGTGCAATTTCAGATTCTTTATTGTACTTCTTTATTGAAGAACAAGGACCAATACAACTAAGTAGTGTTTTACTACTCTAATGATGTAGGTGGACCAGGTGGTATAACTCCTTTGCACACTGCACTGTTGAGAAATTGAATGACTTCATCATTTTTACGAGCCTATCACATCCTGTGTGTCTTAAGTCTTTATTTGAAACATAACTCCGGCAATCAGATAAAGTGCATTGGGTTAAAACAAAAAAATACACAATTATTCCATCTGAAATCAAGAATTGAGTATTGCAAAATGAAATTATTCATGCAATACCTTTTATGTGCAGTACTATAGTACATGTGCATAGCAGGGAAAGATGGTTATTACTTTCCCAATGTTGGTTAAATGGACAAAGTAAGAAGTTGCTCAAAGCTATAGTTGATGTGCAAGATGTATTCAAAGGATTGACTGTTTTTTGATTGTATTGTTTTATCTATTTATATGAAGATCCAAATATTTTAGAGAACAGTGGCAAAATGTCTCTGTAACAACAAAAGAGACGCCTGAAGTCAATTTATGTTTTTCGGGGCGATAACTCGGCCTAATTAGTCTTTGTCCGACAGAAGCTGAGCCAACTCGCTGGTCTGATGTGACGTGTCTGTGATGATTTCAAATACAAAAAGAATCTGCATCAGACGAGTGCAGAGAAGCAAATGGGGCCACTCGTCAGGCTGCTGGCAGGTTGCAATGGCCTGTTAGTTGACCAGCAGTCCCCCCCGGTCCGCTCTCTAATTGAACCGACTGTACACGTTCAAACTCACACAGTCACACACACGGCTTACAGAGACACTTTTCATCTTTATGTGAGAATGATGATATTCACATGATAAGTTCTGACTCAACCATATCATTTAAATGAAGATCCTGGTAAGTCCATTATCTTTGCCATTAAGACAGGCAGAGCAGGTCTGAGGCGTCCTCTCCAGATGCGTCGTGAGGGAGCGAGAGGATAAGATAAGAGCCATCCAGCTGGGAGCAATATAATCGGCCATGGTGACGGGTGAGAAATGACTTGTGTTCCACGTAGCTGGTGTGGAAGACGAATGGTGACAATGTAGCAGCTGTAGCAGCTGTAGCAAGGAGACTGGAATATTAACAGTGCGTTCTATAATGCATGTAATTGCCTCGGTGAAAGTATTCTGATAATCACAATCGGTCGGAAAATGTGGTTGCTAGGTCTGCTGACTCGGTGAGGCTGATAAAAACAATACAGCCTCTATCAGATAAACAAACACACACACACACACTCGGTGCCTGTGAAATTCTTAGGACCGCCAGCAGGGGCCATACATCACTGGATCGCACATATGTCCTCCGGTGCACCAGCAAATTGATGCTAATGCAATTAGCTCTGTTGCCTTCATCTCAAATACACCCCGAATCTACTGCGAGCGGAGGTGTGTGTGTGTGTGTGTGTGTGTGTGTTCGTGTGTGTGGGCCGAGAAGAAATCACGATGAGAGAGGGGGAGCAATATAGACCTCCGGATCTAATTAGGGAGAAAGGGAAATAGGCTCGGATCAGAACACAGTCAAAAATATTCCAGAAGCGAGCAATGCGTTTTTATCACAGACGTGAATATTGCAGCAGTCTAATGTGTCGGTGCATCAATAATCAAGGAAGCCGTGTAAATACCAGCAGGTGAATATATGGGGACACTAATACCACCCCCCTAATATTACACGGTGGATTAGCATGTGTGTGTATTTTAGGCTCTTTGGCATCTACGTCATTATGAAAAGAAAATGGTAATGACAAATACTTCATTCAAACAGATGTGAGTGAACACATTTTTATTCTCTTTCAAAGCACAAGGGCTAAAGGTTGCATTCAGAATTCTGCCACATTTAAGAAGCAGTAATAAAGCAGCATACAATTTTATGATAAGTTTTGTGTGATATAAAAAACAGGGCGAGATGTGATTGTGTTTGTTTTCTTTTCAGTCAATGTCGTAGCTTCTTCTGTCCCTGCTGGCGCCACTGAAGTCCTCCATGATATGATCTGAAGTTAGGCTAATTCAATTAAATGTAGATTTATCGGGCAGTAATGCTCAACCAGGAAACGGCTCAGAAATTAAACGGCCTAATTCATCTCCTCTTTTGTACACACCAAATTTAATTTAGTCAAAACATCCTCAACAGCGGGAGCCAAAACCGCAGGACGGCACAGAGATGGCAGTGGGGCTAGCCGTCTTTCTTTTTCTTTTCTTTACAGTCGGTGATTCAATAGCTAACAACCTCTTCCCAAAACACACCCGTTTTGTTTATAGGCTTATGGCGCAAGGTGTCTCTCTTATCACCGTGCCACCTCCTCTCATTTGCCTCCTGTTCAGCTTAAAAACAAGAAGAAACTAATCCCTCGCACAAACACACCCAGAACTCCCCTCCAACTTGATCTCACTGCCAAAAAATCCGCGGAAAAACCCAACGGAAACACGGGGAAAAAAATAACAAACACCTGTCATCATCGCAGGCTCTCTCCTGCAGAAAGTGGGGCATCTGTTGAGTCGACGTCTTTTTAGTCGCTTGTCTGATTAAAACGGAGTGGCGCTCTGTCGAGGGCTCCCTGTGTCCTGAGCGAGTTCTTAATTAGTTTCCCATACCTGTCCCGTCATGTCCTCTGGTTCTTCGAGCAAGAGATCAGAGAGAGGCAACACAACGAGGCGGGCCTATTGGGAGGACGCTCAGAGAAGACTTGGAAAGGTGTTGGGAGATAAGAAGGAAACTGCAGCAAAAGGCCTTGAAAGAAATCTGCTGCTGCTGCTGCTGCTGCTGCTGCTGTGAGCGATGGAGCGGTCGCAGGCCGGTTTCCACGCCTCGTCTCCACCCGCACTAATCCTGACAGCAGATGTAGCGTCTCATTTACTCTCCACATTCATATGTGACATCGGGGGCAGCGGGCAGGCAGGATAAGCCCGCGGCTCTGTGGTACAGTGTAATAGTCGGGGTGTTTGTGCGTGTTTGGCGCATTGGAGGCTGCCGAAGCTGTGTGATCTCCACGGTGCGGCGATCCGCAGACATGTGGAGTTCCGCATGCCGACCCATGTGGCGTCTGCAACACCAAAAAAATCGGTATGCATGTATGCCGGCGTGTGCACGGTCCCCCCATCTGTGTCCAGTTGATAACGGCGATCCTAGAGAGTGCAAAGGCAGCAACATTAAAAAGCAGCGCCGAGGAAGATCAACGCCCTGCACCTCCTCCAGGGACATGATATTGATCAGTGTAATGTGGGCATTCGTGGCTGTGACCGCCACTATCTCCCTCTGCCAGAGACAGGAGGAGGAGGCTCACCAGCATGTGTAACAAAACAGGAAGATTGATCTCAAGTCCAAAAATAAAGCCAAATAAGACATATGTACAGATTGTACTTTTTGGTGTGTGTGATCATGGTGGTAAAAATACATTATTTCTGTGCAAACTCACCCTTTTACTTGATGGCAGCTTTACCCCACAAGCTTACATTTATAGGACTGATTGTATTCAGTTATTAGCGATAATGCTGACAAATGTATCCCTTCGAATCTTAATCGTTTTTTTTCGAATTAACACATTTCAATTAAATTTGTTGAATGCTCTATAATAACTTGACTTATCAATGGTTCAAAGTTTCAGTCCTGAATGGAGCTTTTTCTAATGTCACCAATAACTTCGCTTAAATAGCTACTAATAATCTGGTTGGCCTTGGCAGAATTACTTTATAGCCAAGCACACTAATATGAATGTCCATGAACAAAGCAGGTCAAATACACAGTTATCCATTGCTTTCACTGTTTCTCTTGTTATTCTTGTCCTTTTTCGAAATGTTTTAAATTATTTTCGTTTTTTTTATGCTTCTTACCTGTACACATTCTTCTTCTATGGCTGTAAAGCAGATTGAATTACCTCTGATAATGTGGTCTCTATCTATCTAATGTAACTATAAATCTGCGTCTGTCTGCGGCTTTGCACTTGGCATGCGTGTGGTTGGTGTCATGTTGCACTTTGGACCTGCTGTACATTGAATATAATGTTTTTATATATATACTGGCGACCAGTGCAATGCAGTGATGGCTGCAGGACAGGGGGGGGAAAGGATAATGGCAACAGCTGATTCTCCAGTTCGGGGTTCTGCCAACTGAGTCGAGCTTCAGCGAACACCTGACAGCTCTTTGTGCAGCAGTGGTGGTGAGGCTTCATGGTTCTGTGGACTGAGTCCTGCAGCAGGTCTTTACTCATCCGGCTGCTGGTCACTTTCACAGTTACAGAGATAAAAACTATCGGCCAAGCAAACAGAATATTACAAAGAGGCAGGGTTTTTCAGCTTTGCACTGTTTGTTTGGAAAGCTGAGGAATACAAGTCACTCCGATCTGCTTAGAAAACCAAGTTGCTGGCGGCCCGGTTGCATGCCAAAGGGATGCAGAGACAGACAGACCCGCTGTGTTGAGCTGTGGTTGCTGCGGCCGGACAATCACAGCTTGAAGGAGGGGTGCATCGAACAGTCAGCAGGAGGCAACCAAACCATCCGCTGCATTCATATGGAGTTTTTATCCAAAGTGTTTAACAATGGGACTCTCATTCCCAGACATCTTCACGCCCTGATGGGAGTGAGTTACCGTGCAAGTAGCTTGATTGGGCGGCTGTGGCTGAGGGGTAGAGTGGTCGTCCTCCAACCTGAAGGTCGGCGGTTCGATCCCCAGTCTGAACCATCTGCATGCCGAAGTGTCCTTGGGCAAGATGCTGAACCCTGAATGGCCTCCATAGTATAACAAAAGTGCTGCAAGTAGATGCACTGTATGAATGTGTGTGTGAATGGGTGAATGTGAAACTGTAGTGTAAAGCGCTTTGAGTGGTCATCAAGACTAGAAAAGTGCTAAATAAATACAAATCCATTTACCATTAACCATCTGGAGCAACTTGAGACTATTTATCTTCCCCAAGGACACTTTGACATGTGAACCAGAGGAGCTGGGGACCAGCCCTGTGATTAGGGGATGACCTGCTCTACATCCTGCGTTTCTGTCGTTCTGAGTTCAAACATCGCCGACAAAATAAGCCAGAACAGCGAGGGGCCTGTATTATGCAGTTTTTGAGCTTGATGCCTCAATAGAATAATAATAATAATAATAGCTTGAATGTTTATCGCATCCTTCAAGAGACCCAAGGAGGCTTTACATGTGGCCGTGGGGACAAAGAGACAAGAAAAAGAAAAGAATTTGCACTAAATAGGATAGAAATAAACAGCACTAATGGCAGGGTGGAGCATTAACCGAGGCCAAAAAGAGTATTTTGAAGCTTCCCGGAGATGAAGCGTCGTGGATTTCTGCACAGAGAGTTCCTGAGGGTGGGGGCTGCGACCCAGAAAGCTCTGTCTCCAAAGGTTCACAGTTTGGTGTTGGGGATAGAGAGGGCCACGTCCCTCTCCAGCGGAGTGAAGGGCCGGAGGAAGTCTGTTAGATGCTCAGGCGTGGAAGGATTTACCAGTGAGAAAGAGGTGTTTGCACTTGATGCCGGCCTTGGTCGGGAGCCAGTGGAGGTGAATGAGGGTCGGGGTGATGTGCCGCGAGGGCTTAGTGCGGGTGAGAGCGCTGGCGGCAGAGCTCTGCACATCTGTTCAGGAGAGTGTCTGGTACACCGGACAGGACTCCATTACATAAATCTATCGGGTGCTGAAGGCATGAATGAGGGTTTCTGCCAATAGAGCCAGGAGGTTTAGAAAATTTCAGCTGTTCACTTTACAAGGCGTCAGATTTTTAGTGGCCTCTCTCTAATACGCATTCATGATTGTAAGGTGCTAAAGTTTCTGTGACACATGAAGGGTTTTAAAATACATGGTCATTGATATAAAACCGAGACTTGCTGAAAGTGCTTATAGACGCTGAAATTGAATCAGTAGCACAAAGCAAATAATGTGATTTTTTCAATATTCCCATGCCACCAAAGTGAGGGTGGGTGTGTATCTGATACAGCTGGATTTGGATTCCCCCTCTGCACGTCCTCAGTTAATTAAGAGATATATGTAAATTGGCTTCTGGCAGGCTCACACTGCTCTGCGGCTCGGAACAGTCCATCACCCTGTGTCACAGGTAAGGAGATGCATTGGAAGGATTACCAGACAGGCCCCCTGGGGAGACATACGGTGTTCACAGCAGCGAGCCAATAGCTGTAAATATCCCCTCTCTGCCAGAAAGTTACAGTTGTCTCCTGCTCCACAGACAAATGGCTCCAACAAATGAACGCCTCATGCGACATTCATCCTCCTCTTCCTTCTCATTTTTGCCCCGGATCCAATGACTCATATGCTTCGACTCTAAATCACAAATCATATCTTTCCTCCACGTGCAGTTAACGGCTCAGTCTGTAGTCAGTTTGTGATATTTAACCCTGCAGTGATCCCCCAGAGGGACCAGACATATCACCTCGCAGAAACAACTCTGTCAAGCTGTCAACCACATCTCATGGGCCTCATCTCGCTGAGTTATAATGCAGATGACTAAGGTGTCTTGACCATGGAATCACCTTTGGTTAGGTGATATCAGATGGAATGAAAACCAGTAGTTGTGGCTGAAAGCTTCAGGATAAAGTTGTTGAAGGACCATAGATAAAAATAAAAAAGGGCAATACGTCTGCACTTTCTTCCACTATCAAGAAATAAGGCCAAAAATGTCCTGGATATGAACACTGCCATCTCGCACATTTGCAGACAGAGTAATTGTGATGGGTGATGGAGCTGTGGTGGCGACGTCATGCTGGAAAACGGGCTTCACCAGTCAAGAGTAAATCTGAGCTGTCAGTCATGAGATTTCAAACTGTTTTTATTGTATCAAATAACTCAATAAAACCAAATTTACCAGAAACAAGAACACATAGACATACTTCAATGTGATAACAACTACCTTTGGTGACAGAAACCATCTTTGACAAACATTTATTCCACGTGAATGTATCTTAACCTTTGCATTTGGTTCATATGCCATCCACTCACATAGCAAGGCATGTAGGGCATTTCAGCCAGCCACCAGGTGGCGATGGAGATGCTTTGTCTTCAGCTTTGGACAGTGAAGTTTATTGTTTATTTACACTCTCTGATTTGGACTTTGATTTAAAAATATTTTTTCAAAGTATAATTTGTGAAGTCAAGATTGAGCTTTACTGCTCAGTTGTGTAGTGGTCATACAAAGAAATATAAACAATCTGTGTTTTCAGAAAAGCATTCTCCCACACTAACATTGTCTTTGTTATCTTTTTAGCGTATTAATCCATAATGACTAATTTCATAATCAATAACCGAGCACACTTTTATGATTACTGGTGTGTTAAAGCAGCACTTAAACATCTAAACAACTCAGCAACAACATTTTCTACATCTCTATCCTCGGGGCAAAGAAAAGCAGAGTTGACATTTACATCAATGCACTGAGGTGAACCGTTCTCTGCATAATACAATGTGGCTCTGAAGGAGATTTAGCTTGTTTACCTTCATCACAGCTTCGAGTTCAAATCCCATCAACCCGCGTGTCCCTTCCCTCTCTTTCATGACTGCATCGCCTCTCTCAAAAGGCGATAAAATGACTGAGGAGGAGTTGACTGCCCATTCTCCTTAATGTTATTTCCCCCGGTCTCCTCGTCCTTGTATCACCGTTTACAAAAACCAATGATTTTCGTCGATTTCCAACTAAATGCACACTGTCTTTTATTGGCGTCTGGGGTGTGTGGTGATTGCGGCGTTAAATAGCTGTTAAACCAGCCATTGTGCCGGGGCCGTCTGGAGATCTCCAGATAGACAGGTGCTCGTGGAGTACCCTGCACATCAGCAGCCACTTGCTTATCTGTCTCCTAATTAGGTAAAGCAAATGCATTCTGAGTTTTTCCGGGGGCTCTATTCAGGGTGGGGAATTAGTTGTCACCGCTGCTGGCAAAAAAGACAAGGGAAACAATACATATCAATAAACCGTCCTTGATCTGATTAACTTTACAGATGCCATGATATGGATGGGCGCCCTCCTGAAGGCTCCGTCTTACTGAGCGCCAGTGCAAAGATTAAAGGGAGTAGAGTTTTTTAATGTACAACACCTCAAGCTGGTTGGAGATAAACAGTAAAGTCAGTGCAGACAGATAATTTACTTGTGCATAAAGTCTTTGGTATGTGGGTCATTATGTGTTGATAGCATCCATTATTTCCGGATGAACTGGATTACGAGGTATTTTTATGAACGAGTACGAAATAAACACCAGTAGGAACTGAAAGGAGAAGTCATTTTTTTCCATGTGCAGTTGATACGTGCATCCAGCAACAGGAGTGTTCAATATCGGCCTGTATGTGTCTGTGTGCGTGTGGTTGTGTCCGCTGAAGGCCGCTGAGCTGCTCCTCTCCAGAACCTCCTCCAGATGAACCCGTCTGTTTATCCCAACCTCTGTGCCGAGTCACTGGGGAACTTGTCCAGATCATGCCGTGTAAGCTTAAGAAACCATCCCCACAGGATCATGAAATCCCACCTTCAAATCCCAACACGTCCGTCCACCCTTGAAGAAGCACTTTGAGTGAATTCAGTCGGGGTCAACCGGAAAGTCAGGGCAAAACATATCCGTTTCTTCTTAAAAGCCGTCTGGCAGATGCACAGCATTGGGCAGCGGACCTCAGTAATATTTGATGCTGCCTGGACACCAGCAGCATCACTTGCCGTGGTTTGGGGAAAGACTGAGTATCAGGAGGCCCAGATGTGTGTGCCTTCCCACACAGTGGGTAATTATCATGAAACATTCAAATTCAACTCAAAGTTCCCCCAGGTAGAAGTTGAATAATTCTGACAGACATTGGTAATGATGGCTATCATGAAATATCTATTACTTCCCTCATGTTCCTATGTGAGGTTTTCAAAGTTAATGAAGCCCAGTGGGAATGCATCTGTGGGGCCACTGTGCATCATATGCGGATCACCACTGCAATCTTTCTAATTTGATCCCTGGATGGTAATGAGGAAGCTCATGCAGGGACTGAAGCACTGGTTTTCAGTGGTGGTGGCACTAGGACTTGTTGCTCAATGAGCTCGCTGGCCAAATGTCATGAGACAAACAATTGCATTTCCCAACAGGCTCATGTCTTCCCTGTGCCGATGTAATAATGTCACGACATGTTATATTCCCCTTTATCTGACCTTTAGTTTGCTGGGAGAGGATCTGTTGTGTGTCCTCAGTGACAGCACGCAGACGGAGTTTGACAACAACGGAAATTTGTTCTTGTGCTTTTTTATTTCCTGTCCTCCTGAGCAGGCTTCCCATCCTGCCACTGCTGTTGTTGGCTGAAAAAATAAATGGTGCAGTGAGAAAATGGCATCGTAGCTCTGAGCAGCACTCGCAGCTATGAAAGACCATTAGGAATAAAGTGGCAAATTACCCCAAATGTTTAATGTGACACATGTCCAGGAGCATCAGCTGATAAAATCAGGGCATCTGTTCGGCATATCTGCTTCACAGTGTGAGCATTTTGGTGGGAATGCAAAGTGCACCTATGTTGTATCAACCTCTCGCAGCATTTCAGACACACATTCATACAGTGCTTCTATACACAGCGCTTTTATTTTGACATAGCAATCAGGGGCAATTTGGGGCTCAGTATCTCGCCCCAAAAAAAACCTTCAGAATGCCGACCGGAGGATCCAGGGATCGAACACCGGACTTTCTGGTTAGTGGATGACCCTCTCTACCTCCTGAGCCTCGAAAACAACACATGTGGTAAGAGCCTGTGCATTGGCAGTTTTAAGGCACTTGAGCGTAGTAGCTTACTATTAGTACTTTAGGTAAATTTACCACTTAATAATATCAACTTTAATGCTTAAGAAAACTTGAGTACAACTTCAAGTATGTCAGAACTACCCATGTGTAGTGTACATTTGTAGTTCTGACATAGTGTGTGGATGATTTGCAGTAGCTGAGCTCAAAGACCTGACAACCCAAGCAAAGTGGTATCACACTTTTTGTTTTCGGGTCCACGTGACTTACCAAGTTCTCCCATGTCACATGAAATGCATGCACATCAAGCTGTTGATCACAAATGCTGTGTGGAAGCAGAGGCAAGCTCAAGGCAGAGTGGCGGGTCCTGTGTAATGGAGTGCACATCGTCTCTCCAAACTTCAAGTCTGACAGGAGAGGAGCTGCAGCTTGGTTGTCAAAGAGCTGAGGTTGCCTTCATAAGGTGTAAGTGGAGGAGAGAGAAGGAATGAAATACATTTTGGTAAATGGATGATGCTCGAGTCGAGGTTCCAGGTGATAGATTGACAATCCAAATGTATCCCCAGGCTCAGTTTCGCAGAGAGATAAATCTAGTGTGTGGGTGGTGGGTAAGTGACACATGGGGCAGAGTTCTTGGCCATTGCGTCCTAAACCCTGCATCACTTCCTCAAAGCTACACCTGTGGAACACACAGGATGTAGTAGTGGCAGGTTAAGGATGATCGATGTATAGCTTACTCAGAAGTAAACAAAAATTCAGAGGCCTGGGTTTAAATCCAGATGGCGACACCTCTGGATCATTATTACCCACTGCTGCAGAGTCTCAGCCTCAGTGTCTGAGGAGGGGGGGGGCACAGAAAAGCTGCAGGAACAACATTCTTACCCAGCACGATATCTATCCTGAGGGCAATAACTCTGTGAGGTGGTATACAAGCAGCAGGTTTAGGATGATGGATCCCCTGCCTCTTCTCATAGGAGGCTGCTTAATAAGAAACAAACACCGCTGACAAATGTCACGGAAGACGCTGTGGAGAATTCCAAGCCTATTGAAACATGCAAGGCAGAGACGAACCCAGACAGAGACTTGCGAGTCAATCACAGGACTCACATATTCACACACATGTCAGGGAATTTGTTACTTGTACATCTTTTATCACATTTTATGTTGTGTATGATTTATATTAGGCCTGACCAAGATTATATTTCACTGAGGGTTGACCTGACAGGGCTGCGGGCCTCTGGAGAAATGCTTTAGATCACATGTTTTATGTTTTTCGTTGGGAGTTGCCGTCCTGTCTGTCGTTGTGATGAGGTGAACAGGGAGTCTGCATCGTCAAGAGAACAATGGACAACTCACTATGACTGATAATGACAGAGACTCCTCCCATTGGGTGTAATACTGACTCTCCACATCTTCCTCAGACCAAGAATCTTCTCGATTCTGAGAATCCATGTTGTAATAAACTCGTTATTACAACTGAGGATCATGAAATTAGTTTATAAACCACTGTGAAAATCAGACATCTGTGCAGAAGAAAGGTTGTGTGATACACTATTGCAAATCCTACCCTGGTCCACTTCACTGTGAAGCAGCAACACTAACTATAATCAAACTGATGTCAAATTACACAGTCCAAATCAGATCAGCGTGCGTGCAACAGACTTCCAAGTGCACGCACACATCAAAATTATAAGTTAGCAAAGATTTCTCCTCTAACTTTCACTCCCCTGGCCAATCTAACAGATTGCACAGACACGATAACACAGCAGCACATTCACCTTTGGGGAATGTCTTAGCAACAAGCAACCTCATTTGAAGTTATCCGCTCTATCAAGTGGGAAAACAAGCATAGCAATACTAATAAACCCCTGGTTTGTCTGACGGAATCCAAGGTGGTGATTTAATTAAATGGAATGTTACAGGTAAAACATGCCCTCGCTGTGTCCCCCATACTAAACAATATTACTCTGCTGGCTCGGCGCCTGGGCAACCCTGTCATGTTCCGAGCCGGCTGGGAACCCTGCCACCACGTCCAATCCTCATTAAATAAGAGGGTGGATATATGATCTGTTACAGGGCTGCTAATCCTCTGAAATTCTGTTTTTATGCCGAGTGTAGGGAGAGACAATTAACACACTAACATGCAGATTTTGATGCCTGGTCTAATTTTCGGTCCGGCAGTCCACAGACAATAGGAGTTCCTCCTTTGTCTCCAGTCACTGTGGCCACATTCCCACGAGCACAAAAGCCTCTGGAAGTCATTTTGAGTCTGACTTGGTTTCACACTCAGCCATCGTGGCCTCAATTACAGCCATTCTCAGTCACACATAATCTCATAACTGCGCTTTGTCTGAGTGAAATAACGTAATGAGTGTAAAAGCCAAATTTTAATCTTCATGAAAAAAGCCACAAGGTTTGGTTCGGTGCAGAATATGTTTCCGTGAAAGGAATCCCGATTTAGCTCCAGCCTTTGAGGGGAATTTATTACATTCTCATGTTTTCTCAGGATCAATCGCTTTGTATTGGTTTGGTGTTGTTGACAACAGGATATTATTAAATTAGCCTATTTTTGATTCTTACAGAAATGCAACTGTCAGATTTAATTCTGTTGAGGTGTTGAGCTCGACGCTCTGAATGTCATCCAAACGCGCTTTCATCAGTTTTGGTGAGAGAGCGGGGGGGGGAGGTGCTGTCTGCCAATCAATGTCCAATACTGTTATCGCATCCAGCTCATCTCGCTGTTTTAATTTCATTAAAAAGGGTCTGCTGCATATTAATGTATCACTTACAAAGGCAAGAGACGTACTGATGCATATCTGTCGAGATACAGCGGAGATAAAAACAAACGGAGAGAGAAAAAGCATCACAGAGCGTGTCAACAGTATTTTTGGTTCTTGTTTATGGCGTTTAGAGGAAATGTCACAAAGTCAAACAGGCAGACGCTTCATCAGAGGAGATCTTGACAGATGACTGGCACTATAAACAAACTCAGACGATTTTGATTAGAGGCGCTGATGAGAAAAACAGCTGATCTTCGTCAGTTCAAGTTCACGATTCTAAAAGGAGCCTCGCACAGAGGAGAAGCAGTGAGATTATAACGATCCTGTAGATGTTGTCCTCCACTTATGCACAGTAAACAAATCGGTCTCAGAAGTCCTTTCATGGGAGCTGGGACGTGAGAACAAAAACACAGTGATTGGCTTGCATGAGAGAAACAATCATGGAGGGACAAAGGGTTTGTATTCTTTCAACATAAAAAGCCACTTTGCTGTGGGTGACAGCTAAAGCCAGATACTGTGGGGCCCCGTTGTTTGATGCCGCCTGAAAGAGGATTCTGCCCGACGGTCTGATTGCAATTATGAGATGTTAAGAGACCATTTCGAAGAACACACTTTGACCCTGGGTTGAAGATATAATTCCTTATTACCAAACGCAGTCTGTGCCGCTTGCATTCAGCTCCCAGATGAGCCACGACGAGCGGAGAAATTGCCGGCGATAATTCCCGGGAGGAATCAGATTGGACCTCTTCTCTTCATGTTGTTTTCTGTCTTCAAAAGACAAGGGGGGGGGGGGGGGGGGGGGAGAAATAGCTGATTTACTGCGGCAAAGGCTCAAGGTGCGACAAATAATGGATTATTTTTCCCATGGAATATATTACAATGCACAATTACAAAGTGCATTTCATTATAGCCAAGTATATGCAACAGTGCCCACTGAATCTAATTCCATTACACTTCCATTTTTCATTTTCTATAAAAAACCCAGGAACGGATTTGTATCGGATTTGCTAATTTCCCACGTCTGCCGCTTGGGTATTACCAACAAACCTGTGAAGCTAACGATGCGTGGTCTCCCTGCAAACCATTAAACCTAGAAATTCTCAGAGCGAGAAATAAAGTGACATCACATTACCTCTATGAATGCCATGTTTTATGGAACGGGGGACATGCCGGCTTCGGGATATATGGTTGCGGCAAACGTGACGGCAGTGTTTAAACACATTATTCAGACGTCTTGTCTCTGGAGACGGTTTCACTGGCTGGGACAACGGCTGAACACTCGTGAAGAGCTCGATGTTATCATCGCAGCATAGTGGTCGGGGCTGTGTGGAAGATATCTCTTTCCAATTGCATTATGGGAGAAGGTCAGTGGATCAATGAAGGGTTTTTAAGGCAGAGAAAAAGGTGAAGGTGTGGCTGGAAACGACTGCTGCGGGTTCAAGAGGAGACAATGTTCTCATAACGCCGAGCCACTGATTTGATCTCACAATTAGGCTTTTTTCTTTTTTCTTTTCTGCCGCAAGCTCCTCTGACCTAACGGCTGCATGAAATTTAGCAGCAAACGTCTGCTGGTTTTAAACAACTTCTCTTGACCCGCGCTAGTGGTGCAGCCCTTTGTTTACACTGTGTGGTTCAATTACAAACAACATTACTTTTTAGATTCCATAAAAATAACAATTCATCTCCCATTAAATGGGATGATGTTTAAATGTATGCGGTCTGGCCCACACAGCCATTACCTCCTTCCATTTGTTCTCTATGAGCTCATTATAGCTCTTTGCTCTGAGACTGCTAAGTTGACCTGTAAACTGTGCCAACAGGAATGGATAATAAAAAACAGTTGCTCTCACAAGCTTTCACAAATGCAGGAATTTCACTGTGAAGGTGAGCAACGTTACCCAGACTGGTTCAAAGACTGTGCCATTCAGCACTGGGATCAGCGCCTGAGCACACACTGTGCACGGACAGCAGCTCGGAGGCTGACATGGGAATAAAAAGGTCAGGGTGTAAATCCCCTCCAGGGGTCCGATCTTATAGGGACACCAAAAGCTTTTTTTTTGCTCAGTAAATTTATGAATGCCTCGAAGACGTCCATAAATTTCATTGTTCGTACACTAACTGTTTATCTGTTTTTCTGATCATAATCGGACATTATTTCGAGGAATCATGCATCAGTCATGCGGCTGCACATGAAATGGAGTCAGACCTTCCATTTGCTGTTAATGTGCACAGCGAGGATGAAGGGGAAGCGTGTGAAAAATTGCTTGCGTGGTTCACATGCGTGTCATAATGGTCATGTCTTGGCTGGTTACATGGCGCGGGGGACTTAGGGCCATTTTCACTCGGTTTCTTCAATCAGTCGTTCGTCTGCTAATTAGAGGTGATCCTGCGGTACACAGCTCTAATCACACATGCATGATGGATGTGACTGCTGCAATTTCCGAAAGTAGCTCAACACGCGTTACCTGCAGGATCCCAGACACAGCTGATTAGATCGTGGCAAAGGGGACATTGATGACTCACTTAGACTGCGAAAATAGGGCTGAATATGTTAACTGCTACATCTACATGTGGGTGTATGCAGGCTAAGATTTAATTTACACTTTACGTCTGTTTGGTATGGAATGATATGAGGGAGTAGCAGGGACACTTACAGGGAAAACAATCCTGAGATTTCAGAATAAAGTTGTAGATTAAAGTCGTTTAGGGGGAATATCAGAAGTGGTGCCCGACAGATCTTTTGGCGCAACAGATCAGGAGGACTTTTTTGAGAGTGGTATATTGTACTGTTGTTGTTGTTGTTGTTGTTGATAACCTCTGTCTACTGTTTAAAGATGTTTTGAAATTTCTCAAGAAACGACAAAAACTAAACAGTGTTTAATTTGTCCAGTTTGGGCTACTGTAAAAAACATGGCGGCCTCCATAGAGACGACCGACTCCTGAGTATTTAAATATAAAGACCCATTATAGGGTAATGAAAACAACAATTTGTAGAGTTTAGATGAAACACACTAGTGAAAACATCACAAGCATTATTTTATGTTCAATTTCTGCCAGTAGATAATTTTCACCTAAATCTAACACACTGAACCTTTAAATTACAAATATATGATTTATTCTTCACTTTGGCCCTAATACTCTACATATATTTAAAAGCTTTTCTCCCACTAAATCCTTATGGTCTACAACACAGGTGTGATTATGGGTATTCTGTACATTTAAAACTTAAAATGCTCGTACCGTTTATTTCTGACTTTGCCTCGTCTGTAGATAGAGATCTGTCACATCCCTCGGTGTTGTGATATCATTAGAGCGGTAGGGTCTTTGTGTGAATGCTTTCGCTGGATACCGACTGCGCTGCAGACTGGAGGCTCAAGGCAGTGTGCTCTATAATCGTTTTAGCAGCTATAAAGCCTTTGACACACAAGATACTGGGCCAAGAATCAACAGTACAGAAGGTACAGCACAGTGCCGCATTACGTGAAACAGGCCGGGCGTGCATAAAGATAGAGGGAATTGATCCCCTTCCTTCTCTCAGTTTGACCTTTTTATCAATCAAACAGATTAGTGCTTTTCTTTAAAAGATGAAACCAGCGCAGGATGGAATGATTTATGTACGCTGCCTGGTTCATCTATCAATGGAAACCTGTTGAGACGCATCAACCTGACATAATTGGAAACTGTGGTAAAAAAAAAAAGAGGTGAATATGCAAGAAATTTACTGAGCATTTAGGCAAGGAAGCTAATTCCTTTGGACATTTCATGAATCATTAGATATCAGATGAAATCTTTATAGTATATATGAACTATTGAACTACCATCTATAAGACAGAAAACACAGCATGATGAAAATACAGGGTGCAAAAAAAAAGCAATCATCTAAAGAGTCTAATGTCAGAATCATGTGTACAAACCAGCTTCCCTTCACGTGAATACTGAACAATTATTTTGTGCTCATTAATATGTCCGCCTTCGTCTAATTCTAATTATGAGGGGAAAGGTCTGAATGATTATCACGGGTGTGACCGCACGCTGCTCCATGACCTGCTGCAGATCCACATTCTCTCTCCAGATGACGTGTCGCTCCAGCTGCTGGTTACCATGCACAAACATGTTCACAGTAACGGCTCCCTTCTTGTGATTCATGTTAATACAACCGGCTTCAGACGCGAACCTGCGCATGCTGTTGCCACAGGTGTTCAGCTGCACCATGTGAGAAAAAAAAGACGAGGCAAAACACTGCAGGTGCGCATCTGGACAGTGTTTGGTTTCTGAAGAAAACACACACTGCCCAGATGCCGTGGGTTTTGTGGAGGTGGCAGGAAACAGCGTGGGAAATGAGAAATCGTCCCGCAGCCACAGTTTTCCCACAGTAAGGCAGGAATTATGGCCTTTTAATGATGATTAGTTAAACTGTACATTGAAAGCATAGACTGCATATTAAGGTAGACGACTCCACCTCCTCAAACAATCTAGAAATAATATCCCAGATACAAATTCAGTGCTTATTTGGAGCCAGAGTCTGCTGATCAGCAGATGGAGGCGGGGTCCCGTCCAAACACACACTCGACCAATCCTGAGTCTATCGCTTTATATTTGAACAAACGCCAGATACAGAGGAAACCTTAAAGTGACATCTTTGACCAAATTTATTAGACATGTACGTTGCGGCGGGATTTATGATCCATACTGCACCCAGCCACCAGATGGTAACCAAGACAGTCTTGGCTTTCCTTATGGGGAGCCGTTATGTCGTCAGTATTTATTTACAGTCCATAGATGAAGGTAACTGAAGGTCATGGAGGCTGTGGAGGAGTTGATGCTCATGAAAAATCCCCCCCATCAATCCTATTTTCTTGTTGGCATGCAAAGTAGTAAACAACAGACTATAAGGTGGAGGACATGACTTGGTGGGAGAACAGGGAGACACGTCATCTATCTTTATACGCAGTCTATGTGGTAAACTACAAAACATCATAGCATGCAAAACATTAGCATATGAGCTATGTCATTATGGGAATTTTGGCATGGCAATGCACTGGCTGATATGGCAGAACACGGGGGGGGGGGGGGGGGACAAACTGAAATTTAAAACAAACCTGACATCAACAATGCCAACATCGGAGCAAGATGAAATCTGATGTTACCTCCAAACACATGGAATGTACACTTACTCTGTGTTTCAGTTTAACAATTTGGATTTTATCTACCAAGGGGGAGTGTAGTGTTTCTAATTTTCTAAAACCAATTATGTAAAAATGTGATGTGAGAAGATGTGACTTAAATCATTGAAATCGATTTTGAATGCTAAGTTTGTAAAGATCCAACCTCCCCGTGTCACTCCTGCATGCTCAGTATCTGGCACTCATTCAAACTCTCATTAACAGTGTCCCGAAGCCGACCGTCTCGCCACTAACTGATCCAGCCCCCAGCATTAAATTTCCCAAGTTAAACAGTCTCCATATGCACACAGCTGAACTTTGAAATATGTAAAAAATAATCATGTTTTCATAACTGGAGAGGATGTTACCCGTAGCTCTAAAACCCAGTTGCGGTGGAAGCAGCAGGAGGTCTCCACTGAGGAACTTCAAATATTTAAATGAAAACTGAATATTAAGCAAACCAACTAGGCCCGAGCAAACGCCTTCTAAAATAATAATTGCTCTTTTAAGAGACTAGGAATTCACTATAGTAGACAATATTAGACCTTAATTATTAAACCCATTTTGAATGATCACAAATTTATGCTTTTGTTATTATTATATATGATTATTATTTAGATGCATTCCATTATAGTTTCTGTTATTCCTTGTAAAAGACAAAAATGAGATTGTTGGCAGTAATATGTCAAGATGTATTTTTGGGACTGACTGGTACCATGAAATATAAATGTAATTATAACACTTCCTCTCTCGAGAAAGAGCCCTTCTATTAGCTCAGCAGGTATCCACCTACCAGTACCACCTGAGGAAGGAGAGGAGTGGTGGCTAATAAATTAAATTGAAGGGTCTGTGGGAATTTCTTTCAGAAAATTATTATTATGATGATTATGATGATTTATTATTGTAAAAACACTATATCACATAGCCTCTATGATAATTTAACGAAACAAGTACGACCTACTTGGGACAATTTTAAGCGATGACTCACTCAGTCAATGTAAAATATTACCTTAATGTCATAATGTAAGTTCACCTACTTTGAATCGAAGAGCCGGATGTATATTTTGAATACGATTTATTTGAAGTTGCTTGTTAATTTAAAGAGAATTAAAGCGTCACACTAACATTTAAATAGATAGATTCTGTATTTGTCCTATGTAGAGAAATAAGAGGGAATTTTCCAGAAATCCGAAACATCAACAGACATTATCTACACTTCACCTAAACAGCTCTGGTTTGGCAGAGGTGGGCATGTTGTCCAGACCAGTTCACTTTTGTGCAGGTTTAAAAACAGCTTATGGAATAAAGGACATCATGGGTGTAGAGGGGGAGATAACATCATCCAGATCGGGGCGTTTTATATAAGGAGACAGGGGGATGCCTCTCATCACAAAAGATGAACTCTGACAAATGTGTTTTTCAATCTTGACACCAATAAGGAATTATAGTGTTTGCATGTGGCCGTAGTGTTATATTTTCAGCGTTGACCCGTGATGACAGGGGTCGGTGTTGGCTCAAAGTTCCTGCATTAAGTCCCGCTCCTCTACTGTATCATTGGTTTCTGGGTGTTAAACTTAAGTAAACAATCTCTACAGCAATTAAGTCCTTGTCCAGGCATTGCATATCGATCTCAGATGACACGGAGGAACACAGTACAATCTGCCGCTTGAACAAGTTCCTGAGCATCGTTGGTAGATAAACTCTCCGTTTAAGGAGCAGGGCCCCGCAGACACCTGATGGACTGACACCCAGCTTGACATCCAGAGAAAAGGTTCTCTCTCCAAGTACACGGGGTTAAAGGGTGTGAAGAGGTTTGTCAACAGCGGCCTGGCATGTGTCTCTGGTCTCTGGGTTTGTTTGTGGTGCAGCTTCAAAAGCATTAAAACGCCGTCTTCCACCCTCCGTCCGGACCTGCACTCAAATAGAAAGGAAACCAAGGTGTTTCCAGTCTTCCACTGGATAGCTTTTTACATTGTTTTCTCAAAGACTTTCATTACTGATGATGTTAAGGCCACTGTGTTGTTGTCATTCAACACCCGGCGCTCCTGGAGCAGCTACTCCTGGCAACTGGAATAACTGAAGCTCCTCTTTATTTTCCACCCCACATTCTCTGTGTGCACACGACATTGTGAGGCTGTCGTGGAAAAGGAAGCCGTGGATCTCACAATGTATTCTCTGATATTGTCTGGCCTCAGCCTTTCTTTTTTTTTCTCCTAAAGATTGATCTGCTTAAAGGAGGAAGATGCGATGATTCAGCATTAACACTGGAGCCTTGGCGCAGCATCTTCTACACTGAACAAGATTAAATTGTGTGTATGAGGTTAGAGCTCAGCTGTTTCAGAATTACATTAAAACTTTCCTTGTTTTTTTCATTGATAAAATGTGGTTTCTCTGTGTTTTTTTTAAAAGGATTATCGTGCTGGCAAAATACTTAAGTCATGGATCAGTGACTCAGAATGTACATATTTAGTTTGCCATTTATCAAAGGAAATAGGAAAATCAATACAGCGACTTTTAATTACATTTTTGAAAAGCCAAAAGGCTGCACACATTATATAAAAGTCAATCTGACAGTGAGATGATTATTTTTATTAAGAGGTAACTAAGTGTATTTACTTGATACATTTTCGAAAATAAAATACATTTTCGTTCCTAAACTGCATCTTCTACAGCCTTGATCACAATTAATATTAATTTTATTATTTGATGATCACATGTCCAAACTCCTCCAGCCAGATTCAGAGAGAAACTATTTATTATTATGAATTCATCATGATATTTATTATTATTTGTTTTTGTTTTATATTTATACATGCCACATTAACTTCCTTGCATGTGTAAACCTACTTGGCAATAAATCCCAATTCTGACTCTGATTGGCTGTCTGTGACCTGTGTCAAATTTGGTATCCATCAATGCCCCAGAGTCCACACTAAGGTCTCTTTCTTCTCATCCGCAGCCGCTTTGTATGCATAGGCTCTCGACGCTCAGCATGTCTAATCCTGTGAGAAAAGAGGGCGAGAGCGCAGCCTTGAAACGCTGCAAACAGAAAGATAAAGAGGGAGACCTGAGCGGCTCCCTGACAAAATAAGAAACGGGGCCAGCTTTTTCAATCTCGACAGCGTCAGAGATACGGGGGGGGGTTAGGGGGGCAAAGTTCAGAACATGCGAGTGATGTGGACAGACAGAAGACGGGGAAGAGCGAGAGCAGCCGCTCGTTCCCCTCATCCATATGCACAGTGGCTGCTGAACTATGAATCTGAAATCAAATTATGAACACGAGGGAGATTCTGCTGGAGGGGGTTCTGAAAGACTAGGGTAGTGTGTGTGTGTGTGTGTGTGTGTGTGTGTGTGTGTGTGTGTGTGTGCGTGTGTCTGTGTGTGCGTGCATGTGTGCGTGCGTCCGTGCGTTCATGCGTGTGTGTGTGTGTGTCTCTATCCTGTATGTATGTGGAGCACAGTGTTTCATAGACACGCCAATGCCCCTCGGCTAATAGAGGTACTGTACTTGTGATCTTCCTTTTCTCATTCCCTTCATACCTACCTCTCTGTCTGTCTGTCCACCTCTCTGTCTCTCACTTCATGTTTATCCCTAAACTGTCAGCCCCAGAGCCGCGAGCTTAGAATCCGCAGGCGCAAGCCAGCACTTTGAAAAAGTGCAAAGCCACAGACCAAAGCGGCTTAGAGAGTGAGTGTGCACAGAGGCCTCAGTGTGAGCCCCTTTTTTTGAAAACCTCAATCACCCCTGCTCACTCTGCTCTCATGCTCCCAGCAGGCTGTGGTACACGATACCAGTGTGTGATCACACCTAATGGAGAGCAGGACAGTACGCAGGTGCCCTGGAGCTCTCTGGGAGTGCAACAAGCTCCATGTTGATCTCAGGCTGCACTCCACAGAGTGACTGACATGTCTGAGTATTCAAGGATGCACCAAAGGCTGGTGCCTCTGTGAAGTTTTAGTCGACAAATTGCCCGGACAACTTTATTTCTTTTATGCTTCTTTCTTTATTGGAACAGTTTAATGTTCGTCAAGATTTATTGCCAGAATAGTGATTAGTTGTGGACAGGTGGAGAATCCTCTCTGGATTTTTATATGGTCCCTAACTGATGCAAAGTTCATAATAGTTTTGATGGAGCTCCATAAAACATGTTAATGTCCAAAGTGAAATCGTGCTCTAAATGTCAGCATTATTGTATTTATTGAATCAAAGTATTTTTAAATTGATTAAGAGTGTTAAATGTCTCATTGTGGTGCTGTCAGATGTCCGGGATAGCCCACAAACCCCAGCTGAAAAACAATGTCTAACTTTATTCTGTTAAGACTAGTGCAGTGTCCATTCTAAACTGTCTTTTTATAATGTTGTGTTCTCAATACACTGTCACTTTTTCACTGTTCGTTTGCAGAGCTATTAATAAACAGTCTTTGGTGCAGAGTGCGGTTAGAAAGCACTGTGCTCATCCTACCTGGTTTATCTGAAGATAAGAATTTTTAGTCCATTTAAAAAAAAAAAGAAACTGAATCTATTGCTAATACTTTACTAATACTCACGTGTGGGACTTACAGATTGGTTGGAATGATTAACCTAACTGCTGCTACTATACAAAGATCATTTATATGATTAAGACGTGTTTTTGTCTCTCAAAGTGTGAGGCCTATTTTTTTTTTTTTCTTTCTTACATATCATATTCACACTCGTTCCGCCTCGGGTAACAGCGATCAAACTTTTGTGAGACAGGCACACGTATAAACTTGGAGCTAAAGCGAGAGTCCTGCCTGAAGTGAAGCCCAGTTAACACAGAGGTAGTTACGCAGGAAATACGAGGCACGGCGACGCGTGGGAAGGGGAAATTCAGGTAAAGTTGCCCAGAGGAGAAGCCTTTTTATGCTGTGGCCAAGTGGGAGCATGCAAAATTAACTCTTTTATTGGTTCTTGCTCAAGGCCCTCCTGTTGGACGACGTGAGGAACAGCTGTTACCTCATCAAAGCCTCGCCTTCTGAATTACAGGAGCGATTCTAGGTTCACGTGGATGTGATCTCAGTTTGTCTCGGAGGTGGGTGTATAGCTACACCCTCCTCCGTTGCTAGTGATATCCTGCATTCGCTGAACTTCTTTGTTTATTGGCAAAATATGGTATTTCTTGATGCCCACTCTCTCCAAGCTGACAGGCTGCTTATATGTTTTTCGTTTTTGACTGTGCCCCTGCGGTACTATTCTTGTGAGGGCACAATGGGTCAAGTGTTACCGAGTTGAATCAGAAAGTCTTTGCAAGTGAACCTGTAGACCGCGCGGCATTGAGTTGGAGGGCATCCGAAGGTGCACATGCATGTAGGGAGATGCGTGGGAGTATATTTGTCAGTGTTGTCTTAACTCTGGGTCTCTCTTTGTTTCTTAACAGCGTAAGGGAGAAGTATTACTTCAAGTTTAAGCTGCCCTAAGGTCCTCAGAGTGTAGAGACAGGCCTTTTGTTGAAGATCCTCCACAATTCAGAAACAAATTTGAATGGTGGAGAAAATGTGATATATTATCAAGTGAATGCAATTAACCAAAACAGAGGATTTATGTTTTTAATCATATCAAATCAAGAGATATTATGTTTCCTGTATAAGCAGATGGCGTTCCTGCACTGCCTCAGAAAGCATGATTCGGGCTTTTATTGTTTTTTAAATAGCAACGGTATAAATCTTCAGTAATAAGGCTGCACTGGATATTCCAGGCATGAGTGTGCAAATCATCAGCTCCACATTGAGAGGCAGGAACAGGGACGTGTCACTTACAGTGGCGTATCTCCAATTCTTATTAATCCGAGGTCAGGTTAGCCAAACATTTGCATCAACGCTGCAAAACCTCATCAATAATTCCATAGCTTGGCTGCTCTGTGTGGGTTTTCTATTTTGCGAGCCTGTCATCAGATGTCTCAAGTAACATTTAGTCTCCTTTTAGCTCATTACAGAATTAAATAAATGCAACTGAGGGTAGTCAAGGCATCAAAGTGTTTTTAAATTCCTCACTGAGGCAACTACCTTCTCTTTCCACAAACATCTTTCTATGTGTAGGTTGAATGCAGATCTCGCGAACGGTTGCAAAGCTTTTGTTTTTGAAAAGTTGTGAACTTGGGTCTGGAGATTGACTCGATGGTTTAGCAGAACTCTAAAATAGCTGACACGTCATGAAAAAAGAGCAGCAGTTCCGTAAAGTATTCAAACTTTAATCTAAACCACACACTCAAACAGTAATAAAGCAAATTCTGTTTCATTTGCTGAAAAAAAACTGACTGTGGAAGCTTCACTGCAGATAAACAAAGGGCTGTTTATAAAAAGCTCTGCACACAGCGTCCAGCACCCAACAAAAATAAAAGGTGACGGTACTTTGTAGAACAGTTTGAGGATGACTCACTAATGATAAGGAATAATTCTGAAGTAGCTCCAGAGCATAAACACAGGACAAGAGAACATAACATTACAAGCAGACAGGTTCACAACAGGCACTGCACTTGTTCTTTCCAAAACAGACAGCACTGAGTCTTGACGCCACGCTTCTCCAAACATGTGTTCCATGTTTTTTTCTCACTTGGATTGACAACAGCCACGACTCTAATAGCTACTGTTCAGGTCTGCGTGGGCGCCACTGCCGCTGCAACAGGTGAGCTGTCACTCAATTCCCATGTTTCAGGCTGACCTTGAATGCACCCAAAATAAAATAAAAGTTCCAGAGCAAATCCAGCAGAGCACGAAAAATGTCACGCCACGATGCGGGGGGGGGGGGGGTGGATTCATTGCATGTCACTTTCTCCCAGGCAGTCTCGCTACTTTGCAGCTACGCAGAAAGATCAAACTCATAAATATTGTCTCTTCTGGCACTGATGAAAAACAAATAGCCAATTAAAATCCAGCTTGCCTCGGCTGGTTCTTCTCCCTCCTCAGCCTCTCTTTCCCCCTCTCCTTGCTCTGTCTGTCATTCCGCGCTAGGTGCAGCCTTGTTTGCAGAACTAGGTTGCAACAGCACACACGCTGTATATTCTTTAATGACGAGCGGCCAGGAAGCCCTGTCTGCCACGGTCGTTCCTTTATGCAGTGCAACCCACTTCCTTTCAAGGCTTCTCCCTCCTCTCTCGTGAGCTGTTTGTAAAGAAACACCGAGCCGACATGCCCTGGGCTATCATTTTTTGCTCATGGAATTTTGATTTTATAATTGCATGGGCTGACGTGTGTTTAGTCTCCTCTGTTGAGCTCCGCTTCGTGGAAACCCCGGTGATGGCGGGAATAGGACACGGAGCACAAGGAACCGGCCAGCCCCGCTCACTTTGAAAGGTGTGCAGGCAGAGAGGAAGCTGACATGACGCTGTCAGTGACACAAAGTAATGTCTTTGCAGATCAACCCCGCAGTCGCGCTTGTGTTGTGACCGCTTAGGTTTGAATGCTCATACACCGGGAATCGCTGACAAAAAGGCTATTTGAACATTGGCTCAACATAAGTCAGAGTTAAAAAAAAAAAAAAGGCACCATGGCATCGGGGCTACAGTCGGCGGGAAAAGGAGGCTAAACCAAATCCTGTGCATGGCCATAACCTTCTTCTTCATCCTTTGTGGGGGATGACTCTTTCCTGTGCCCATGCAGTTTAACTGGATTGGTTTTGGCTACAAAGACATCAGCGACCTACATGTGATGCATGGTTTTAACCCCCCCCCCCCCCCCCTGCCCAAAAAACTTGAAAGTATAAGTGCTTCTAAAATTGGGATGTGACACCTTGGTTTGACAGGTTTGTCTTCCCTTTGAGGAATAAATATCTGTGGAGAAATATGTATTCAAATTCTCTCTCTCTATTTGCACAACACACAAAACCATAATTTCCTGTTCTGACCTTTGCACTTCCTGCGTGTGTGAATTGGAGGTAATTGTTAGATTCTCCCGAAATGAGCAAAATGTATTCTCTCTTTCACAAACGCCATCACAAAAGGAGCTCATCACAGTCTGTTCACCATGTTGCTGATATTACTCAAGACTCAACACAGCCATTCCATTCAAAATGAGCCCAAATCAAATGTTCCGTTCAGTGTTGCCTACGTTCCTTGAACAAATGAGGCTGTGAGACAGCCGCATGTATAACACATTAACTCACTTCATTCACATTTAAATGAGGTATTCAAATGACAGAGTCGATTTGGAGGGTTAAGCTTTTGGCAAGTTTGAGAAATACCCTGGTTGGATTTTCGAAAAGGTTTCAATCAAGGTCAAAACCCTGGGACACCATGGTGCAATCGCATATTTGCCTTTTCAAAAATGAATGCACATAATTTATAACTCTATATTACTGGCACTATCACCAATCTCTGCACCTCAAAACCGCACATAATTCTTTAACTGTATATATTGTTGTTTTTTTATATTGTTATATTGTTCGCTATTGTTGTTTTTAATTTGTTGTTTGTAAAGTGCACAAACCACACCAAGGCAATTTCCTGTATGTGAAAATATACATGGCAATAAAAATAATTCTGATTCTGATTCTGATTCTGATGAGATCATGTTCTAATTCATGAAATTTAAGAAACAGCTTCTCAGAATGTGTCTCCCTACTTCCCACAGTAACACTTGTTTGAGGAAGGTGAAATACGTCACCAGTCCTCAGCAATTATCCATTACGTTGCAGAAATAAATAAGCCTGGAGCTTAAGCCATTACACCAGGGGAGAGGAATCGTTTTCCTATCAGGCGCCATTAACATTTTTATAACAGCCTTTGTGGGCCATACTTAATTATAAAACCTAAATATCACACTAATGACTCTAATGCGACGACTGGAACTGCTTTGATTTGACAACGTGTCTGATGTCTGATGGTGGTGATGATGATGCTAGTCACAGTATTATTTCCAGGTTTGGGTCAATCAGAACTGCTCACAGCAGTTGTTCCTACAATTTCTGTCCTTTCGAATGAGAAAAAAATCTTCAGGACGTGAACTTTTGAAGAATTCGAGCAGAGTTATTTAAAGTTCCTTTTTTTGTTCTGAGATATTTGGCAAAATGCAGGTTAAGGCTTTTGTTCTCACAAAGTAAGGAAATGCACATTGTGGCCGCCTTTGCAGCTGCAGTCACCACAACATGCTAGTAAAGGCAGTGAGCAATCCCTCCTATCAAACTGGGCACCAATACCATTCTGTGTGTTACTCCAGCGATATCTGTATGTCTTTTGTTTCATAGCAGACTGGGGAACTTTTGTGTTTTTCTGTATCCAGTTCTGCTCTGCGAATGTTTGTCAAGACAAATTGACACTTAGCAACAATTTCACTTTGTCTGATGCTGCCAGTTTAAAACCAAAAAAAAAATACTCTTTGACCTACTCCTTCTGGAACAGATTTTAGTTTGTCTGTTGCAGAAGCTTCTCGTTGGGCACAAAACTCCAGAGCGTTTTCTATACCCAGGGGCATTTGTTATATGGACTGGATCAAAGTGCCTTGCAAAACTATATTTGTCCTTGAGTATGAACAATCCTGCCTCCTGCAGTGGGCACCGCAGAACAGCCGATCTGCATTGCAGTTTATGTTCACTTTTTAAAGTTACAGTCCTTTTCACTTATAAGTCTCTTTGATAACTGTATTAAACTTTTCAAAATTCATGGACTGCCAGGCGTTGTCTCTTAAGTGAAGCTGAAGAATCAAATCTCATTATCTTATTGCTATTAAGATCTACTGATGCGATTATCTTGTATATTCATCGTATAGAAATATTGCCCCATGATACAAAGTACTGCACAGGGATCTAAACAAAATTCTCAATATAATCAGCCAATGCAGGGTAACACACGCAGCTCTTCAAATTTGTCTTCTGATTACAGTCAATCAATGTGTGGAGGACTAACGAGCTTTCCAGTGGAGAGAGCCGAATATCTTGGGCAGAACCATTTGATCTCCAAGCCTCGTCTATTATTTGATCTAATTGAAGTAAATAAGTATGCTCATCAATAAAGTGAACTGAAGTGATTGGTTCCAGATAGAGACAGAAAGGCTCTGTGTTCATTTGACTGCTGCTTGCGTCAATGGCAGCGGGCGAAACCTCTTGGCCTCTGAATGTCATCTCACCCTGTTAAATTATTCCGAAGCATTTGCTGTCTGCTTCAAGGCGAGAGCCCTGATTGCCTCATCACTGCCAACCAACACTCCAGTCCAAGTGCAGCCCTTATCTGAAATACTTGCCAATCAATCATAGGCACAAACTTTCCCATCTGATGGGTCCTGGAAACCCACAGAGCAAATCCAGAGGGTTTCCATATTTCAGAGAAGCTTCCTTCATCTTCTTTTTAGTCAGCACTTGTTCTGTAGACGTTCTCTCTCTACTTCCCCGCCATCACCCGTATGCTGTCTCTCTGTCCTGTCATCCAACCTAATGGCCATCTCCATGTGTCCCGCTCCTTTGAGGGGACACTGCTCTTTCGCTGTGTTGTCCTGTGCACGCTGCGGGAAGGCAATAACACCGTCCTACTCATTTCCGTGCAGTCTGTGAATTATCTAAACAAATACAAGGGAAATTGATCGGGGCTGGAATTGGATGTGAACAAAGTCGGCCACACTAGATGCAACTGTTATCCTGATTGCTGGATACGCTGCTCTTGTTTGTGGAGGAATCCGCAATCTGCAGCAGACGCCAGTCTTGTTAGAGCTTCTCGTTTATGAGCCACTGCTTTTGCTGTGCGCCCAAGGGCCTCGGGGCAGAGAGGGAGCACCTGAGCTTGGAATACACAAAATCAACCAAGCCCATTTGCTCCAACCTTTGTATTGTTTATTAAAAAAAACAGTTTTTTCTCTCTCTCTCTCTCTCACCCTTTAATCCGTTTTTTTGAGGCATTCTCAACTATCTCCCCCATCAACCTTTCTTTCTCCTTTTGGAAAGCTTGTCACCTCTTGTTAAGCAGCGTGTCAGGAATGAATAGACAGAGGCCGATTAGTTTGCCTTCCCTCTCCCTCACTGCTGCATGCAATCATCTCCTTGCCATCTCTAACATCTCCAATGACAGTTATATTGCTCACAGCCTTTCCTGTCCTTGGTGGATTCCCTTTACCCCCTCGCTCACCCTCTCCCTCATTCCCTTCTTTGGTAGTCAGGTGCAATGCGTGTTCACAGTCCGAAAAGTTCTGTCAATGAAGTTAGGGGACTGGGAAACACGTCCCCAAAGGTAGTGGGAGGATTCCTCTGCCCTTTTCCCCAGTGAGCTCATTTAAGGTGAGAGTTTGAGGAGCTGAATGAGTTATGAACAACATTGGCTCACTTCACCAGCCTTCACTCTTCTACTTCTTTTTGCTGTCTTTCATTCTTAATGAATTCTTTTTCGGCACTGCAGTTATCCCTGACAGCGCTACTCATGTACCTGAAATCACTCGGATTTTTGTAATAAGGCAGAATGTGAGAAGAATGTGAGATGTGGGTGTAAGGGCAAGGGCAGCTTCTGCTGAACTGGAACTTTCTGTCTGACGTTCAGCACAGACTCCTGATTTCACTTGATGGGAGATAGAAGATATGGGATCACCGATGTTTTGAAGCTTATTCCTATATGCATTAAGGTACATAATATATAAATTGACACATTGAAAAGTTCTGGTCACAGCATGAAGTGAGTGTGTATGTCAGGTTGATCTGCGCTGCTCACCACCACCGAAACCACCCGAACCCTGCTCTGATATAAGAAAGGTGTGACACTATCAGACAGTGGGAGTCGGTCAGTTAACTGGGGATCCTTGGTGCTGCAGCAAAGCTTAATTTAAAGAAAAAGTCTCAACTAACCTGTTTGCTGCCGTTCAAGCAAACTCGGGTTTGGATCCTGTTCAATTGGAAAATGGGAAAGTCCAAATCAGCTGTGTGTTTCCCAGATAAAAAGAAAGTACCACCTGATTCTACCTCCTGAAGTAATAATGCCTCTTATCAGTTATTTCTTACCCGCAATGTTCATGCCACTAGCGAACACAAATACACACTGTCCATCCTGACTGTTGGCATCACAGTGGGAAGTCGGACAACTGGAAAGCAGAGGGATACGCTCAGCGGCCAGTCCAGTGCAAGAAAGACCTGTTTGCATTAGCATGACCACTCTCTCTTTTACACATCACTGCTCATCCGGCAAGGCCAAAGCTCCCATTAACTGTGCTACCGAAGCGGGGGAGCGCAGGTAGCCACATGCTGCTGAGATATGCGCTAGCCTTTTGAGACCGGTTCTGAAATCCCTGTCAAAACGAATCTGGGGCCCCGTGTTGCGTGAGTCCAGCAGGACCGCCCCGGCCAAGATAATGAGCAGCGGGGTCCGCGTTTTCACCTGCTACCACTGTTAACAGTTTAATTTACCCACCGATAAGCCACTCAATTACCCATGAATCAGTATCTGCCCATGTGTGCACATCAAACACTGCGCGGGTTGAGTCCATCCCATCACAAACACGAGGGTCACTTTAATCAAACAGACGCCGCCACAGCTCCCAGCCTCCCTCCTGTTCCTCCACACCTCCCTGCATCTAAGTCTGCTTTGTCCTCTTTACAGCCACGCTCTCCTCCATATCACTGTGCAAATTGGCTCCATCTGGATCATCTCTCTCTTGTTGTGTTCCTTGCCCGCCGCTCATTAAATTGCAGCGCGCTCAACTCAACTCAACAATCTATTAAGGGCTCCGGTAGGCTGCTAATGTTTCCTCATCAAGTGTCATTAATCACACTCGGTGAGCGCTAAGCGACAAAGTTCAGCGGCGCCAGTGGGTCAAAGGAGCGGCGGCGATAACGTCTGGCAGGTCGGTTTTTTAGGCTGATGGCTGAACCTTCAGATGCTTAACGGTCAACCTCCTACAGCGCATACTAATTTTTCTATGCACCAGGGACTGAAGGCTGCGCTGCACATGGAACACAATAGCGTGCTGCGTCGTACACAGTGGCTCCATGTCACAGCAATCACACATCCATAAATATACGGCAGAGGTTTGTAAGTCAGCAGAAAGCGGACATCTAGCAGTATTAAAACCCCATCAGCCTTATTGCTTCATGAACGTTATTTCCCGTGAAGCTGCAGGCATAAGGGATTCTTTCGCCCCGCTATCTTTTAATAGCACCACTGTACGCTCTCGGTCTGAGCTTCGGCCGCTCACCTTGTTGAGGTTATTTAGTTTCACCGGCTATGCACAATAAGCAACATTCTGAAGATTTCCATACAATCTCTATGTATTTCTCCCTGGAGGGATATAACCTGCAACTTGTTTCATGTGATTATGTTGTGTTACTAACCTGTGTGTGTGTATGTGTGTGCAGAACAGTCCTTGCAGTTTTTACCTGGGGGCTGGCAGGAGAAACTCAGGGGAATGTCGGCTGCATCCCACTCAGACCTTTACGTCCTCACATGCAGGCCTTCCGGTTGATTTGAGAAGGTTCACGTTTGAAAGCAGCTTTAGCGTAAAGCACTCTGAGTGGTCGATAAGATGTCAGATGTAGCACATTCACCATTTCAAACATCCACTCCCCTTAAAGTACAACAGAGCAAACACGCTGCAGATCTGAATATGCAAATGTTACAAAGAACCCATTAATAATATTCATGAGGTTATGATGATTTCTATATTCATTTATTTATCGACTATAGCTGGTAAATTAGGTCGACCTTTTGGATGGGTTCAATATTCGAGAGGCATAACAGCACTGCTTAATGGAAGCCAAGCACAATGACTCTTTTTAATCATTTATTTATTGACACGGCATTTTGATTATATTCATTGCACCGTTGTTACTTTGCGTGCACAGGACAGTAGCCAGCACAATGTCCTTCTTTGCTAGCGGGGTTGGCTTTATCCTGAAGGTTAGAATGGCAGACGTGTGGCTTAAATGTCACTGGTTTGAATCCCTTTTCAGGTCTGTTGATAAATATCTATCATTCTTATTGTAAAGCCGTGACAGGCAGGGGCTGCTCTATTGCTGCAGTTACCCAAAAGGTGCAGTTTTTTGTCGAGGAAGTTCAGGGCTTTGATTGCACTTTAGATTCATCCATTTCAATATCGTTCTGAACAATGCTGCAGCGTCTTTATTCTTTATTTAAAGGTCTAATGTTTCCCGGAATTCCTCTTTCTGTCAAATAGATGAGGCTTGGTGTGCTGTCTGGGAAATGTGCTGCAGAAGAGTTTCATTAGACGAAGCTTCGCTGGAGTGGCCCTGCCCTCTAAATGCTGTTTGGGACACTGTTTCTTGATGAGAAACAAATGCGGGAGAGATACTGGATACTCTTTCTGGCATGAAGCACCCATCAGTCACATTTCAAACCCTGGACCAGATGGGGGATTTAGTATAACTGAATCATTAAAGCTTGGCAGTGGCCGGGTGCTTAGCGGTGTTGGCTTCCAATATGAAAATTCATGGAGCTGAACCTTCTCGTGTAGACCTTTTCTAGAGCTGCAAGTTATATATCCTCCTATGAGATTGAGGGACAAGCACCAGTTGAGATTTGGGCACACTCAGGAAACTACCCAGTGGTGACTGATATCCAGGCTTAATAAATACAAACTCCTAAAAAAAATTCTATGTAACGCTCCAATGTGTCTGTAATGGAGCAGAACGGCCCCCTATTTATATTCTCCTTTGTCGTTTAAAGAAATCCTAAAAAAAAAAGTTTTAACCGTGACCATAACACATTTGATTTGGAGCTACAACAAAAAAAGGCAAAGGTAAAGACTATCACATAATTATTTTAAGAGTGAAGAAACTACGATTCCCAAAAACCAATGCGAATTATCCCTTTCCAACAACTTCCATCACACTGCTTCTTGAATGTAACCTGTAATATGTTGTACTCTGTGTTTTTAAGTTGATAGTGTTTTCGTGCTGTTTAGTTACCACCTGTAGAAATGCTGAAATGATCCAATAGTAGCCAAGATGGTATTTGTTGTGGTTAAACATTTCCCTGGAAACAGCGAGCGCCATAAATCAGAGAGGTTCCTGTTTCACTTGAGGATTGTGGGTAGTGTAGTATTTAGAGTAAATCGCATTGCTTTTTAAAAGGCGGTTGAAATGAACTGGTGGCTTCTACAGGAGCACATAACATCACAATCTCATAGTTCGAGCTAAGCCTACGCTAAAAGGTTAACAATAGCTCTATTCAGAAGAGCGAGAACCCCCCCTCCCCCCCCCGTCCCGCCTTCCTCGCTCAAGTGTGAATCCAATCATAAATCTTTTAAAAACCAACTAAACGAAGCCTTGTAATGTTAAATGTTAATTATGCATTAAGATCAAAAAGGGAGGTTCATTTATATTTCTATCCGCGTGTCAGCGTGTCCTGTATGAAGATTCATGACTCTGCAGGCCCCTGCTAATTGCTGCTGTACCAGACACTTATCACTTTTTCCTTTGTCTCCCTCTGGTTTCCTTCCAGATGTCTGTGGTATTTTTCTTTTGTGTCAAATCACTCCTGCACTGGCCTCTTTCCAGTTCCTGTGCAGAACAGAACCTGAGGTGCCGCAATACTTTTGACACAGCCTCCTCTGAATTATCCTCCCTGTCTGATTTGCCTGCAGAGTTTCTACCATTCAACCATGCTCTGACCTCTTTGGTAAACATAAACCACGAGTGGAGGAACTCTCAGGGGATGTGGCATTTTTTTGAAGAAGAAGCATTTGTGAAAAATACACAAAAGTCTGAAGTTGAATCGTATTTTTTATTTTTTTTACTGCAAAATCAAATTATTTATACGTAACATTTGGATTTACATCTACTGACTTGTTACACTGTGGAAACTAGATTTATTCAGCAACCCATATGGATGATTGAATGTTGAATGTTGGATGCTAAATATAACAAACATGAAAAGTCTTTGAATAATAGACTACACCATATTTTTTTTCTTTTTTTAAATAAGAGCCAAATTCAAAAGATCTCCATGGTTAAATTACACCAAACTATTTAAACTCAAAGACCTTTCACGTCCAACTGGAATATTTGATTTAATGCTTAATTCTCTGGGGGGCTGCGGTCAGTCCTAGCTAACAGAGGAGGGGTACATCCTCACCAGTCTATTACAGGACTGACATTCACAATTTAGAGTCACCAATCCTGAGCAGCAGTGTCAACAACTGCACCAGGCTAGCCATCAATGTCCTCTTGAGGTGGGAAGCTTAACCAGTCCCAGCATGCATTTGGGCATAAGATAGGGCAACCTAGAGAACCAGTTCATTAAAGTGTAACAATGTCAGGCCTCATCCAGTGTGTGTTCCCAGATTAATAGATTTGAACACTTCTCCTCTTAACCTAATAATAACCTTGGTTTTACTGAAATATGCATGTGTTTTTTCATGATATATTGTCAATATCCCCGGGTGTCTGGAAACGTGCAGTGAGATAAAATGTATTATTATTAAAAACTACATCAGTTACAACAGTTACTGTTCCAGTTGTTAGTTTGCAACTTGCAAAGGGACCTATCAGTGTTATCAGAGATAGAAGTGATTCCAGTACATTCAGCCTCAGTGCTGGTATAATTTTGTTTGACCCCTTTTGTATGACCAAATTAAGTCACAGGATTTTAATCAGGTGAGGAATCAAACTGTTACAACTTTAAATGTGGTCAGTTCCAACTGAACTGAGCAGCTCCTGAGACGACGATCCCAGAGAGAAGATTATCTAAGTGAGCCCTTTGGCAATGTACTAATGACACGAATTGGATTTAAATTTTGAACATAATGAGATGTAATTCCTCATGGAAGAAATGTTGGTTAAATTGTAATATGTGTTGCTGCGGGGTCGACTTTAAGGCTCATTTTTTTTGTTGGACAGTTCGCATTGTACAGATCTCACCGCACGACATTAAAAACGAATAAATCCACTTACATGAAATGAGAAGCTGCTGTCATTAAAAGTGTATTTCACACCAGAGCAGCATTGATTAGTCTTTCAATCGATCAGTCAACAGAAGGTGAATTGGCGACCATTTCCTGCCTTCTGTCAAAATGTCAAATTATTGGTTTCCAGCTTCTGAGATGCGAGAATTTGTTAATTTATTTAATCACATGTGACAATTTAGGAATTTTTTCAATTATGTTTTTATACATTTTATACAAATACAAAATCTGTAGAAAAAAGTGAAAAAAAAGTGAAATGATTGACAATATTCCCTTTAGTTGTTTTTTTCCTTCAGCTGAAGGTTTCATATTTTAAGTAGGAAAGTTATAATGCAGCTCCTCTAATGTTTTTGAAGTAGCCATTGCTCCTGAAAATCGTGTTCGCAAATAATAATTTTCTCCAATCATGACATTGACAGTAAAGGTGCAAGAAGCCAATTGATTACTGGCACACTGAATGTCACCCACTTGCATCAATACACATTAAATCCTCCTTTCGGAAGCTTAAAGCCATCGGGTCGAAAATAGGAAAATCTCTGCGAGGATCTATCTGCGCCGGAGGGACTTAATTTTGCGCAGTTCGAAATCTGCCCTTCAAGATGGAGCATGAGAGGCGCTGAGAAAACGAGAGGGGCTGGATGAAAGCAGCCAACTGCCTGCGTGATAACGACAAATATGGTCGGGAAAAAAACGGAATGCGGAGGAGAAGGAGCCTCTGTTAAAGCAT
Organism: Platichthys flesus; assembly: GCF_949316205.1. Taxonomy (NCBI): domain Eukaryota; kingdom Metazoa; phylum Chordata; class Actinopteri; order Pleuronectiformes; family Pleuronectidae; genus Platichthys; species Platichthys flesus. Next base: position 18,826,353 of record NC_084954.1, read on the forward strand.
GAAAGCAGGAATATGGACTCGAGTTCTTTGTCATTATTTATCCCAGTGCACTCCAAGCTAAATAAGTCCTGCCTCATCACGCCATCTGCTGTAATGGGTTTTCCTGCCTCATCTTCTTGCTCTGCTCCTCAAATAACGACTCCTTCTGACAAACCTGCACACAGAATAAACGGCGTGTGGTAACAGTGACAAAACCCGGCTGCCTTCATCCTGAGGAAGAGGGCTTTGTCAGTCGCCGTGCTCGGGCTGCCATGTGATAATGTTTGGAGTTGCACAGCCTCTCCCTTCACGTCATCTTCCGCGACTTGACGAGTGTGATAAACACGTTCCATCGTCCTGATCCTGGCAGCAGCCGTCCTGTCTGCCCTAGCCCGGGTGCACAGGGGGCCACTACAGCCAGGAGGAGAATCCCGTAAACAAGTCTTTTCCATTGCTTTTACCAACTTACTGCTTCACTGGGTTCCCAACCAAGCCAAGCATGAGGCCCACAATTACATACGTTCCATGCATGCGCAACAAGGAGCAGCCAGGGGGAAACCTAGCTGTACATCACAGGAAGGTGCAACTTCATTATCTTTGCATTTGTCATCCGTGAGAGCATTGGTGTAAAAAAATTTTTTTTTTCACATCGCTGAGGACTACACTGCGTAACTCTCTGTTTGCTGAGCATCCGACGCCAGAGTGAAATGAGTTTAATATTTAAAACAGTGAGGACACTGTGAGGTGACAAGTTAACAGTGCACACATGTTCAGTCCAAATAGAACAAGGGCAACAATCCAACTTTCTCTACCACACCACAGAAGACAGTTTGTATTTTACTCTGGAAGGGTAATTCCAGTTTTTCTCAATCTAGGCCTTTTTTTTTCATCTGCTTTGTGCCACCTTCGCAATTGGTTAAAAAAAAAAAGATCGATTCAATAGATGACTATAAAGGCTGATGCAGCTTTACTCTACCTCTTCAGCAGCCCAAAAGGGATTAAAACATGTCCTTCTAACAAAATAACAATCATGCTGGATTCTAGCGATTTTCAATTATCCCTTGCCTGAAGCTGGAGCACATTGCCGTATTGGATATGTTATTTCAACAAACACGAGCTGAACCACTCAAAACCTCAAATGCTGCATTCTCCACATGGTGTACATTCCATAAACACAGGGACAGGATGCTTTGGTCAACCTAGGATATCTGCCACCTGAATAATGATTCAGCAGGCGTGACAATTCAAGCGATAAACAAAGCGGGTAATCCTCATGGTATTTAGTTATTTTAATTGGTGAATAATTAATTGGGCTGATAAGTTATAGTCATGCTAATGCAAAATAACCCTGGTCTAACTGTTACACTGATTATTCTCCCATGGCCCGGCCTATCTCTGTGTCAGCCCTGGAGAATGGTTTGGCTGCAGCCGTTATCTTTCTGCCACGCCCGGGAGGAAAAGCTCTCTGGCTTCTTTGTATTGCTTTCAACTGATCACAAACATCTGGGTTGGTGCTGGGCCCACAATGCAAATGCATAACTTAGTGTGCATGTGTGAGGGTCAGGTGGTTACTCTGATTACATGCACACATAAAGACCACGTCGGAAGTGTGTTCCAGTTTGGGTCATCACTTGTTTTTTAATCTGTAATGTTCAGATTACACCTGGAGTTCCTCATCCTCTCCACTGCTGCAGGTCCTCATCTCAGCCTCTGACTGGAGGGCTTGGTTTTAGCTCCACCCCCTGGTTAAGCCCAGTCTGCTCTGATTGGCCAGCCGTCACACTCTGTTCTGATGGGTCAACCACTTCTGGCGTGTGTAGAAAATGTTGGCGAATGAGGAAGTACCAGTCTGGCAGCCGGTGAGGAGTTTTTTCAGGAGCAGTGTTTTGTGTGGCGGAGATGAGCTCCCTTCACTGTGTTGTCCAGGCTTTTTCACTTTGCAGACATTATATACACAAATAACCAACACAACACACTGGAGGAAATAAAATATTAAAAAGGATAATGTTCCCTTTAAACTACTTCAATGTGAATCATTATCAGAAGTTACAAATAGATATACCTAACACTTTGTACATAGTGTGTATTTAGAAGGGTCACACAGGTAACGTGATTGTGATTAAACATAACAATCGAACTGGGAACATGTTGCATTTTGGTGACGGGTAGAATGTCTGTCTTGTTTGTGTCTCCTCTCTTCAGACAAAACTACTCCAGAAGTCAAAACACTCATTTCACCCCCATTATATTCTGGTCAGCTGCTGGCTACTAACTGCAAGCACACACACACACAAACACACACACACACACACACACACACCTCAGAGAATTGTAAGCTTTCTTTAAGGGAGAGCTTAACCACGATCAAATGGATTTCTCCACTGATTCGTAATTACTCTATGTATTCCTCTACTTCTTGCTGTCGAAGCTATCTCCTCGTAACAAGGCAAACAAACCAGTGGACAGAAATGACTCCCCGGCGGAGCATGGGCACGACTGTACTGTAGCATAAACTCCCAGAAGCTCATTAACTCTGCGCGGGGTCACCGGTATGGGAGTACAGACATCAGAACAAACGCGGGAGCATTGAGTTGCAGACACTTCACACTCTGTCTAATCACTCCACCACTTCTTCATTCTCCTCCATGTGTTTAACCCAGCAGGTCAAATGGCTCCTTGTTAATTGGTTGTGTGCCTTCGCCTCCCCCTCTCTTCGCATCCATCCGTTCCTCCACCATGGGAAAATCCGCTCATTAGGCGGAAGGGGGGGGGGGCTCCTGCGGACAAGTCCAACTCTTATTTCGGGCGTTCCTCACGGAGAGTGGCAGATTATCCCTTCACTGTGGTGACTGGCTGCAGAGCAAAGGATTGGGCGCCAGCGGCAACGTCTCAATGATAATCTCTTTGTCAGTGTGTCATTGATACACGGTGTCGGTGAGCATGCACGCTTCAACTGGAGCGTGACACCTGACAAGTTGATTATCAGGTGTTTCAAATCGAACAAGGCGCCGCGGCATCTCCAGGTTTTTCCCAGGATTTGCGGGCGCTGACATTTTTTTTTCCCCCCAGCCTGCTGCAGTGTGTGGATTTGTCGGTAGTAATGATGTTATTAAGCTCATAATAGATCATCTTAATTGCAACATATTTTTAATGGATGACCGAATAGAGAAGGCTATCTTTGGCAAGACAACGTTGAAAGCTTAATTAGTTTCAACAATCTGCAAATTGACGTGCTGCCGAGCATCACATGCTTCAACAGGATAGCCTTTTTATTTCCGTCCTCCGGAAGAACATCATATTGCACATACTCTGCCCACAGCGATAATGGCTTTTGATCGGTATAACTGGGACTGGGAGAGAAATGACTGAAGAACGGAAAAGTGACGCCGTATGAAAGTCCTACATCAAAACCACAGCCTGTTGCTATTTCTTCAAAGGCAACCATTAAATCCCAGTCAGTAAAACTGTGTGATTACACCCACTGCTTCTCTATTTCTTTCATGATATTATTCTCCTTCAATCTTTTCCTTCTTCTTCTTCTTTTCCCTCTGAGTTAATCATCGTATGGCTGATGGGGTTTTGAAGCGGGACGGTGCAGGACAGGACGCAGGCACAGGATGACCCCTTTATCAGTAGAGAGCAGGCTGGGACCGGGCCTAAGTTCTGGACTAAATGATTTCCCTGGAGAGTTGTGGCTCTGGCACAGAGTCAGACTCGGCCTGCTGTCACACACAGATGTATGGAGGTCACCCGACCCTTTCTGCCGGCAGACTTGGCCGTGGGAAGATGATGCATATTTTATAACTAAGGGCTCCATGCTGTCTCTGAAGAGGGCTGAATTACATGGGGCTGTAATTGGTAACAGTCATTGCTAGTGTCTGAGCGCTATCAAGAAGGTCCGACCAACTGCTCCTTTATTTCGTTGGTCCTCCTCTCCTCTTCTTGTTTCTGCTGTCAGACAGCAACTGTGTGACTTCTAAGGGCGCTGGGACTTTTGGACTCTTCTCTACCGAGGATGAGGGACAGCTCGCATTGTACACTACGGCTTTTCAAAAATTATTTTGGAAAGCACACAAAGCAAAAGAAAAGCTCCGATGAAATGTAAAAAGCCAACTGGGTGGCGGCTATTACAATTAATTTTGGCAGCTCTGGTTGGAATCCCAAATGTTTGTACAACCAATAAATGTTTTTTTGTTGTTGTGCTCCGCTGCTGCAACATAACAGTGGATCACTTTGTGCCCATGCAGTAACAGAAGGTTTTACATTTGTCGCTCCAAATGCTGCAGTAATTGTCCTTCAGTGGAGTCATTCTCTGATGCAGTTTGTCCTCGCGCATTTGCTCCAGTAGCAGCATGAACACGAGCACATTCAAAAGCCTGTAAGGACACAGGGTAGGAGAGAGTGTTGCAAAGCCCAGAGTTGTCATTTAAAGTCTTATTGGGAAATACAAAGCTCACGTCCGGTCGGACTTTGTGAGATATCTGAAGTGTTAAAGTCGTTCACTCCGCTGCGTGTTACAAGACAGAGAGTACCTCCAGTGTCCTAACTGGGAGATTTCCATACATTAAGCAGAGGCCGTCTATCTTTTCCAGCCCAATGGCGGGCTTCATTAATTTATCAAATTTCAATGTGAGAGTCTGCAAGTTATACGCTCTATTTATTTATACTGCCGCATTCGTTTAAGCCCGGAAATAACGGCCAATTAGAAAAATTTACAGAAAACAGCGGGATGTTTTTCGGGTGGGAATTTGAGCCTTTAACAGGAAAACATTCCAAGGCACTGCTTACATTAGAACAATAAGCCTGCTGCAGATTTCAAATCTGAGTTTGGGGGCAGTGACTGTTTATCAGATAATATTGTGTTTTTCTTGTACTTAAAGTAGGAGCAAGAAAACAGTGGCTTCCTCAGGCAGTTCATAAACTGAACCAGGCTTGATGATCATTCTGATCATGGAAGATTAGCAGTTAGTTGTTGTTGAGTGGTTGTAGTTGGTGTTCCTGTCAATCAGGAAAACGTAGCTATTTATGGGAGAAGTATCAGGGGGATAAACATTGGCTACTCCTGCTTCTGGCACTTCGGGGCTTCTGGTATAGACGGGGAACATCTGTGAAAAGAATACGTCTTCTGCTCGCTGCACTCTGTTTACAGTCTGACAAGTTTCTTGTGTCTCACAAGTTGAACGTACAATATATTGGCTAATGTCTGACCGGCTACCTGCATATGAAAGCAGACAAATCATAAAGCTGATGCATTTCAGTCAATATGTTCTGGCTCTTTTGCTCTCCACGTGGACCGTTTACCTGCTCCAATGTGATTGGTCAAAATAGAAAAACAGAAACCAGAAGTGTTATGGCCCGATTACCTTGTCCCTCCTCCACAGGTTCACATGGAGATTACTGAAAAATGTCAAATTAGCCAACGAGCAAATGTTCATCTGATCATCAGCTAGCCAATGTGTTTCTCCTTCTTTGCTTATTTCTGTGTGTGATACTGACCTTGTGTTGCTTTGATGAGATTCATTGTGTTTATGGACTTTGACCTTGTTGGCTTCCTTGTGTTTGGTTTTGGGATTTATATCTCAGTTTGCACTTTGAGTTTGTTATATTCTGTTTTAACATGAAGCTTCTTTTCTTTCACCGGCATCTTGTTCCCTTTTTTGTATGTAGCCTCTGTGTTTTCCTCACCATTGCCAGATCCTCCCATCACATTCTTCTGTGAGTTTTTTCAATACTTTGGAAGTTTTCCAATACTATTCTTTTGTGATTATGCCTTGTGTGTATGCCAGAGTGACGTTTTTAAACCCTGCATTTTTGCCTCTCTTTTAATGTCTACCTGATTTTCCTCGGGTTATGATTCTGATCTGCACGAACATTTATCACTTAAGCAAAACCTTATCAAAGAATTATGTTTTAAGCATTCCCAACCACAACCCTAAAATAGGCTCTGCACTTCAACAGGTTTTGTTGGAAACCCAGCTACTGTTTTGAATCTCCCTGAAACTTGCTAGTCCCATGCTCTCACTGTCTATTACAGACTTTTTTAAATTGTGCAATTAATGTTTTAGAAAAGATGTTAATGGGCTCTAATCAAACATGTACCACCCACCTCCCCCAGCAGCCATCCTTGAGTAAGAGCGGGTGAAAGTCAATTTCAAATATATGATGATTAAGACTCATCCTTCACTTAGTATATTTATATTCCAGACTTCTGCTTCAGACAGCCGTGAACACACCGCTTGATGATTATGGTTTCTCCTCAATACCTTGGAGGTCAATGGTTGCAGATGACGGTTGTATCCATAGAAACACACTGCTAAATATATTTTGCATTCATTGTTCAAGAGTGTCGTGGAAGTAATCCCTGTCGGCTCACTGCAAGGTGTCCGGTTTGAATCCCAGTTGAGCTCTTTCTGTGTGGAGTTTGCGTGTTCACCATGTGCCTGAGTGGGTTTTCTCTTGGTATTTGGCCTTTATATATATATAATGTATGGATGGACAGCTCTATTGGTCATGCACCGGTTAGGGTTTTGTTAATATATAAAATATACAATTCTGCATTTAATTAATACAAAACACATATACATGACTTCATCTCTACTCCAGTGCTAAAATATGCAGTTTAAAATAGTATCACTTTTTTTTTTTTTATATGAATGCGCTCTAATCAGAGATTGGCCAACCACCTCCTCCAGCTTCAAATACTTGCTGATTGAGATTCATCATCACAGGAGTTTATTTCTGGCCAACAAACTACTTAGTATAAATTTTATGTTCCAGACTTTTGACGGCTGTGAGCGCCATCTGATGTCGGAAGAGCAGCTCAGAAAGTCGGAAAAAACATATTTTGGTACATGAGCTGCCGACGTCATCACTCCTGATACTAATCAACATCATTTTACAACGTGAACTTGTCAAATATCACAATCGTGTCACTTGCAAACTGCCTGTCTGTCTCTCGCCATACACCAGGAATACAGACGTCTTCATGGTTTATGTGCGTGTGTTTTCAATGATTTATAAGTCAGTCACAACTGATCCTTTTTCTTTGCTCTTCTTTGTTATGTAAAGATCATGAAAGCTCCAATACAAATTTGCCCTACACATCCCTCTCAATGCTGAGAGGGTGGAGTTTCTGCTCAGTGCTGGGGGGGGGGGGGGGGTTACACTTTAAAAAGCCTTAATCTCCCAAATCATTGCTGTGAAGATATGCAATGTTCTTGCAACTGTCGACATCTCTTCACACGGGCCGTCGCACAATATCCATCTAAGTGCTCCACTTAGTAATCACCCCACTCGTTTGTCCTGCCCAAAAGGGCATGTATTAATATAAAGGCTGAATTAAACACAGGAACTTTGCAGTGGACAGAATTTGACAGTCGGGACAAAACTCATTCTGTGATTGAAGAAATGACTTTTTCTGCTTCAAAGAAGAGAGTCAGCAGGAGCTTGGCGTTTCGGAGCTGGAGATGTGGGGGTGTCTGGAGGCTTTGTCATAAACAACAACAATGTGCAGTTTTACAAACAAGACAAATACTTCTACTGTTTACTGTAATGCCACATATCCCATACTTACACACAGCGCTTCTACTGGCCTTCACAGTTGGCGTATATACAGATCTCTTATTTACTTGTTTGGAGATGTGCAGCCAGCCTGTATGTGTTGATATAAATGTATTTGTTTCACTGTTAGATGAGCAGCTTTAATATAGTGACTATATATCTGATGTGATAGTTGGTGGTGGCTGTGGAGAGGCGGTGGTCTAGTGGCAGAAACTTGGACTATGGGCAGAGAAGGTCTCTGGTTCGTCTCTGGTTCGACTCCACGGAGAGACAACAAAAGACGAACCTGGATTGATCTGTCCAAAAATCCAAGAGGATTCTCCATACCCTGTCTAGTGCCCCTGAGCATGGCACTTTACTCCCCAACATCTGCTCCCCGAGCACTGTACATGGCTGCTCACTGCTCTGTCTGTCCTGCACCAGATGGGTCAAAAGCAGAAGTTAAATTTCCTGCATGAGTGTGCCTTTGCATGTCTGTGCATGTGTTTGGAACTAATAAATGCATCTTAATCTTAATCTTAATGAGCTGGACTGGGGTCTAAAAAACCTTAACAGTCGGTGGTTCAGTCACCAACCTCTCCAGTCTGCATTCTGTAGTGCGGTGTGTCACTCTTGCACTTAGCAGAGTGCGTACCTCTACAAGACCCAACAACTACCTTATATTCGGATGTTGCTTAGGGGGTAAAGAGGGTCGTTGGTTCTCCTCCAGTCTGTGGAGCTGCTCCTGGTGGCGGCTGTGCAGACAGTGTAAAGGATGTGTGGTGGGAAAACTCTGCATATAAAAGCTCTTTATCAATGCGTGTGTGAATGGGTGAATGCGACTTATAATGTGAAGTGCTTGGAGAGTTTGAAAGACTGGAGAAGTGCTAGATCGTCTGGATCCAGTCCATTTGCCATTAAGCCTCTTCTTTCCCTCAAAGCAGGAAAGTGTTTGAATCTAAACTTTCACAAGTGATGGTTGCAGCTACACAGTTGTTTCCAAAGTCAATCATTTTCAAGCAGACTGAAATTTCAACCGCATTTTTGACTCCAAAGTCACGATCAAGACGCGTGGGGCTGGCTTGGTCTGGTTTTGCAGGTCGAACTGCAGGAGTCAGTTTCCTGGTTTTGCTACGCTGAGGTTAATGTTAGGGGCAGTTACATCCCCAGGCAAGCCATTTATATTCGTTAATGGCTAATTGTTGTGTAAGAGGGCAGAACCAGATTTTCTTGGCAAGGGGCATGATGTTTTGAGCAAGTTTCTCAGAGATTTATCTTTCTCTCACCCTGGATCCTTGACTCTGAGCTTTCGCACCATTGACTTGCTTTGATTTAGTTAAAGTTTGGTTACTCAAAAGTCTCAAAGGTTCTGCTGGAGTGAAACATCATCTAATTCATAAGCACGTTGTATTGTGTTGGCGAGAAAACAATTAAAGGATCACACAGTGTTTGTCGGTGTTTGGAAATTACTCGCTGGTTTTTTATCATTTCAGTGCAGGTGCTCACATTCACATAGCAGTTACATTCAGAATGGACCAAATTAACTCTGCGGGTCTTTAAATAACAACTACTTGATGACTGCAGGAGTCAGCTTCCTCCTCCGCGGTTGAGGGAGGCGTTTGTGTTTGGAGTGGGGGAGTAGGTGCAGCTGTTAGATCACTTTCCACAGTCCCACTGAGATGTTGCCAAAAGTCAGTCAGGTGGATGAGATGAGCACTCAGAGATGTGAGATTACCCACCACAGGCAGGCAGCGGCAGCACCGTAAGGGAAGACTGTCATCCAATTCTAAATGACAAGACGGCACAACTCCATTACGTGACAGGGTCAGAAACAGGGCGACTGGGGGGGGGGCACGCAGCAAATGGATTCTCCGCATTGTAGATAACTACTGTGAGTGCTGTGCTACCGCCTAAATGATTACATGTTGGGATTTTTATATCCCAACAGACTGGATTGTAACTTAATATATTGTGGCTGAAGTGGGTCGTCCCCGTCTGTAGCTATTGAGCGCAGCCCTAAGACTACCAGCTAGGCCGGATGTCAGGTTTGATTGTAATGAAAACGGGATTGACAGTCTGTTGTGAGAGGTGGCAGATGTAAAACAGGACAATCATAAAGACGAAGTCACTCACTGCCACGGCTCTCAGTGTATCCTTCAGGCTGACCTGGAATTCAATTTCATTCATCATTACGTCAAGACACAACTGACGTTCTGTAGTGTTTACATTACTGCTGTACTGCTGCCCAGCCAGGACAAACGAACCAGCAGCCTGTCAGATTATAACCTGAACAGTCTATTGATGTAACATGATGTTAAATTTCAAATAATGATTTAAGATATAGTCATGTTACAACAGGCTATTAAGTGTTAAGTGTTTTTACAAGATCCTTTCACATGCATCTAAACATATCATGGTATAGCAGGATATTTACATGGTTTAACAAGATATTTTCATGTTGTAACAAGATAAGTATATATTATAACAAGATATGTTCATGTTACAAAAAGTGTTTTACAAGATATTTTTATGTTATAACAAATATTTTCATGTTACATCTAGATATTTACGAACATGTTTTTTTTTTTTATATTGTAAAAGTGGCCGATCAAAAAATGTGTGAAGTTTTTCGGTGGTGAAGGACGCACTCAAACATTATAATAATAAATAAATACATAAAATGTACTCAAGTCAAAGTAAAAGTGCGACTTTAACTTTTCTACTTGAGTAAGAGTAAGGAAGTACTTGCACTTTTAAATGCATTCAATGTATTAAAAGTAAAAGTACTTGTTAACTAATGCAACAATCAGTACAAATATAGAATGCTGCAGATGATGTTGCCAAACGGCTAAGTCTCAGTGGTGAGCATGTAACGCAATGTATTGTAGAAATGTGAAGTAAAGAGTACAGATATCTGATTATATATGTAGTGGAGTAGAAATGATAAACAGTAAACACTTTAAGTAAAACAGTTAAGTAAAAATGCACAATCTACTTAAGTACTGTAATAAAGTACTACAATCATCGCTGGAGTTTGTAGACATTTACTGTCAATTGGACCCATGAAAGATATTAATCTAACACTAGAACCATCCTTTCTGAGGGGTGCTTGTGTTGAAAGGACCTGAATGAAACATATAGTATTCAGTGCTTTTACAAATAAGCATCTATGCAAACTCCCTCTTTTTGTGACGACCATACAAAAAATAATTTCCTGTTTTATCTCAAGTCCTTTCTTCATCAATTTCAGTTAGTTGTTCTTCCCACCATTTTTCAATTTCATTTCATATCATCCTATCAGACATCTTTGTATTTATTTCACCTGTAGTTGTAGTTCTTCTTGAAACTTTAGAATTGACTCTACTTGTTTTGTGTGATCCTTGCTGTTGAATCAAACGTACAAATCGCAGACATCTGAATGAGCTGTAGGACATAAGCAGTAGGTTAGTCGGTTTACACGGAGCCTTATGCTTCTTATTGAAATTGTTTAAAAGGCCAAGCGGAATGAAAATGCTCAGCTGCAGAGGGAGTGTGTAAACCTTTCAATCCTACAATCAAAAGAAAATGAAAAAAATCCATCCAACCACATTCAATACTGGTTAACCTTGAGAGTTGCAGGGGAGCTGGAACCAATCAAAAGGAAAAAAATGCACAAGGTAAATGATCTAACTTGATTACCTTGCACATGCTCTCCATCTTGACACAAATGCACAGGGGCATACGTCCACTTCTCGTGAAGGTCACGCAGCTGCAGAAGCGCACAAGCAAATGAAAAAGCTGATTCTATTTAATTACAACCAAGCAAAAAGTTGACCAAACATCTCTTATTTGGATTGATTTCAATGAATGAAAACAACGACTATTGGGCATGAAATAGCGGCAAATGTTGTGGAAATATTTAACAGTAGCTGTGATGTGAGGGAGGAGGGTTCGACAGTTCACCTTCCGCTCACGAGAGAAGTCGAGATGAAATCAATACGGACTCATCACCCTGACAGATTCTCAAATTTAGTCAAAGAACAGGCAATTTACTATTTTGCTCATGAGGTGTAAAAGCTGAACACACGGCTCACGTCAAAATTGTGTCACTACAAAAAAATAAAATATAATAAAACAGTCGGGATGGTTGTTTTTCTCCAAGAGTAAAGGTTACGGTCGGGAATTGACCGAGCTCGTTCATGTCCCTGAAACTCACAAATGAACTCTCGTTTCAATCAGGATGGAATCTCTGAGCACGCCGCCGATCAGTGTTTTCACCGAAGCGACAGGCCGAGATTACTAATCCAGAAATAATGAGAGCCTTTTGCTTTCTGTCTGACAAGAGATGTCCAGGGACTAAGGGAACGTTCACCATTCATTGCCTCTCATCGTTGGACGCCGCCTGTCACCGAGCATTCAGACTTAATGTGGTGTGTCACCTCAGGCTGTCTCTTACTCAAATCCATCCAGACTTGTGCTTTTATTCTTCCACCTGCAGCCAGAGGAACCTATGGAAACCAAATTGTTTCCTGCACATGACTGACAGATGCTCGTTAGGGCGTTCCACAGATGCTGATAGGACTTGTGACACGGACGGGTGTGATGGTGGATGGCTGAGGTCTCCGGCCTCTGATGCTCAGAGGGATCAGTCACCTTGAGTCATCCTGGTTTCTTATTGTTGGCGATATGCAGCAGTGCGTGGCCAGAGACAGGCGAGATAAATCCTGTAAGTGTCCCATAATGCCAGCTCCAGAGCCGCTCGCCAGTCTGAGAACCTCAATGTGCACTTACACATCATTTTTATTTAGACTCAAACAATGGAGCTAAAGTTTGCTTCCATATGTTGGAGTGAAGGCCAATTTGGCAATGTGCAGTGCGAACTTAAAAGTGTGTATATATAGTCATTGTTATCTGTAAAAGCTGTTTACCAGTCTCAGAGAAGGTCACAAGTTCAGCATCAGACTTCATTCCCGTAGTCGACCTGAGTTTGTTTTACTTTCACTTCTCTTCTCTCCCGATGTTAGCATGGTAACCAGAGAGCCCTGATAGTAACTGTCCAGTCTGTCCAAACCTGTAACAACCAATATTTTGCTGACATTTATTGATATCTTCAGTGTCCAAATGAACATGACGGATTTGGTCTAGTTTTCGAATAGACTTTATTTATATAGTGATGTTCATTCTTATTAAAGGAATAGTTCACCCAAAAATGTAAACTCACTCATTATCTTCTCACCACCTAGCCCGTGGAGGGGTGGGTGAAGTGTTTGAGTCCACAAAACACTTTTGGAGTTCCAGGGGTTATCAGCTTTGCAGCCAAATCCGATACAATTGAAATAACTAGTGACTGATTCTCTAGATGTAAAAAAATACAACAGAAAAAAACACGACATGCCTCCATCCAACTGTGTCTGTAAGTCCCGCCATTCAAATTGGACTCAACATGCTGTAATTTACAGAGAAAAGCACGGTTTAATGAATCAGAGAAGGGTTCACTAACCACCTAGTGAAGCCTGAATTGAGGTGTCTAGGTGGCAGTAATGTGTCTATAAGATGGTTTGCCACCCACCATTAAATCTCAAAGAAATCATTGACATTGAGTTTCTCTGACGTCGGATCAAAGCCTGCCCCGGACTCTACAGATTCTTTTGTTTGTGATTTGTAAGATAGCATGTGTGCAGCTGTAATGGAGGATTTGAAATGGTAAATGCTCTGTATTTACATAGTGCTTTTCTGTAGTGCTAGGTGAAGCACTCTCTCTATTAGAACTGTTATGTTAATGCGAAAGGAATTTAATCAGTTTTAACTCCTTAAGCATTTTCTTCTATGATTTTAAATTTACGGAAACACGTGTGACTATTTTCTTTATCGACAAATTCCTCTCTATGATTACAAATCCCTTTGTCGCAGGTGCTCAGTTGTTTTGCACCAAAAACACCTTCATACCAATAAGCCAATCAACATACATATGTCCATCTATGTCAGAGATACTGAGGGATTCATCTATGTGAGCAGGTACTAAGAGAGAGGCACCGAGCCAAGCAGCAATTGGAGCCGCAGTGCTCAGTTAGACTGACATCTGCCAGAGGACCACTGTACTCATCACAATGGGAGACGATCCTCCCTGAGATGTGGGCAGGTGAGACGCTCCCTGCGGGGGTGCTCAGCCCTGACAACGCTGCTGGGGTAATTGGATTGTTTGATGTGTAACCAGTATCCAAATCCACTGTGTCAGAGGTGAGGAAGTTGCTCTGGCTCATTACTGGTGACACGTTTCATTTACACGGGATATCTTGTCCCTCAATCCACACAGTGTTTCACAGTTCATTTCCTTCAAAAGAATACGAAATCATTCAAGAACAAACCCTTGCTCATGTGTTTATTTCTAATTAAAAGAATTTTATTATATTTTTATTATTATTTCTTTAAAGTGGGAATTGAAATGTTAAGAAAGACAACGAACGATGAAAAGCATGTCTGCCTCTCCGTCGGCAATGATCAATATTTCCTCTTAGCTGCCGCTGTTTATTGTTTTGCCACATAAGTTATGTTTCTATTACAGAATTATCACTGCACAGGAAAAGCTAACAAATCACTGCTTGTCTCTTGGGGATTTATTGGAGCAAGCAATTACGTGAGCAGAATGCTAAATGCAAACAGGTGCTGTCTGCAAAGGCAGCGGAAGGAAACGTGTCATGGCGCGCTGCTGTGTTTTGGTTGTGCCGTAACAGAAGACTCCTGAAATTTCTTCTGATTTGGGATTTTTTTTAAACATTTCGTTGTTTCACTGTCTCAGTCTTCTCCTCTAACTCCTCTCACACTCAACTACAACCATTTGTTGAACCCCCATGTAATGGAGGCACCGCTGCCTGGTAACCACATCCAGTGGCCTTCGTTCCGCCGACCTTTGCCAGATATTCTACTTCCCCCGTCAGGAGAAACACACTTGCCAGCAAAGACAGACAGCACCAACCCCATGAGCCAGCCTCCTGCGTTTGCTTTCTCTCTCTCTGTCTCTCTCCGTTACCTTCAGACTCTCTTTTCTTCTCTGTTCATCACCCTCTCCGTCCTCCTCCATCTGTCTGTTCTGGCATGCGTAGACGTCACCCACACAGAAGATCTAGCAGGCGGGTGCAGAGGGGCGGCCCAGGACCTCTCTCGGATGCCACCGTCTTTTCCTCCTCCATTACTTACATCACTTTGGCTTATTGTTGTTTGCTCCAAACTCTATTTGTTCATAGGCGCCATAATCAACAGAGCCACAAGCCACCTCAGGAAGCCTTTTCCTCCCAGCATGCATTTCCTTAGGCTGGCTTCTCCTTCAGAAGAGAGGGTCTATACAGGAAGGAAAAGGTTTTACAGGCATACCTCTACCTCCTCTCTGTAGTTCTTTCAGCACACGATAATATTGGCACGTTTGACACGGTTACAGCAGGTTCCGACAGGGGGAGGGCTACGCAAATTACTTTTTTTTTTCAAAGTGTCTGATGTGTGAACCTTTTGTCTGACCCAGTTTCACAAACGGTAATTGAAAGTTTGCTGAGGAAGCCGGGTTGGCGTTTGAAACCGAGCTGACTGAGTAGTTAAGCGGACTCACACATTCTCCTGGTGGTTGGGAAAATGTATGACCCACATGTTGTTGTTTTTTTCTCCTTTGTTGTGCTTCGTGTAGACTTCAGATTGAGCTCTTGCCAAGACAAAAATACAGAGCGTGTGTGCAGCTGATTTCATTTTCCACAGGGTTTTATGGAGCAATGCCGCCCCAGAGACAAATCATTCTGGATGTTTCTAGAGTGGGCAGTTAAAAATTGTATAATTGATATTCAAATGAAAACAAGGCAGAGGCTGTGTCCCAAAAGCCTCCCTCACTTATTCATTACGCTACATGGTAGTCCTAACTGTGCTCTATGAGCAGTAAATCAAGGCTCACCGAGCTTCACACTGATCGTCTCATTTGCCTAAAAATCGTACCTCTTTTTCGTAATTTATCAAAAAGTTAAATTATGTAGCTTTTTTTTTGTCCTTGTATGCGAAGAACTTTGAAACAGCTGTTTTGAAAGGTGCTCTCTATCCATACATCATCTAAACTAGCTAATCCTTTGAGGGTCACAGGGAGCCCTGGAGCCAATTCCAGCTGATACTGGGTAAAAGCTGGACAGGTCGCAGAGCCAAAAAATATATAATGTGTAAATATAGTTTTTACCAATTGAATCAGCCGATAGCTAAAGGCTTGATTATGGTCCAAACCAAGGTACATGTCTTTGTTACATTGTTTACATTTGAACCTGTTGGTTTAACTTTGTAATTTAGACTTTTATATGACATGCACGTCCTGCTATCATCACCTATGTGGGCTGCTTCTACCTATTTTGCTATAACTACCAGGAAATTTAACCTCCTTGTCTTTCAATCATTGTATCGGAGGAGCGCAGCTCCCTTCTGAGGAAACCAGAAATTCTAGGCAAAACACAGCGACCTGCATATTTACCTCAGTCAGGATGCGAATGAGAACCTGTAATGCTCCAAGCTGGAGGCTGGCTCTGAAAATGGGATGAAAAGCCAAACGTTCGCTCTGAGCCTCCCATCGGGCTCTTAGAGGCGCCAAAGCAGTGGAGAGAGTCGAAAGGAAAACTTAATCGATCCCTGAGAATGAAATCTGAGGGGCTGGAAATCTCGCCAGCAGGGCAGCCTTTCTCTCTGGCGGTTCCCCCCTCATATAAATATCCTGCAGACTCAAAAGAGTACATATATCAAAGTGGGTCAAACCAAGCAAGGAATCTCGGTGCAGAGGAAATTAACAGATCAATCAAATAGACGCTCAGCGCCCGGTCGGCTGCTGCCTCGTCAGTCCTTCAGACAGCTCTGATTAGGCATCAATATATGGATGCTTCCTCAGTGACATATTTTAGCGATGTAAATAAATCAGTTGAGCTCAGTGGGAAATTAACGACCCACTTTGGGTACCTTTAATTTCCATATGTCCCCTTTCCTCATGTTAAGCACATGCTATCGAGAAGATCCATTTGAGGGGGAAGGAAGAGCGATGAGAAGTGAACCCAAGTGGAGCAGCTTATGAGGCTGCATAATGTCAAACTCAAGGATATGTGAACCTCTGGGAGAAGACGGGACAGAGGAATGAGAAAAGATGGCAGCAGTAACAGTACTGAGGGAGAAAAAAGGTTAAGACAGGAGCTATTAATCCCAGTGAGTGTCAGTGCTGAAATAAGGACAAATATTAGAGTTTCAAGCACGTCGAAGAGGCAGTCTCACCTTTTCAATTCTGACACCAGCTTGCAAAGGTATATTATCTTCTGAAATTTCAACTTTTCAACATTTTTACTGTATTTTTGTGAATTGCTTATCAAATTTGAGCATTTACTTGTGGATTTCATATTTATATGTGGGGCACTTCTGTCCTGGGAGAGGGAACCTTCACTTCTGACCCTTTTTCTACTTTTGTTTGGTAGTATTTCCACACTCTATTCGAGGGCTAAGGGCAGAGGATGTCTCACTTTCTACAGATTCTTAACCCCCGGCAAATTGTGATTTGTGATTACTGCTTTTACAAAAAATCCCCTTTATTTATTTGCATATTAGTGAAATTAAGATATATTCAGTTAAATTACTACATTTCTCTTTATACTATATCAAAAGCAGGAATTTAAATTTAAATTATAAAAATCCATCATTCAAGACTATATGCCCCATTAGTGTTAACCAGTGGCAGCAGAGGCTGTTGGAGCTTTACAGAGGAGCCATTGAAGTAATACGCTGTATTTATAGATTAAGTTTCTGTCTTGATTTAATCTCCTGTATCGGAAAGACAAGGAAAGGTCCTTTCCTGATTTATGTTATTTTTGCACTGTCTAATTAAATGTCACAAGGACTCTAATTTCAAAAGGCAAATATATAAAGAATTATCCTTTCAGGCCCCATGCTTGAAAGTAAGCTATTACACATTCTTCAGTGCATTGTATGTAGGTTTAAACAAACTATTTTCACTAGTTAAAATTCTGGGTGTTTATCTGTGATCCTACAGGGATAATGAAAATTACTAGTATGCACTACAACATTCTTTATTGCTGTATCAGTTCTTTAGAATATCAGACTGTCACAACGTTTGAGAGAAGCAGCTCAACTCTTTGTTACCATGGCACGACGCAGCATTAGGGCCGTGTTGAAGAAGATTATTTTACGAGCAAGGAGTTTTAGGCTCCTTGTCATTTCACAAAGGGAATATCAAGATCCATCTGTCGCCAACAGTAACTTTCACAAGTAATGAGAGATTTCATATTTGGCTCATAATCACCACACGAATGTAAGAAACTGAGTCTGTTCCAAAGAACGAAATCTGCATAGGCGCTCACGCTGCTGACAGAACAATCAGTTTAAATCTGATCACGCAGTTTCCATTTTGAGAAGAAAACATACCCCATGTGTAAAGGCTACACTATGTTCTCTGTCAGTGGCGGAGACCATTGACTGAGGGACAGTAAATAATAAAGAAGAACAGAATCAATGAAGATGAATAGATTTCACGAGGAAGAACCCTCTCATATTTTTACTTTGCTTTGTTCTACATTTTCAGGCTCATCGACTCGCCTGTTTTCATGTAATTTCCTTTCCTTTCTATTTCCACTTGATCAGGCAACATATAACAACGTACAGGAACCTTTGCAACATTTTCTGCATGTTCAGAAGAAAACAAGTCTTTATGTGCATCTTAATGACGCCTCATGATTTTGCCTTTGCTAGACCTTGCCAATGCTTTGAATGTGTGTATGTGAGAAGGAGCCTCAATCTCTTTTCCCATTTTCACCTTCACCCTGTTTACATGCATGTTGTGTGTCGTCGCTCCCACTGAAATGAGATTTCAGTTTCATGGACCACTGGAATGTGTGATACATCCTGTGATCTTCTTACGCATGCTCCAAAGTTTCATTTCCCCCACCACACCCATTTTAAACCAAACACACACACACATAGAGAGAGAGAGAGAGAGAGAGAGAGAGAGAGAGAGAGAGAGAGAGAGAGAGAGAGAGAGAGAGAGAGAGAGAGAGAGAGAGAGAGAGAGAGAGAGAGAGAGAGTCCTGCTCCTGCTTCCAGAATCTCCACTCATGTATGAGCAGCATGTATGCACAGCTACATCTCGCCCCTCGCCCCACCTCTTTGTTTCCCCCTGCCGGCTCTTAGCATGTTCCTCACGTTTTAGGAAGTGCCGCCTCAGAAGTTCAATCAATAGTGCAGCCATGTCTTGCCGACCTGTGCTGCTTTGTGGACAGAATTCAGACCTGTACACTGCCCTCCAAAATACTGCAGCCCAAGCACTCCACGGATCAGAGAGCAGCCTGGTTAAAAAGAAGCAGCAGCTCCACAGACATATTCCTGTTTCCTTTTCAACAAAAAACTCCCAAATACAGATGACAACTAACACACACGTATTTTCATGCATGCATGTAACTCAGTGATAACAGGTGCACATACTCTTTGTAATATCCTGCACAGACACACACCCCTGCACACATTCTTTTGACAAACTCTGTGATATAAAGGAGCTGATCTAAAATCTATTATACCCCCGGATTTATTGTCTGCCTCTAATGGTGGTTCTTTGTAAAAGACTATAATAGGGCACAGGTAAATGGTCCATTAGGGCACCAAAGTGCTGAAAAAAACTATTTAGCTTTGTCTTGGAGCCAATTTGCACAATGGACCTCTTCATCACTGCAGCAACTCACCTGATTGAACTGTGTTATCCTTCTGAACCATATGCTCAGAAAGGGAGCAGGCTCGCAACGCAGCGGTAAAAAGTAGAAACGTTGGCTTTCTATCTGCAAATGTGGCAACAGTAAACTATCTGTCTGGTTTGTCTGGTGCTGGGTTAGAAGAAGAAATAGCCAAATAGTGAAAGATTTTCTTTCTGTCCGTGATGCTATTGAATGCTGACTGGTTTTGGTAATGAGCCAGGAAGCGGTAGGATGGCTGTGTTGTGTTGGTGTGTGGCAACAAGGCTGCTTCCGAAAGTCAACTCAGAGCAGTGTAGCTATCCGTGGTGCTGAAACAGTGGTGGACCCAGCTAACGAACTGTCCATGGTCCTTGTGTTAGCTGCTTCTTTCAGGTTTCATAATCAGTTGCAGGTATGGAGTCTGCATTGTTTCCCTTGGTTAGCATTTGTCGGCTGCTCCCATAATGAGGCTTGTCACATGATGTTTGGCTAATTGGAAGCATAAAATTTGGTAGACTTCAATGATGTAAAAAGCAAGTGATTGGCTGTTTATTTCCATTTTTGCCCAAGGATGGGCTGTAAATCAGCATCTGGCTCATGCATAGTGCGTGCTGGGATTGTTCCTAGCTTACCCCACACAGTGTTTGAATACATGTTATAACGATACGACACATCACTGTGTCCTCCATGAAAAGTTCTGCTGGCTCCCTCATAGCAACCCATTTACACAGTCATACTTTAAGTTTACAGTTCATAAGTTTACTACATACAATTACATTTATAGGTGATTACAGAATTGTTTTAAATGAAACAGTAGATTTTTATTAGTTGTTTTTAGTTTGGGTTATTTGCATCGATTCTAAGTTGATGTCTATTGATCAATAGTATTTGAAGCTGAGCAATGTCTCAATTCACAGTGTTTTGCAAACAACAACTTAAAGAAAATTGTCTGAAAAATATGAATGAAAACATTACTGAAAGTGGATATAAAGAGTGTGTAGGGAGGCAGAAGAGGCTGTTACTGCCGAGAGTGAGCGACACAAGGCTGTAAGGAGAGCGTTGGAGAGCTGCCTCGTACCAGGGACAACTAGTGGATCCAATGGAAAGAGGAGTGGATCCAATAGGAGAGAGGACTGGGTGCCCAGTGCTTACTGGGCATTGTTCTGTTTCTACCTTCTGGGGAAGAGGGAATACCAAAGTTCTTTTAGGCAGTCACATCTGGTACGCACACAAAGAGGACAACTTTTGCTGTGTTATCATCCACACAGGCTAATGTTGACCAATATCCCTGTGGCTCAGGAGGGTTGTTCACCAGCCAAAAGGTCCAGTCTCCATGCTGAAGTGTCCTTGGGCATTATACTGAGCCCCAAATATCCCCTGACGGCTGTGCTGACAGTGTGGTAGAAAAGGAGCTGCATATAGAAGTGCTTTATGAATGTTTAAATGTGACTCGTTGTTTAAAACGTTTTGAGTGGTCAATAAGACATGTAGACTGATATGAAGGGGTTTATTTAGAATTAGTTTCAACAAACAGCTCAGCTTTGTGGCACAAACAGATATAAGATCTGTATCGCCATTAGCACCACACTTGTTTCTCTGTTTCATGCTAAACCTTCCTGAACCCTCGCAGCTCGACTGCTATTTGCCTCCTCTTTGCAACTCGGGCACGTCTTTCACTAATGGATTATTAATCACATTTCGCTTCATCTGAAACAACATTTCAGACAAAACTCCCATTGTGCTCAGAGGGTCACTCGATGAACGCCAGGGGATAGCCTCTCCTGACCGTCTCCAGGTGCACGTCACATGCACAGAGCGACACTGCGTTAAAGTATTTAGCACAATCCCTTAAAAGCACAAACACAATGTGTTTTCTCCATCGTTCACCTGTGTCTAAACATCTCCTGTGTTAACAGCTTGAATAACCATTTGCATATCTTAACAAAAATATACGGTATACAGCGCAGTGCCTCGCAGACTGCATAATTTTGCAATTAGACACACATGCTGCATACACACATTAACACACACTTGTGCGTCTGAACTCGTGTCAACCCTTTTATGATCTCTTTAAAGTATAGTGGACTGAATCCTGAACCTAAAAACCTGAACTCTGTAATGAGTTGCAGTGTAATTGGGCCCTGATGAGTATTAGTATAGAGCATCACAGAAAGCCTGCATACATTGACACATACTTACTGACTCACATGGACCTGAGATTAGAAGAGGGGCTCGCTCTTTGATCAGCACGCTCTCCCTCGATGAGCAGTGTAGGTGAAGGCGCAGCATGTGCACCAGGACACTCTGTAAAGTATCTAAAAATGTAGGCCACATGCTGCCACATACCCTGAGGGACTGTAGGAGTGTCTCCTTAACTACCAGGGCGGGCAAAGTCAGCACACTGTTAGCAGATGGTGATTGGCTGTCTCCATTCTTCCCCATCCTCCCAAATCCGGTGCTGACCTGAGGCGTTGTTTTAATCACTCTTGGTATGGCACTGAGGCACATTGTGCCACTCCACATCCACTGCTCGCCATCCCCTCGACCTCCCCCCCCCCCTGTCGTGCTCGTTATCTACCACGCCCTACACTCCTCTATTCCAGAGGTCCGCTTGCACTTGAATTACAATATGTGCACACATACATTTACACATGTTCTGTTAAAGAGTGTGGCATCCCTACGGGCGTGTGCAATAAATATTGGGCAGGAGTATTCCACCGCAAACTCCCCACTGGACCAAATTAATAATTGAAAGAAGGGCAAGTGAGAATGACTCAACAGCTGAGGACAATGATGTGTGTCCTGTGTGTGTATGTGTGTGCGTGTGTGTGTGTGTGTGTGTGTGTGTGTGTGTGTGTGTGTGTGTGTGTGTGAGTGTGTGTGTTTACTCTGTGAAGCAGAAAGAACAGTTTATATGTAACTTCAAGGACAGAAATATCTACAATAACAATAATTCCACAAATGTCTCACTGAATGTGGAACACCCAGTTCCCAAACCATTCATTATAATCAGCTTCACTCTTGGCATGTTAAGGTAAACCGCCACAGAAAGTAATTTAGAAAACCTTGTGCCTTCCGCCAAGTTCCTCCTCTACATCCTCAGGTTAACTACCACAACCACCACCAGATCATTTTGATAATATGAGTTTTTTTTTCACTATATTGGATGAACACAGATATTGTTCTGTGCTGAATTCCGTCTTGGCATTCATGGAATACAGTTGTCTTCACAGTAAAAGCACAACATTTGTTTCATTGCTGTAATGCTTTATACCAGGGGTCTTCAACGTTTTTCAGGCCAAGGACCCCCAAACTGGTGGAGAGATGGAGCAGGGACCCCCTGCTATATATATTGTATAAAAAAAAATGTATATTAAACTTGGCCTATTGTTTTGCCATATATAAACATAGCTACCCTGTTATTGTGCATTCAATATTAAGCTATTTAAATATAACACGGGTTCATATATTCATGTTTTTATTTTAAACATACATGTAGAAGAGACAGTGAATCCTCAAGCCATCTGTGGATGCCACACATACTCCCACATTAGTGAAATGTCGAACCCTGATGGGTAGCACACAACTTATCTAACCTTGGACGGATGGAGGTTGTCAGGCAGAGGGTCAAATCAGCCTCTCATTATGTCGGATGCACATTAATGTATATTCAAAGACATTTAAATTTGTGGAAAAAAAATTGGTTAGAAAATAAATCAAAAATTATAAAAAATATAAATAATAAACCGAACATTTCGTGACCCCCTGCAGAACCTCTGCGGACCTCTGCTTTATACCAAGCTTTTATTTAGAAAAGTTATGAAATCGGGTTGGAAGATTGCAAGACAAGGTCTGTAAAGAAATTGCCAACATGCACTCTGAGGAAAAAATAAACAGTTAAGTTAATAATTCAAAGTTATATCAAAGCCACATACATGAACAGTTACAGAGCAAATTCAGTTTCATTTAATGAAAAACTATTACAATAAAATCTTCACTGCAGGTAAACCAGGTAGAATAAACACAAAGTTAACTGCACCATAGACTGTTTTTAAAAAGCTCTGAACACAACATCCTGCACACAAACAATAGAAGGTGACAGTATATTGTAAAATTGTTTGAGGAGGACTCACTAATGACGAGGAATAATTCTGTTATAAAATAAGTAAACAATTGTTTTTCTGATACTCGCACTGGTCATTTTCCATGAGCTGTGTGTGGAGTGAACAGCTGTGATGCTGACGTCTGCCGAACCAGCTTCCTGTGGCTCTTTCCTCATCCCGACACTGTCCAGGGTTAATGATGCCACTTCCACGCTGTCGTCACAGCAGCACCAAGTTTCTTTTAGATAGAACAATGGAGCCTTTATATTTGATCCAATCCTCTACAGGCAATTTCTGCCTGTAGAAAAAAAGAATACTTTGTTGTCGTATCTCGTGGAACCAGTTTTAACCCATTGCCCTTTCACAATGCACAAGAGTCGATAAAACACACTCTCACAGAAAGCTGTATAGCTGCAGTGTAATTCAATTTTTTTCTCATTAAGACACATGAACAGTGACTAATCTGAGCGGCACTAATTTAATTTCCCCAAAACCCCATGTTCTGAAATCACTTTTTAACTTTGAATTCCCTAAACACATTTCATAATTGATCAGGCAAATTACACTGCCCCTGATTTTTTTGAAACCAGTATTTTACAACTTTCTAAATTTGGTTGCATTTTTCCAAGCTGTAAAACACAATCACTGTCTATTGACGTTTGATTTTATTTAATTTCATACTTTCACATTCCATCTCTCTGTAGAATTCAGCTGGCATGTTGTGTCCTCCCGTATTGACTACAGCAGACAGAAATTAAGTGCCCAAGTACTGAAGTCAAGGCCAATTTTACAGTACTTTTTTACATACTTATTTAATACTCTATACTAGCTATTAATGTTGATGAATATAAATAAAGTGATATTGTAATTGTACAGTACAACACATATTTTACAACTACAGTAACTAGTTTCAGGTTTTACTTTAATCTATTTTAAATCCTATTGTAATTCATTCCCGTCATATTATTACTTTATTTTAGTAGGATCACAACTTTATTATTGAAATCTCAAATTGTCTTTCTATTTAAGTGGCTCTAATATTCCATTGTACCTTTTGAATATAGCACAGATTTTTGTTTTGGGGGAATTTGTTGAAAGTCTATCTTTATGATCCATTCGTTCACAATTCTATCTCTCACTCTCAATCTGTTCGTCACTGTGAAACTTTCAACCTGTTCTCTGCTCCCTCGCCGTCAGCTGTCGTTTCAGTCCCTCTGGTTCATCAACTCATTCACATCCTCACCATCCCTCCATCCCATCAACCACCACCAGTGTCCAGGCTCCAGAGGGGTTTCCTATACTCTGCACAGCCTCCCCCTCTTTCAACAGTGATGGCAACATGAAGTATACTGACATTTACATCCCATCATTTCCCCCCTCGTTGTGCACGGCAGTAATATCAATTCAAGTCTTTCTTGATTTAAATATTATTCCTTCCTACCTCATTAATCATCTGAAATCCCCTTAGGAGTTCATCCATCCCCCGGGATGGGAGCTACAACAGATTATACAAGACTATAATGTACATTGAATACAAAGAAGACTGTATAGCTTCTTTCAGACGTGCACTAAACTCCACAGATATGTGCATGTGAGTCCTAGTGAGACGCTCAACAGTTTCTATGGACCATAACCGCCTGACATGCTAGTTTAATTCCCGTAGAAATCCAGGGGGATCCGACGTGAGAACACAGCAGGCGATCCCCCCGCTAGATTCACCGCACGCTCGAGGGTGGGGTTGATGACGCTTCAAACATGCGACAGATGCAAAAATGAAACAAACAAAAATAAATAAAATCCCAGATCTCTGCAGCGGAGTTAATAAGTCTCTTCCTGTCTCTGTCTGCTGCACCCGGCGGCTTCACGTTCGCCTGAATAACGCAGAGGATTTGTTGCTGTTGAGAAAACCTCCCACTGTGTGAAATGCAGGCTTCGACTTTACCCGCAGGTCGTGTCTGAAAACAGCTTATGAGTGTAGAGTACTTAAAACTACACTCAACAGTACTACATACTGACCTACCACCATACACAATATTTAGCTGGTTATCTGTACTTAAATAGGATTTTTAATGTCTCATAACAAAGTATTTATACTCTAAAATAAAGTAGTAGATGTATACAATGTGAGTACTTCTCTTTTGTGCCATTAAGCTCTATTACAGAGTCTTTATATCCTTATGTGTATTTCGCCAAGAGCTTTTTTAAAAAGAGATGCTCTGTAAAATAATGTTGCCTTACAAATAATGCAGTGAGTAGCAGCTTTTAATGGGGGATTCAGATTGGAAAGGCAAATTCCTACTACTACTACTACTTCTACTGCTATTACTTTGATGATATTTTGCTCTCTAGCTAGAAAGACTAAATCTGTACATATTGTGAATATTCAGCATCATTATATAACCTCACATTGTCATAATTTCCATCATCATCATCATCATCGCCTTAATACTACCACCGCCTAATCCCCCATGTAAATCCATAATGTGTCGACTGGCCAGCCATGAAGATGTGGGTGTAAATGATAGCAGGATTAAGCAGATAATACTCCAGCTGCTGGATGATTGTCTTGCATTGACGGCCCTGAGAGCTTTTCCTCTCATTTCCTCCCACTCTGTGTCTCCTCTGTTACCCTCTGTCTTCCTACTGTATCTCCTCCCTCCCTCACTTAGCTTGGCCTGTACACAACACACTGTATGTGCACAATGGAGGATACAACACGTAACAATCCTGTCTTGCCTCTGTATGACAGTTGTTTATGCTGTCTCTCTTTTTTCATACTGCAAGTGTGTTGATGGTGTCAGTCCTGCAAGAAAGGATTTCAGCGTCATATCAGTGAGACTCTTGTGATGCTCATAATAGACTAGAGGGCATGCCCACTAGTCTATTATGGCTACCAGCTGCTAATTACCATTTAGACCAGCTGAGGCTTTTCTTCCCGGTTCAAATGAAAAGCCCTGAAAAAAACAGTTTGAGAGCAAATCTGAACTGAAACTCTAGAGCCGTGGAAAGGTCACTGTGGAATTAGAATTTATATACAGCCAGTGGGGGTGTATATCAGATGATATCTGGGGCCTGTTTAAATAGTTCCCACATACATGTATATAGAGTAGATAGCAAAGAGAGGATGTCTACATATAGAGCATACTGTATAAATCCTGTTATATATGGTTGTTTATTGTTGGTTACAGTCTGAGTTAAGCATGTTACTGGTGGTTATTGAGAGACTTCCGTCACTTCCCCTTCAGCCAAGCTGGGTTTTCCTGGTCTTCTTTTCTTCTTCATGCTTTAAATACTGCACTGAACACTGACGTGTGATGTTTGAGTGCCAATAATGTCATTGATGAAGTGGAAGTGGGCCATTAACCAACATGACACATTTAATGGCAAACAAACACCCCATCCATCCATATTTTATACGGCTTATCCCTTTTAAAGGCCTCTGAGGGGCTGGAGCCAATCCCAGCCGACGTTTACATAACACAACAGTGCCCACTTTTCGCCAGGAAGGCCGACATTTGAAGGACTCCCTACTCTTCTACATCTTCTACAGGTTCACAATAAATCACACATCATTGTACGTGTCTGAGCGTCCTTGTGCTGATTTGTTTGTGGACACAATTTCAACTGACCAACACAAACTGATTTGACGGGTTAAATCTAAATTGAGCATGCAGCCCCTCCAGACCTATCTCACACTTTCTATCTCTGGCTGGCACTAACACACACACACACACACACACACACACACACACACACACACACACACACACACACACACACACACACACACACACACTTAACCCAATTACCCACAATGCACTGCAAGCCATTCATTTCATGAAATTTCTGTAAGAGCTTGGCTATAGCTCACCCAACAGCCACATATATCTATATTTGCAAATGCTTATACAGACATATCTGCACGGTAACTATGTGGACAACAAACAGTAGCTATGCTGTAATGCTGATGAGAAGTCAACGATCACATCCCACACAAAGGCCCGCTGACAAGGTACTGATGTTGGACCGCCCACGGCCATGGAAACCAGAATCATTTCCTCGGTCACTGATAGCAGTTACCTTCAAACTGCCTTTTTTCAAGGTGTGATTCATGTCACCCTGCCCCTGAGCCTCTGTTGCAGTTGGATAACATTACTCTCCACTGTCTTACATCCGAGAACTGGGGGATTCATGCTCCAGTGGATCCCTTCAGGACTTCCTATTGTTTGATGATGTGTAAGGTTCAGAGCTTTAAAAGAAAGCGAGAGCATTTGTAAGTATGTGTAATGTGCATGCTCAGTGCTCGGGCTGAACCAGTGGGCCCGATGGTTTGCCATCTTCATATCGGAGAACATGAAGCTGCATTTAGGAAAATCCGATTTATTTTCTGCGGTGAGAGCTTGCTGGAATGGTGGACAGTGGTATTTACTCCCTCAACACACACACTCACCCTCAGCCACCCATCCAAGTAACCTGAGTTGTTGAAAGGTCCTGGAGAACACAGTGTGGCTGGAGATAAGGGGACACTGACAAATGAGCAGGAGCTTGTTTTCCAGAGTTAAAACAGAGAGTGTTGTGAGACAAAATCTCTGCTGACAAAAAAAAACAGGGTTTGGAGGAAGCAGGGAGGGCCCTGACAGAGAGAAGCAAACCTTTTCTGGATGATTCAGCAGAGAGGACGAGGAGGGATTCGAATGAAACGATTTCCCGATGGCCAGTGTTTGTCCGGTATGTGAAAGTGTGAGCAGGATGCAGCAGGCTGAAGGAGAGATAAAGTGTAAAGGGGACCACTTTACAAGAACAGCCCTGTAGGTGACAGTGGGGGAAATGGTGCAATGCTTTACCAACAGTGTTGTCATAACACAGAGGCAGGGCTCATTAAGGGCTTTGCTGACTGGCACCAATGAGTGGATTTATTACCCCCGTCCTCGAGGTCACAGTGATGCACGTTATGCACCATGATAAATACGGACAGTAAAGCAACAGCTACATCCGACCGCTAGCATTAACTCTTTCACCTCTGTGTGAGCGTTGTTTTGTGTTGAATAATTTGTTGTGTGTTAAGTGAAATTAACAAGTCATATATGGGTTATGTGTGTAGTTGTGAAATGGGTGATGGGAAAATATCAAAAACCATACAGTGATTACATGGACAAGCATTTGTGTGTATATCCAGTTGTAAGACATGAAAACCGGAAAAGGTCTGTAAAAATTAGATCCGGACAGTTCACACAAGGAGACCAGCAGGCAGGGGGCAGGACATGGTGTCAAAATTTCACAGCACATCGACACTGTCCATGGTGAATTCTGCTGGGAGCTCCATCGAATGTGGTTGTCTTTCCAAGTTGACCTTTTGGTCTGCGGCTGCTACATGTTTCTTTTCTTATCCTAAGTACTCTGTGTGTTCTTTTAAGTTTTGTGTCGATCTCATGTTCAAAAGATCCATCGCACAATCTCTTTTTGGGACATTTTCCTGCTATATTGTCCCTTGGGTTTATTTGGACATTTTATGGACATTTTACTGGTAAGGATGCCAGAGCAACTGACTTGGACAATCTTATGAAATGCAGAGTTCAGCGTAGCTTGGTCAGTGTAGTTTTGTCTCACTCCCACGCAACACATCCTGCTTCAGCTAAATTTGTAAGAAAGAACAGCAGCTGCTTGTTTTATGCCTTTTTTTAAGCCCTGTGCACACATTGTAAACCCACTAAGGTGGTTTTAAAACATTTTTGCCTGATTAGGTCAGGCGGCCCAAAATACTCACAGTGGCACCAAATGTGTATTTTAATCCTTGAGTGAAAATAGCCCCTAACAAATAAACCACTTACTCCTGTTTGAGTGTTTTTTTCCTATAAACTGCAGTGCCCAGCTGTTTCCTGAAATCACTTTTAATAAAACTGAGCTGCCGCAGAGAGATAGAGAGAAGCTGGGAAATCAAGAAACCATCGGACATGGTTGGTTATGGATTTCTGATTAAATGTATTGATTTATTATAGAACAATATCAGCCTCATTCTTAAACCTCTCGAACTAATTGAATCCGTGTAAATATCTCCCCGACCTGACATAGGAGACCTGGTCTATAAAAGTGCAGTCAGTCTTCATGTCCCTACCTGCACACCTTGGATAATTCTAACTTCAGTGTCCTCACAGTTTACCCGGGCAACACATCGAATGCATTCATTTCTCATGTCTCATTTATCTGCAACAAAAGCAGAATGCCATCAGAGTCATCTGGAGGCCCCTGAAATCCAATTTTCTCTGCCAGCGTTTTACTATGAGCTGTGGATTCCTACATGAACACAGAATGTTGTGTCGAACGCACAACAATTATACTTTACTTCAGAGATTTATGTCTCTGTTGGGCTGCCTGTGCTCTGTTTTAAGTGGGTAAGGGTTGGCTGGAAAACATTTAGATGAAAACAAATTGTACAATAGAACCAGATTAGCTGAGTTTCTTAGCATTAACAATTTATGAACATCAGTTGATCAGTTTTGTGAGGCGGGATCACCCAGGACAGACCACCAGTCCGTCCCAGGGCCGGTGTTGTATACTTTGTCATGAATATTTTTGCAGAGGTATATTTAAGGTGTGAAACCAACAATTGAAGCCTCATTTTAAAATGCTGTGATCACGTAAAACTAAAAACTAGAGCGGAGACCTCCTTCAAAGTCAGTTCACTAACGGAACCACATTTACATTCACTCGAT
This sequence comes from Platichthys flesus, assembly GCF_949316205.1. Taxonomy (NCBI): domain Eukaryota; kingdom Metazoa; phylum Chordata; class Actinopteri; order Pleuronectiformes; family Pleuronectidae; genus Platichthys; species Platichthys flesus. The sequence goes on from NC_084954.1 coordinate 18,856,389, forward strand.
CTGGTTTTTTATTTGGATCTGCACCTAGTTGCACACACTCAAAGACATCAGTCCCTTAAACTTGCCAGATGATTGTTCTTAAATCAAGATCTATGAATTATTCTCTGAGAGATCGAGGAAACGTGTCTAAAAGCGTAATTATCTGGATTTTTCGTGGGTCTTGCTTTACCCTTCCACAACCGTTCATGCAAATTTGGTTGAGTAATTTTTTGCATAATCAACACATAGCCTCCGCAGTGTAGTTAATTATTAATACAGCTCTAAGGAGAGCACATTGCTAGTGCTTAACACCACACTGGGAGCAACACTGACCAGCGATAGAAAAGGACCTTAGACACAGATTCCATCCCAGACACCTTGCACTGAGTGAATCCTTCCAAAAGCACAAATTTCTCAAAAGAGAGAGAGGGGGGGGGGGGGGGGAGCATCCATCAGCAGATTGTCTTCCACTCCCGTATAACCCTTAGCCACATATGGTCGATAAAATCTACTTTTGATTGACTCCTGCATTATGCAGAGTAATTATGTTCTTGCGTAAAACCTCTGGAACATGACAACATCCTGTGCTGCTGTAAAAGCTTTATAGAGATAACACCTGCCGTCCTCTCACTTAGCCCGCGCCCGTCACCATGATGGCAGATTTAGCGTCGCTGCTTCAGGAATTTGAGGAGACCTTGAGATCCATGCAGTTAATCAAACAGCTTTGGCCCAGCAATGAGACACTGAGGAATAAAGTGACTGCAGAGGATCTAAACCACCCATGAGGGCAGATGCGATTTTTAATAATCGCCTGCTCCGCGTGGCGACATTTGTCTTAAAAAGAGAAACTAACTAAACAAGAGAATGACAATTTTTCTTGCGGCGGTGCGAGCTATATGTGGGAGATTCTGTTATAATACATCATTACAGTGTGAAAACCAGCATTCACAGATGTGATGACAGTAATCACCTGTGACAGGCAGCCTTATTATCGGTCCCTGAAACCGGCGCAAGACATTTTCTGGCACTAGAGTTTCGTTTCCCATTAACCCCCGTCGCCCTCCTCGACAGCCCAGAAGGTGGTCGTGGTCAGACGTCATCCGGTCTGCACCCGGCACTTTACATGCTGCGTATGCTGGAGGCTGGTGGGCGGCGGAAGGTTGAAGGAGATGGCTGTTTTTTTTTTCATTTTCAAGTTATAGGTAACACTCCATATATTGTATTGAATAGTCTGTGTGTTTAATGGTAAAGACTGTGCTTGTTATTATAGCTGTGTATGTGGGTATTGTCTGTGTGTGTGTGTTTCTGTTTATGTGCCTATATTCATTTCTATACATATATACCACGGGCTGGATGCAAACTTGGCCATCTTGCACATTTGGAGTCAGTGTGTGCAGTATCGTTCAGGAGATGGAGACACGGTTGTAAAGTCCCACCTATACACATGCCCCACCAAACGGTAATCAGTCTTAGCTGTCAATCATGATGTTTCACCTTTATTTATAACATCAAATAATTAATTAAATGTAAACTAACCAGAATAATAAGAACAATTTGAAATCTCATAGTCTTATATCCTAATATTGAGGAGGCGCGATTTGTGGCCTATACTACAACCAGCCACCAGTTGGCGATTAAACTGATTTGGCCTCACTTTTGGGGGGCTGCCATGTCGTCCATCTTTATATATGGTCTATGATATAGGTTACATATACACGTATACATATACAGAAAGCAGTAGATTACTAGCATACCGTAAAACAGGTAATTTATTGGTAGCTGCAGAACAACAGACGCTGCAACAAGACAGAGCATGAGACAACAATCCTCACCTTGTAGTTTTGTGTTTCTACCTACGGGGAGCACTTCATGAGAGTTGGGACCAAATAATACCATTATGAAAACTTTTTCAATTTCACACCATTTAACATTGCACGAGTGACTTTGGTCTTGGTGATAATTTGGAATAACGCACATGATTTCCCAGAGAGGGCTCCTCCTTACGACCAGTCGACACACTGGCCTCTACATAACCACCGACGCTATTATGCGGAATTATATTAAATCTCAGAATCACAATTTCTACTGTTTTACTATCACTGCTCGTGCTCCCCCATCACTCATTTGGAACGGAAGCAGTCTATATAAAGCCATCAGCAGGTGGCACTTTACAGCTCTCCTGAAATGTCGCAGTTTAACAGTTATAATAAAAAAGAGGGTGCATCCTTCTTAGACATAAAGGATACCCAAAAGTCCTCAGTTCTTGTCTACCCAACTACCAGGAGGAAAATCATTTCTGTGAGAAAAAGAAAAAAAGATTAATAAATTCCTTGTTGGATTTGAACACCTCGCAGGGAATAAAAACCTGCAGAAGCAAATCCCTCTTTTAATAGATTACACACCTACAGCATGTTCAACTGAGCACGATCCTCATCAGCTCCTTTTGTAACAGTGTTGAACTGTGGAACAAGCACACACACACTCACCTCCACTCACCAATCGCACACTTTGCTGCAAATCATCACATGTCCAGTGACAACACAGCAGCACCAGATGGTTTCCCGCTGACTTCTATAAACTCCTCCGGACCGCCGCTGCATCGGCGCTCGACAAACGACTCAAGTGAAACAGCTGAAATAAAACTGAATTTTCTCTTGGAACCAGACTGTTTCTATTTTACACTCAGGAGACAATTGGCACAGAAGAGCCCTATTTTAACTGATTGAAATTCTTCATACCTCGCCGGTGGTAGTTTCTACTAATGGACCAAAATCAAGTTTCACTTTGCACAGTGGTGTGAGGCAGGGTTGCCCACTCTCCCTCCCTCCCTCCCTGATGCTCCTTATCAAATGAGCTTTTAGAAGCAGCCATTTGCTTAAGCAATTGAGGAAATGTGCAAAGAAGGAAGGACATCTAGGATATTGAAACACAACCCGGATTTGAATTACAGGGGAGTTAAGAGGAGCTCAGCTTGCCTGGTGAGGAGATGAGCTCATCTGAACACCTACTTTGAGATATTCAGGGCGGGCTCTGACACATTGTCTGTCTTTGTTACAGAATACAGTCTTTTTGAGATTCCTGAAATTACTATTTGTCACAAAAATAAGGAGATTTGTTTTTTTTCCGCTCCTTAGAATACCTAATGTCTCCATCATGTACAGCTAGGGTTGGTTATCCTGTATAATTATAGCAAGAGCAGGCCTCAATTGGAAAATGCAATCAACACATCACAAACCCGCCCATCTGCCCTCTCGTCAAACCTACACCCCCCCAAAACACATGAACGAGCCCTGCTACCAGGCAGCTTCTCTGTGACTTGCTCGCTAACTTTGGGCTATTTCATCTGCTTCAGTGGCGATTGATTCCGCGGCTGACGAGGCCACAGACACCTGGTATTTTTCATCTTTTTTTTGTCAGACAACTTTAATTATTGATGGTTGTTGGAACGTGAAGAGGATTTTAACAAATACGATAAAAAGTGAAAAACACAATGCTGCACTGCCCTCAATCTGGTCGATGTGTTTCTCCTCTTTTTCTCTCCACACGTACTGTTTACTTGCAGGCAACCTAATGCTTGTGCAACACTAGCTGTGTGTTTGCATTGCTAATCTGTTGCATCTCATAGGCATCTGTTGTGCACACGGGTAGTGTCTGCTGTGTGCCTTCAGAGGAGCTGCTCCTTGGGTATTCTGCTTTGAATACTGTATTTCCTCAAATTAAAGTACAACTACATATGTAGCCGAATGCCAGGGCTTTACGGTTTGAAACCTCGTTTCTTCAGACAATTAAAACCTTGTTGAAACAAATGAATGCATTCAGACAACACAAACATATTGAACAGCTATACTCTCTATTTTGCTGTAAACTGCATTTGGTACGTGTAAAAAATAGGCGAGACTCCATCGAGGAGATGTCGGCTCACATGCGGGAGATGGTCCTCTCAGGAAGTGTGACTGCTCAAACCAGATAACCTTGGCGCCGAAATAAAAAGCAAGACCTTCACACATCTTGTGTGGCCCGGGAAAAGGCTTTCACAAACGTGGCTCGTCAAACTAGAAACAGAAACCAGAAGTCTTCGGTTCCCAAGCTCTTGTCCCTGGACTACAGATTCTTCATATTCCGCATTCTCTGTTTATAAAAATTAGCATCTATGTAACATGTTCATTAATTGCACCGGAAAACAGGGCTCCCCTGAAAGGCCCTGTGTCATTGGAACACTGAGCACAACAGTAAGAAAAGCTTTCATTCACAATGAACAAATAAAACATCTGCAGCATTATTCACTGTCTGCATCCAAGGTTGTAATTTTCTCTTCCGGGATTTCTTCCTGTTAGCAAGTCTAGGGAACCTTGAATGACAGTGGCAGCCACTTATACACACACTGACACACCACACACCCACCTTCAAATCCATCATGTTCGCGTACATCTTACAATCCTCGACTCGTTGAGGCAGCTTTAAACAAATGGAGGTAAAAGGCGTGTTGTTTGTGTTTGGGTAGATTTAAGTCTGCCTCAATTCAGTTCTGCCCAAGAGTGGTTTGTCAGAGTCTTGTTTGAACTCGCCCTGCCAGTCTTTAATCTAATCTGCCTCCCTTTGGCCCAGTTTGTGGTTGTCAGCCCCGATTTGAAATGGAAGATAGAAGATGGCTGAAATGTGGTCGATAGTGGTTCAAAGAAACAGCAGATAATAAATAGTTGACTGGTAGGTGTGACAAGCATGAAGAGAGAAATGATGAGAAACATAATGACCCAGCCAAATGCTTTATTCCTGAAGGCCATGCTTTGAGGCAGCGCCACACGATAGCGACGGCTGGAAACAGCTGACACAAACTGAACCGTTTGGAAATAGGAAGGAAACTAATGACAGGCTGGGACAGTGTTCAGCCCTGTGTCTAAAATGAAAAGATGGAAGAAGCTCCTTTTCCACCACAGGAAAACAGCATTTTCAAGTTAATAGGTTTTGACTGGTGCCGCATTTAATATTTCACAACAGCAGCAACGTGGTATCGTTGAAGTTGACAAGAAGATTTCTCCCTCTAACGGCTGCGTAAAGATCTTTTACATTGTCGGACTCGGGACAATGATTTGATCTTTGGACCATTTATAAGGTAGAACTTTGAGGGCTGTAAACTCCTCATACCGAATAAAAATCTGATCTTATCTGGTGGATTCAGGACAAATCACCCCTACAGAGGAACTGCCTGTATTTGGAAAGCATAGGTGACATGATAGAGTTTATTATCATGCAACCTGCAGAGGTGAACATTGTCAATAACTGACAATCCCCCTCACCTGATCATTTTGATAAATTGATCAAATTATTTTGTCGGGGCTGATCTCCTTCATTAGCAGCAGTAGTCATTGAATTACCTCCTCTTAAGCATTTCTCTACAAAGTAAAATCGTAATATTTCTTTTGATGCTCCATTGCTTTTTTATTGAGCAGAATCACAAAGCTGAAAAGTTGTGAACTCAGATCTGAAGATTGTTTTGGTTGCTAAACAGATCTTTGATAGAGCTGACATATGATGTATGAAAAAGATCAGCAGTTGAATCAATCATTCAAACTTTAATAAAAAACACTCTGAGAAACAACTTCAGTATTTTGGGGGAATTGGTGCAAAAGACGAGGGCAGTTTGTTTAATAATTCAATCACTTCAGGTCACTTTTAGTTTCAGGAGAGCTGCAACCTGCATCACGGCAGACATGATGCCTCTCCACATAGACAGGTTTAATGGGCACTGAAATAGTAGCTTTAAAACCATGTTATTGGGCATAAGGATCGTTTCTCAAAGAGTGATGCCTGAGGATCAGGCCAATATCTATGATGTGACTGTGCTGACATTGTTTGAATGAGATCAGGTCTGTTTTGTGTTTGAGTTGAACTGTAAAGGGACATAATGTTAAATCCTACCCTACCTGCTCTTTCTCTCTCTTGCTGTTTTTCAGGAAGCTGAACTTTGATTTCTGCCGCCTTTTCAATTTCCTTTTTTGTCAGTGAGGGAAGTGAACACGGGGTCTGTTGATATTTATATACAAACGTTTCTGGCCTCCACTAGGATAACTTTTGCTTAAAGTAAATTGAATGTTTAAGAGGTCTGACTCTGCATGAATGGAATTAATGTTAGCTAGCTAACTAGTTAATGTGCACAAGTGAACCTAACATTTAAGGGACAGCCAATGTTTAACTCAGCATGGCCGCACAGGGGCTGATGGCTACATGAGGTCTGGGGATGAAAGACATTAAAATAAAAGCAATGCGTAACCTCTAGTTACCATATCACGCTGCATTGAATTCAGCTGCCTGTCCAGTTTATTCACATATAAAAAAAAAACACTTTGCTCAACTGAGATCAACTCGGTCTTTTTGGCGTTTTACATCGTTGTACCAACCGGGTATAGATTTATTTTAGACAATTATTTCATCACTGTCATTATGTTCACCTCGGATAGAGTAGAGGGGTCTGAACCTGGTTGACCTTGATGGTGGCCACTGCCATGCCCCTGATGTAATGAGACATAATTAACGCCCTGGCTGTTGGAGGGCTCTCTGTGTCCATTATTGAAAATGGACAAATGGCTTCCGATGAAGTCCTCACGTAAAACGTTTTTTTTATCAGTCTATTTTTCATATTTTCAAGGTAAAAACGACCAGTGCTCATTGGAGAGCATTAGAGTTGGGGCAAGTGAACAACATCATTATAGCTACCAGGAACAGACAGTTAATGCGGAAAAGTGTGCACTGTGTTACAGGTGGTAACAAAAAATATGTAAAAAGTGAAAACCACCTCAAGGCTTGCTGATCCCTGTCAACCACTGTACAGTTGGCCGAATGCTTAATATAGCACGAAGAAGCAAACTGTGCTTACCCGCTTCACATAGAGCACTGAGGATGCTTCAAGTTTGTAAAGTTGGTGAACTTTTTGACTTGGTTTCACAAGAAGCTTCTGCTGAAAATCGACCCACCAATAACTGCCTCTGCCCTTGAGTTATTGTTTATCCTGCCTCGGGGAGCAGCAGAAACTGAACTTTGAATGGATTTTCTAAATAGTTTGATGCATATATACAATGTGGTCGAGATGTCTCACACAACCACGTTGACAGAAGCAATGAGCCCAAAAACCAGGAACAACCGGAAAAGCAACACAACGGAAACACAAGCACAAGTGAAGTGGGTGACAATGAATGTTGAAAACCAAGTCCAGCCTTGAAATAGCTTAAAATGTGAGGCTCTTCTATGTGAAGTGTTTTGGTGCAGGTGCCTGGAGTTTAATAGGCCTGTATGGTAAAACATCAAATAGATAAGCAACAAGCAAGTAACTCTGCCTATTTCATTGTCGCTCATTTCTGTTGTGTCAGATTTTTAGTTGTGTTGTGGCTTTCTGCGGTGGTGTTTTCTGTTTATGCGCTTGTTTGAAACGTTGCTTTTGATGATTTTGATACTTAATCAATAATCAGAAGCAATGAGCTTAGGGACAATTCGGTGGGAGCCAATAGAGACATAGCTGACCAATATTTAGCCAAAAAAGATTTTCTATTAGTATTGTCAAACTACAACATGTAACATGAAAGAGCTGCTTGCGGCACCAAACCCACAGTTCCTTCTTGCTTAACTCTTGCTAGGGTTAGTTGTAGTTATGTGGCTGACACATTTACTGGATTCACAGCAAAGCAGTCCCAGCAGGCACCTGTTACGAAACAGCAGATACACAAAGTTAGCCGTTTGTTCTCGGACATAGCAGACGAAATAAGCAGACCAAGAGTAAATCACATTATTTTCTTTTGAGGGTGTCAGCTGAATTCAAATTTGAAGATTCTTTTTTTGTCAGAAAAAGAATCCTGTACGAAAAATTGTTTTAAAACTTTTTATTCTCATTATTCTGTCTTGGAGTTATTAAGCTGTCCGTTTGTGTAGGTGACCTTAGCTATTCAGTGGTCTCCTTTTACCACCAGAAATGTTTCTTTATGTGGGCCATTTCAAGGAAAGCTATTTCCTTACTCTATTTTTTACTAACCTACCATATACAGAGCTTGATGACTGGATGTGTTGTTGTTATTGTGAATGCTGGTGCACCTTGCTTATGCATTACATCCATTTACCTACTAATTCCACAAGCATCTGTTCATCTGTCTGAGTGTGGAATGCATATCTCACAAACCATAAGTATGAAAATTGGTGCAGCAATGTGATTAATTCAATATTTATAAAAATTAAATATACTTGTGAGAAACTCTTTTTCTTCCACATTCTCGGATAAATTACAGGAACGGTCGGCAACTGTGTCCAACCGTCTATCGACTTGTAAGGATAAAGAACAATTGCAAGACAACTTAGAGCACTTCAGTAAACATTATTAAAAGGGACACTGCTTGGTTGATCCTCTTGCCAGACACTCTTTAGTGCATCATCACTCAGTCCCAGCAAAGGCTCATTAAATCAACTGGGTGGCATCTCCCCTCTGGCCTCAGCCTGCCATGTGAGACACCAGTGAGCATTAAAACCCTGTTTAGCCCAGTCTGAACCAAAAGCCATCGCAGTTAAGACCAAAGTTGTTCAACCATCACCTTCTCGGTGAACAGCTGCCAGGTTGGTAGCAGCTGAGAGGATAAGGGATGAGGGGAAGATAAGGAGGATAGGGGAATTGGAAAAGACAAGAGCGGACAATTGAGATGTGCTACACACAAGGGACAAATGCCCTGTTCCTCAAGGGAGGGCAGGTGGCAACAGCCGGAGGAGGCTGTTACCAAGGTGGCTCAGACAGCACACATGGAGTTTCCTGGGGATGACATTACCATCTCCACACTGGTGCCAGACACCGACCTCCCATGGGAACTGACTCACAACATAAACAGGCGGATTGTTTCAAAGTGTGCAGCACTCAAAAGGGTCAACATTACCCATCACCCCACTCTGACTCTATAGCACACGTTTGACCACGTCCAAATGGACTGGAACCAAGTATTGATGTTTGCTGAGGATCTGACAGACTGACAGTCTCCAGTCCCTCACAGGAGTCTGGTCAAGGAAGAGGAGACGGCGAACTGGAGTACCACCTGGCAGAACCCCACCTACTTTAAATCACACATGCAGTGGTGCAGTGCCTGCAGTGCATGCATCTGGAACAGCATACATACACATCCGGGCAGGGTTCAAGCCTGCCTCTCCGGGGATGATGCCTACCAATGCACAGCAAGGGGCCAACCACTCAGAGAGCAAAGCTATTTCTGAAAAATAATCAAATTTTATATTAAGTCATAAAATTACATCATCTGTATTAAAAATCGTATCTCTGAATCTCATAGCACAATAGATATGCCTTCAATCTTATATAGATGAAAAGCTATAAAGATGATGTCATGTCGTACAATAATGCAATAATGTTTGAAACCAATAGCATTTGAGACATGACTGTTTATTCAGACTAATCATTCATCATCATAAGTTATAAATGACATTGTCACATCATGGTGAAAAAGCATTTTCACTTTCTGACTGGGTTGGATACAGTATGCACAGGGCGAATGCACCAACCCTCCAGCATCTATTGATTCATTGAACCTTCTGGGGTTGTACTGTATGGCTTTTAGAGAGCACAGACCCACAATCCATCTCTTGCATTATAAACCAAGATATTGTTGTTTTATTGTCAGAAGCATGGCGACAAGACGACACAAACACACACTGTCGCTCAACAATTAGAGAGATATTACTACCATCCATTTTCCACAGTCCTCCTACAGGTCACCCCAAACATTAGCCACAGGCATAAAATGCAGAAAGCAACAGTGCATCATTGTTACTCCTCACATCTGTGTATGCCCAGTGATAGAAAGAAACAGACACTTTGGGTATATTCACATTTTATTCAGTTCTTTGTACCAGTATAGACAACTTACACCCACAATGACATGGACCCCTCCCTCATTAGAGCATACACTGTCAGACCACAGATCCTACAATCAGATCCATGTACACTTAAAACGTACTGAGATAATAACACAGCATAAGCCCTGCAGACGACATTAAAAATATAATCTACATAATTAACAGGGACATTTGAGACTGGGAGAGGGAGCCTGCACCAAGGAATAAACAAACCAATGAGAAAGTCAATTTTGAGACATATGGAACAATTTCAACAATACCGACAACCTAGCGTTCCACAATGTTAACATCTAAAAAGATTATATTTTTGAGAAACATTACTGGCAAAATTCACTGACCAATCTCAATCATGGAGAGGACAAATCAAGAGAAATTGGTGATCCTTGAATCAATTAGCCAAAAAAACAGCATTGAGATTTGAATCAGACAAAGCATTTGAAGCAGAAACTCTGAAACACTGCAGCCCAGAGCGGGGACTGGCCCTGCTTCAGTTGTTTAAGCTCATTCTTTAGTCAGGCTGCCTCCCTGAGATCTGGAGCCGGGGGCTTATTTCCACAATACATGAGAGCAGAGATAAATTAGACCCTAACAACTGCAGAGGCATTTGTGTGAGCAGTAATCTGGGGAGGATTTTTGCTGCCTTGTCAATGCCTGGACGTTTGCCCTCCTCCTGGAACACAATGCCCCAGGCCAATGGCAAATTGGTCTCACTGCACGACTGTACAACCCACACAGCAAAAAAGAAAAAAACCATCAAGGACACAGTTTTACTGATTTTAAAAAGGCTTTTGGTTTTATTTGGTTAGAGGGATAAATTGGTTGAGGTGGTAGAGGCTATACAAAATTAAAACCCACTGTCCACTGAAACAGAAAATATGTACACTGACAAGAAAAATTGGAAAAAACATTCACATACCAGTTCTAAATTGGACACAAATATTTAATGGTGTAACCCAAGCAATATGGCCATTTTTTTATCACAAAATTGTACACATTCATAAATATCAGTTTCCTAAACGTGTCAGCTTTATTTTCATAAATGTCCATGAATTATTCTCTTGAACATTTTTGAAAAAATCTATGCTAAGGAAAGTTAAACAAAAATGCTTGAATCTGTCCCTTCGTCTGGATCCACGTCAAAGTGTATTGTTTTTTTCTTTTGCCGTACCACATTCAACATTGGTTGGTTTCAGTCGTTTTTTGTGTCCTCCTGCAGACGACAAACAAAGTAATCAGAATAGAAAACATAGCTTCCCTGACGTAAATAATAAATAAATGACCTCAGAACAAACATGATTTCTGTCTGGTCCCAAACTGTCCAAAGAAGCTTGCCGCAATTTAAAAAAATCCCCATTTTTGAATTCATGCTGAAATACGATGGGTTCTCTCTTGCACCATGTCCCATTCTCCTACCAAGATTCGTAGAAATCCATTATGGATTGGACCGCAGGAGTGAAACTTATTTGCAAACAATTCAACTTTGTCAAAATGCAAAAAGAAATCTTCCTTCCTTCCATTCTTCTTCTGATTTAGTTTGACTTTATTCTCTACATTTTTTGAATAATGTCGAAAGCAGTTCGTAAAAATGCTTTAACGAACAAACGCACATGGTGAAAACAGCCTCCTTGGCAGGGTTAAAAATAGCACTGATTGTGACAAATATCTACATATACATGATAAACTCACACACACATAACATGCAATTACTACCATGCTTTTTAACTATTGATTCATTTATCATATTTGTTTTAATGAAATATGTATTGTCTCAATAATGAGCTGCATTAGTCTTCAAGCTTTGGCAATACCACTCCCCAGTAAAGCACACTGAATGGAAATAACCGGATAATATGGAGGATGGGTTGTTGCTTAGGGAGATATTGATATAGTGCATGGATGTGGAGGAAGAGAAGGGACCCTGAGGAAGAAGAGGTCAGTCAGGAAGGAGAGCTTTAAAGATCAGGTGGGTTAAGACACAGAGAGAATCAATTGGGATACGGCTGGGAAATATGGTACCAGAGGAAATGTTCAGTTCAAGAAGTGGATTTGATTTCAGAGCTTAGAGTGGTAAAATGAAATCTGATCCATCTATAGTGAGTTTCAGGGTCCATACATTAGATTCAGAATGCCAGGACAGAATGAGAAGTAGCTGCTTCTGTGCTCTCATTGTTTCTACCTGATGTATCTACAGGACGACAGACAAGGTGTGTTGTTGGCAGCATGGAGCTACAGAACTCCTTTGAATTGCTTGACTTAATATTGCTTCTCCAGCTTGTCCATTGCTGTGACCCTGTTCATGCATTTTGATGGTGAAGCAGCTGTATATATAATGGAATTTGTGTTTTAACTCCAATTTTCTGTGTTGTTCATCAATTCGGTAGATTACACAGATTTAGCCCTAGAAATAACCGAAGCAGCTGAAGTGCGTCATTCTCTGACATGAATTAGAGGACAGGGTATCTGAGAGACACTTGTGCTCAGATCATGTCAGTAGAGGTCCTCTGCTGCAAACATGGTGAATCTGTGTCTGGGTGACTCACCGCAGACGGGTTAAAGACGTATGGCCATCCATATGGCGTCTGAGAAGAAACCCAGCAGAGGGGCCGAAGCGGAGAAAGAACACAACTCTCAGCTCAGCAGGCAGATTGAGGGAACTGCTGTTGGAAGCAATTTGTTTGACAAGTGGGATGGCTGAGGCCGGCGAGAAGGGCAACAGGACAACTCTGCCCACCGACTCTCACAAAGGCTTCGGTCTCAGCAGCGCAGCCGGCAGATTCCGGGCTCGCCTCGCATCAAAAGGCTTGTCAGGCGGTGGCAGCTAGCTATGGTGAGAGGCTCGGGGGCTGTGGATGTGGCGCAGCAGTATCCGGAGTCCTGGACTGGGTGTTTACTGCCCGCCAAGGGATACCCACTGTTCATGCCAAGGGCAGGGGGAAGTCAGTTGGGCATGCTTCAGTAAACAGCGAGCCTGATTTAAATGCACAAAGAGACGAGTGTGGTGTGTTGTCCTGGAGGATCTTTCTTCAAACGGAATCTGTGATTGTTTTAATGTGTCACTGGTGGGATGAACCTGTTACACTCTGTCGCCATACAGATCCATGCACATGTCAGGGTGTAGTATGCTGTGCGGTGAGAGACAGAAGATAGATGGCTTGTGTCCTGACACAAATGTCTAAACGATCATTTTTGGCAAATTTCTGGAGCCTTACATCTGCATGGTGTTTACTCTCCGAATCTTGCTGACGGCACATTAAGTGAAGAGCTTTGAAAACATGCAGATCAAGTTGTGCAAGTTGGGCTTGTTTCGTCCCTCGACACATTACGAATATAAATTTCGCACCCGTGCACATTTTGGACAAATTTGTAGGGATTCATTATTTTCATTTTGCGAGGTTCCAACATGCAGAGCATGTATTGCTTTGCCTTATTGTGAACTGCTAAGATCACCCTCATTTCCACAATTAAGATCACTCTTTCGCCAATATAAAAATGTATACGCATTTTCCTGTTTGTGCCTCCCTTGGCTTGTGTGAGAATATAGATGGATGACTTAAGCCTGAAACAAAAATACTCTAATATTAATGAGTTAAAGTAATTTAACCACCTGAGTGCGATAACAAAGTCTGAGTATCTGAGCAGCTAGTTTTTGGTGAAAGGAGCTCGGCCGTCCTATATCAAAAGAACTGATTTGAAAATGTACTTCTCATTTCACTCCTCAGACAGACACAAATCCCAGTTGCTACTGCTGTAGGACGAGGCAAAAAGAAAGAGTATTTTTTTGAGGATGAATTGAAAAAGTTGAGAAAAGTCAAAAGGTTGAGAATGAAGCCAAAATGTTATAAAATAAAGTCCAAATCATAAATAAGATTTGGTTTATTGAGCATTTTGAGGATAAAGTGGAAATGTTAAGAGTAAAGTCAACTCCTCTGGTCCATCAAATCCAGATTGAGGAGCGACTGACAGCTGCGAGCTGCAAATGTCCCATCTTCTCAAGCCTTTCTCATCCTGACAGACAGTTTCCAGCACAAATCCTCACACCGATTACCACACTGCACTCACAGAGATTGTCCTTACTAAACCGATTCTGAAGAACTTTTCACCAAATTCAGCTACACAAGGCATTTCAATAAATAAATGATAATACATTGTATTCATGTTCTGCTTTTCTATAGGTTAAAAAAAGAGAAATAAAAGCAGGGAATATACAGAGTACACATCATTATAGGTTAACATTATTAGTTTCATAATTTTTATAAAGTTCAACTCATTTTTTTTTATTTAAACATTAAAATTCAAGTTTATTATTAAAATCTCCACCTAAGTCTTCATGAGCACAGTTCATGCTTTGCCCTAATACTCTTCCACTGCCTCAGGCCTCGGTGTGATCCTCTGCCAATCCACACAATGATTTGCTGACTTTGCAGAGAACGCTTGACATGCACACATTTTGGATGATGAGGATGATGGAGGGAGCAAAGAGAGTCAGATAAACACAGCACCACTGAGGCACATCTGCTTTATTAGGCCTCACATAATATGATTGAGCATCGCTTCTGCATAGGAAGTTTGTGTGGATAACAGTGTTGAAGGGTTAAATGGTAAATTGCTACGTGAATGATTGAAGTGGGAGGCAGAAGAGCAAGGGCCTTTTATATTTTGATCATTTAGCATAATGTGTTTTGAACAACTGATGTTGATGTTAAACTTACGTTTACAGTATGGTGTTATAAAAGTGGTTTCTTCCCCTTGCCATAATGTAATTTATTTCCATAATATAATGTCTTTGCAGGGCACTCACAGGGAGAGACAATCTAATAGTACCTCATCAACTATTTTGAAGAATGCCTTCTTCAGCCCTCAGAGACCACTCGTGATGAATTATGAAAATAGATCACAGGGTAAAGTCTCTGTTGACATTCAGCTTTGTTTACCAGGGTTTAAAGATGATTTTTTATTGAGTGAAGTCTGTGTAAAGAGACATTGATTTGCATGAGGTAGCTTGGATATATATATATATATATATATTTATGACATATCTGTCCATCTATTATCTAGGTATAAAACCCAATAAGCAGGTGAAGGAATACAGAATGATAAATAATATGGTTGAGTTGCTTGGCTTAATATAAATGTGCAGCCATTACAGGGTCATTTTTTACCTTCTCCTTTTTCATTGGAAACAATAAAATGGACATGCAGTCAAATTGAAAAAGAAAATAATATTCAAAAAATGTCATGGAAATCAAAATGTCCATGTTTTTAAAAGCCAAATTAAACAAAATACAAATAATATATCACTATTCTATTACATATATATGTATATACACTTACAGTTGGCAGCTCATGCTATAGCTCATGCTTATAGATTCACAGGATCATTTAAGGGTATATTGATTTTGATTGGCTTCAAAAATGGTCTTGTGAGTTTGAGTGGATCCCAGGAGTCTCTGAGATCAGGCCCCAACTCTTTACCCTTTCTCATTCAGGGTATTAGGAGGTCCACTGCAGTAATGGGTTCAGCCTTTATCCTCAATCTGCCTGCTTACTGAAGCAGTTTGAAGGAAAGCTCTTTGCTCTGCAGCCTTGCTGTGACAGACGAGTGTTCACACTTTGATGGTATGCACATGTGTTTGTGTAATGGCTCCAGATCAACCAACATGGATGTGTGGTAGGGAATTCAGTGAGGGTGTTCCAGGTGCTGATATCCTGTTTACGAGCATGTTTCCGCGGCCCCACACTCACCTCTGCACCGTCCCAGTCCTTGAAATGGCAGCTTATCACAAACACGACGTTTCCCCCATGTCTTCTCCCTCTTGACTCTTGGGTAGCGCTGGCAGCTGTCAGACACAGAGTGGCTTGCAACGAGGCATCAGACGTCCTGGCTGACTGACAATGGCTGCCAGCCTGACTCTCTTTTACCCAGCTTCCCTATGTCCTGGGTTCCAAAGGTTATCATTACTGCGAGGAGGGATGTCGTAATTTTCTTCCCTTTAAACACGGAAAAACTCACAGCAAAAAAGTGGCAGCAGTGCAGTAGCATTCACCGTTGTGTGGATGACAAGATATTAAAGCAGCTGTGGCGACAGGGGCTCATGCACATTAAAGTGATTCATACGCTGTCTCCCTCCGTTTCTAAGACAAATGTAGGATTATATGACTCAACCTTCGATGCCCTTAGGTCTGGGAAATGAGCTAACGCTTGGAGACAGACTTTGCCCTACAAAAAAGGGAAATAAAGCTGGAATTCATAGGTGAGAAAGAAGAAACGGGGAAATAATGGGCTGGAAAATCTTTTGAGGGGAATTGCTTTTCTCTCTGAGAGGCAGGGCAACTGAGACCAACGCTTGTGGAAAGCCAATCGGGAATTAATTCCTTTGTCAATGTGGGCCTTAATCACTGCGCTGGGGCCTACGTCGCCTTTCTCTCCCCAAAACAATCTGGAATGAACCGCAGGAACTTTTTATCACAGAGTGAGACAGAGTGAGTACATTCAGAAGCCACTGAAGGTTATATTTGATCTTATGGTCAACACTGACAGAGCAATGGTGACAGATGGAGGAGGAATGCTGAATGCTGGGGGAAAAAATCTCCGGTGCTCAAAGTGATTACTGTTTGAATAGAGGATGGCGACCACCGCCACGAATAAAGCAGTTCAGCCGATAGTCTCCACTCTGGGACAGGCCCATATCAGATTAATGGCAAAAGGAGAGACAACAAGTCTGATTATTATTTCCCCTGCCCTCCACTCCATTTGTCCACTTTGCTCTCTTGAGTGCAAGGCACAGAATAGACTACCAATGTCTGTGATTACCTGCATTCAATTTGCTCTCCTTTCCTGTGTGCTGTGGCTGGACTAGCCCATCAGTCAAACACACACATGGGATTGTCAAGCACCTTTTCGGTTTGTTGTCTGAATACGAAGAAGAGCCACCTGAGGAGAGAAGCTAAAGATCTGGCCCTCGATCAAGAGTACTCACGCTGGTTTTCAGGGACCTTCTGTGATGTTGTTTTTATTCTAAAATAACGCCAGACACTTTATATGTACTGTCATAGTGCAGGGTGTCCCCCTCAAAGAGAACACAGCAGGGGAACCAGGGAAGGACACTTGTCACTTGTTGGGACCGTTTCCACTTGGTGAAATATCGCCCTGTTACCTTTTGGAGATAAATGCACAGCTCCGGACCCACACACACACCCAGACACCTAAACCCTAACTGACATTGACTGACATTTACACAATCATGCTCACACACAAAAAGTCTTCCTGCGTTTTTACTCCTGCTCTATATCTCAGATATCACCCCAGCCCCCCCCCCCCCCACACACACACACACATACAAACACACACACAGTTGAGCGCCATCTGTTTTTGCTTTGAGCAGTGAGAGAGAGCCCAAAATATGAAAAATGGGCCAAATCACGTCAGACCGACGGCAGCACTTATCAAGTGTATCAATGAGGCGAAGGTGTGCAAGGGCGTTGTGGAGGTTTTATGACTGCTGTCAAACATAAATATTTACTAGATGTCTCTGCACTAAAAAAGAAAAAGATGCACATTTTGCAGAAACTAATTGTAAATGTTTTAACACCCAATTCAGGCTGTGCTCTGGCAGTTTTTTATTTGGCTCTATAAGAATCTTATTATTTGAGGATTTTTTTTTTTACTGTACACAATCTAAACATTACAGCCACCTTATTTGGTTGGAGAGAGCTGCATGGCTTCTCCGCGGCAAAACCTAACTTCAGCAAACTCGTTAACCCCCTCCACTCATCCTACTCACTCTATGCACTCTGTAAAGTTTTTTCTGCGCTGGAATAGTACCTGTGTCCATTCATCACACTAATTTCAGCCTTGTGCAAAGTCAAGAAAAATTTGAAATGATGAATGTCTTAAAACTATATATTTTCACATAGGAACTAAAGGTCTTCACGGGTCATGTGCATAAATTAATTTCCAAAAATGAGGCTAAAGATCCTGAGGGGGCACAAGCACATCCAGACCTGATTCAGACCTAGAGCTAATTAAACCCAATCCACGATGTGGTCAACCTGATCAGACCCTAACAGGATAAGAAGAGCAGCGACTGCAGCAGCATGTAAATCTATCAATTACAAACTAGTCTTTGCAGAAAAGTACATACGGAGCCATTCAAAATAAATATAAAAGAGACCTTACCTTTTTGAAATATTTAAATAATTGAATATCCTTTATTCAAATCTTGCACACATATGTGAGAGAGTAGTGGTGGAAATTAACTAATTTGTGTAAATTAACAAATTTATACTAAAGCATAATTTTAAGGTAATTTATCATTTGCGTTATTTTACTTAATATTTGTGCACCACTGAATTTCAAGGGGAAAGATTGTTCTAAGCCACATGTGTATTGTTTATGGGTCACAAATGACTGCTTGCAGATATGCACTGAGCTCTCCCAAGTCTTTCGTAAGGGCTGTGTGTGAGGAAGCAAACGTCCTCGTCAATTGCTCTAACGCTAAGTCCAGACCGTCTGTAAAGTAGTTGTCCACAGTGGTAGTAACTAAAATAGTTTTCTTGACAAGCGAGACAGTCTTTTACTTTCTTGGCGAGGTAAGGGGAGATGGAAAGACAGGCAAGAGAACTTGTTGCCAAGCGACATGGTCACATGACATAAAAACCTCTGACAAAGACTTTTATTGAATCTATCGGGAGCTTCTCGGTATACTTAAAAAATATACTGGTTTATAATGAAAACCATGATTTTCCATTTGTGTAATATAAAAGCCCACTTTCGATAATGTCTTTTTGTACTGTCGGTTTTCTCCTGGGTTGAGCTCCAGTGACTGTGAAGGCCCTGTCATCCCGGAAGACAACAATCCCATCAGGGCAGAAGGGTTTCATTCAGTCTCAACAACTTTGTAATGATTTGTGGGGACACCTCTGTCTGTAGGGAAATGTTGACCCAATCTTCACCCTACAAACAAGACCCCGCCCTAAAGCAAAGCACGTGTCACTTCTCCTGTGCTGTTTGAGCATCTTTGTGGCTGAAGCTCCTGCCGACCTAGGCCCAACGATGAACCGTCTTTCATAGACACTTAGATCTTTACCTCCTCGGTCAACCTGCTCTGCATTCTCATACAAGCCACAGAGAGTGATGGGATGTTCCATGCTGCGCTCCTGCGGGAAGCATGTGGATTCATTATGCCTCTCTACTCATTTATTCAGGGTCCTCCATTATTTTTCTGTATATCTGACAGCATATATAACATATAACCTATGTAGATTGTCCGCCTGCTTTCACTGCAGTCATGGATTCTGTTCACAAACTGACATTTGTCTCCCACTGTTATGTTGACCCATTGTCAAAATCCCTTACATTGTCATAGCACCCCACCATCAGAGTCACATGAGAGCCGGTGCAGTATGAAATCAACCTGCATTTCCACTGGAGTTGGTGTTGCTATCCTCCACTTCCGCAGATCTTTCTATCCAACAGGGGGAGCTGCTGTTCACACATCAGCTTGTCTGTCTGTTAAGGGCCACCGCACTCACACACACCTTACATGTACCTATTTGCCAGTGTTTGGTATCAATCCTCTCAGATATTGATCTGTGCAGGCCGTACCCTTGGGCAAGGTGATTGTACACTTATCCCTCCAGCACCTTCTCTCCAGCTCCCCAATCTCTGTCTAGTGTTACACGCACCATGCTTTGGGGATGAGGAGGAATCCCACTGGATTTGTCTCTGACTGATTGTCACTATTGCTATTGTCAGGGTGTGATTGATGTATTAGGTTACTTGTGCATAAGCGAAAGACACACGTATACCGGTCTAATCTCATGGTCGCACACACAAACACACAGACCTGCACATTCAATCACAAGCAATTTTCCTTGGAAAATAACCACAATCAGGGCTCGTGTGAAGATATCGATCACAGGATCCCTGCAATGCCTCCTCATCTGTTTCATTCAGCGAAGCCCTGTTTATGGAAACATCAGGGGTCGTGGTTCAGGCCACAGTGTGGGTGGAAGAGTTGTATGAAAAGATAATTTAACCCTTAAGCAATATCGGCGGCTCGATTGCAACACGACAGGTAGATAACAGGCACAGTATAGATCACGCACATGTGGCTTCATGAAAATAGATCATCTCTTAATCCTTACAGAAGGAAGGGGGGGAAATACAGTCTTATTCTATAACTTGTATAACATTTTAAACTAACAGTTTAGTAGCACTTAAATGGCACTTACTTATTGCACTTTGCAGTTTAGATTTTTTGAAGAAATTGTACTTTCTTGATTCTTATTGTTCTGGTTTTGTACCCTCATGGTTGATGCACTTATTGTAAGTCGCTTTGGATAAAAGCATCAGCTAAATGAAATGTAACTATGTGTCATATATTTCATATTCTATCTGCTGAACATCAACCTACTAATTCTGTCTGTATGTGAAACGCATATCTCGTGAAAAGTTCATACAAACGGCTTCATAATTGGCATGTGTATTGTAAATTGTCTGAGGAAGTGCAGTATCGAGGTTGGTGCGTTTTGGACTAGCGATACCCTCAACAGTGTGGGCGGGCCAGTGGGCCTTCAGTCGATTTCAGTCTACAATTGAAATCAATAGTGACCAAGACTTCAGAAGCTTTATTCCCTGCTTTCTGCTCCCTTTTCATTTGTAATAAAACAATTACATACTGCGCATTGAAGACATCTTTTAATGACCTGTGAAATGAGGATGGGTAGCAGCAAATAAAGGAGGAGGAGACAGTTTGATTACAGTATTGCATATGCACAGAATTGAAGTGGTGTCAAAGACAAAATCTTTATTTTAAGATGTCTGAATCTCTCAGCGTTCTCCATAAAACTACAAAGACTTTAAAGATTCTGTAAGCTCACCTAAATCAAATAAGCTTCCATAGAGTAAAGCGTTATCGCTCTGAATGTGCGACTGTCTCATGGACTCAGGGCTAAAAGCAAGAACTTTCTAACCTGCCTAATGGTTTGATAAGTGCTGCAAGCATAACCATGGAAACTATATCTGATACAAGGCAGTTTTCTTTGGACTAAGTAGTAACAGAGCATGGTCGTCATTTAGCTTTACTAATTCTAACAACTGCAGGAAATTGACAACGAATCGCTCAATATGTTTAAGAAAACAAAGAGGAAGAAAGTGGAAGTCATGTGTGTGTCACTGCTCAGATCATCCATGTTAGTCAGGCAAACCTCTTCAGCTGAGTGTCCTGCTCTGAACTGGGTTATGGAAACATGTCTGGCCCTTTCGTAATTCATGGATCACAGCCTGCACACCTCAAACAGCCAGGTGCACTGATTTGTGCAATGATGATGATGATGATGGTATTTTTGAGAGAGTCATGAGAGTTGTGTGTGTGTCGCTTGAGTGGGGTCAGCGGGATGGTAATGACAACGGGAGGCCCTGGATCTGCTGGGCGACAAAGGGGAGATGAGAAAAGAGGGATGGGAACAATGTTAGCGGCTCCTGCACCGGTGATAATGATGCGTTTGTGCGTGTTGGTGTCTTTCGCTGAGCTGAGCGGCTGACTGCAAATAGAGAGGGAGAGTACCCGCATGCAGACAGATGGGGGCAAGGTAATTGTGTTTCACTCTGCCTAGACTCCCCCTCTGATGAGTCGCTGCACATAGCGTCTGACCAGCAGGTGGGTTGAGGGAGCCACAGGAATCACAGAAGTAGCAGGAAACCATTTAAACATCACAGTGGTGTCTGGAAAGTGCTGTTGTTTGTGTCGCCTGAAAGCCCTGATTTAGCCATTTCCTGGGTGCACCATGAGGTGCTTCTTTGTGCACATACAAGTGCATGTTTATCATCAGGAATAATTGCTGTGTCTGAACAGAGGGGCACAGGCTTATTCTGCTTTATCATCGTACTTTGGCTTTATCTAACAGGGTTTTTGAATGACTCAAAGACTTTCAAAACAAAAGAAATTCAATGACTATTTTATAACCCCCCAAATCTTCAGTTCCCGCAAGAGACATGGTACAGGTTTGGGAAAAACACCATCATTTAAATATGATTGAATCTAATTCTCCTATTTTTGACAGGGACAAATCCAGGGGTGGGGCCAAGGGGGCACTGGCCCAAGAAGAAATCTGACGCACCCCTGACCAGACGATACACTAGTCACATATTAATAATACTATAAAAAAATATATCAATATTTGAAGAACTTTATTTTCTAAGTTTTTTAAAGTACAAAATGTGACTGAACAATGAAAAGATTAAAAATATATTTTCAGGGACATATGGATTTGCTATAGATCTGAGGGTAAACAAGGAATGACTTCAAAGTGCACCAGAATCAGGAGTTTTGCATGGTGGTTGGACATATAATTGGCCCCTCTGTATAAATGTTGGTCCCTTTATGGGACATATATACAGTGGGTACGGAAAGTATTCTGACCCCTTTAAACGTTTCCCTCTTTGTTTCCTTGCAGCCATTTGATAAAATCTCAGCACCCCATCTTGACAGAAAAAAACAGAAATGTAGAAATCTATGCAAATTTATTAAAAAAGAAAAACTGAAATATCACATGGTCATAAGTATTCAGACCTTCAGGATTTTCCTCTTTCAGTCTTGCAGCTCCTTTCTCTCTCCCTAACCCTAACCCATGGCAGGGGTTCCATCTGTGGTTATTGAAACCACTTGTTTTGGCTCTATTCTTCTCTTTTTTAACATCTCCTTAACAGCCAGGTAGATGTCTTCTCCTCTTGTACTGGTCTGAAGGGTAGTGACACCTAACAGGTCTTCACAGAACACTTCCTGGTCTGTGCCGAAAAACCGGACATCACCTAACAGCTGAGCATTGTCACACACATCAATGGACTCATCCACAACTAAGCCTACACATGGTGCCTTATGCATTGCTTCATCTATCTGGGTTAGCACATCCTCTGTTCATAGTTCACTTCTCTTTGTGGCAGTTGATGCTGACATGGGTATTTGCTTTATTGTATCGCAAAGCTCTTGTGACACTTCTTTTCCATCAAGAAGTGTTTCAGCAACTGCACTCATGCATTCCTTGACAACCCCTCCATCAGTAAATGGCTTTTTGTTTTGACCCAAAATCCAAGCAACTCTAAGGGAACACTCATCAGCACCTAGTTGGGCAGTGAATGAGTGGCTCAGGACCCTGGTGGACTGATCATATTGGGCTCTGAGACCACTTATCTTCAGTGATCTCACTTCAGATCTCAGGGGGTATTCCGGATTAAATGCTCTTTTTTCGCTGTCCACTTTTCTATTTTTGGAGAGCGCCGTTTGTTCCTTACGTTTCTCTCCTTTCAACGGCTCACTCCTCCTCTTCTCCGGCTCACACCTGCTACTCTCCTTTTCTCCGTGTCACTCCTGCTTCTCTCCTTTTCTCAGTGTCACTCCTGCTTCTCTCCTTTTCTCCGTGTCACTCCTGCTTCTCTCCTTTTCTCCGTGTCACTCCTGCTACTCTCCTTTTCTCCGTCACTCTACTTCACTTCACTTGGAAGTTTTTAAACTCTGCAAACTGTGGACTGTTTTTAACCGGAGGGCGTCTTCTATGAGGGAGGCAGACATGAGCGCTAACAAGGAGCATCCATCCACCGGGCTAGTTGCTGCGGTAAACCTGACAACTCATGCTCGTGCAGTCCGGATTTTTATTTAAGTTATTGGATAATATCTTAAAGTAGTGTATAAGGTATAAGGTTAGAAAGGTGTGGTGTGGTGCACTGCACATGTTTTTAAGCTAACATTAGGGTTGGCTAAAGGGCTAGCTCCAGAGGTTTCCTGTATCCATAGAATTGATGGTTTTAGCAGATTTAGTATTAAATATAAGGAATGAGCTATATATAATCCAATAAAAACATCAACAAGTGATTCAGAAGTTACCCCCCGTCTCTTCTTCTTCTTGTTCTTCTTCTTCGTCTTCTTCTTCTTCTTCTTCGTCTTCGTCTTCTTCTTCTTCTTCTTCTTCTTCTTCTTCTTCTTCTTCTTCTTCTTCTTCTTCTCTGCTCAGTCTTTCCTAACTTGTCATGGACGTGTTACTGTCGTGCTTCAGGGCCGACACAGTGATGGGGTATAATTTGTGTTTTTTGTCTTAAATCATTATGTCAGCTCAATGCACTGACATAATTACAATTCATTATAAAACACATAGGGGTGTAATGGGGCCCATTGTAGATGTGTATTATCTTAAATGTGTATTATTAACTCAACCATATAGGTTGACTTTAATCTTGATCAGATCAGTGTTCTTTTGGACAGTTTTACTGTTATCCTGGGTAATAATTAATGGATATGGATGAAAAAGAATAAATCAGGAACACTGACTACTGTCTTGTCTAAATTGTCATGGCAGTGTTACTTGCTTCAGGCCAGCGAAGGAGATAGAGGTCGGGGAACCATGATTCATTTCATTATTTCAAGCAATTATGTCTATTATCTTATATTACCTATAATGGCCGAATGTGGCCTTAGTTGTGCTCCAGCCAGTTTGTCAGGGTGAAGCATTGAATATGTAACAATATATCATATTTTATGTGATCAGTAGAAGTAAGCTTAATAATGAGTAGAAGAAATTAAGATTATTACTACTTTAATAGTCGTCTGGGGATTATATATGCACCAGGGAAGAACAAATCCAGTTTTGGTGTGGATCCGGATCAGGTGGCAACTACTCTCTCTAACATTTTTGTTCATTTCTCAGAGTATTTTTATGGATCTTGATGGAAAAAAATCTGGCATGTTTAGTGGACTGATGATAATGAGTGTATGGAAATTGGATCCAATTAAATGAATCTGAATCTAGTGAATTTAAATGTGGTTTGATAAGGGGCATGATGGATGGGGGTCTGCACTGTCTGAGTGCCCTTCTAGTCACATGAGAGGGATTCAAATCTCATATCCTGCATTGCCCAGTTCAACCTGGTATTGCCATTTGTCTCAGTTGATCGGATCACAATTCTTAAGTGCTTATTCAGCCCCATCACTGGTCTGAGATGCATATGGCCTACATTTTAAACAGTGTAAATGCAAATGTGTCCTTGACCACATATGAAAAGACTGCCTACTCAGCTGACCGCCTCCAATACCTCCAATACATTAATTTATCTGTGGCAACATTTACACTATTTTCACAATGACTGTGGCACACTGCTTTTAAATACCTCATGGGTTTATTTGCATATAGAGAGGGTAGGTTGAGATTTGATGAAAAGACACATGTGCAGACATTCTAACACCAGATATAAACCTGTGACTTGTGATTGGTTCACCCAGGACACACATAAACGTCAGTCCATGGTAAACCGACATTTTGTCAGTCTTTATGGTCTTTTTCTAGGGATGCCTCTCCCTCTAACTCATGGCTACATCCATATTTATTTCATTTTAAAAGAAAGACAGGTTGTTTCACCAGTGCTGTCTACCATAATAACTTTTGTATTGAATAAAAACATTTCATCAAAAAATCCTCCTATATTAGGGTAAGTACTGTTTGTTCTCTCTCCAGAGCAGAAGCAGTTTAGTTTTTCCAATTAATTTGGCTTAGGTGCTACACAAAAATGGTAATAAAAACTTTGCTCTTGCAGACTCTCTCTATTTCTCTCCCTCTTTTTCCCTTCCTTCCACCCAAATCCCAAAACTGCAGTTCCCTTGGCACACATCACAGACATACCCGCACTCAGATCAGCCAGAATGTAGCACAAACTAGTCCTAATGACAGACTCGGACTGGGAGCAAATTCAACTTTCGTGTTTCCATGGGAAATTGATGTTTGCATGAATGTTTAATAGAGAGTGGATCACCCTGCAAGCTAAACCAGGTGCAGCAGGAGGGTCCCCACATTGTGGAGGGAACTTTTTTACTCTCTATATTTTTTCTGTTGCGAGTGGTCTGCAGGTCAGCATACCTGCTAAATGATGAAAGCACTGAAAAAAAAAAACATTAATCATCACGTTATGTTACAATAGCCTTATTATCTTGGAAACATATAACTGTGACCGATTTTTTTTGTTTTGTTAAATGGGAAAAAGTGATGTGAATGAAATATGACTCATTGCTTCCTTTCAGCAACACGCTGAGACTGTGGCAGAAAGGAATTAAATTGCTGCACAGCTCATGAATACATATCCATCTGAGCTGTAGTCAGAAAAAGGAAACCTGCTTAAACCAGTCGTATTGAGCCAAGAGTAACTCCTCTGTTTTAACAACCCCACTATTACCTACACACCATCACACATGTATTTACATTTCATCATTTGAAAAGTAATTTTTTCTTTCTTAGCACTGACAGCATGGTGAATAATCAACTGTGAATGATTAAATGTCTCGTTTAAATTTATATTTATTGAGAAGTAGGACAGATTGATGTGTGGGGCTGTATTCTAATAGTCATTACATTATTGATATTGTAACTGTTACAGTATTACAGCACAATATTCCTGCTTTGTGCAATTCAGCATCCAAATATTGCATCAAGAGTGTATCTGGTGGATACAGTAATGTTTTAAAATCAGAAAATAAAAACCACACAGCGTTAGATATGTGTGAAAATTCTCAGTGGTCCAGGTCCTGGTATTTCTATACTTTTTAAATTGGCAACTTTATTCACTCGAGGCTCTTGAAGACATCTAACATGTCATTTAAAAGGCCGAGTCCAAGGCATTTAACCTCTAGTGCGGTTGTTAACACCTTACGAGTCGGTGGGGTCTCATGTGAGTCATTCACCCACCTGAACATCATGTGAGTCATTTGGATCACATAAGGCATGGGCCATGTGCAGCTCTGGTATTAACTTCTGTCAGGGGAGATAAGATAACAAGTGGACAGTTCTAAGTTCATCTGTTCTCACCTGCTTTGTAAATGTCGCCTGAATGTGTCTCCTGAGACCTCTTGTGACCAGATCTCCAGTCTCTGCTCTACATGCAAATGTTCTGCATGTCTGCTTGCAAAGACCATAGGATGCTGTTTTTACCCAGTCTAAATATACACATGTGTGCATTATAAATGCATGTGGACATTGTGGTAAAGTGTGTGTGCCTTGAACTTTAGATGTAGATGGACTGCTGAATCCTTTCCTGATGAATCAGCTCTTCTGTGTTGTGCCATATGCTTTTGAAGCAGGTGCCTTGTTCCCCCAATGGACAGGTCTGTGCATTCCTCAGTGATTTGAACGAAGTATACTACATAGCTATGCTTGTCGTGGTGCTTTGTCCTTATGTCGGACAAGTTTAAGCCTCGGGCTGTTAGTGGACCTGAAGTGCACAGGGATGTGGTGTATAGCAAAGATTCTCCTGAGTGCATGATGCTCCAACAGTGCAAGGAATGACAATGTTTTCCATTGTATGGTTGTTATCCACTCTGTATAGTGACAAAGGCACAGTTACAAGTAAACAACATTTGATGCATTTCCCTGATGTGTTCTTGTTCTTTCTCCTTCCTCTCTGTCCTAGTGGACGCGTTCGGAGACGGGTGGTTTAAGGTTCTGATAACCCCTAGCTTGTGCAACAGTGGGTGGTGAGAATTAAAGAGTATGTATTGATCTGTTGTTTGTGGTTCAGGTGGTAGTCAAACAGAGGTTGAGCAGTTTGACCTCTACCTGACTACCACCAATTCCATTATAATTAAGTTTTCGACGGAGAGAAGCACGGCTGTGCCATGGGCATCACCAGGATCTCCACTAGAGGTCTCCACTAGAGGTCATTGGCTAAGAAGTAGAGCTTCCAGCCCACACAACAGAGATGATTAACTGGAGTATGTCCTGCTGGGGTGGAGGGGATTCAAACAGAAAAAGGAGCAGGTAAGAGTCAGATTTCATGGGGAGGGTCAGAAAAGGCAGCTGGAAGCATTGACTGGCACAAAAAGAGATTGTGTGTGTGGGTGGGTGGGAAAGAGAGTGGACAAACAAGCGAACATGGTGAAAACAAGAAAAGAAGGAGAAAAGTCAGGTCCAGAGATGGACAAGATTTACAGAGAACCATTTTAGATTTGAAAAGTCTGCCAGCATTACATTAACTTTAGTGATAATAGGGTCAGGCATTGTGGTAAACAACGTCCACTTTGATACAGCCGCAGCTCCTTCTTGATGAATTGTGTTTGTTAGTGGGGCCTTGTGCTGAATGTCTGTGACACAGCCAATATGTTTCAAAGATTCAATGGGCAAAGGAAGGGACAGTGCATGTCCCTGGATATTGTGTGGCAGCGTTAGATTTGTGCTGACGTTCAGAGAGACCGTCAATATCAGGCCAGTCTGCTCAGGGAATGTTTGAGTCTCCTGTTGAATGATGTTTTCTTGCTTGATCTGTGACTTGCAGCAAAGACATAACAATTGTCATAGCATGTTAGAGATTTTCCCGCTGCGTCGCAATGCAGTTTCAAGGACACATACACTGATCTTCTGCGAGAATTTAAGTCTGTGTTCAGAATTAATGGAAAGACCTGAGAAAGGAAACATGTATGTGTCTCAGAGAGGGAGCTAAGGTTAGCACATTACCTCTTTAAGACATGGCCAAATTACCTAATTTGTAGTCATCAATAAACGTTTTACACATTTTGTAAAGATAGATTTTCCTCTATGCATGAAGAAGTATTTGTATCACGTATTATATGAATTAGGTATAATAATGTGCTTAATGATCATTACCAACATCAGCACATTTAAATGTTAAACTTTTGCAAGGGTAGAGATGAAATCCTACTTCATTAGTTTGAGAGAAAGTGCTTTGAATACGTTTGTACTGTTAGTATCTTAGCAGTTGTGTGGTATACTGTATATTTACCAATATCCATTAAAATGACAGAAATATTTGGACAGTTAAAAATGTTTCTGTAGACTCAGAGATATAGGACTTTTCAACATGAAATAAAATAATACACACAAGCATTAGTGTGAATATTGTTGGCTGTGGCTAAGGAGATAGAACTTGCCATCCACTAACCACAGGATGGGTAGGTCAATCTCACTCACCCAAAAAAGTGTCCTTGGGCAAGATACTGAAGCCCAAATTGACCCTGACGGCTGTGCTGGCAGTGTATGAGTTATGCAGGGACACACACACACAAAGATGTCCTGTACAATATGTGTGAATGGTTGAACTGAATGGCAAAACTACTTTAAAGCACTATAGTCAAGACCAGACAAGCGCAGACCATTTACTACATTAAGGTGCCAGATCTCAGTTTTACATCAGTATAGAAAGAACTGTGTGGGAGATATTGCCTTTCAATGTTAGCAGTGTTTGTGCACTAACCCTTCATAAGAGATTCAACTTGTCAACATAGCAGACTGATGGTTTTTGCTTCAGACGTTACCTTTGTGTTGATTTGGTTTGGTTTGGTGGTGGTACATAACCTTACCTCATGTACATCAGCATTAAAATCATATATATACATAGATTAGATTATGTTTCCTCCTGCATATACCTCTGTCAGCTGGAAACTAACACCAAGAAAGGATCAACTCATTTGAATCCCTGAAAGATGGCTCTGATCCCTCTGACACCTTGTCATTTTAGACACATGTAGCTGCCACTCTAGCTAGTGGCTTCCTTTAGTGATATGAAGGAGAACGTTTGATGAGATGGTTGATCATCTGAAATTATTCACTGTGCCCAGAGGAAAGAGGAGAAGTAGACTTACCTCTTTCTTTATATATAATATTGACTTTTTTTTATGTGTAATCACTGAATTGGCAGGAATCAGGTGTCTGACATGAACTTTAACTAAGATCACTTGCATGACAAGCTGGTTTGTAATAATCCTCCATGGTTCTTTTCATCATTAAACACTGTAGGTCATTAGATCCAAGATTATGCCTACAGGGCGGCACAATATGGCACGACTTGTAATTCCTCAATAAGCAGAAATGCTAATGTGACCCCATACATACAACCGAGAAGCATTAGATGCTATTTTAACCACAGCTTGATGGGTGTGACAGAATATCTGTCTGTGATGTTGTTGCCAGGTTACAGAGCAGGAAGCAGGAGGAGGCCGGAAATCAAGATTTTACCATTCTCTGAAACCCCCATCAAAAGAAACAGATTGTAAAACTTGTGTATTAAACCGATTATTCACATTCTGAAAGTATTGGAGACAGTTAATATAAAGGGTACTGCAAAAGTCCTCAAGACCTTATTAGTGTTTTAAAAACCAGGCCTTGTCCTTATTATTTCCACTCGAGTTATGCTTGTTTTTGTGGTTACATATTTATGAGCATTCAGAATTTCAGATTTCTGTCATTTTGATTTGATCATATCATCGCTGTAGTAGTACACACATTTCGTGCGGCTGTTTAATAAAAAGCTCTCTCTCCATTCAATGTGTGTGTTCACACTGACATGACGTCAGTCCTTAGGAATTGGGACACAGCTCTCTTCGTCATCAGCAGCCAGCCAACGTTATTACAGTGACAAACACTTTCAACTAACAACCCTTATCAACCAACATTGGAACAATGAAACATCTGACAACTGCAGGAAAGACGGGACACGTGTTTTAACTACAGAGAGAGCGAGTCTGTCGTCTAACCAGACAGTGGGTGCCAGTCTTCCCCATTCCCCAGGCCTGGAATTATCAGTGCTAAGATTTTTCTTTAGAGG
This sequence comes from Platichthys flesus, assembly GCF_949316205.1. NCBI lineage: Eukaryota > Metazoa > Chordata > Actinopteri > Pleuronectiformes > Pleuronectidae > Platichthys > Platichthys flesus. The sequence goes on from NC_084954.1 coordinate 18,886,846, forward strand.
TATTCCCTCCTATACATAATAACATTTTGTTTATCCCTGATTTCATTATATTGCATTAGATATGTTGGAGCTACCAGATAATTAGCTGACCTGTTAATACTGCTTTTATTAGGTAATTTAAAGTGACAGTTCTTTTAAATAGAAACAAAGGGATTTATCTCCGAGTCTTTCGTTGAAGATGAAACAAGGCGATATATACTATCGAACAGGATATGCCTTTGTCAGTCATTATGTATGTGGGTGTGTGTGTGTTTGGCACATAATTCATCCTTAAATCTGTTTGCTAGGAGGTTTGTAAAAAGAGTGATGAGGAGCCCTACACTGGCAGTAGCTTTGTCAGAGCCAGGAGCAGAGCAGTAGAATTGTTTTTTCTGCAGTCCTGTTATATTGACTTACACATCGGCGTGATAAACATAAGATCAAAATAAATTATTCCATTGCCTGCCTGTTTAACTTAATGTAGAATTTTCACTCCAAAAAGTGTTTGGGTTCCTGTGCCCCTAAAACAGATTTTAAGTCAGTCGGTGCAGGAAAACTACAGTATTATCTGCTCTATTCTCAGCCCTTATTCATAGAGGAGGTTTTGAAACTTGCTCTCTCATGAATGTTTAATTTGTGGATGAAATATCAAACCAGCCAACTCGTTATACCTTCCTCTCACTCTCACGCACACACCATGTTTTCCTTTGGGTCGTCGTGGTAGTCTGTTACAATGGTAAGATACACAGGTAACATGACGTTCCCACTGGTCTCACCTTCTCTTTTCTCTAGACATAAAACCCATTTGTCTTAATTTCTTGTATCAGCTATGGCGTCCATGTTCGATACTCTTTTTGGTGATACAATCGTAAACAGAAAATGGCTGCTCCATGCAGAGCCCGTAGCTTAGTCCGACTATGTGACGAGAGTAGATTAAACTGTCCAGACGGACGATTTGGTGTCAAAGCGAAGAACAAAACGCCTACTATGCAAGATTTCTGATTTTATTCCAAATGTAAGAGAGCGGGAGAAAGAGCACAATGCACACAGCTCTACAATGACGCTTGAAAAGTAAATTAAGATCTTGCCTGGGTGCTTTCATGATCTATGGAAACAAACCTCTCAGTGTATAACGGCAACCATTATCTGATCCCATCCTCACGATTCTTGGCTACATGTTGGGCCTTCACAATACTTCAGCCTGAGGTTTGTTTTGAGCAATCTTTTGTGGCTTTCTTCCGTAAAGTCACTGTGGTGTTTTTTTATGATAATGGCGTAGGTGGTAGAAGAGGTTACTGGTGTTTTGAGTCTGTTGTCAGGACAGCTCTGTGGCATGATCTGGAAGTTTAGTTTTCTGTTCCATGCAAGACTTTTAAAACCAGAAGCACGTCCATGAAAAAAAAAAAACAGGCCTTGTTACAGATCCCGTACCATTTTCCAGGACATTACTTTCTCTATAGGAGGAGCACTTGCATTTTTGTTTTTTTGTTTTTTAACGTTATGGCTGAATCATAGCTAGAAAACGCTTATGACGACGAGACTGTGAAAAAACCTATGCTATCTTTAACAACTTAATCCAACCTGCTAATAAATTCATATCATAGAGGTGGTGATAAAGTTGTCAATATGTCCATTAATATATGTTGTATGCTATATCAGTACTCCTGTAATCATAATTCTGAAAAGGAGTGAGTTCCATCGCTGTAAGTGTTTGTTACCTCTGCACAGAAGGTCATGTTTTTATTGGCGTTTGTTGCTTAGTTGGATTCCTCAAATCTAATACTTGGACTAGACCTTGACAGAATGGCAAGACTTAGACATGGCAGAATAGATCTCTAGCCATGGTATAAGTATGCGCTCCGAGTTTCCTTCAAGTTCAAAATATTTCTCATGGTATTTGAATACTCATTCAAAGAACAATGAAGAATGTAAAACAATTGTTCATTGGGAACAACATGATGCAGGAATCTTACAGTCTTACACTGGATTCCTCTCCAGACATTCTACATTAATTGAATCTTTGCAGTCCTTGTTTGCAGTGTAACCATGGACGTTCATAGCTAACGATGGGTTACTTTGAATTTTTCAAAAACTAAATAATGTGATTCTCTTGGCAAGCTCTGGAGGAAAAAGTACTCGATTTGTAGAAGTTGATTTGTAACGGCACTTGGAGATCATCATAGATAATGAATTAAAATAAGTGTTTCATGCCTCTGTGTTCAGATCTGTCTCACTTTGATCCATGACTCTGAGAAGTAGCTTAGTACCGTAATTGACTCCATGAGCTGTGTCACAGCCTCTGCTGCTGCTGCCGCTGCTGCTGTTGACTGTTTGCAAGCAGCCAAGTTAGTGGGATGAACGCAACTGCTGTCCGTTGTTTTCAGAGCTCCGGCATTCACCTGTCTCTTTGATTTCTCCTGGTGTCTTTGGCTCACATCTGTCTCTCAGTGGAAAACTCTGCTCCAAGGCTTTGTCCTAGCCGTAGTCCCACATTAACATACCACAGATGAAGGGTCATGCAGAAGCCACTATCATTATGTGATGGATAGGAAAGAGTATAATCCCTGACTCTTTGGTGCTGCTAGAACCTAGATTCATTTGAGGAGAACAGTTTTTCTGCAAAAGCTTTGTTTTTCTGCAATAGTAAATGCATAAGTTCATATTGGGCCATGCCCAACAGACATATGCATAGAGGTAGGTTACATAATTTATCATATTAGCTTCCATCAATAAATCAGACCCCCTGTGCCAAAAACTATTTTGCAGGGCCTCGCAAATGAGATACCCCAGTGAATGATTTATTATAATACATTATTTGTGAATACCGGGCTGTCTCCTATGTTAACAGGTGTTGCTGTGCGTTTCAGAGCTCAACTGTGTAGAAGATCTTCAAAGAAAAAAAGTGGCATCAGTGTACAACAGTAAAGTCATTTTCTCTAATGAGCATCAGTGAGGCCCAGTTGACATCTTCATTGTCACAATGCAGCCCTTTCTTCTCCTGGATAATGGGTTCCGACTGCAGCCTTATGATCCATCTCTTTGATAAAATCATTTGGTTTTCGCCTTGAGAGACAAAACAGTGCTTGATCTCATTCTGAATCCCGGGTACACATGTCAAATGGAAGTACATTACCTACGGGAGCCTCTCAAGTGCTGTCAGAGGGCATTCTTGTGGTGGTATTTCAGGGGCTGGTGTTTGGCATCGCTGGTAGTTCATCATATGTTGTGAGACTCTCAGTTCATTTCAGGGTTTTCTGAATTTGTGTTTCTTTTATAAGGGCTACATCAAAAGCAAAAATACAATATACAGTATATGTGAAACTACTGTACTTATACTCTGTTAGACTCGATCAAATGTTTTAGCTCTAAAATGTATTCCTGATTATATTTTGTATAATTTTATGGCTGATTATTATTACTAGATAAGTTTCGGTTGTAAACACACTTTTGATTGTGTGTGTACTAAACATTGTGTGCGTAGCCTTTTATAAACAGTCTTTATAAATGCAAAACGCAATAGAAATTCGATGTTTTTCAGAATATGAAACTTAATTATTAATTATTGTTCATGTGTTTGGTTAACATAGAAGTTTGAATGATTTACTTAACTGATGATATTATTTTTTTCATACATTGCATGTCGGCTATTTCAGCGTTGTGTCAAGCAATCAACACAATCTTCGGCACAATTCACAACTTTTCAAAGGAAAAGCTCTGTATTTTAGATCAATATAAAGCATTACAACAAGAAAACAAATGGGCTTTTAATTTGATGAGAAATTGATTCTATGAATGTTGCGTCGAGATGGAGCTCAGCAGTCTGTTTCCATCTGCTGATATATAGATATGATAAAATCTAAATAATCAAATTTATCTGGCAGAGATTTTTGAACTGCTGTTTGACCTAGTTTCCAACCATTGCTTTATTTGATCCGAGGATGTAGAGGAAGACATCTTCAACTCGCTCCACAGACTGAACCCCCCCCCCCCCCCCCCCCCCACGACTGCTAGAGAGCTCTGCATGGCTGCTTATTAAGTTTCAATTAATATTAACACTTTTGTCCAAATCACATAAAAACCAGGTACTGCACTTTCCCTGGCTATTTATAATGGATATGCTAAGTGTGAAGCCGATGACAGGATTGTTCACGAGATACAATATTTGTTCCACATATAGATTGAAAAACAAAAAGACAGACGAACATTTGTGGTATTAGAAGATAGATATGCAGATGGTAACATCCTGTTGTTGTTTTTCAAAATGTGTTATTCCATGGCAACTCTTCAAGAGCCTGAAGTGAGTTTGATGAGAATGTGCATTATTAGTGTCCATTATTCAGCTTTTTCTTGTTTTTTTGTTGGGGCTGCACTCTGACTTTATAAGCTGCATCCTACAGTTGAAGCAAAATCCCTGCTTATTTTCAGGAAAAGATTTATGCCACAAAAAAAAATGTAGCAACATCTTATGACAAACGTGGAAAGCCTCTTATAAACAATCCCAATTTAATGCTACAACAAGTGTTGTGGGTGGCACATTAGCATGAACCCTTTAAATCTGACTACTGTGTTTAACCCTGGCTAACGTTGTCATTAGCTAGTCATTAAAATGAAACTAGGGGAATTTTGACACCTCTATCAATGTAGATGAGACCTTTATGAATTATTTAGTGTCACCACAATCACAACTGTATGATTGTTAAAGTGGTTTCACCTCTGGTTCTTCAGGTGAAAAGTGTGTGTGTGTGTGTGTGTGTGTGTGTGAATGTGTTTGTGTGTGTGTATGTGTGTGTGTGTGGGCTTGCTTTCTATTGGGAGGGGGTTGGCGAGGGACGTGTCTGCAATTCTGTGAAGGTCTTAATGAAAGTCGGAGTGCTTAGTGGACATGAGGGTTCCTCTGATGGAAATCAATGCCGTCTTTCGTAGCGGAGAGAGAGCAGCCGATACAAGGCCTCAGCTGCCTGATGTGGTGCTGGCGGCAGACTCTGACGAGCATTTAATGATGCGTCACTAGGCCGGACAGGTAATCAATTTATTTAGTATGTATCCCAAGGTAAATCTTTAATTAATTGTTAAAAAGAAGAGGACCATTCTGATGGTGGAGGCCAAGAAGGATGAAAGTCCAGCTGTGTAAACAGTGCGTTTCCTCATTTCCCTGCTAATTAGCTGTAAGTGCTCGATACTTTGTATGCGACCAACATATTAGAAATGTCTCCTCAGCTGGCAAGTGTTTGAGTATCCTTCTGAATTCAGCTCAGACCACCGGCTTCCAGGCTTAACAGCTACAGATCCTCGACCTATGCACTTGCTCTGCTTTGTCTCTTCATGGGTAATTGTCTACATTTCTGGATCATTGTGCTGTCATGAAACTAACCCCACCTGCACCACATACATCATGTACAGTATTGTCACCAACAAAAGGGTAGCTCTTCTACTTTGAGCTTGCACCGTGTGTCTCTACTTTCTGCTTTAGTATATTTGTAAGGATCATGCCCCTATTTGAAATTATTCTTTTGAATCCAAAAAGAGCCGGATGTAGAGGACTCAGGGAGATCCGGAGTATGTTCATGCATAGCCGTGTTAACGTGACAGGTTGAGTCAAGCATCATTGATTAATCCACTTGACATCTGAAGGAGTTCAGATTGTGGGTGGAACAGAATTAGACTGTTTGCTTTGGTGATTCGTACATGAATTACTGACTGTGGACAAGGGGATACTGTAAGTGTGTGTGATGCACTTATATTTGTGGGGTTGAAACATGTTTTCCTTGAGTAGATTTTGAACAAGCTAATTACAGCTAGGATTTTCAGCGGGACACAAATGAAATACAATGCTAAATTATTGAAAGCTGCGGTAAAATTGACATATTTCTTCAGGGTTGTGTGGACATGTTAATGGTTGGATTTAAAAGTTTAAAGAGATACTGCGAGATTAAATGGGTTTGTTGAGCTGTAAACTAAATGGTCTGACGGTTTTTTGGTGAATTACTTCAATGCAGGTTAGAATATTATATTTAAGACATTTATACAAAAATCGACATTTATGGGTTGAGCATCGCTCATAACTAGACCCAGTGTTTCAAATCGTTTTGTACCTTGCAGATGTTAGTAAGTCAACCATTTACCGGCTTTCTGAGTGGAGTTTAGGAGGTCAGCTATATATGGTGGTGCTAGGGCTCACCATATGTATGCATTGGTCCTAAGTTATTTAACTTTCATTCATTGCCAGACATGTTGTGTTGTGTTTTATGAAATTTTCATAGCCCATCAAACAGTTTTACTAAGATGTCAACATGTTGCATTTCAGAAAATAGAAACCTTGCTTTGCTCAACATATGTAAACAATATCCTGATAAGGCTTTTGGTTGGAAGAATTTCAAAGAATCTTGAATCAGCTTGTGAAAACAAATTTTAATTAGCTTTACTTTTACGTCATATTCATTACCACAGTCAGACATGACCTCAGGGCTGCATCAAATTATGACTTTCATTAAGGATTTTCCTTGCTACAAATCTCTCTAACAAACAACTATTTGTTTTGTCTGTAAAATATCAGAACATTGAAAAAAAAAAAAGTTCATTGTAATTTACCACAACACTAGATAATCTATTTAGTTCAGTAGTTTTAATTGACGAGCAGTTTCCGTTTCAGAGATCCTCATACTTTAATGACAAAGACTAAATGTAACATCCTTGCAGTGAGAAGCCTGCTCTAAGGAATATTCATGGATCTCGATGAACAGCATTATGCATATGGGCGTGTGTGATTTGATTGAATTGAAGGGGACCGTTGGGCTTTAGGGGAGATACGTATGTGCTCTTCTGACTGACAAACTAGTTTTCTATTACTTGTCTTGGACAAAGAATTTGGTATCATCAAGGATAAAATTCTGCTAAAATATGAGGACTTCTATATTTATATATAGACTATTCCTTTAAGAATATGAATGTTGCTATTTTTCTTGCAAAATAAATAAAACTGTCATTTAATGGTGTAGCTGTAACTCATCATTATGTTCATGTAAGGCTGTGTCAGCTTTATTTTACATCTGCTTTCTCCATGACCTTTAGTTCTTCAAATGTGAGCTGAGGACTAGAGCCACAGCTAACTCAGCAGTGTGATAAAGAACCTTAGTTGTTTTCCTTCTCAGTCGCTTCCTCTAACTCCTGTGGGTCCCTCTGATGTGTTTCCAGGCCAGCAACAGAGGATAGTTAATCACCCTTACACGTTTTGAATCTTACCCAGGTGTCTCCTTTCAGTTGGACCTATCCAACATAGCATGTCTGGATGAAATCCAGTGAACTAGCTTAGCTGGCTCCTTTTTGAATTTAGAGATGGTTCTGCTGCGAGCTCAATGCAGCTGTGATCTCCTCATCCTAGCCTATACGACTGAGCTAATACAATTATAAGAGACACCTCTATTTGATTTGAGAGCTTGTTTCCATACATGAGGTTTGGAACATGGATCATAGTTTTGTATTCAGAGTCAGTGCCCTGTTTATTGCAATAGTACATTGTCTTTACAACTACTGGCACAATACCAGTTATTGACATATGAAAAAAGAAAAAACGAGGAAAAGAGAAAAGAATTTCGGGAACTGCTAGCCGTGCTACTACAATCCCTGCCTCAGGCATTCTTGACCTATTCATAGAATACAGGGAAAAGTCACCTTATATGAGGGCATATTGCCAACCTGCCCCGTAAACAGCCACAAATACCACTCCTCTGAAAATGACTCAGGCAGCCAACTTCTCCATCCTCAGTTGTCAGTCAGTCAGAAAGCTAGCCACATCTTCCGATAGCTATAAGTCAGCCGGACAGCTCCAGCTAGGCCATCATTTATGGGGAGGTGCAGGAGTTGTAACCACCCTAATAATAAATACTGGCCAGTAAAAAACCCACCTCAATAATCATACTGTCACTCTGAATAAAAACGAATTGGCTGTTAAAAAACATAACTGAGTGTTTGGTAATCTTGTATCAATTTAATTTACAGCACCAACAAATAATAACTTTAACCCTGATTTTATTGTTGCTATTCTTGTCACAGGCAAGTTTTTATTCTTTGGTGAGTATGACATATAAAGATATTTCTTAGGTTTATCAAGGGATTATTAATAATAATAATTTGAGTATTTGACCATGCCATTTGAGCTCGTCCCCTCCAGTGTTAAAAAAAATGTAAGGCTTTGTCAGGTATATTTTACATCTGCTTTCTCCATGACCTTTTGTTCTTCAAATGTGAGCTGAGGACTACAACCAAAGCCAACTCATCGGTGTGATAAAGAACCTTAGTTGTTTTCCTTCCCAGTTCTCTGGAGCTCTCATATCAGCCAGCTATCTTAAACAGCATCCAACAAGCTCCTTTGTATGGACTAAACTCTTCATACATGGCCATAATCCGGGAAAAGAAGGGGAATGAGCATGCACTGGTGTCCACATTTAAAACAGCTGAGGCTCACCCAAGTCATGACCATTTTTTCCCACTCAAACCTGTCGTAAGGACCCCCAGGGCACTTTCCTGATTTCATTGGCTCGGCCCTTCCAACAATCTAATTAAACACAGCTCAGTTGTAGGCCGGAGCAAGAAGTAATTAATAGTTTAACATAGATACATTTTCTTGTGCTTCAGTTTTAAAGGTTATGTTTATTTTTCATTCCTTGGTACTTGTCTGTGATAAATCTTTTATATTATCCTAATCTATTTTTGGTCAAGTCCTTCTTTTTCATTTTACCTGGGACATGGGGATTTGATGCCACGATATTCTCCCACTTCATAATAAACACACTGACATTGTGCTTGACCCTTTCTCCATCCTGTTCTGAGCCTATCTGTAAAGACTTTCAATGACTCAAGGTGTCAGTGGTTTTTTTTGGTATTTCTCCTCACAATTTTTTTTAATACTTGAAACAGACAGACATCCTTTTGTAAGGTTACAGGTTAAATGATTTTATATTGAAAATTTAAACAATTCAGTAGATTGCTGGCTTCTTGCTCCCTCTGGCGTCTGGTTGTTTGGTACATGTAGAAGGACCAGAGCATTGTAAGTAGGACTGGGCGATATGGCCTGTAACAAATAACGCTATAATTTTAGGCAATCTCTAGATACACAATATATGCCTCTCTCCCTCTCTCCCTCTCTCTCTTCTCATGCATGAGAAGAGAGAACCGATATAAAGTAATCTTATTCATCGCATGTGGTAAAAGCCACGATACATTGAGTATATTGGATATATTGCACACTCCTAATTGTAAGTAGCATAAAACTGACAGGTTTCAGTTGTGTGTATTTGTGCTGACATCTTGCACAGATATTTCTGCTGTGGTAAAATGGCCATGATAGGGCTTCATCATTATCACATTATTTGGGTGTTCTGGTGCAAGTGACTGATTCCCTCGGGATGTTCAGTCTAAACTGGTTCTGTATTTTAGGGGCACGGAGCCTTTAATTGGTACTTAAAGAGACCAAGTCCTTGTTCTGCACTCCGTGTAAGTGTTTGAGCTTGGGACTCATCACTAGCGATGTTACATTCAAATGATCAGATTTATTTCAATGGCGATTTGGTACAAACAAAGGGAACCGAGTCGACCTTGAGCTGGTTTTGTCCCTGCCTGCCTAAATCCTCTCCCCTTTGTTTGGAAAGTGAGAACCATTCAGTCACAAGAGGTTGTTGTTTTTGTACTAAGTGCCAAATGCCAATATTGTAGCAACATTTGGATTCATTTGTCAATAAAGCACAGAGCAATACTTGCAAATGAAAGATAACATTTAAAACATGGTCAACAAAAAATCTTAGTCTTAATGCTTAAAAATGGTGGAATGGTGGAATGGTGTAACGGCATCACTCAGTCAATCAGGAACAGACGCTCATCTTGAAGGGGCTGGCCTCCAGCCATAAGAACTAACGGAACAGGGCCATAAGATCCCTTTCAAGTAATTCCCATCTGTACTTACACACAAGCTCCTACACACAAGCACGCACACATTCCTACTTACAAACATTCATTGAATAACCACTAAAATGTATTCATGTATAATAAGCTAATACTTGGTGTTTAAAATAAGCATTTGTCGTACAAAATTCAGATATGGATAAGGGCCCTTGAAAATAATAGAAAAAAATCTTCTGCCGTTCGTCTGCTGTTTATGTCAGTGGAAGTCATGCGTAGGAAGAATAAACCTTAAATACCATGTGTTCTTCTTTGACAGGAACTACAACATGTTCTGTTTAGTAGCGAAAGGCAGCGTTTACGATCAATCGCTCTTTAAGGCTCATTTGAAATGACTTTAGGATTTATGCAGGACTCTCCTTCCCAGACAGTGGTGTATTAGTGTGTGACTTTGTTCTAATTATCCATAGACTAAGGACAAGGTGAGATAGATACTGTCTGGGTGTGTGTGTGGGTGTGTGTTTGGAAAGGTGGGAAAGTTTGGGATAGAAGAAAGTATAAGAGAAAGTTGTTGCATCTATTTTACATCAGACCCGTGTTCGATCTTGAGATAATTGGTCTCTGAGTGCAGAAGGTGAGTTTAGAGCCAGTACCCATAAGTACTCCACGGCCAATGGGAAAAGAGTCTGTCAAAAAACCTGAGTACACCTGCTGCTTTTGTGTGAAAGTGGTTTTGGTGCAAAACCTGCAGTGGGCTGGGCTTTGCAATGTAATGAGTGATGAGTGGTTTCAAGCTGTCAGATGAGACAACAGTAACATGGCAATAAGGGAAGATACAGTTGAGTGGATTTGGACTAACAAATAAATGGAACCTCCGCTCGGAGGCTGACGCAGCAGCAACCAGTCTACCCCCCCAAAAAACAGCACAGAGTAACCTTTATTTAATTGAATCCCTAAACATTTCAATAATGTTTTTTCACAGGTGAATCTTTGGCAGGCAGGACTGCTGCTGGCATTCCTAGAGGGTACTGGAACTTCTCCTGGGTGGCAGAAGATGACCTGAGCTTCCCAAACATTGCCCAGCCGCTGTCAGGTGAGTTGGACACTGTCAGCCCAGCTCAGACATATGGACAGGCCCTGACACCTCTCTCCTCAAAAATCCTTTATTCCAAATGACCATGGCACCTGGCATCAGATCTCCATCAGAACACATGAATGTCTCTTTCTCACGTGTCCTCTGCCATCAACCATGCAACCATCACACAAAACTTGGTTCCTGTTCATCATTCTAAACATGTATTTGAAAAAAAACAATAAATGAATCTCCTTACTCAATATTTAAATGAATACATTTAATATAAACTGGACAAGGACATTTCTACAATGAATGGAGTGTGGTCTCAGAGTCTCCGACCCCACTGTACTTCAGTGTCATGTTGTTAAAAACATTGACATTATTTTAAAACTGGGATGTTAGAAATATAAGCACAGAAGTCATAAGTATTTGAAGATGACTGATAACTTTACCTACAGACTGTGGATAATAAATTAAATTAAATGATTAATTAATTATTTCCAAAATTGTGGCTGGAGTTTTACAAAACCATGGCAACTTCTTAAACATTATTTTCTGTCTTTAAATCAAAGAAGTCGAAGAATCTATTTGAAAGAAATCATGAAACGGTTTACTGTATTTTAAAATCAACCCTCAATGACTTAATGCCGGAACAGATTGCAAATTAAATCAACTTTAAATAGTACCTTGGATTGTCCATGTCGCCATGGATCCTGACAAATGAAATCCTTTGTAAAAGCCATTTTCATGTTAAGAACAGACATGACATTATTGAGTCACAGTTCAATAATCTGAGCCACCAGTTTATGAGGTTTGCCCTTTATTCACGTGGATCAATTTCTGGTTCAGTCTTAGTTCAGCCATATTTTGCAAACAGTAATCAAGCTGCTATGCTTTGGCGTTATCTTCCATGAGCTTAAGATGTCTAAATCATACATGCAAAAACAGGCTCTTAGGGGACCCATGTATTTTTGATTAGGAAGAAAACATGACTTTAGTCTTCGGTCCAAGTCGTTTTCTGCTCCACATCAACAACAAACAACACCAGCTTCAAAGTCCAAAATAGACCAGCAGCTGTGCACAAATCTTTTTGTAAATATAATGTTGAAGTACGGACACAACTGCAGCTTCACAAGTACTTTATCTAAAACCGAGCTAATGCATAGATTGTGACTCATCAGTGAGTAGAAGATAAAAGTTGTGTATGTTATGCAGTGGAGGGAAAAGGGCAATGGGGTCTCAAGCTGACACGGCTGACGTGTTAAAAGAAGTGAAATCTGACGAGCAGAGCCCTCGGTATGAGCATCTGCAAGTGCATCTGTGTCACGTCACTCAGAGGCAGCAGCTCCAGCATTAATCTTTTTCTTTCTCCTGCTTGCTAACCTCTTGGAGGGTGGCAGGTCGTCCTGTAAATAATGATTCAAAGTCCTGCATGCACCAAACTGTCACTCAACTGTTTATGAAAGAACAACTGTCCGTGAATGCTTGGGACCATGCTCCAGCTGCCTGTGGCTTTGACAGCCTGCAGTGGACCAGGCTGTGATTGGTGTCAATTAGACAACTGATCACTCAACTGTTTTTGAGTGAATCAATCAGTCATGCACACAGCCGACTACATTTTTCTATTATTTTGTTCGATGAGAGCTCTGACCTCTAGCATGTTTGCCAACCAGAGGATGAGTTTGTTCTCTAGTGAACCGAGCGTGACGTAGCTGGAGCAGGAACAATCACATCTGGTTAGTAAAAGCCAGATGAGTACAGATGCTCCAAAGGACTAATAGCACAGTGATTATCACAAACTTGTAGACTGGTAGACCCAATGTTGAGAACTAGTGTTGTACTTATTCTTTATCGTTCTTATTATTGCAGGTGTGTGTCTATTTATAAGAAGCTTTTAATCTAATGTTGCATCTACAACTGTAGATACACAAACAGAAACTCAAGCAAAACATAAAAATATATATACAACATCATCATATATATATTATATATATACATACAAAATCAGGATAATGCGGTTAGTTTTTTATTATTAAGATATTATTAAGATAATAACCTCCGTATTAAAGCGTTTTAATACGGAGGTTATTTTATTTACTACAAATATTGGTTAATTGTATATACAATGGCTTTGACCTGTTAGAGAGAGAGCTGCTCGTGCCATTTCAAACTACATCTTTCCACCTTATTATTAATCCTAAAATACTGTTTCTCATCCAGCATAACTACTCAAAGCTTAGAGAGCCATACATATGCTGGATGTAAATCAGCAGAGTTCCATATTGCAGGGGCTTTAGGAGTTTGGATGGTGCGGCATTATGTTCCAGAGGAGAGCTTCAGAGGACACAAAGAAAAAGATTTGGAAGAGGACGGGTCACAACAACCTAGCGCGGTGAACATGGCTTTAGGCTGCAGTGATAGATCTCAGCTGTCCCAACAGCATCTGCTGTCCGCTGGCATTTATTACCTACCATAAAAGCCAAAACAGACTGACTGGACACTTGCCACCAGCTGCCCTCACACTCTCCCTTCCTCCTGCTTCTCCTCTTCCCTCAGCAGTCTTTAGCTGCTGGGGCTACAGGGTGTGATAACGTCCTTTTTTGCATTTCAGTGCAGGTAGACTTCATTGACATTACTCTTTGTCAGTAATGTCAGAGCCTCCCGACCCGAAATCTCTTCGACCTACAGCTACACCGTTTTCTTCCCTTAGGGGGTAGCAGCTGGGCAGTTTAGTGAAACCTTTCCAATGAGCCATCTTCCCCTCATCTCCAGACCTTTTTACTGAACTAGATGGATTGTCCTGGTTCAGCTGTGGCTGCCAGCTGTAACATAGGCACTCAGATGGATGCTAGCCACTTGAGGAGTTGCCGTGCTGTACAATAGAACATCTGCCTCACTCAGCTGGTAGTGCTGTTTTTGTGTAATGAGACAAAGCGGTGGAATAAAACACATTTGCAATGGCAGGAGGTATAAAAGATAGAGCAGCGGTGTAGGTGCTTAAATATGGAATCCTCCTAGAGTTGCATCATTCAGCCCTTCCAACCCCACCAGTCTGCACACATTTTTCCATTCCCACAGCCTTTTATTGTTGTGTAGGAGGTTTAACTCAAGGTCCAGTTAGCACTTGTATGCTTGAGAGACTAGTTTTAAAAACAACCCCCAAAAAATGCGCATTCAAATAGTTTTTGATATTTTTCAGTATTCATACACTGGATGTCAATGAGATTTCAGATCAGATTCCAGAATAAAGCAAACACCTAATGTTATCACAACTAAGAGTCACCAAAAATCGAAGTACCACCGCAGAAAAGATCTTTTCACCATTTATTAATTTCTTATTTACATTCTTCAAACACCAAGGTGCCATTAATGTCACAGTTTTAGTTTCACACATTGAGTTTTCCATTCAAGACTAAACTAGTTATTATTGGATATTGATACTCATTATTCGCAGAAACGTCTGCTCATTGTTGATTGAATCTAAGCTAAGTTGTTAATGTGATAAAGCTCCAACAAACAAACTCAACGATGGAAATATTGTTAAAAAAAATGTGGCACAAACTCTTTTCCAGGTGGCAGTCAATTTCTGCGTATACCGCTGAATTCAGTAAGTCACAGATGCCTCTGAAGTATTTCATTTGTTTAAAGACGCTCTGGATTGATGCACCAATTAAAAAAAAAATACAAATTCAGACAAGGACATCTGTTTTGGATGGAAATTCAATTCAAACATTAATGGAATTTGCAGACAGTTTTTCTCTACCAACAGTCTACCAAGTTGTTATTGACTGAAAAAGTCGAGAAATCTCCAACTGTTTTAATGATTTTGAACAATTTTTTTTTAACATACTGTAAGTCAAAGGGCGTCTTATGGTTTGGGCTTTTCAGCATTTCCTCTAATATTTTGAAGGCCTTAGAGGGACTGTTGTGAAGAATTTATCTTGACTTCCTGCCAGCATGCCGCCTTTATAGTAATGATAGAGTGCAGGCTAAGGATAAAGTGAAGGAACAAGTTTGCATGGAATGATGAGTCGGACATTTTACTTTAATCCCTTAATCTAGAATCAGAAAATGGTGCAGTTGAGCTTAAAAATGCTGATTAGCAAACTATTCACTCCACAATATTTATGGACATTTTATAATTTTTCCTGTTAATAAACCAATCACTTTTAATGATGTTCAAAACCACCCTTTATCTCAAGCCCAGGGAAAACAGTACAGATATAATTGCTTAGCAGGATGAAAAAACAGCATCAACTCATATTGTGTATAGAAAAACAAGTAATGAAATAAGCAATTCCTAATTTTATTTCCTCAACAATTCAATCTGACTCTGATGTTGTAGATGATTTCTTTACAACACCTCTCATACCTGCTGCTGTTTGTCAAAATGCACTTGCCACTCAACTGTTCATCTGTACATATTTGAAAGGACAGCTCCAGCCTCCTTTGAGAGGAAATTAATTCTCCAGGAATGTCTACGCAATAAAAAGTCAAATGGATACATAAATTAAATCACCCTGACACAAACTCATTGTAATCAGGAAATAAACATATTCATCATCTCAGTTGAGGAGTTTCACAGGGACATTTGTCAGCACAATATTTACTCTCCATCCACAAATCGTAAAATTTCGTAATTGAATCTACATGAAAAACACACCCAGCTTCTTCACATAGTTGTGCACTTCTGCAAATTGACTAGTTAATTTATACACAAAATTAAGATGGCTGCAGTTGTCTGGCATCTCAAGGTCCTTGGGCTGTGTAACGCGACACATCGCTCAATCTCTGCTCTGTTTGATGAATGAGGTCAGGGCCGAAGTGTGGCGATAGGCTCATTAACCAATCACATGTCTAGTAACACAGTCCGAACCAGTGGCAACGGTCTCCAAAGCTCTGCTTTACTTAAAGGGCTAAGTTTGACCAGTGTTTTTAGAATGAATTATTCCCTTTAACCCACCCAAGCACATTCAATGAATAGGCCACATCATTCACATGCCTTGTTTACAGTGATCTATGGTCTATTCTATTTAGATGTTATATGTAGATACAATTGTGATGAATATGCAGAACTCAGACAAAGAGATACATGTTTAAAATAATCGCTTCTATTATCATCTTAACAACAATAGCACACCCCCAAAAGTGTAGTTTCCTTACCTTTATTTGCCATCACAATCTCCTCACAATGACTGCAGATCTTTCACAAAGCTCCCTAAGCCTTGAATAAGAATGTTTATTGTATTATTGGATTTATATGAGACATCAAGTCAGTGTAATTTGGAATAGAGATACCATATATATATATATATATATATATATATATATATATATATATATAAATGAATATTCTACACAGGGATGATAAATAAGTGTACACTGCTCATTTGCCTGCCTCTTAATGATGAGGAGCAAAAGACTGAATCATTTTCTGCGAAAGTAAAGTTCACACCCGTCATGTGTATAATAATGTGTCCGGGTGCGTCCGTGTCAGTGCATGTGCATCTCTCCCTGCGAAACAGTTTTTCTTCCCCACATTAAATAATACTTATTGCACCAGCTTTGATTAGCAGTGATTAAAAGCACAATTTACCACAGTTTTATGTCTCACACAGTCGCTCAGAAACTGACAGGATCACAGCCTGCAGCTCAGACACACTGGATCCAGCATGGCAGCAAGCTGGGATCTTTTTCTGTTGTATATTCTACAAAAATAATAGCTATGTTCAATTACACTTCTGTTTATGTATTTAGTTACTCTGAGCAATTAACATCCGTAGACTGTATCGGCAACATCTTGCTGAGAGCACACAGGAAGGGTTGAGTTGTCGCTGACGGATTATTTGTTTTCCTTCAAGATTCTGTGAGACGTCTAATTTGCTGCGAGTATAATATAAAACATTTCAATAAGGCTGTGAGCTTGTTGAACTAGAGCATTGAGTTGTTGAGCAATAGATTCACACAGTGATGATTACAATCGATACTGGGTTATGTCACTGATACATTCAGATGGGATTCGAACAATCAAATGTGTTGATTTGAGAAATAAGAAATTGAAGCTTGAAATAGTATCTGACTGCTCATGGAAACTACTTAACTGACATGTAGAAAATTCAGTTTTTTGTATTTATGCGGTTACAAAATGTGACAAGGTGTCCAATGCAGTTTTAGCGTTTCTTGAGATCTGGAGTTTTGTAAAGAAATTTATGATGTATGCTGCTAGAACCAGCTGAAATAACCCTGCCCCTAATAAATTAATTTATTGTTATTCAACTAGATTACAAATATAATCACCACATTTTATGAATGAAACACTACATGTATTAACAGCGGTGGAGTCCCCAGCTCACACATAATGTAAATATGAATTTATAAGGCCAACATTATTGATTGCGATATTTTTCATTTTCTTAAGCTGTCTCTGATCGAATCCTGAAAAAAATCACATAACACAACTCATTTAAGCTGCATAACTGGTTTGCATGTTTTACAGCCAATTGCAAGTTATATCTTATTATAGCCCTATTATATATACATAAGGTTGCTAATACCAAAAGTACGATTTCTGATAAAGAAACCTGAAAAAGGCACAAATTCTTCTTTCTGGGATTTTTGCAGTCTCACAGTAAGCGTCTGATTTGATTTCAAACTGTGTTTCCAGTCATTACTCTGTGCTTGGGGACAATCAAATATTAAAACAAACGTTTTACCAGAGAGCATGTTTGCCATGACCTGCTCCTCATTAACAGCTCTCTGTCACAACATTAGGCGGCAACCAAGAATACCTTTTGACACACGCAGACAAGGAGAAAATGCACATTGTGTTGGAAATAGTTTCATGGTGTCTGCTATTGATAGCTCTTCTAGTAACTTTGATTAATTTGTGCAATGGTGTAATCCAATTCTAAATGACCCCATACGCAGCCATTTCAAAAGAGGATATCAATATATATATTCAGGATATTATTGCCTTGAAAAAACTCAAAATGAGAATGAATGGGCTGTAAAAGCCATGTACATGGTCATCAGTTCGTAGTCACTTTGCACATGCAGGAGGTGTGGGAAAAGGATGACAGAATCACAGGCTATCTCTCATCCACATTTGGCAGCACTCACAAGTGCTTAGCTCGTCAGTGGGCCAAGTGTATTTCCGCGAGCATGAATATTGCCATAATATGCGATGTCGGAAAAATGTGAGGAGACAGCTCTGAAACTTGTGGCTATGTGAGTTTCTGTCAGTTTGTAAAGTAAGCAAATGCATGTAATCAGTTTTTGAAAATATTGCCAAACATACCCATATGCAGGCCTCACCACTGACACATTTGGTTTGGAGCAGAGTTCTTTCACATATTTTGGGCACAGAATTTGTTACAGATTATGAAACAGCCAAGAAGTCACACGCTTTTTTCATCGCATCTGTTGCTCATACGTCCGTTCACAGTGTACGATATGTAGATTGACGTTAAATAAATACTTGTTTAAGAGTGCAAGGATATCAGCAGTCACTGGTGATCATTGTGCCATATCTGGTGAATGGTGTAATCCTTGCAAATTTGAACTGAAAGTCAATGTGTTTGTTTGCATTTATGTATATAAGTTGGAACAAGTGTGCTGATGTCAGCTCAGTGCAATTATAAAGCCTCTTGCAGCCGAACAAACAGAATCATTCCACTTCAGCTTCATAGACATTTATTGAAGGAAAGGAAATTAGCTTTCACCACAGCCTTGAACTTATCAATTCCTCCACATCTCATCAGCCCTCAGGGTTCCCAGTGGCAATGAGCTAAAATAATCAATGCTTTTTACGAAATGACAAGTTTTAGGCATGGAAACCATTATGCTTACTGGCACTAAGTGGTTGGGAGAGACTGCTGCCTGGATTCTGCTAAAGGCAGCTGCCTCTTCAAGCGGACAGCTTTGTAATTTAAATACAGCCTAATGGAAAGTTGATGCCACCCCATTAGATAAAACTAATTTTAAGAATTTATAAGTTCAGCAACTTCTAAGCTATAATATAATATGTTAAATATTGTAGCTTGAACTACTCTCAGTTATTGGGAAGAGATATTTGATAATGGGCAGCATGCCGTGCATGGGTTTGTACTCTCACCTCACAGATTTCCAGTTCGGCATGTCTACTGAAAATAGATCTGAATTCTGAACCACTCAATAAATACAGACATAAATTGGCACAAAAACTGAAGGGTTCAGTAAAAAATGGAGATAGGGAAAATGTAAAAAACAAAAAATAAATTTAACTGGTTACAAGTAGTAAAATCCGCTTCTCCTTGGCTTCTGCTAAAAGCAACTCCCTCCTCAAGCCTTAATTTATATATACAGCCTAATGCAATGTTGACATCTTCTCAGTTCTGCCCTACCTACAATATCTCAGACATTGCTTACCCAATTAATAGACAAAACATTACTATATAAATATATATGTGATAGCAGGCTATTAACTACAAAACTATTCTTTACACTCACTGATTACTGTAGTCTTAGTGGCTTTAATAAAAAAACACAGTGTGTCTCTCTAAACAAAAACTCTAGTTCTTGTCCTCCATCGGAGGACAAGAACTAGAGTTTTTTTAAATGAAAAGTCATTTGAAAGTTACCATGCCCTCCTAACAGTGATTTTAGGTGGCCACAGGGATGTGTCTTCGTGAAGTCTTTCCACAGGGAGGGAAGGACAGATGGAGCTAAAGATGGAGATAGAGAGAGGATGAGTGGGAGGAGAGCTGACCCTTAATTTACTCCCTGAGCAAATTCTTAGGGAGGGTTTTTTAGCATTGCAGCAGTATTACTAACTATAACACTTATCCCTGTGCTACTCAGCAGCAATTTTTCCATTCACTGTGTATCTGTATAACCCTCTTCACTCTACTCAGTAAGAAAAGGTGCACTCTGCACCAACACTTACTTTGTGGTCTAACCTAACATGATATGTTGCAACCAAACTCATAATGTTCTTCCTCTATTTGATAGCTTCTCTATCTGGCCGTTAAAGCTGTGGTAATTCAAGACTGAAACTGTACTGTACATGAGGTAATATTAGACTTGGGCCCTGTCCCAATCCCTGTCCCAATCCCTCTTCCTCGGCCCTATCCCCCTAGGGAAATAAGCTAAAAAATCATCCCTTAGGAATTGGTACACAACTCATAAAATCCTCAGCCGGCATGCCAACGTGACAAACAGCCAACAATGACAAACAATATCAACCAACATTATATCAGTGACACGTCTGACAACTGCAGGACAGAGAGGACAGAATGATCTATTGATCGATACACACAAAGTACATTTACATCGGTTATTTCAATATAACATTAGTCCTGTCCATAGAAACATCTGCCCGCACTGAAAACGTTTTAAATTTATCCACTTTATATACATGACACAGGAGTGAACTCACTCAGACTGTGTACATGCTTGTATTGATGGCTTGAAGGGTGGTTTTCCTGAAACACTTAGTTATTTTTAATTTGCTACTGGAATAGACAAAGATATTCCGCTAGGTTCCAATTTATACTTCTGCAAGATTAAGGGTGGATATCATTTTAATTAAGTGGCCTTTAAGATTCACATAAGATTGAGTATTGTTTGGTAATTGCAGTATGATAGCCCCTGTTGAAGTCCATATCCTTTCTCTTTGATAATTGAATAATTTAACGTTAACTCTTGATACTCATTCATACTCATCATGGCTCTTGTTACTACAGATCACAGATGCCCTGGCAACCGTAGAACATGTGACCAGCTGCTGGACCGCATCCCAGAGTTCACGTGGACCATAGTGGCTGCCGGGGACCTGCGGGAGGACAAGAATGAGAAAGCAGAAAAGAAGACAGGAAGTCCCCAGGGTTGGGAGGAAGGTAAGAACGAAGGTATCACTTTCCCCCATCGCAGGGGGCTTCTCATTTTTCAACAAACCTTCTCAATCAACAGCTTTTCACCCTGTGCTCATGTTGAACTGTTGCATCACCCATGATATTTTGTGAGTTGTTTCTTGAAGTCATTGATATTTTTTCGTTGTGTTTGGTTCATTATGGGCTATCTGCCCGCTATTTGCTTTAAGCTTCTTATTAATTATGTCTAAGCAGAAATCCACTGGCACAGAGTCAAAAAACTGTTTGGCATGTTTTCTGAAGGGATATCAAGATATTTCTCTCCAAATAGTTTCCTAAGGTAAATAGCTGAAAATTATTTACTGAGCCAGCCCCCTGCTTGCAAATCTTTCATATTCTCAAGCATCGTTCATTTTCATACCTTGAAAGATGAGAAAACTGTTCCTGTCATCTTATCTCCTGAGGTGATGGTGAAATGGAGGGAGACAGAAGGGTCTATTTATTTCCTTAAATGTGTTTTTCCTATCTTGAGCCACAAGTCTGAGACCAGATGGGTGGAGCGCTTTCTGAAATTGGAAAAGGGAAATATATTGACTTGTAAGAGAAAAGAGTTAGTGTGAGTGGAATGTAGAAATGATGGATGTATGTCTTGTATATCTAGTTAACGGTGTAAATGACGGCTAGAGTTTGTGTGTGTGTTTGTGTGTGTACGTGTGTGTGTATGTGTGTGTGTGTGTATGTGTCTATTGGCTCAGCTAGTAGGATTGCCCTGGCCCTAGTTCAAGAAACCAAGGTGCAAGCTGTTAAGAATTATAATCTGTGCACATTATTTCCACCGACTGAAACAATTTTGATCAATAATAAAAAAAAAAATTGTATAGTAAGATAAAGACAAAATATTGCCTTAGTGTGTCTTGGGGTCCAGTAGAAGCACATACAATTTTTTACAAAACAATGTAGTTTGAAGTAATTTGCATCCAGAGTTTAATGAAGAACAAGACCACTGTAGTCCTGAGCTGTTTGAACCTCCAGCCAGGACAAAAATGTCCCGAGCAAAACGGTGTATGTGTGTGTGTGTGTGTGTGTGTGTGTGTGTGTGTGTGTGAGAGAGAGAGAGAGAGAGAGACAGCGAAGGGGCACATCTCTGAATGGAATTTGATGTGGTGCCTTGAGTTCAGCTTAAGCATAGATTTAAAAATGAGTGCAGCTTTCTCGATGCCCACTCATGATCGGCCGCTGGTGGTGGATTGGCCATCCACCATTGAACCACTAGAAGGTCATGAGCCATGTTCATCTCATCATTTTTTTTTTATTATTATATATTTGGTAATATATGTGATATGCAAACCAGCTATAATATATTTCATCAAAGAACAGTCATGACATTTAGTTAGCAGAATAGGGTCTGTTGCCCTCCTAAAATGATTATTAATGGGTTGATTTAATGGATGCTACATAAAATCCCAAAGGAATTCAATTAAAAATGTATGTGATAAGCTCACATGTAAAAGAGATGATCTATAATGCCTTGGAATTAAAGTGGCCATTGGGTTTTAGCAGCCTTTCCCATCAGACCGTGACACAGTTATTGTCATGCATGTAAAGTATATGCACAAAAAGAGCTGATCATGATTGAAGGTAGGCAACAAATAGTACAAAGGGAATTTATGTGCATAATCACATTCAAGTTCTCAGTTAGCCACAATTCAGTTGGCATGTTTTGAATTGAGCAGGGCGAGCCGCTGTCTGCACACATTTCACTGGGGCTTGCAATTTAAAAGGAATGGAAATAAGCGATGAATACTAAATGGCTGTGATCTGCAGAATCGCTCAGGCTGTTTTCTACAGTAACAAACCCATCCGCTGTAAGATGTTCAACTTACAGCTGGTAGACGGACAGTGTTGCTTTTATCCAGAGATGCTGGTTTATTAGCTTTAAGTTGAACAGACGCAAGCTGGCGAATCACCAAGGTTGCGTAGATCAAGCACAAATCTTGCTGCCCATTAATGAATAATTAATGCCTTCCACACTATGAAGAATACATTTAGGCATAAGCACTGCTGGAGATAAGGTCATTTCCAAAAGTGGCTGTGAGCAAAATTTGAAATTTTGTCTTATCCTGTAAGTTCTTATAGAGTTTCGCTTTGTTTAATTGAAACAGTATTCCAGTTGTTTCTTTTGTTTTTTGCTTGGCTTTCATGCACACATCATCATCATGATGTCCCTGGCCATACAAGGGTGTGGCTGCCTCCCAGTCAACCCTGCTCCTCCCCATGGCAAATATGTTGGGGCAACTGGTCACATTAGTGCTCAGGGTACAGTAAGTAATGAGAAGATCATGAGGCAATACTGCCCTTGACAAGATAATTAGCATAACGCAATACTTAACATTTAGATCAAGACAAATCATAGCAGTGATCAGGGATTTGTTTGATACGTAGGTCGTTTGTGTTGCGAGAGAGAGCAGTGAGTGGTTAACAGGTGGTGACATGAAGCAAATGCAACTGGGGAGGGAGTTAGAGCTCAAAGAATATACCTCTTCTCGATCAAACCATCCAAAAAACGATCTCAGTACAAAATATCTGTGACACTAATCAAGTTGATTGAAACACAGTCACCTCTGTCAAGTACAATCTGGGCAGATTTTTGAATCAGGCCACTGTGGAAGAGGTGAAACATAGACCGATATGATTTGAATGTGTTTGGCCTCCTGTGGCCTCATTGTGCCGAGCGGGTCGTCTCAATCCCATGTCTGCCCCCAGTATCTCCTGCCAAAGAAAATGTGAATATGATTACATATTGATTTCTCGCTCGCACACTCAGAATAGAGAAGCATGGGTTGCAGCTTGAAGCTGACTGGCAGGAGGAGATATCCAGTTGGACGCAGTTAGCTGGAGCCGCTGATTTGTTTGTTTGTGATAGTGTCCCTGAGGCTGCCTGTCATCTGCCAACTCAGGGAGTCATCTGGATTACCGTAGCTGGCCTGGGCTTTATGGAATTCAGGATAAAAAAAGCCAAATACAGAGGGAGCAGCAGCATGTTGAAGCTAACATTCTCATCCTACAGATGGCGCTATCAGATCTCATTCTCTGCATTTGTCTAATAACACTGCTCATCACTTAAATTAAGATTTTAGTGAGATGTAATAACAAATTACTCATAGTGGTAGTAGTATTAAATCGATATATAATTACCATAAATGTTATTATTTTGCCCCACTTTATTATACATACAGTATCTAGCATATTCAGTCAGGAATTAACAAAAAAATTAACAAAATTAACAAAACTTTTTCGATACAACTCCTGTGAATTTCATTTGCAATAGTTTCGGGAAGTTATGAGAGATAGAGTCAGGAAATGTATCAATACCACACTGTAAAAACACTGTTTTCAACTAGTAAAAGTTAATGCAAACCTGCAAGCATAGGAAAATGTATTTTAATTGTTAATGTAATAGTACACAGTTATGCAAGTTATACTATTATATCATCAGATAAGTGTTAAATGTCATGCATGAAAATCCACAGGGCATGCATGGGGTGTCGGTTAGCATCGCTTCTTCCACTAGCATCGCTACTTCCACTAGTATCGCTACTTCCAGCAGCAGATTTTTAAGCTTAAAACAGAGTGTACATGATAGCGTAACAGCATCGAATTTGAATTTTGGGGCTTACAGACACTTTCGTGACACCACACAAGCAGTATGGGGACATTTTATTGTTTCTGTTGTTTTTTTAATGTTTGAAGAAGTAGTAACCAGTTACTTCAACTGTATTGGATTTGGCTGCAACACTGTGGCTGCAACCCTAAAACTCCTAAAGTATTTTGTAGACTCAAACACTACACCCACCACTCCATCACCATAGTGTTGAGTAGATGAGTGAATTTTCATTTTTTCAGTGAACTATCCCTTTAAGCGTTATCTAGTCACACGTGTAAACACACACACTCGAACAAACATTTCAGACTGTGACTGACGCTCTAACCCTAATCCATAGAGAGATTGGTTTGTCTTAGCCCCTGCTTTTTCTTGGTTGTAAAGAGAAAGAGAGAGGGGATGGGAGGGATGGAGAGAAGGCAAAAGCCATTCAATCTATAAACAACTGTTTCTACACACCTCCTGTAGCTCCCAGACAGAGAGAGCGAGAGAGATTTAAATACTGAAGAGAGAAGATTGTGAAGATTGTCCAACAGGAGTGCAGAGCACCATTTCATTAGTGTACTCATTTCAAAGAAATTGCTCACAACTGATGATCGGATTACGACTAAGAAGCGATGGTTCAAAGTGAATGCTTCAGTTGGTAGGCACTTGAACTTAGCTGTCCGCAAACTTTTAAGTGCCTATTGCAGTGCCCCAATGAGTCCCCTTGGGAATACACTCCTGCTCCTTTCATAAGGATGGAAATGCCAAGGTTGACCCTGTCCTTGCACTGTCCAGTAGATATAAATTGGTGAATAACACTGAAGGTGACCCTTATTTATCAGAAGCTTCACACAAAGTTGCACAGAGATAGATTTAAAATGATTCATAGAAAATTTGTGAATGTGTGTTTGCCCTCACCTCTGACCAGTGAGATTGCATTCGGAAGGATTAATGTTCCTCTTGCCAGACAGACAGGAAAGCCAGCCAATGCTTTTTTTCTGCACCCATAACTTTTCTTATCTGAGTAAATAATTATGAACTATTACATTGGACGAGCAATTTGTTGAACTCGTCGGTTTCTCGGCTGTAAAATAGTAGGCATTTGAAGCAAGAATGTGCCTTGGGTTTGGCCCCTCCATTTGAAACCTCTCCTGTTAAATAAAATGTAAATGGCTCCCTCAATGGCAGCACCCATGTGTCAGACCTGTGTCGGACCAAAACAAAGAGAAGTGATGTGTTATAAATTGAATAGTTCTCGTCCAAATAAAAACAAACTTGGCTCACCTGGCACGCTCACCCAGACAACAGGTTGACCCACTGTTTGTTAAACACTGATACACTCGACCTATGACCTATGGCAGGACAGATCTCCTTTTCATGTACACATTCTTCATCCTGCAAGTAAAGTACATGAAGGGAAAAACGGCCATTGCTTTGTGCAAAATCAATATAAAATTATAGAATACGGTGTGGTAAAAAAAAATAGCATCTCCTCTGGCCTCCTATACAATGGAAGAGTCTAGCCAGACTATATGAACATAGATAAAACATTTTTTTTTAAAGGTAGTGATATATGCACAAGCTGCTATTGGTTGCCATGTACGTTAACATAATTAAAACTGTTGCCATGTTTTACATAAACTTCTGATTTGTATAAATATGTGGATAAGTACATATGTAAATACACACATGTATGCATGTAAAGATTTATATAATATAATATAATCACATGTACCTGTCTACTACTCAAATCTAAACGACTTCCACGTTTTCAGAAATAAATATCCTCATATAGACAAGCCAGTACAAAATGGTTTTTCTCTAGAGAGCAATACATAACTCTCAGCAAAGTGTTTTTCGTAGTCACAGTTCAAAACTGTTGTAGTTGTCTAATGGTAGAGAAAAGCCTGATAATGAGGAGTCAGTAAGTCATTATAAGAAGATTAGAGGCAGATAATGGACTGTAACATTCAGCACACTGTAGCAGGTTGATGTCAAGAAGGGCAGTGCACCTTATTCAGATTAAGAGTTAATAAGATAATTGCACTTTATACTGACAAGCCATTTCTCCCTTCAGAGTATTCCTTTGGGAAATGTGGATTCTACCGAGGAAGATTTTCTAAGAGTTGATGTTCTGATTACCATGGTAACAAGATAACATCTCAGCTAGTGTTGAAGGTTGAGGACCATGAGACCTGGTGCGTCAGTGCATTAAAAAGCATGATACACGATACACCAAGTACCTGTACGGGGTAAAAACACTGCTGTTCTGACCTTTTGTGTTATATGCACTTCACAGCAATATTACAATTTATCAGGTGTGGTCAGCCACACTCATCTATGCTGCAGCATTCCACCTCTATATATTGTGAGGTGACTTACTGAACAGACAAGTGTGGAGACAGAATGCAACAACCTTTGGAAACCAGTGTAATTGAACCTTAAAATAGACTGCACGGTTCTATCATCAGGGTTTGGAGTCCAACCCTTGACCATCTCTTGACCAGCTCTCTCTTGTCTAGTCAATAATTGTGTTCAAGTTGTTAGTGAATGGGTTAGATGGTGGTTCATTTCATTTATATATATTTAGAGCCTTTTCCAATTTTTGACAACTAAGTTGACTGATAATTGTAATAACTGTAATAATTACGAAATTGAAACCCAGCTCATGCTGTGAACATCCACAAAGGTTTATACAGGAGGAAAGGAGCAGCAATACCCAAACCCGCTGCTAATGCTGCTAATTGCAACTTGTTAAGCAGTCATTACTTAATCAGTCACATTTTATATTAAACGTCATAATTAACCCTACAACACATCGTACTTGTTTTAGTCTATTCTGACTTCATGTTTTCTGTGAGTGTTTTAGTCCAATCATGGCTGAATGGTAATGCCTTAATGAACCAACACAATGTGGCAGTTCACGTGCTGTGTTTAGCATATTGTGTCATCTCTGGTTGTTAGCGTTTTTTATCAAAGGCCGAAGTTGTCACTTGGAGGAACGGAAATTCATATTGACCTTATATGAATCTGTAAAATTACATTAGTGTATAGACAAACTGCACTGGTTGGCAGAGCCAGACAACTGCAGTAGGGTATTTCTAGTTAGCTCTTTTTTGCAAAGTGTGTCATGGATAAACTAATTAGGTTGATCATAAGTTTATGCTCACTCACCAAGGCAAATGGGCCTGTTAGTGTTGGACAAATGTTGTTGCAGAACACCTGTGGCATACCCAACCAACCCACATGACTGTACCAGTTACTCTGGTATCTGGTAGAAAAATATTGCCTATTTATCATTTATTGGGGAGAGTGTGGCCTAGGGGATAGAGCGGGTGCTCTGCAACAAGAAGGTTGCCGGTTCGATCCCACTCTATCCCATCTGCATGCCTAAGTGTCCTTGGCAAGATACTGAACCCCTAAATGGCCCCTCATAAATGCTGAGTGTTCTAAAAATGTAAGTCGCTTTGGATAAAAGCGTCAGCTAAATGACATGTACTGTAATAATGTAATAATATTTATTAATTATATTTCATGTCCTAATCAGTTTTTCTTTTCATTATTGAGTATCTGCTGAGAAGGAGTCGAATCACATGCCTAAATTACATTCATAACTGCAATAGTTTGTGTAACTGACGTATTAAAGCACAGAATCATAATCCTGCAAATACACCCTTTCAGAGAGCAATGCCTTTCAATTTCCTTAACATTCAGTCTGATATATGAATTCGAATTTTATTATAATATTCTCAATAAATACAGTATAACATAAATAAACTAAATCACACACAAAACCTAAACAATAAATTAAAAGCGGACTCTCTGGCTCTGTTAACAAAAAGCACTCTTGAATAAATATTAAACATTCGACACACGGTATATTTAACCAGCTCGGTAAACAGGAAATCTATGCTGTCGGATCATAAATCCAGATCGCCCCTGTCACTTTAACACAGATTCCTGTCCGTCCTAGTCGTGTCTTGTGTTGTACTGAGCGTGTCTTGTGTCTCGATCAAACAAACTCTTACTAATAACTTGTAAATAGTTTTTGTGTTTATTAGTTGAAGTGAGTGCAGGTTAGCAGGAGAGAGGAGGGAGGACACAGGGAACTCCAGCATGGTACAAACCAATCACTTCTCCTGCCCTGATATTTCCGATCTATTCACGTTAAGAGGCTCTGCTCCTCCTAACTCTGCATCACTGCATGTGTTTGTGGAGTCTGAGGAGTCTGGGATCCAATACACACTTACATTTTTGCTTGCTCCTATCATTTCACGTTTTGGCGTATATGAAAATCTTTTTTTTTTTTTTTTAAACCTGCAAGGCTTTTTCGTCTAGTTATGATACTACTTAATGTTTGTAGTCTGGAGCCTTGAAATACTGATCTGGGTGAGCTAAGGCTGCTTTTGTCTTCTCATCAATGAGTTTACCTACAGGGCTTTTCAGAGCCTTTAGGTTACTGCATCATGGACACCCAAGAGATGCTGAATATCAATGAACCCTCTAACCCTTAAGTCCTGGAGCCAATGACCCTGCTCCATCCCTTCAGTCTTTGTTGTCAAGTAGGTGGTCAGAGGATTCAACAGTTGTTCCACTTTCAATAATTCAGCAAATGACCCACCTCATCCCTACTTCTTAAAGGACCTGCACTAAAAAGCAAGGTCAACAGAGTATATCAGCATTGGCTTCAGCTAACCACTTTTTACTTGCGGTGTTGTTTCAATAATGTATTACTACTTTTCTGAAGATGAATCGTTATTTCTGAAGCCCCCCCATAACATCACGACCCCCTAAATCACCGCTCAGTTTCTTTGAGGAGACAAAGAGCATCAGTTTTGTACCTGCTTTGTGGAAAGTTTGACTTTTTCGTAATGAATTGAGTAGTACACTATTGATTTAGTTTTTGCTGGTGCAGAACAATGAAAGACTATAAAACAACTCTCTCTGGTAGTAATCACCTGTGTAAGCCACGAAGACGCTTCATTCTCTTTTCTCTCCGTGTCTCTTGTGTTTAATGAACTACAGTTAAAAGACAAATAAAACGGAGGCAAGTAATTACAAGTACAGCATACCTTTCAAAGACAGACAAAATTTCATTATGACAATATTCATTCTGATGTAACTAGGATACAGTCTGTAGAATATCCAATTAGTATTATTGTGCTTGGTTGGTGACATCTCCCAACGTGTGTATGTTCTGTATGTGTGTGAATGTTAGTATTTATGAATTAATGTATGTATTTGTCTATTATTTAGTAAGTCTAATGCCTGTGGTGATAAGTGGCATACATGCTACACGGGGTAAGGCACCTACAATTATACAGCTAATTGGTTTTTGTTGTCCCCTGTAAAAGGATTTATCGGAACAATAAAATTACAGTTTTTTCGGAACAGTGGTTTGCAGATTTGGAGAGTTTCCAGCTTTAAAGCCTTGCCCAAAATGTTCTCGCAGTACGCTACCAAAGGATGGAAAAACTACAATCTAAGGCTTCTAGGAAGCAGCCAACTGCTGCTTTCTTAAACTTTGGTTTTCACGTTATGTTTATGTTCAATTTAAAAATTTGTATGTGAATTTCATTACATAAAATTAATTATTTTTATAACTTTATTCTTATTTGAAAATAAAATAAAGTTGATTATGTTTACATGACAAAACTTTGATAGATGAAAAACACCAAAACTGGAAATAACAAAGGTTAAACGACGACACTAACAACATCTATTAATGATATCCAGCAGGATTTTTTAAAACCACAGTAATCTGACACCATTGCTATTTTCAAATATTTTCAAATATCCCAAGATATCATGTTATCTTGTCACCGCACAAATCTCTTGCAAATGTGTTGACTTCTAAACATTACACAACACTTGAATTCATGACAGGTTGTCGAATGAGCTGAACAGCATAATTCACACATTTTAAAATGTAGCACCTGCTCAGTCACTTCCTCCTGTATTCAATTGCCACGAAGTCACAGAGATGTATTTCTTACTCTGATATTAGGGAGACCTATTTTAACTTCCAGACGCTTCTCACTTAGTCTTGAGTGCACCATCGATCGGTAGACGTCAGATCGATTGGTTTCTTGAGGGCCAATGTCTTTCATACTCATTCCCGTACCCATATCCTGCCTGCTGCCAAGATTTCTGTCCTTACTCAATCAATCAGCCTATTGATCCTGACATGAGCATGAGGGTAATGGGGATATGTATTTGTGTGTGTGTGTAATGTTTAATTAAGTGGACACAGACCCGCATTCATCCCCGGAATAACCTGGGCCTGGCTAAATTGTGTAATGGAGCTCAACCCATATGTACAACTGAAGTAAACTCATGCAGTTTCAGAGAAGTGATTTCCTGGAAGCCTGAGTTTTGGTTTGCTGGGATGAGATGGTGGCGTGTGTGGCATCTTCAGGAGCGTATGTGGCTCTTCCCAGAATTCCTCTTTAGTGTTCCACCTGCACCGCAGCTGTGTTACTTTGATTAATTAGGCCCTTTTGATGGTATCTCCCTAAGGGCTTCTCTTTCGGTTGAGAAAGCAGCCACAAGATCACACACACACTGTGACGTTGTGTGTGGTGGTGCTGGGCTCCCCACGGCTGTGATCAGACACTTTTCTGCTTACACTGGGGACTTGCAGAGGTGAGGGTAGGGTCTGATTCCTCCTCCATCCTGGACATGGCTCCACCTTTGCTGTAGTTCCCCGGGGGGTCTTTGAAGCAGCTCACATCAGAGCCCCTCTGTGTTTCTCAGCTTGCTTGTAGCTCTCGCACTTTGTCCCCCTTTCCCTCCCCCAGTTTCTCACATCAGTCATCCAAACAAACGGTTAGGATGCACAACCTTGGCAACAAATGTTAATCCTCAGCCCAGCTCATTAATTTTTCTGGTTTAGTTTCTTCTCATCCCTTTAACAGAGGATATCCAGATAAAAATAAACCTCTACATTTTATTTTTTAAACCTTCTCCTCTTTATGAAGGGATATTTGTGCACTATGCATCTACGATATCACACTGAGATATCACACTGAGTCCCTCCAGTGAATTCTCAAGTCAACAGAATGCAAACAAATACTGAGATGGTTTTCGAGATGAAAATGATGACGCAGTTTCTAAAGCTGTATGGAAGTGTAGGTTGGAACTATTTAGAAAACACTGGCATACCTTCTGGTCTCCTTGGTGCACAAAGCAGTGTAATAACACCACTGATAAGATATGTGGAGGGAGGGAGATAACAGCACAACAGACAAATGTCACAAGAAACAAGAGTTGATTTCATATTTGATGAAGCTTGTAAAGAAGCTTCATGAAGTGCAAAGAGTTGAAGAATGTAAAAAAAATTTTGACTGCTGAGGTGCTTAGTGTTTATCGCAACCCTGCCAACAAGAAAATATGGTTGAGAGGTGACCCACATATAGATTGATTATTTTAGCACCACTTCTATCGCTATCAGAGCAGATGTCACATGTCTGGTTTGCGTTAAAGTATTTGAGACGGTGAGGGATTGCAATTGCTGCCTCCATTATCTTGAATGTATACATTGTTATAAACAACATTGTATATACTAGTAAAATGCACACAGCAACACTGCAAACACGCTGATGTTTGGCAGAAAAAACATTTACTCTATTCACTATCTTAGTTTAGTATGATAACAAGATGAAACATCCCCAATTTAAAACTAACGACACTGGCTTTTCTTGTTCATTTGTTTCTCAGGTGTTGATGCTGAAACGCAATAAAAAACAATTTTGCAATCATTAGATGACAGTGACAAAATAAAAATGTTGAATTAGTGATTGAGGGATAATGAACACAGGGGTTCCCGTTCATGTCTTTGGTCCCACGAAAGTTTTACGATGAACCAAAACATTTGACATGACATAGTTATTTGCCGTGTGCCTGCTCACGCTACTGTGCATTTGGGCCATAGTCCATTATGTTTTTAGCATCCATGCAGTTTATACTGCCGTAGTGTGCGAACTTGCAAGTCGCATTTAATTCAGTTCTCTTCTGAGCATGGGAGAACTCATCTTTAGCTCTCTAGCATTTGTAGCTATAACTTGGAATCCGTTGCCTCTGAGAGTGACCTTCGTGCCTGTTACAGCCATAGATTGAGTTCATTCTTTAGAAAACGCTGGACCAATTCACCATAGTTGTTACAATTGTCATCTTGTGAAAATGGAGGAGTCAACCAGATAATTAATTTTGATAATTGTTTCAAACTAAACCTTCATCAAGGGATCACCAACATCATTAGGACACATTGTTTGAGGACCCCACCTGACATCCACAGGCACACACAGCTCGCCTTGATCAAATTGTTTTTGTCGTGAAAGTGTTTTTGTGTTGAGATAAACAGTTATAATTTAAAGTAAAATTTACTGAAATCTGATGGATTACAATTAAATGATGCAATGTTACATTTATCGTAAGCCTTCATTTATATTTAGAGGGGCTCTTTTGTTTTGGAGCATATAACTTAAAGACTGATAATAAATCAAGAATTACAAAAAATTACTATATTCTGAGAGCCAGAGATGATTTAAACTGCACAATGACTTATTGATTTACTAATTAACAGACGTAGTTCACGAGATCCCAAATATTGATTGCTGGCAATATATTAACATATGTTTTTTACTTAAGCATTAAATCATGTTGAATTGCTTTGTAAGGAATCTGTTCTCTTGCTCATTAGTAAAAATGTATGTGAGTAATGGAGAATGCTTATATGATTAAAATGTTGGACTCAGTAAGAACAAGTTAACATTATTTAACTATTTAACAGGAAAAATAACTCTTTAATAATGCATTAACAGATGCTTCTTTCTACCATTGAATTACGTGGTCTTGGCTGAGTTAATTAAAAACTCGAGTTTGTGTGCATGAGCCTTTGTTTGACTCTGTTTACAGGCTGACAAGTCATTCGTCATACTTGACTTGTTTCCTTTTCATTGTCGTCAACTTCTCTAACGAAACAAAAATAAACTAAATATGCTGCTTGGAGACAGTTTTTCTCCCTTAACTCTGCAGATTATTTATTAAATATCTAAATTGAAACAATACTTTTCTCTATGAAGCATATTTTATCTTCTCAAACCTGCTTACTTCTGCTGGGATTTATATCCTACCGACGCACTGTGTAACAGGACGCAGCTTATCTATATGGAGTTACTCGGGATCTGGGACGCTTTACGGGGAGATTTCTGTTTCGTATGTTTGATGAAGCAGCAAATTCTGAAAAAATTGAAAAAGCTCAGATAAGCTCTGTTGTATCAAGACAATATTGGATTTAAAGTACATCATATTTTTTTGGAAAGTCAATTTCTGGCTTTCTATAGTGTTTAAACTAGACAAAGCAGAAAACAGTGCCCTCTGTGATGGAAATCTGATGAGCTGAAGGAAGAAGTTTTCAGATTGTTGGATGTATTAAACAGAAACATATGCTGGAGCTTAATGTGTCAAAGAGAAAAGTGATCAGCGATGCAAAAGTTTTTTCGCTAACATACATGTGTACTGGATAAAATAGCTACATCCAGTGGTAATGTGGTGCCTATAGAACTGTGTATAATCTATGTATATACAAATCTTTCCAGGAAAGAACTAACGTTGTTAAACAGTTGTTTATCAAAATTCCATTCAACCTGTCAATTGGCCTATCAGAAGATTCAGAACCCATGACATCGTTCTCTGGAATTATCTTTTTTATTATCAACTTCCATGCTTTAACTCAGGTTACAGTCAACTAGGTGTTTTCTTTTGTTCTGAATAATCCTGGGAGCTGCAAACAGACGTGTCCAATACCTGCAGGTAGTCGATGGACAGGCAGGATAGACCGGCGAAGATCTGGTACTGCTGGAACTGTCTGTAACAACAGACGCTGTAGGAACTGGGGAATGAGTCATAATAAGGCATGTGACTGGCAAAGGACAAAGAAATGTAGGAAAATAGAGCACAGAGCACAACATAGCCCTGTAAGTAATTTTTATTTAGATTTAGATATTTAGGCAAAACTAAATCATAATTTAAATAAGGGAGGAGATAAGGACATGATTTACATATACGGTACCCTAAATTTCAACACTTCAAACATTCTTAACCCCAAATAATTTTCAACTCTTGCAGCTCTAGTAAATACCCGAATTTCAAATTAAACTTTTGATGGTATCTCCCTAAGGGCTTCTCTTTCGGTTGAGAAAGCAGCCACAATGTAAAACTTAACTGTTACATCTAAATTCGGTAAACAATGTAGTATTTGTAGTATTTTATACCCTTTCAATTTGTACACTTTATCAAAAATGGTGGGTATCATTTTTTATACCACATTTTGAAGTAAAGACAATAAATAGTCATTCAACTTCGCTTGGTCTGGCAGAGAAAAAGAAGGATTTAAATAATTTCTAGTACTGTAATCACAGAAGATTTTAATCAAAATATTTTTTTTTTTCATTCAGTTTGCTTGACTATTTGTGATGCAATCAGATTTGTGCAAGGCAGGAAACAACAGAAACAACCAGAGACATTTGCGGGTGCTGCTGAGATGCAGCACCGAACGTGACGCCAGTGAATAATCAGCATAGATTTTATTTACCACCTTCCAAAATCCCTTTTTACAGTGTACTAGCCAATCAGAGGCAGAGTAAGGAGCCATGCTTTAGCTGTCCTAGTTAAAAAATGTACTTGCAATCAGAGGTTATTAAGAAGTTGGTTTACGCAATGCACCACAGCACTGGTTACATTGCAGTTTACATAGCTCTCATTGTTTACTTTTTATTACAAAGAAAGAACTTGTTTAACCATGAGACTGAGGCCTGTGGGTTATGGCTGTCTAATCCTCAACCTGTCTTATCTTCTGAGGACCCTCACTTCAACCTTGGTTGCTATGGCCACTGCCGATTATCTTCGCCTCCACGGAGATTTACCATTAAGAGCACATCACTGATGTCTTAAAAGCATTCCAACCCCATGACAGTGTTAAGGGAAGGGTGGCCACATTGAATCTCAACGGAAATATTGAGATTCAATGGAGTTAAAACCCAACATTAGAAGTTATATGTTGTTCAATTCTGCAGGTATATTTTTTAACACACAGAGGCTCCTGTAACCTGGTGTGAAGGGCAGCCTCTGCATAACATCATCTTCATTCATTTATATCAGTGATGAGTGAAGCAACCTGAATCACTATGATACAAAGCAGGTTGACGTTTCTGGTCATTGGAGGTTGGTAATTTGTATCCCAAAACCTTTTTTATCTTATTTGTTGAAATCCCATTCATGTCTGTATAGGGTCTGGAAAAAAGACTGGAGGGGGATGTATCGGTTGTATTTTTCTAAGTATATTAATAACTTTTCAAGGATTACCAACCCAATCTTTAAATACATAGACCTTTTTATGATTAATATACAAGATATGTACAGAGATCTCTGGAGACATGGTTTGTATTTGTCCTCGAACAGATTTGAACACAGGCTCAGAAATCTGCAAGTAAATGTGGAATTTGTTTAAAGATGTTCTTTAGATATAAGGATTGAACTGCTAACAGGCTTTGTGAGTGAACAATGAAAGCTAAAGATATATTTACACATCTCAAGACAGACTCACAGTGTTTGTGAGATGAACCAGCAAACAGAGAGATTAAGACACCCAATATAGAGGAAAAATGGAAACTAAGTGTAGAAGACAACTCAGAACTCAGCACTACTGGTAGAATAAAGCAGCTATCCATGACAACTGCCAAATAGTATTCAAGGTTATATGTAAATATGTTCCTAAAACTTCTATCTGTGTGCAGTAAATTATTTGTATCATGGCTAATAACAAAACAAAACAGTTGACTTTATTTGGACAGTGTCATACCTTAAAATATAATGACTGAAATTCAAACACACAGTAAATACAACATGTGGAGTTGTAACGATTTTGTTTTTTTGCCTGTTGAGAATTGCGGTATCTGTCTCTTAAATGCATGGCTATGTAGTCACTATTATTCAGTTCAGTGGTAACTGTGAGTGTGTCCAGCTCAATTTTTTACTGGAAAGGACTTGTTGACAAGCTCCCAGTTTCTGTTTCAACCACCTGTCAAACCAAATGAGCATCCTCTTTATGAATTATGTGTCCCTAAATTATGTATCATGGTTTTATCATGGATTCAAGGACAAAAGCGGGCTTACACCCTAAAGTCATATTGAACAGATCATCCAGGAAACAAAACCATAGGTGATGTTTATGGTGTATATGCATTGTTTGTTGCATTATTGATGAGAGACCCTGCAAACTGCAGTGTAGCTTAGACCTGGTGTTAAAAAGGAGATAGGAGCATGTTTACAGCAGTGTGCTGAATGGATCAAACGGATTGTGTTAAGATCATAGCTAATCTGACTGGATCAGAAAAGCAAGATTATCATGGTGCATAGGGATGGAGAACTCTTATAGGAGGTGGTAGGCATAGCCTGATGCTAGTGAGTGTGCACATACTCACTCACACAGACACAAATACCTTAATGCTTACTTTTGGGATTTGAAGGCTAACAGGAGAAAACCATTAAGTAGTCATTGTTTCTTTCTCAATTGTAGTTATGTCATTTAAGAAGACTATAACAGTGTCAGTTCTAAATTTAACAAGTGTGGGAGTGGATGTTTTCTGGGTCTGTGGAAGGGCTTTCTTTCTGAAACTATAGGGGTGAGCTGCAATAATTCAGCTGCAGTCCACAGAACCCTGAAGCTGCACCACCGCTGCTGCACAAAGAGCTGTTCACATGTTTATTCAAAGCTCAGGGAAACTCCAATCAGTTTGCAGAACCCAGGTGAAATCACATCAAAGTTATTCCTGAGCAGCTATGTTAAACTATATAGTTTCATACCTGCCAGAGGCTCTAGCTTGAAATGAACACACCTCGATAAGGCGTAGGTGCTACTACTTAGCAAGGGGTGAGCACTCTCTCACTCCCACAATAATCAACCAAATTAACATTAACACACGTTCCCTCACAACAATTCAAATGAATTAAAAAAACAGAACCTAAATATCAACAAAATAATGAATATGAATTATTTGGCTCAAACACACAAACTAGAAAATCAGTTATCGTATCCGTGAATGAGATGTGGTTGTGTCCCTTATGTTGATGTGTCCTTGCTGCCACTGCTACAAACTGCTGGTTGCCTGTTAATTCAAAGTTCATAAATATTGATATCTCGAGATATACGAGTCATTCTTGAATCACTAGATCGATATAAATTGTGCCGAGACAACGTGAAACATGACTTTCAATTAAATTGCCTACACACGCACAGGAAATGAGTCACACTGTGCTAAACAAATGCACTGCTTTATCCAGATATACAGTACACACATTTCAAATAGAAATACTGTATTTACACACACAATATAGAGATGTAAATCTAGGATATTTAACTTTGCACGTCCAGGCAGCGAAATAGGAGGATTTACGTCTCAGTGTAATTCCAACTGTACACCCGAGTGGCATCCTTCTTTCTGTGTTGTAGCAAATGTACATTCACGTCCCTCCAAGACTCTAAACTCACCCAGAGGAAATGCCATCAGTGCTGTTTGCCCTGATTCAGCTCAGAAACTTTTGTTTCTTTTCCATAATGTGTTTTTTTTCCTTCTTTTTTTTTTCTGTCAATGATATCACTGGTACCATAGCGATAGAAAATGATGGATCAAAAAAGGACAGTGGAAACGAGATGGAGGAGCAAGAGTGCTAAGAAAAAAAGATAATAAAATAATATTTAAATAAGAGAGACGCTGTCAAAGACTGAGTGAGATAAGTCTGGATGAAGGATCATGGGGAATAGGGAGTGGGGAGGGTGTGTGTGTGTGTGTGGGGGGGGGTAGTATTTAAAGACGAGCATAGAGACACGATAGGCCTGAGTCTGCTTCAGAGAACCAGCCAGACCTGATGCGGAAGCAGAGGAGAAAACAAAGATGAAAGAGATTCTCTCCGATACTGATAACCAGAGGAGATGACAGAAAAAATGGGGCCTGGCATTTGATAAGCTCCGTTTATATCCCCAGTAATTCAGTTCTACTTTCTGCGCCTCCACCAGCCACAAGGAGTCGATGTGTCACAAGGCTTATCGACCAGCTCTACACCCTCACAGGTCTATACCCAGTTAATTGTTCAGAAGTGTTCTCCACCGTAAACTGTCTGTATGTGTTCAGAATGTCCCTTCAGTCCGGAGAATGAGGAAGGATACATTTCTCTTGCTCAGAGTCATTAGCAGCAGTCAGACAGTGCGGAAGGGATTCATTCAGTTACCCTCCTTGGTCTGTCCTCCTTTTATTAAGATGACTTAAACATATGTAGAAGATGATTTAATATAGAAAAGGAAAATGTATACAATGAAGTTTTGCCAGTGGCGAGGAACACCCAGATACATGGAGTATGGTTCCCCTGTTCCTCCCTTGGAGATCTTAACGACGGCGCTCTGCCCTTCATCGCTTTAAAGTAGTATGACTTACTACCTCACGTTCCTTGGATGGAATTTCCAGGTCCAGGAAGTCAATGTCCCACACTGAGGGGAATTTATGAGGCAGCAAACAAATAGATTTCAGACAGAACTGACAAACTGCATGTATCGGCTCCCACTGTCAACTACAATTTAGAGTGGGTTAGAATAATGTAGAAAATAAATGAGTTTGCAGTTACCTTAAGGAGGCAGAATTGGATCTATTTTGTTAGCATTACCAAAACAAACAGACCTCAATGACAGAGAGAAAAAGAGACAGTGCCACATACTTTGTTCAGGAAAGTCTTCAAAGGGGCTGAAAGAACAAATGCTGTGCATCATCAATATTGAAGGTTACTAAGATAATGAGACCTTTGTGAAAAAAAAAACGTTTTGCACCTACATCTCTCAAGTGAACACAACAAACAATTGAGTCAATATGCGCCTGTCACAGTTTCTGTCTCTTCTTGAAATCTAACAAACTGTTTTAGCACTTAATTCAGACATTTCAAATACGACAAAGTCAGGCGCTGATCTTATTAACTTGATGTCCTTTGATCACACGTTCAGCTGCTCGCCACAATCATATCATTTTGTCAACAGGGTGAAGTCAGAGATTTGTCTCATTGTTTTCAGACATGAACTCTCGAAAATGTCTTCAGACTTTGGCCAGACTTTGTCCAGAGTTTGCCTTACGCATATGAAGAACACAACAGGAGATTCTCCGGTCAGACATGTTGACAAACACACAGAAATCTGCAGAGCGTTCAGACAAGGGGTGGTGCAGCATGCAGGAGGAAGGATATTAGATATAATTTCTTCTGTGGAAATCACATCGACACCAGTGTCACGAAACGTTCTTGAATCCTGTTGTCTTTTCTTTGTGTATCATTATTTAATTTGTTTCAGTTTTGCATCTGTTGCATGTTTAAACCTTCATTAACACGCCCTATAGCTTGTGCTAAATCCTCTGGAGAATTTCCTGCTGTATTCTCAGGTTCACTCCAACATTATCCAGAGTTTTAACTTGGGGGCTGCACTGAAAACTGACTCGGACATTTGTGTGCATTTCTGGAGGAAGCTTCTTTTTAAGCTTTTTAAGCTTCTATTGAGCTTGACTTATACAAGGACCATTTGTTATAGTAATGGTTAGTATGGCTGGAAAAAACAATCTGACCTGTCCTGTGTCCAGTAAGCATTGATAACTGGGGCTATTAATGTGCTCAGGGTTAAATGTCCTCCTCTCTCTGTTATTTATCTTGATTCTAGAATTGGTCCAAATCCAAGGGGAGTTCTGTTGAGGAATACAATAATTCATGCTGCTGCTTTCAACTTCAACAGCAATCCCATTGATATTTTTAGGATTTACACAGTGACAATTTTAATAAGATTCTATCTTTGGCAAATTCTCTTAAGGGGAATGGAAATTTCACTATATCCCTCTACAACCTTTCAAGTTTTGTTTTCCAGGCAAGATATTTATGTGCTCAAGTCACAGTCTGTAAACTGGTTATTGAAATCACAAACACCTGTTTTTACTTCTGTTCTGAGATTTCATGTTTCTACATCTTGATTTGCATGCATTTGTTCATGTACAGTAAGTTGTACTAGTACACACTCGTCATTGGTGCACAACCCGTAAAGTGCAGTACATAATCCTATGTTAATCCCCCGATTGCATGCTGCCATAGACTGCATATGGCCTTATGAGCTTCATTAGTCAGGAAGGAAAGGGTGAATGAGATGTATTTATTGTTGGAGCTCCTATGAACTTTTATTAAATTTGATTTTGACTGGGATTCGCAGACAGTGCCAGGATCTTTGTTTTGGTGAGAAACACATTGCCCTCAATTTGACATGTTATGCAATTAATTAAACAAACTAATTCAGATGGTCAGGCACTTCTATAGTGTATATCTGAGTGTATAAATTGAACTCGAACAGGTCATTACTGTTTGAGTATGAATTTATTCACCATGTTGTTGAATGAATGTTAGAATTTTAAATAAAAGCCCTGCCAGGTAGCAGTGACGCTCATCTCTGACCTTGGCCATAGCAGCAGCTCTTTTCTTGTCAACGACTAATGAGCTTTGCTTGTACAAGGTCACATTGTTCCAGAATGACAGAAATGGCCCAAACACAGAGCTCAATCCAAACGTCTGCTCTCCTCAGAAAACGGTCCAATGCCTGTCTGCCCTGATCAGTGTTCGAGGCAGGTCGTCCATTTGTTTCTGGAACCAGCAACACTCAATTTGACCTATCAGCATCGCCATCAGTTACATGAATCTGCGGGTGTATTTGGCTCAGCTCTTAATGGCATTGGCATCGGGGCCTGTGGAACATCTGGCCTTCCCAGGCAGAGGCTGGGTCATGTTGATTGAAAACACACACCCTGCTTGACCGTGCCTACCATCAGTCACGCTGTCCCTCTCTCTCTCTCTCTCTCTTTCGCACTCTCACACACACAAACATCCCCCTCCTTACTGTAAACCCAGTCAGGGTGGTATGGTTTTTCTCACAGTGGGCCCATCGCGCCGCTCCTGATGTGAACTGATGAGACCTGTCAGCGCTTTGTGCACCACGCTAATCTCATCACACTGCATGTGGATTGGAGTGTCTGTGCAAGCTCAGCTGCTGGCCCCAGCCCAAACTTGATGAACTAACATAGCTATGCATCTCACCTAATGGCATTAGTGTCAAATGGTTTGATAAAGACCGCTGGCCTCCTACTTGATTAGTTCTAACCGTTACTCCCTCTACCGCTACCACACAGACACACATCAAACCACCCACTGAGGTCTAATGAATGTAATGATGCTGGTAAGAAAGCACAGGAAGACTGAAATGGCCTGGTACAGAGGAAGAGCAAAGGATGGATAGAACGACAGGCTGCTATAGTCAAATGTCACAGGAAAATGCCATATTTTACTGCTCTGGCCTTCAAAAGTTGTGGGCTTTTCCAGCAATAAAGTTGTTACCAAGCTATAACGTCATTCTCACTGCGCATTGATAGTTTACAACATTAAAATTGAATACTGCTTCTTTAAGTTTTGAATATAAAATTCTGTCTCTAGCTCTCCTTATGCATGTTCTCTTTTAAGTTTCCATTAATTTAACCAATTCAACCCAGCACACTTCTTCCACTCTGAGTGACTGTGTAGCACCGGTCTTGTCAGTCAGCTCGATTTCAAGGTCTGCAGAATTCATCAGTATCCTTTTCTCTGTGCTGAATGTTCAAATCGGGCCAAACATACATATACATGTATTCTGAAATCGGAGAATTTGCAGTGAAACATTTTTGAACAAGAATAATGCTCTGTGCAGAGAAGCCGTTACTATGTCTGCTTTGTCCTTTTCTGTTGTTGAAGGTTGTTTCTGTGGTCTATTTTTTTTAGATTACCTTTTCACTATTTCTTCTTTTGCAAACAACATAAAATGTCTCACTTCGTCCACCTTTTGTGTTGTATGTAGCACATAAACTATTAGGACCATGGTTTAACATTCAACTTAAACTTTAGTCTGTGTCATCTTTCAAAACATTTAGGTATTTAGATTACTCCAATCTATTTGATGTCTTGACACATTGACAACAGGCAAATATAAAATAATCCCATTAATCCCATTAATCACACAAGACATTTCATCAGTATTAAAACAAAAAATGTTGTTCACCAAACAAAATGTGTGGTGAACAAACATATGTTGCTGCAATTTTGGACTGTAGCTGTCCATCTTATTTGTCGAGCTGCAGTTTTATAATAAACCAACAAAACTCCTGTACTTCTCATTGATTCATTGTACTGTGCACACACACACACAGAAACACACACACACACACACACACACACACACACACACACACACACACACACTCATTAACAAAAGGCCGGACTGTCCTCGTAAGACTGGTCATCAGGCGCATCGAGAGAGCCACAGCTTTTACCCTCATCTAATTTCCTGTGTGATGTTTTACCGCGTTTATGTTAAAATCACATTTTGATGGCATTTCTATGATGTTTATTCATTTTTATAAATTTCCGATTTCATCAATCAAGTGCTGTTTTCATTCCCTCGGGCATTTGCATGAGTATTTCCAAAGAAGAATTTTCTCTTCAGACAACATAGAAACAAAGACTATACAGTCTGCAGCAGCTCCACTGAAGTCTGAGATTGTGGATTCAGAATGTTTGTTCTAGCTTTTATGGCCAAATCAGGTAATAGCCATTGTGAGTCTGTAAATGTATCCATTTTCCCTGAAAATCCCCCTGGGTAATCTCACAGTCATCATTCCAGTCAGTTTTATTCTTGGTCGAGCTGAGTGCTGACGTGATACAGCAGATTGAGGAGAGGGATAAACCCACTCATTTCTGGCTATAGTGTACAGTAGCAAACGCTGAGTGTAAATTGAATTGTCCTGAGGCACAAGAAGAACACACTGGATCTGAATGAACATCAGTGACGTTCCTGGA
This sequence comes from Platichthys flesus, assembly GCF_949316205.1. NCBI lineage: Eukaryota > Metazoa > Chordata > Actinopteri > Pleuronectiformes > Pleuronectidae > Platichthys > Platichthys flesus. Next base: position 18,930,230 of record NC_084954.1, read on the forward strand.
TTTTATTGTACAGTCTATCTAGTCGTGCATTAAAAAAAAACAATGAATTTATTTTTCCAAGTGAAATCCCTATAAAATTATATAACAGCTAAATAATGGTTTAATAACTTTAAAATTACCTTTATATCAGCGTTTTTTTATTCATTGGTGCTCAGAAAGATAGAGCTGCTGGCAAAAGCACAATCCTCGCTGTGACACATGCTTGAAAGAAAGGGGTGTGCTCACCTGGTACTGAATGATTTAAGCTAATAACTGTCTTATAATCAAATCTGCAGTAAACATACTATTATCCTAATAGCTGCTCCAAAACATCCTAAATAAAAAACTATGATGAATCTTTTTCTGTCTGTACTTTTTCTGTCTGTACAGAGAAGCACTTGACTGTTGTGTCAGTAGGGTCTGCTTTGATAGCAAGCCCGCCTCTCCTGAGGATTAGTTTTATGTATCACTAACCATGCCTCAGATCAGACATGCCAAAGCGTCCCCGTGCTTGTTTTCAATAAATTGGCAGTACTCTCCGTTTAGCAGTCCTGCTGCGAGTCATGTGTTTGTAGGACCAGGACATTTTTCCTCCCATGTGAGCAATTGCATTCATCTCTGGAAGAAGTAGGAAGCATGAAACAATATATTAAACCTTATTAGAAGATTTGAAGGCTTCTCTGCGTCACAGGCCCTTGTGTAACCTTATTAACACTGTAGCCTCCCTCATTACACAGCTTAGTTGAGGATGCTTCTTTTTTTATCCTCTAAAATTCACCCAACCTGGTTCTCTGGTTGTCTCTCTTTGAAGCCATTTTCAGACATGGCTTACTGGTAAAGTCGTTGGCTACAGAGTTTACCTAGAGTTTGCCTTTTACACAGGTGGAGGATCTCTCTCGGACGTTTGTGTTCACACGTTCTCCTCCTCTGGAGAAAAAGCGGGGAAACTGCAGAGTTGAGTGGATGTCTGAAAGCAGGTTTATTGTATCAGGGTCATTGACTTTCATTAATTCCACCATAATAACACTCAGCAGCAGCCAGTAGCATACAGAGGGTTATATGTAAAACACGCTGCTATAATCCTGCTGCATCCTTCCAAAAGGTTGATAAGCACATTTACACATTTATGGGAAACATGTGTCTACCATCAAAGCCTGAGAGAGTCACACAATGTATTGTGCACTCACAAAAACAAGCAAAACTCTGTCAATTAATCCTGATCAGTGTCTTCATGTAGCCAGCTGTCCTTCTCCATCCTGCAATAATCATGGGGGTTTGCCACAGCAGCATTGAAATTAAAAAGATACACACATTCACGCAGTCAATCGCCATTGTTACAGTGATGATCCACATATTATCTCTCAGCTTGAATGTTACCCCAACAGTATGTCAGTTTATTGTGTACATTGATGCAGTTCCCTAGTAGTTTGTATGTGTTCTAAAATTGCTCGGTATCCTAAGCTTTCTGTTCCTGTGCTATCTGTCCTGCCCTTCATCCCTTGTTCCTCTCCTCTGTCATTCCCCTGCTCGATTTCTTTCCGTTACTTTCACCAGAGTCGTGATCCCCTCTGGCTATGTATTGCATTTTACATGAATTCATAAAGAGGTTTTTTCACTTCTCAGTCTGTGACATAAATTGTTGTTTGATTTTAAAATGTCTTTTACTCACTTCATCTTCACCAAAGAGACACAAAGAGAGATGAAAGATATTATTCCGGACAGCTTGTACATTTTGAGCCAATTCCTGTATAGTTTGTACCTTCCTCTGGATGTTGAGTCTGTCCAGAACATGGACAAAGAATCGAATAGGAGTCTGTGATTTAAGTAAGAAAAGTGAAAAGTGCTTTCAGTGAGTGTGTATACTTTCCCCTGGTACTGACTGTAGTCATTGTCACAGCTTATCTACATCTGCACACAATGCTTAAAATTGCCATAACAACCCATAATCAAATTTCTGCCCTCTGCACAGTTTCTGCCTGACTACCATTCAAGTCTCTGTTGAAGAATAAAACATCAGGATAAATGCTGTAAGATTGTAGTAGAATACATGTTCCCCTACTCACCAGAAGTGCTGCGAACCTGACAAATCTCCCACACGGGGGTTACCTGCCCCATCTCGCTTTGCACTTCAAAGCTGGTACGTCTGCCTTTTATTTTTTTCCTCTTTCTCTTTCCTCCTCGCCTCGCTTTACACACTTAATTGAGCTGAGGGCTTTGATGGTGGGTGGGAAGAGAGTGAGGGCTGAGGAGAAGAGGAATTGAACATTGACACTAATTAGATGGAGAGCAAGTGGGGGGAAAAAGTAGGCTACTAAACACTACAGGCAGTATTGTCAAAGTGAAGAGGGGATGGGGTTGGAAAGTCGAAGGCACAAGCACTGGGCAAGTTCAAAGTTGTAGGCTACGTGATGAATGCGCCAGGTGGGAATTACACCTCAGGGGTTTATTTGTTAGACGCAGTGCAAAGAGCATACAAAGGGTGGAGAGGTCCCTGTCTGCTAGCCCATGGCTCAAGGATGATAGAGTACGAACAATTGTCGCCAGTCCTCAGGGTACGAGCTTGAGTCAGCAGCTCAGCAGAATTTCAACGGGTACATACCTGACATTGAAAAAAATGGAAACTATGTAAAACATAGATATCTGTCCTGCAAAAAAGCAAGAAAGCATCCTAAGTTTAGGTAAACATTCAATAGACATATAAGACAACCATGTCATGTCATGCAAAACATAACCTGCACAGAAATCTCATGTTAATATTATCCAAATCAATCGAATGCGTAGCGATGCCTTGAAGACCAACACTTTTGGTCAATGAGCACATTTTTCTCTCTTGCATCCATGTGCACATGTCTGAGGCTGTGTTGCTTTCCTATGCAGCTTATGATTGTGTTGCCTTAGTCTTTGAAATTATATAAAGTGCCGCCAGTAAGTAATGCCAGACTTGATATAAGATAGAAATCTATCTGATACCAGCGGGGGAGCTTTTTTCCACTATTTTCTTCAAAGGTAGAGACACAGCAAGGGACGTCCGTAGCGCTTGGCTGGTCAACAGTAGGGAAGGGAAAGACATGGAAGAGAGAGGGTAGGAAGAGAAGGGGAGATCAACAAGATGCCAGCAGTGACAGAAACATCAGTTGCAGGGGACAGGGAGAGAGAAAGGGGGAGCGAGGGAGAGAGCGAAAAGCGATGCTGGTAATGACACAGAAAGAGGTTGGACACAAACAGTGATCCGAGGCACTGGGAGTTGGAGCCAAATATCTGGCATTGAAAAAAGACGGACCAAGAGACAAATGAGAAACAGACTAAGGATGAGAAAAGAGGGCAGGAAAAATGTTCAGAGACACTGATGGAGTAAAAGCATATTAGCAGGAGAGAGATTTAAATAAAAAATGTGGCAGGGAGAAAGATGAATTCCAGAAATAAGAGGGGAATACTGCATATATGACAGTGATAGAGAATGAAGAAACCTTAAGATTACAGTCAGTGGCCTATACTTATAGCTGAAAAGATCTAGTGATAAAAGTGTTTTGTTGACTCAAACACTTAGATTAGAGTAGTAGATAATTAATGAATATTCATTTCTGGGTGAACTATCATTTTAACCTTACCGTTAGTCACCATGGTGATCAGTTACGCTATAAACATTCACTACGAGGAGAGGTTGATGGCCCTGAGATCAGAGAATTCTTATTAGAATAAATAAATGAAATTTTGCCAGGGATTTGTTTTTCACTGACTCAGATGATGCACAGACTTTTCACAAGACGGCCATTCCTATAAGCCAACCAAGCAGCTGCTTATTGCCCCAAAGCCATTCGTCATTCGCTGAATTAGTTTTGCTTGTACCTGAGACTCTTGTATGATCGGGCCACAAGCGGGAGTCATTGATTGTTTGATCCTGTCGGTAACCCCTTTTCACAGTGAAACATTTTATTGGGATAATGAAGATAATTATTTAAACTGATTGGCTTCAAATTAAAAAGGGTCATAAGTTTATAGAAAAGCTGGGCTATCTACTGCGAGGTTGGTCCCCCACTCCTATCCTGCTTAGGGCCCCCAGATGTGTCGGGCCGGCCCTGTACAGAATTTCATGAGGAGATTCATACTAATTCTTAGTTATTTAAAAGAAACCAACAATGGATCAATATCAGCCTATGTTCATTAGTCATGATCTGTTTTCAGAGAGTGGGCATGACTAAACTAGTGAATTTGTTTCCACCTGTAATGAACCCTAAAAGGATGTGGCTGAATGGGGGGGATTACATAGTAGAAGTTCCTGTGTTCTCAGTTGAGATGCTCCACAGCACTCAGAGGATTTGCTACAACCTCATTGTGCGGGCTGTACTGCATAATATTTCAAGCACTGCTATTCCTAAAGATATGAGGCTGCAGATGAATTAAGTCAAATACTATTTTAAACTGTAAACATGAATATTTTAAGCGTAGCGAGTAGCATGCCAGTGTTTACTGACAGTTGACAATGCCAATCATTTGCATTTTTAATCAAGAGATTAAAGCTGTTGTTGGAATCAAATTTTCAAATTCATTAGCTTAATCACTTAATTACATTCAAGATTTTACATAAAAACTACACATGGTGTGTTTTCTGTGTTTTTTAAGATAATTTATAATAAATATTGATTTAATTATACCCTCGTCTCATAGCAACTGTCCTGGCTACATCACTTCACTATAATCAATTTTTTGCAAAGCTTCACCTACCCTTTATTTTTCCATCTGGTTTACACTTGAACCCAGGGTACATGTCATTAAACAGTTGGTAGCTGCAATATGGACGTTACAGTGCATTTACACATATATTTGTCTACATAATGCGACTAAGGCTGGAATACTCCATATGTCTTAATTTGATTATTGCTTATTCTGAGTATGACCTTATTAAAGTTGAGGTCATGGGAGAATGCTTTGCAGATGGCAGTGTCTCATTCAGATTCCTATTGGTGTCTATGTTAGTGTTTAAGTGTCACATTCTCCTGTAGGAATCATTGTTCTCGTGTTGAAACTTATTGTAACACATGCCATTACAAGTCCTTGTCCGAAGAAGGATCGCTCATTAAGGCGATAAAATAATTTAAATATTCATATTTGGATTCTCATGAAATGTCATATCTAAACAGTGTGCTTGTATGTTCATGTATCTTATGCATTCTTATACATTATACACTATTGTTTGTGTGAATATGCAGGACTTTCGTAGAGAAAATGTCACAAAGTGCTTCCTAGTAATAGATATTCACAATAACAGATAAAAGTAAAGAGCGACAGAGCGAGTCCAAAAGTCAGAATAAATGGAGATTCAAAGTTTAGGAGCCATAACCTCAAAGAACCAATCTACTGTTATTTCAAGCCTGGAGCTGGCAAACTGCCGAGATGGCTTGATCAAAACACATCAGAGATCCCACAGATTTACAATTATGAATTTGAGGGGGAGCCAGTGTAAAGACATCAAGCTTTGTGTCATATGAGAACTTTTATAGGTCCTGTTGAAACCGTCAGACTTGGAAAAGAATCAAGACTCAGGGTGGCTTTCTTGCCACACATCTCAGCAAATGGCCAGTGAGTCCCTGGTACTAATCATCTACTGTATCAGCCTCCTGCAGATGCATTACGGCCATTTCCCACAATGATACAGCTCCCATCACTGTGAGCAATGATGAAAATTGGAAGTTGCCGAAGTCACTGAACAATCTCGAGCTATCACCTTACTGGAGCTGAGAATGTGTGAGTTTATACATTTTAAGATGCAGCCTGAAGCTACTGCTAATGAATCTGTCAGATGGTCCAAACAGCTTGAGGAAGTTCCACTACGTGTGGTATTGCCGAACATCAGTGAAGGTTGTATGAACTGGATAACTGCAACACTTTTCAGTTCAACAAAAGTGTTCTGTGCCACAAACCTAGCATATATGAGTCAAAACTTTTGGCAATTCCAATTAAACCTGGGATTCACCTCCTACTATTGTACACAGTTTTGTCAGTACTCTCATGTATCATCATCAAATGAAGAGGGTCAATAGTGCTGGAGCTGAAGTTAACTATTCCACATTAAAATAATTGGGAAACAATCTTTGCATAAATCCACACTGAGTCTGGCCAAAATATTATACTTTTGGTGATGATAGTTGTGCTTATTTTAGAGTTTGAAATAATGTTGCAAACCTTAACCTTGGCCTTCCAGTACAGGATGAAACTCACGTCTCACAAATCTGCCTTGAGTCCTCTTTGACACAGGCATGTAGTTAGACACCCATGATCAGGGAACAGATCGCATACTTGCTGACAAGAGTTCTCTTAAGGGTAATAGTGGAGCAGCCAAGCCCCTATTAGTGTCCATCAACCACTAAATGCCAGACTGACAGTGTAACTATTTGGAAATATCACCTGCTTGATTGCCAAAGGGAGAGTAGAGATCTATGCTCTGCTAGTTGCATCTCCTCTGCCAGTCTGCATATGAAGCCAAGCTGGGTCTCTGCCCCAAACCAAAAGTGTGATAGGCCCTGCAATCAGGAGTACATACCATTCCAAAACCAGGAGGCATGAGAGCCGGCAAAGATCTGATACAAAATCAAAATGATTGACCAGATCCAGAACGGAGCAATCGAAGAAAAGTGGCCGAAAGTAAAATTCTGAAAGGAACCCATGCACAGTCCCACTCAACCCGAGCAGATCTAACGATGATTAAACTGGACACAAAAGTCGTCCCTCAGAGACCCTTGAAAAAAAAGAACAGCAACACCTCCAGCCTTTTTAATATGCAACTTGTACCCATCAACATGTAGAGAACTCCACAAATATAGAATAAAGTTTGAACATTTCACATAGCAGCTCTCCTACTTCAGGGGGTTGTATTTCCGTGGCCAGCAGGCTATCAACAGGCAGTTAAATCCCTCCTGCTTTGACTCTGGGCTGAGGTAATTCAAAGAAATTATCTACTTCTATTTGCCAGAAATTATTCAGCTGAAGGATTGTTCCATATGGCTGGCAAACGCAGTAATAGAAAGAAGTGGCCCTGCAATTAAATGTAGCACTTAAAGCTCTGGAAAAAAAATCATAATTTGCATTTCCTGATAGCTATAAACACCTTTATTGTTCCCAGTTGTTACACAGCTACACACCTTCACTATTGGCTGTTTTGCATCAGGCCTTGGTGAAAGAACGCTTATAGAATTGAAATCACAAAGGTAAACCATATAGCTTGGATTCAGTACATTGACAATTGAGGGCTGTCCACTGCTTCCATGGAACCTGGCCCCAGACCCTCAAGACACGCCTGGTTTTTGTGGGTGTGTTGAAATGTTTTTGTCTGTTGCAACCCAACAGTCTCCATATGAGAGGAAGTAGGCTTGGTTACCATGGCGACCACATTCCCTCTTTCCCAGGAACAGACCAAACAGAAGTAAAGATGCAGGGAGAGAGGGAGCGAGGGATGAGTGGCTCTCAGAGGAGCACATTAAAACAGAGAGCAACACAGATGGATTTAGGCCTGCAGGGTTAGGCTTGGCTCACTGTGAGTCTATAAAGAAATATAAAGCCTCCTGTAAAGACAGAATATATTCCCAAAAAGGACAGCTTTGTTTCTGAAGCCACTCTTTGAAACTCTCTGGGCAGTGCTTCTCCACTCCTGTCCTATATTGTACATGCATGCCATATTCATTATGGGCTTCATATGTTCTCATCTATTCTCACTAATGATGTTTACATTGATAATTACCATCTTATTCTGAAGACGATACCAGCATCCGAAATGCCTCCATCGTGCAGTGGTGAGAATGGGAATCCTAGAGCCGATCTGATACCACATCTTTAAAAGTATATTAGTTTTGTCTGGTTTTACTTCCATATAACCACACATTTTTCTCCCAGTAAGGCAAAGAAGAAGGGATTTGTGGTAGTGCTGAGTCAGCCAGAGCTAGGTAACATGTGAACAAAAAGTTTGTGCTTGTGTTGATTAGTGAATATTCTGTAATTTCTTCTCATGGTTTTAAAAAAACATCTCAGAAAAAGCTAATATTCTCAAAAAGCCTCATCATGCCATCTGTAATTATGCTGCGTTCCTTTTCTTACATTATTTTTCCCATTGTCTAAATTGTTTCTGTGTTGCTGTGGCCTACAGACATCAACTGTAGTGTGAATGTTACTGTTCCCTAGCAGTGATAATTATAAGAAAAAAACAACACTAATTCCATTAGAAATCAGACAGGTGGTGTCATAGTCACATTTGAAGTGGTTGAATTTAATGCCATGACTAACTTGATGCTGGATTAGACTAAATGATTCTTATCATTTAAAACATGAAATTGATTGGTTAGTTCTGCAAACTGTTCACTACCTGACCATGTATGCAGCCAGCTACTAAGCTCCTGCTAATTTTTGTATATTTCCTGACTCTTAAGCATGATTTTTTACTTTTTCCGTATTATATTTTTACATATTTAGATTCTTTTCAAATATTTAATTAGAATGTTTTCGACAAACTTTTTCATTTTGTACTCTTACATATATTTTTATTTCCCTTTATTGTTATTGTCAGTCTCTAAAAAATGATATTCTTGGCTGGCGCAACTGTAACGAAACCTTATTTCCCCACATGGAATCAATAACGTATTTCTGACTCCTAAGCAATTTCAAAATGGAAAAATATGAAAAATGTAATGCATCCTGGTTCATTGTTATGTCAGAAGTCTGAAAATGTATGTAATCCCTTTGGCAAGGTAGTTCTTCTCTGTGACTCAAACATCATGTATATTATATTTTGAATGAGAAAAATAGATTAATAACTGTGCTGCTACATTTTCATCTGTGCTTCTTCATTTATTGTCACCACTATCCTGAAACTTTATATAAAAGGTGGAACTCTTTGTTGTTGTTCTATTCTCGGCAGCACATTTACAGTGATCACTCTTGTGTCTAAACTCTACAGAGTTGCTTTTGCATGTGTGTTTGTGTCTGTGTGTGTGTGTGTGTGTGTGTGTGTGTGTGTGTGTGTGTGTGTGTGTTCGGTGTGCCGGCTGCAGCCACTCAGTCACACTGAGCGCAGTAGTGAACTGCCCTGACAAGGAAAAGGCACGATCGATACACTCCAGCTGAATAATCGTCATTGTGGGCACTCGAACTGTAATCATTGTTCGCTCTGGCATATCATGTGGAACCTGTTTGTGTCTGTAATTGGGCGGGCTTGTGTTACAAGGATTTCTGACCAAACGTAGCGTTTTCTGGATTTCTGCTCGCCTCGACCCTGCTGGTTTATTTTTCATATCTGCAAGTGACTAAAAACTTTAATTCACTAAAAGCCCTGTCCTCTGCAGCAAAGTCTGTTCATTAACTGGACTTCATTTAGAGTGAGTGGTAGATTTATTTAGTTTAGTTATTATTCAACAGCGTTCCATTATATTCAACATTTATTCCACAGTCATTAGTTAAGGAAATCCATGGTGAGTTTCTTATTCTGCAAACTTTGAGAGACTTTGCTGTGTGCAGCCATAAGTAATTAAAAGAAGCGCTGGTTTGGCAGAATAGCTAATTAAATTAGCCTTTGCTGTGTGTGAAAGAGTTTGTGAGGATTCTTTGAGCTGCATGCAAGGACAACTGGGTGTGTGAGTGCCTTGAAATGTGTGTGTGTGTGTGTTTGATGATGCTTTTATTTAAGATGAATTTTAAAGCGGGCTCACTGAGTCAGCACGATTAATGATGTGTGTGAAGATTGAAACTTGATTGAAAGGTGGGGTATGGGTTTAGGAAGTACCATATAACGTTGGGTATTGAATCAGTCAAATGCTCAAGGAATTTTTCTATCCCTTAAAGATTGCAAGATTTGTAGTTAGTGGATCCTGACGAAAACAATCAGAACACAAGAATGATATCTTAAGTGTGCAATTTGGTGCATCTTGATTGAATTCAAGGAGGTTGTTGGGCCTTGGGACATGTATTTGTTTTGCTGCGTGACATTGCAGTTTTGTCATAATATTCAGCTTCTCTGCTGTTACAGAACTCCCACCCCTTCACTACACCCTACACCAGTGGCATTTTTATAACATCTGACTTTAAACACATTCAAAAAGCATTCTGTAGAATAATGGTTTTGTGACAAATTGCATACCCTGTCAAGTTTCTTATTTTTTCCAACAGAGAAAATGAGACAATATACAGGTCATAGCTTATTTATTTAAAGTGTAATTCATTCTTTTAGAGCAATTTCCATGATCCTTTTAGTTTTTAATTGCTGTCTCAACACACTACTTAACTCCCCTTCAGTACACAGGTAAGAGACACACATTACATCATCTTTACAGAGCCCTAAAGCCTGCTACACACAGCAATGTGACCTCACACATGCTCTCCCTGCTTTGCCCAGTCTGGTTCTTGGCTGCAGCTACGGTAATGTGCTTCCAGGGCCCCCTTGTTGAGAGCAGCTCTGGGATTCTCCTCTGCAAGCAGGCCAGGCAGGAGGTGGTGGCGGGCGAAGGAAGTGTTGACTTTCCCCTGTGGATTGTGATCCATCAAACTTACCTTTGCTGAGAGGCTGCTGGCTTGCTGGCCCTCGATTTTGGTCCCTTGTCAGGCATCCTAGACCATAACACACACTCACAAACTAACACTCAGGAGCAAAACTGCCCTCAGGTGGAACTGTGGCACACTCATGTACCTGAGGAAACACATTAGTTCTAATCTGGGTAAATTAATTAAACATGCACAAAAAATGCAGCCTGCACACTTTTCCCACTTGTTTTCACATTATCACCCATTAGGGCACATAAGAGACTTTTTTCACATCCTACAGCACATGAGGATGGTGGAAGGAAAAAAGTCCTCAACAGAGTTTACTACAGCCCTCTCCCTTTTTAATGTTCCACAATCAGATATTATCCTGGCCTAAAGGACTTCACTCCAGGAGATTCTATCAGCCTGCTGAGTAATCAACAAACTATCTTATCTACCTTCCCACAGACTTCATGATTACTAGTTTTAACTGGGTGGGTATTTGTTGCCAAGAGGGTTTTTTGTTTTTTTCATGAAATCTCGGGTGCTTTTTCAGCTCAGAGGATCTACTAATTTATGTATTCATTCCTTTTTGTCTTGACTACAAAGGCAGTATGTGTCCCAGTTTTTTTTTTCCCCATATATTTTCCCTCAGTTGCTGGATCTTGAGCCTATTTGCCAAGCAAGACCATGTAACTTCCACAAACCCATCCCGCCCATACTCACAACATGCCCCTGAAGTTTTTGCCTTCCTGTTGTTAGTGTCCAGTCAGTATTTGAGGCTCAAAGTTCATTCCTTTTAATTAGTTTTGACCACACTGTTTGCAGTGTGTGAACTGCAACATGGCTTTTCGGGAGCTCCCTTATTTTGCTTCCTTTAATGAATTGATTTAAATACCATGATTTAACTTGAATGTGTCATTATAATATTCGTAATGATAAATATGTGAATAGTAAGACAAAGAAGATAGATGAAAAGAAGCTTCATCTATGTGTCTCCCAGGGCCAAATAGATGTTGATAATGACAAGAAGTGAAACAGAGAAGCTGTTTATTTCAGTAGTAACAGTGGTTTACAATTTGTTGCTCAGAGAGAGAGGGAGAGAACAATTCTCTACTCCATCCTCCTGTGTGGAATAAGTACACCGTTGTTTCTCGGGCGCTATGGTGTTGCTTGCAGGTATCTAAAAGTGAGGACTTGCTGTCATTTGTGTTGCAAAGAAAAATGAATGGCTGTGAGCATGAAGTTCCCTGTCAGCATATCTAAAATAATAATCTGTGTAATCTTCACAGCATCAAAACAATAATTGGACAGACACTGGTGTTTGGAAGTTTAAGATCATTTGAGGTTAATTTCTGGGAGTTGGATTTGTATATTGTAAGCGATTTGTACATCTACTTTTATTTTCATATCTTTCATTTAATGGCATATCCCCCTTCCGATAAAGATTCCAAATACCTGGACATTGCATATTTGCCAATACTGAGCCCTTATTCAATACCCGTGTATTTATAAGTAATGGCTGATGGTGTGGGATCCATAAAGTCTATACGCTTGAAAATGATTAGTGATGCCATTAACAGCATCGTAGAGTTGACGGAATGTTGTGAAATAATTGTTCTTTTGGACATTTTAGGTTAAGCATTGCTTATACAAACATGTTTTCGCTGCACAGTTGAGTGAGGCTACGCTGGCGCACACTGGCTGCCGCTCCTCTTGACACTTTGTTACCGCTCTTGTGATTTATGTGACTTTTTAAAGCTATTTTATTCGGCGGATTTTGGATTAATAGAGCCTACCTGCTCTACTGGAGTCCTTATTCTGTGATGACTATGGAGCTGGGGCTCGCCAGCCTGTGGTCGTTACCAGATGGCGCGGCTTGTTTTGTGTTCTGTTTTTTACATTGGTGCTGGCAATGATCTCATACACCGCTCCGCAGCTACGGCGTTGGCGCAGCTTCATGGCTTCGTCCGACAAAGGGTTTAAAACTCTCTGTCAAGAGTGTGGGAGTTTGAAAAACAGACCTCCCTACATCCATAGAGGCTCGCGCCTCAACGTGAAATAAGGAAACAAAACAAACCATCGGAGTCATCGTTGGAAACATCGCGAGACTACCCAATACCAGGCATAATGGAAGACACGGAGTGGATCGCAGTGTATTACGGAGCTTTCAGGGATTTCCACCCCGAGCACTGTCTCTTACCATGGAGCTGCTAAATGCACAATCCCTCACAAATAAATCCCTCCTCATATACGACCATATTCTGGACAAAGGGCTTGACTCCATGTGCCTAACCGAAACCTGGCACAAACCAGGGGACTACTCCGTGCTTAATGAAGCATGCCCCCCTGGCTATAATTACATGGAGAAGGCCTGCAGCTCTGGTCGTGGTGGTGTCCTACTCCTCACCCATAAATGCATAAATGGACATGCACCTCCCTACCTACAAGAACTCATCACTCCCCAAATCTCCACCCGCACCCTCAGATCTACAAGTAGCTTGCTCCTTCGGGTTCCCAACACCAAGCTCCGCACCATGGGCGACCGGGCCTTTTGCTCAGCAGCGCCCCGCATATAGAACTGTCTCCCTGACCACCTGAGGGCAACAAAGACCCTGGCTCTTTTAAAAACCTTTTTATTTAAGAAGGCGTTCTTACTTTGAGTTGAGTTTTTAGGAATTTGATTTTTTGATTTTTAACTATGCACTTGTGGCACTCTGAGATTCTCGGATGAAGAGTGCCTTACAAATAAAATGTATTATTATTATTATTATTATAACTTAAAAAACAATTCTGTAGGCAGGAAAACCTTGACATAACATTGATAGATACCGCTTTCACTGTGTGACTGCATGTGACACACCTGTATTCACTGTGCATGTGAACATGTTAGTGTACAGCATGTGTGTTCACAGTCTTTTCAAAACGGAAAGGGGATTTATGTCATGAGCTACTCACTGTTCACACCAAAAGCTCATTGTTACTATAATGTATTTAATAAAAGTATATTTTCTTCAGGTAGAAGACACAAACGGAAATGATTGGCGGTGTGGCTTAGTGGTTAGAGTGGTGGTTCTTCAACAAGAAGGTTGCCGGTTCAAACCCCACTCTCTCCCATCTGCATGCCGAAGTGTCCCTTGCAAGATACTGAACCCCTAAATGGCCCCTCATGAATGTTAAGTGTTCTAATTGTAAGTCGCTTTGGACAAAAGCGTCAGCCAAATGACATGTCATATAAAATGTCAAGGGCTTTTGGTTGTAAGAGCCAACGCCAGTGTCAATGTAAACAAAAACACAGCTGAAACGACAGTACAGTAAAGGACACTATATAGAGATTTTAAGCCTAAAAGTCTGTTACCAGAAGTAGCGATGCTAGCACCCTGCGTGTGCCCTTGGGAAAGAGCATGGGTGCAGTGTGTGTTTTGTGTGCATGCAAACCTGAACGCAGCTCGAGGAGGATATCAGGGGACATTTAGGCTAAAAACTTTGTTAATGACGCCGTTTTGGGCCATTAAATGGATGGTTGTTGAGATCATATAGGAAAGTATAAATGGTAAAAAGAAGAAAAGTGTGGCCAACCACTTGAACTGCTCAGTGCACAACAGCGGAAATGAATAGGTAGAAGGCCCTTGTGTCTTCTTCATGGCTCAGAGGTACACTTAAGCCTGTACTGTTGTCTTTATACTCATACACGTGTGTTGGCAGTACTTTTTATTGCTTTGCTGTAGGGAGTATCCTGCTCTTAACCCTTTGGCAGAATTTGTAACCTCACTATATCACAAGTAGTGCTGTTGCAATTGATCTGTATCCATAATTTAGTTAGTGAGAATAGAATATGAAGAAACTGCCTTGTGATGATGTAGAAAATGAAAACAGTTCCTATGGAGGTGCCTTATTGGTTAATATATATATATATATATATATATATGTTTATATATGTGTGCTATTTATTAATTTTGATTATGTAGTGCTGAGCTATTGTAACAACTCACTTTATTTAGAATATAAGAGAAACAATCACGTGCGCTATTTTTAAGGAGAACGGGAGGATCTGACACGCTGTGTACGGATGCCACCAGCTGACCTTACAGCAAACGTATGATATGAAATTAGATCAGAATTCTCACCCTTTATGCCTAAAATATGAAAATATATATACAATAACGAAATTGACTCAGAGAGGCTGCAATATCAGTTTGTAATGCCAAACATTGTTTCCATATGGTCGACCCACCTGAACATCACCCTGCAAACAAAGACCGGATCCAACCTCAAACTCACATATAAACAATATGTTTTTTCTCTGAACCCAAAGTTGCTATAGTTCACCCCAGTTCATCAAATTAAATAGACTGTTCAATCTAGTCCCAAAAATAAAAATGTCCCAAAACAAAGTTTAAGCAGGTGTGTTTCCCTTAGACGTCGCAAACAGAAATATAAAGATATCCACGGTGTTCTTACCACCTCTGAACGCCCTGAAAAAGATTCCTGGTCTAACAGTAATCCCAGAAAGTTTCACAAAGGTAATAACCTTGTTTGAGGAAATAAACCTCAGTAGAGATTCCCTCAGAGCTGCCACTTGACAACACTTTGCTGGTCACTGGTCCATCTCCAACACACCAGCTTCCCTGGCAAGTCTCTTCCCCACATTTATAAAATTTGCAAAATAAACAATAAATATAGATGGAGATCCATTCCCTGATCCTTATAAATTCAGGCTTCTGACAGCTAAACTATGTACAGAATGTATAATGTGCAGTTTGACAGATTACTCACATATTCTGTACCATAAGGCGACCCTTACAGTATGACTCAGGTAAGACAACTAAAGAAAGCAGCTTCTGACTGTGGCAAATGTACAAAATGTGCAGATTAGGATTCGACAAAAACTAAATTAAATTACAGCCATCCACTTGCAATTATCCACTTACAGCTCCAAAATGACTCTTTGCATCAGTGAAATTGTTGATGTTGTGTTGAAACCAATTGACTGATAATGATGGAAAGTCCTCATTCATGTTTACTTCTGCTGTGCACCTGTTGCAAATGAGCAGCAGTGAAACGCCGGTGGCATTATTCACTCATTTGAAGGAGGCCCGTCGGTAATGTTTGAATCAGCTCTCTCGATAAACAAGGCCTCCTAATCAGACAGCTTTCTGGGCACTGACACTTTGTTCCCTCTCAGGCTGAAGTCAACACTCACCCTCTTTAATTCACTAGTAGTCCTCTTGTTTACTTTGCTGGGCACCGGCGACATAAGACTGTTAACTAGGGATGATTCTATCAGCTGATTTACCTACCAGAGATGAATCAGTAATCAGTGCATAGGCAGAACATAATACAGAGGAGGATGCCTGGGGTATTCTATAGAAATTATGAAAATGCATTAATAGATTGATCTCAAAGAAATAGAGAACACGATTAGTGCCATATTCACCTACAATTTGTAGTCACAGCACATCATCTCAAACACAATTTAAGACATCAAACCGTCCTCACTACAAATTAACCAACAACTTGTTTTCTGAAATCAATATATAACTAATAAACTTTTTAAAATCATAAGAAAATATATGGTTTATTGTAATGCACTTATATAACACCGTCTTATATTTGCAAAAGAGTTTCTGACTCTTTGCTTTGGACTTCGGGAAACCAGGAAGAAACATTTCAAAGTGGTTTTGGTACACAAAACACTTTCTTCCAACTTTGCATGACTATATAAACTTAACCTTTAAGAAAATGTATTTAAAACTTAAATTCAATTAATTTAACTTCCATTCAAATCTATATAAATGACATTAACATGAAATTAAAGACTATATCAGGGTACAGTATATGAGAAATTGAGAGCATATTAACACAATTGCACTAATTAAGTATTACTGCGCATTTATTTAAACTAGGACCATAAATTCTCAAAAAATGATTAGCGGGGTAAATGTACTAGAATTAAAATACACAATATACTCGACAAAACAAAAATATATTAAACAACACAACAGTGGAATCCATGACTAATGTGTTATTGATCCCACAGACTGATTGTTAAATCATCTTAAAGAGGGAAGACCTTGCTAATATAACTGGAATTAAAAGGATAAAACCATGGTTCAACAGTTCGTTAATTTCTTTTCAGTATAATTCAGGGGCAGTGATTACCACATTTTTCACTGACTTGCTGAAACCCGCTCGAGGCATCTTACACAGAGGAATTGATGCAGTAACTGAAACAAATTTGCGTGGTTGTGGGGAGGAACATTATTATCTATCAAAGTAGAATTTAACTGCATAGTGTCTTATGATGGTGAGTCATATCATTTACATTTCTAAGACAAATTCCTCTGTTATCGTTGATAGTGCAATGTTTTAAGAAGACTGCCAAATCAGAGACAGTATCTTGCTTGTACAATGAAATACAATACGATTATTAGCTTTCTTTTCACGTTTAGTAAGTTTGGACAAAGCTAATCCATATATTGAGTATGGCCCCTGCTTTTCTCAAATTGTTTTGTTTTAAATCTATATTACGAATAAAAAATAGACATTGTTTACATCAGGGAATATGCAATCAAGTTATAGAATTATCAAAATAAAAGCCTTTGGAAACAGTCAAAACTAACAGCCATACTAGTGTTTTATTTTTAACTGATGTTTGAGCTTTATCCTTGAACATTCCCAAACAATATCATTAAGGATTGCATTAGCAAAACAATTTTCCACCTAATGACAAGACAACGGGCCGTTTTATTGCTCCTTATAGAGGTTTTTATCTAAATTGATGAGGCATTTCATTGGCTATCAAAATTGGTTTCAGACAGCTGTGGCTTTCAAAGAGCGGTTCTAATTCACAATTACATGTTTATCTCGCACACAGTTGACAAGTTTGTTTCCGGCTGTAAAATAACAGCTTCATTAGATGTAATTACTAATTCCATGAAAAGAGATTTCTATCACGTCCTTTGAGCTCCCCCCCGCCCCCCCCCAAAAGCTACAAACTTCTTAGAATGAATTATATACAGCTTGTTGTATTTAAACACTTGTTTGACAAGTGAATGTAAGAATATGTACTCTACATTCTACAGAACCAGTTTCCTATTTTAAACCAACAATGGTTCAGAACATGTGAGGGAGCTGAAAATATAAAGTTGATTATAAAACCATAATTAGCAGGGATGGCGTCTGAAATGAGAACAGAAAATTTGAGATTAACATTGTTTCTTTATAACCCAGAACAAAGAGATTATTTGTTCATTACTGTTTGTCTTTCTGTAAGCAGGATAATGCAAAAACAACTAAAATAATTTTGTTGAAAATTGGTGAAAGGGTTGAATATGGGCTGAGAAAGATGTCATAAAATTTTGACATGGATCCAGACAAAGGGTCAGACCATACATGTTTATCACTGTATAATATTGAAAATTTTTTTCTTTCAAGGCATTTTCTCTCATTTCTGGAGAATAACGCATGATCAAGATGAAACAATCAGGTTTATTAGCGACCTGATAAATATGAGTCTGATGTCTAAGAGTGTACAAATTGGTGGAGCTTGATTGAATTGACTGTTGGGCCTTGTTGACGGTATGAGATCAACTGTGTAATATTCTAGTTGTCCTATTGAATTGTGACTCTGAAAATTAGTTCTTATTTTGAAGTGAACTCTTTTTTTTGAATGATAGCTTACATTTTTACAGACAACTTGTTGAAGTTCCACAGCCAACTTATTCTCGGTTCATTATACATTTTTAACATTAATTTTGCTAGGATTCTGCTACACTACTGATTAAGAATTAAAACAACTTTTTGAGAGAAAGAAATATGTCATTTTGACAACTGCCCTTGTTCGCAGATTAACATGCCTACTTTGAAGCTGTGAACATGTTGCAAAATTAACAACATTAAGCTTTGGAGTGACAATTTAAGATTTGAGTGGTGGACCAGCAGCCTCATTATACACACATCATGCACAGCCACTTCTTCTGTTTCTAGTCTGGTGTGGTGTATTTATTTATTTCTTAATTTGGTACTTGTCTGTCCGTCTAAACTACAAGTTAGTAAATCTAGTTTGAGTGAGCACCCTGCTGAACGTTGTAGCTTTGTGACCTCCACACTCTATCTCTGCTTTAATTGTGTTAATGTTGACGTCAAGGTCTTTTTGTAAGTGCTCAGTTTGGCCACAACAATATCAGATCTTCCAGCTGTTCAGCTGCTGACAATAAAGAGAACAGAAATAAATCTGTCCAGCATGTAATCCTGATATGGCTCAGTGCCTCTGAATAAAAAAAAGGAGCTGGAATTAAAAGTAAATCAATAATCAATCAAGTTAATCAATAAACTGTACTTGAGTGGCATAGTTGGCAGATATTGTGGGACTAAACACTGCTCAACAAACAAAGTAAGGAGCCTAACAACTGTAGTTTAAGTAATACATCATGATGGATGGCTATGAAAATTCCCACATTAATCAGATTATTATGTGATTATTATTGTGGCTTGCTGAGCTTCAAAGAAAGAACACAGCTCTTACAGAAAAATACAGTATGAAGTGTTTGTACTACACACCCCAGCATCTCATCTGCACTGCATTAAATATGGAATATACAGATTCAATATTTACTGGGCACAAAAGTTTCAAAGCTTTATGGCAAAAAAGAGGAAATATTGTTTGTCTCCCTCAGAAACCATCAAAGGAATTTCTTCAAGTTTGGCACAAACAGAATTAATAATGAACTTTTATGATTCACTGTTACATCAGAAAACGCATATTGCGTCATATCTCAAGAATTAATGTAATAATTATGTCACACTTAATAAAAGGTCTTATTTTATTATGTCTAGAATTTACAAATCAGCCTCTATTTGACAGAATGTTCAGCAAAAAACGTTACTGTCCATTATTAAACACCATAAGATTGCAACTTTATGACACAACTGATTTTCTTATTTCTTATTTGAATGTATTTATATATTAACTCCAGTGCTTCCCAAATCTTTCCTTTGGTTTCTTATGATGCTGCATTACAGTTAAATGTGTTTGAAATCTGAAATGCATTATTTACCGTCCAAAATAAAAGTATGCAGCAGTGATTCATGTATTCTTAGACAGTGTCTTCTATATGTTTGAGTTGGTTAGAAAATATTTTCAAAAAATGGCACCTCAAAAAATATACTTCGCTGAATATAAGGCTGAAGATTAATGCAAATAATCATTGCTTCACATGTTTTACACACCAAACACAGAAATACTAGCCTGGGTGCCAGACGGACTTAGCCCCGCCCACAACATTTTCGGTCAGGAAGTTCGGTCTGGAGTCGCTCCATTGGGGAGAAATTATGCTCCGAACAGAAGCTGTTCGGACCAATCACATTGTCAGGGCGGGCTTTATACGATGATGGACAGATAATCAACCATAGATATGTGATCAGCAGGTAAGTAATCAACCACGTCATCAAAGAGCGTTTGGGTTGACTTTGTTTTCAACAAACATGCCTGCCGCTGGAGAGCTGAGATGTGTAGAAGCTGCCTTTGAGTCTGTTTTAGAAGCCATCGACAACGCATTCATTTTGAAAGATGAACAGAGAACGCGGAGACGACGCCAAAGCGGCACGCCGCGCTAATCCCTGTCGCGCCGGCGCTTGGCTGTTCACACCGGACACTGATGCGACACTGAACCGCCGGGCAGCGCTAATAATATCACCCGTTTATCCAGTAGATTAAAAACATGTACTTACTTGTTGCTCCAACATTAAGCAACAGCGTCCCAACATTTGTCTTTCTTGGTGTTGTCTTTATACAACATGTTCCGAGGATCATACAACTCACTGTACTTCTCCACTTCAATTATTAATTTAATGTCATCCATGTTGAAGAACTTCGCTGTTTGCTCCGTTAAATGTCGGGTGTCGAGGGTAAATTACGTATTCTCCACTCAAGCCTATGTGGAGAATACGAAGCCCTCCCTCTCTCTCTTTTTATCTTTATCACTGCTTGTGTAGCTGTAGTGGATGGGCAGAGGGTGTGAAGCGTTAGTAAATAACTCACAATCCGTCGCTTAACATACGTCACATACTACGTTGCTCTGATAGGTTGTTGGTCTATCCAATTTAGACAAGAGGCCTTTTTTTTCTGTTTCAGTTGAAACACGCCCCATAATCACAGCCCAATGGAGCGGTATCAGACTCACATTCTGAATAGAATTGTGAGTTTGACAATGTCAGGCTACATAAATAAATGAAATGACTTTCTTATTACACATATTAATCCTCATATTAATAAGAAAAAAGTGCAGTACCCTCTCTAGATTTGTTTTGCATTGTTCCATGTCATGGTTTCTAAGCTACAACGTTTTATAATGGGTTTACCTTTGCATTCCAATAAAAAGAATGATAATAGAGAGATTCCATGCATTTCTGACGGTTGGATTCCAGAGAACCCATAGATGAGATCAATGTAAACAGAAATATGACTATCTTGACGGCACAAAAGCCGGAACTGGCTTCCTGGTAATGATCCATCTCTTTGTCATGACTTGTTACTCAGGTTGTTCCTTGTATGTTATGTTAGGCCCTTATAATGTCAGCAGGGGGTGATAATTAACAGTTAATTCACTAGTGATGGATGTTAGTTAATATGGAGGCGTTAAAACCGATAAAGCTGCTAATTGTTGGTTTCAGTTTGTTAAACCATGTTAAAAGGAAATGTAGTGGTAAGTTATTTACAAACTGTTTAATGGGGCTGTCTATGTACCTGATCTTGGCTAGTTAGCCAATCGGCCACTGGCATGATGGTGTTTTCAGTGGTTTTGTATCTATATCAAGTTATTCGTCTGTAAATTTAGTAAGGGTCAATTTGTGTTATTTGATACATAAGATACATTAACCCACCATTTTGTGTAGGTTTATCAGGATTTGTCTTATGGATCATGTGGACAGCATGAGAGTATGCTGAGTATGCGGAGCTGAAACTCCAGTTACTGTATATTTGTGTGTGTATGTAAAATAGGCGATGATGTCACAGCTTATTTCAATTGACCACAGTGTTCTTCCCTGGCAATTGATTGTTTTAGTAGTCTTAATTGTCACAGACTGGTTAGGCACCCTTCTTCTACATCTGTAGTCATGTAGTGTTCATGGCATATGATGCTTATCCCTGGAAATTGAGGAGTGACGGTAGACTACTGGTAGAAAAGAAGGACATCAGACTGGAAGTTTACTGGTTCAAGGCCACGGACTGACAAAAACATACCTGGATATGGCCCAGACCTGAATCTGTTCCAAGTCCAAGATGACTCTCCCTACCTAAGTGTCTAAATTTTCCTGAGCAAGGCACCTTACTCCCCCAACACCTGCGTGTGTCTTGTGTCCTGCTGTGTTCACACAGATGGGTCAAAAGCAGAGGACAAATTTTCCTCATTTGCATGTAGTGTGTCTGTGCATTTGTTTGGGACCAATATAGGAATCTTGAATCCTGATGGCTTGAACTGCTTCTCTTTGGCATCTAGCGTCAGATTGATTCATCATCATCTTAGCGAAAACAACTTCCTTACACAAACCTTTGTTGGTATGAATGGCTTGTAAAGACGAAAATCCCTTCTAGTTTTACGCAGCAGTGATCCACACACAACAATTGTTTGTTATTTCTGCTGTCTTGTCACAGGTCAGAGAGAAATACTGGCTATTTTTGTGTCCTTCATTTTTTTCTTTTTATATATATATTTTGTGCCATATTAGTAATCCACTTTCAGACAGTTCTTTTAGACAAGGTGACTTTTTGGAGGAATTGTACTTCCTCTAGTTCTCAGTGCCTTACATTGGTTCTTCACAAGTGCTTTGGAGCACTTTGAGTGCTCTGGGGAACCGTTTCTTGCCATTTCACATTGAGTGTTAACTTTAGTATTTGTTCCATCCCTGCTAACTTGGTACACTGAGTTGTCTTTAACTTAAACAAAAATGTTGTATTTCTCTTTGAAAGGGCAACTTTCTACTTTTGTTTTCCTGTCATTCAACATGATGCTTGTCAGCAATGACATGTAACAACTACGTATTTGTTCACCCTTACCATGAAGAAGATATATTACTCTTCTATCCTGGTATTGTTTTTTATTGTATTAATGATTATATTGCTATAGCAAGAATATTTTTTTTCAGTTGCTTATTTTATTATTAATTATTTGTCTTCATTGTTCACTTGCATGCAGGCCAGAGGATCCATATCACTGCTGAATGGAGAACATTTTGAATTTAGACTTTTAAATACACATACATTGTATTCTCTATTAATGACTTGGTAAAGGAGCTTGTCTTATAACTGTTTCAGTTGCTCAGTTAACTATATATTACTTACCTTAGCTTTAACAGAACTTGTTATACAAAACCTGACAATGAATGTCTACTCAAAGTATGAAATTGGATCCATTACTATTCTCTTGACAGAGCTACTACCATTCTTCTTTACCCAAAGCCCTTGAAAGGTATACGCATTGTTAAATTTCATTTGTTGTCTGAAGGTTGACAAAATCCTTTATATTTTACCATAAAAGCTGAAATGAATTATGGTGACATACCCCCTTAAGCTCTTATTCTAAAGTCCAGATCATTAGGACTGAAAGTAAATAATTCTAAAACAGAAAGTGATAACAAAGATGGACAAAAGACAGGCCTTTATTATCATGCAGAATGCTGCGTTACACCATCTCTCTACACTGAAAGCTGTCACTGTGTTGAATGGTTTGTAAATTAAAATGAGTGACAGCTAACATTGTTAGGACCCTGAAAAGCTTGTCCTGGCTCTGTAAATAAATTATACTATTAGAGGATTTGGCAAAGAATACTATTTCAATCGATTGTTTTCCTCTCTCTTGCAGGCCTTTAGCCGCCTTTTTATTATCTGAGGGAATTCCACTCTCACCAACCATTGGCCTTATTTGGTATTCTATGTCAACAAGAGCCTCAATTGATTGAATCTTTAACTGCGTCGAGAGCGAGAAAACTGTTTACCGGCCTGATTCAGTGATGTGGAATACAACTATCACTTTGAATTGAAATCTTTCTGCCTTTTTGGGTTTGGTTTCCCCTCTAAGGGCCAGTAATCAAATATGGTTTAACTCTGTTGACTTCACTAATTCTGAACTACATAGATAAATGAGAATTTAACAGCAGAAAAACTAGTGCAGGTAACGTTTAAACGGAGAAGAAAACTACTACTACAAAATTAGTACTACTTTACTACATCATTAAAATATGTTAGTTTAACCCAGATAAAACTGCAATTTCCTTTTTCCCTGGAAATGCTTTCTTCCTAACTGCTACAAAAGAGCAGTTGCGCTGTAATGCAACTGTTAGGTATAATGTTTTGAGAGCTGAGAAGAAGAAGAGATTTCTGGTAATGCAGCGTTAGTCAGAGCTAGCAAACATGTCAGCAATATTTCAAATTCCCACAAGTAAAAACTCGGACATGTACCATATGTTTCCATTGATAGCGTTAGTGTTGCCAATTATTTTCAGTACTTGGTATCGGCAGTACACAATGTTAATGGTGGCATCAAGCAGTATTCACAGGTGAAGCAGGGGCAGAAGTCAATAAATGGAATTGCAGTACTACTTTTAGAGTTTGCGGTTATAATTTGTATCCTGCCACTAAATTGCTATTTTCTTTGAATTATTTGTGCAGGGAAACAAGAGTTAATAGTTTTTCTGCCTTCAGGCACAAAACCCTTCCTGGCTGGGCTTAAAAACATTTACATCCAAATGCTGCTGGCTGTGTAGAAAATGTGTCCATAGTTCACATTGCCTGAGAACATACTATAAGGACGTGGCCTATTCTTGCCAAATTGCCTGGACCCTCTGTGTAAGGAGCATGCAAATGTGGAAGAGGAGGCTAAACTGGAGCACTCCAATTTACAGGCCTCCAAATCCACCAGTTTGTAAGCAACTTGGGGATAAGGGGAAAACACTGGATATCAGGCAAGGGAAATTAAAGTGAGCTACAAGTTCAGAAAAAGGTGTGATTACAATCTAAAACACACTCTAGTTGCTTCAGGTATATATATATATATTGAAGGTATTCATGTTTACCCTAACGTCTATTTAAACATTTTAGACCCACAAGACAATTAAGAAGCATACTCATTAATACTCAAGTTATTAATTCAAATAAAATTGGACTTTATTCAAACAAAACTTTGATGTAGGTGTCATTAGCTGTATTATAGAGCATATCCATTCATCCATCGTGTTCTCCTTATCTGGGCTCGGGTTGCTGATGTAGCATTAGCAGAACTACAGACAATCCTCTGGATTTACAGCTCCTCCTGGGGGTTCCTGAGGTGATTTAGTTTACTCCAGTGAGTTCTGGGTCTACCCCAGGGTCTTTTCCTGTTGCAAGTGTCCTATAAACCTCCAACAGAATGTGCCTAAGAGGGATCCTGAATACATTCCTGAACAACCTCATCTGTCCCCTTTTGAATATGAAGGAGAAGCAGTTCTTCTACAGCCCCCTGTGGATGTATGAACTCTTCACCCTATCTCAAAAGGTGAGGCCAGCCTCCCAACAGAGACATCACTCTTTGTTATTGTATTTGTGATCTTTTTCATTTGAGAATTCACAAAGTTGGAACCCAGATCAACCAGATTAAAGAGCAAAGAGTTATTTATATATACCAATCAAATTGTATTTGAAATGCCAATATTCACAAATCACAATTTGTCTCATAGAGCTTTAACAATGTTGACATCCTCTGCCCTTAACCCTTAACAAGAGTAAGGAAAAACTTCTCAAAAAACATGTTTTGACTTGACACTTGACAAACACAATAAGTAAAGTGTTTCCCAGTTAGAAAGTACATTTTACTGCAAATGTGACCTACTCGAAGCTGATAGTAGCATTGTGCTGAGGAAAGAGTGCAGCCTGGAGAAGGAAACAGACCAAAATTCATAGAAAACAAATCGATCAGCCCTGAGGACTTCTAGACAAATAGTTTTTTTTTTGTCAAATTGCCATTTGCCAAACCAGTGTACTATGGTTGTGTAAGAAATGCTGAAAGGATGTGGAAAAAGACAGTGGACCATTTGAGACAGACTCAAGGTAAAAGTTGTTGTTGTGTGAATGCATGTGTGCATGCATGCATGCGTGTGTGTGTGTATCACCAGAGTCACTTTTGTAGAAGGTGCAGATGATGGGTAAATTAAATATAATATAAATTTAGTGCAGTTTCTGCTACTTCTATGAATGTTAGTGATTCAGTCAGTAAGACTACACTCTTTTGTGGTGAATGTTGTAATTAGGTAAAAGATACAGTTTGAAACGATTCCTTAATTCAAGATAAAACATGTCAGATTTCATTTTCTTTGTATTTTTGTGTACCAGAGAAAGGCAAAGCAAAAAATAATGATTGCATGATTGAAAAAGTCAGTCACAGCATTACCTACAAAAACTAAATCCTAAAAAAGGCTTTGCTGTTTCAATCAGAACAAATGACTTCAGATCTTGTTTTGTGCAGTGCTGGATTATCCACATATAGTTATACTGCAAAATCTGGATTATTCACATATAGTGGATAATCCAGACATTTTAGTTTAACTTGTGTTAAATCCATGTGAGTGGCTTCATGTATTCTAGGGCTGCCACTAACGACTATTTTAATATCGATTAATCTGTCGACTATTTTTCTGATTAATCAATTAATCTAAACGATAAATTTTCCTCCAAAAAAATCAAATTGACCATTTCATTTCATCTCAGAAGTGCTGCGCTGCGCCGCGCAGTGCCAAGGAAAGCCAGGCGACCTCCTATCCACCCTCCTGTTAAACCTTTGTGCGGTTTACATCACAGACTCTTCAGTTTTGTCAAAGTTGTATCTTTCAAAATGACTTTAAGCCAAATCTTCTGTCAGACATCACATCTCCGGCTGAACCGATTTACACTCAGGTTATTTCAGCTGACCTGAATATAGCGCTGAACAAATCTCTTTAGTTGTGTTTTAAGAACACCGCCGTTGTCTGCTGTAAAACAGGAACTTACAACGCTTTGACAATCCACAAGGGGGTGGCTCCCACAATGCTGGGGTCGATATCATTATGACACACAGCAGTCAATTTATACTTTAACAGCAAGCGCTCCTCGTGTTCCCTATACTAACAAATGAAAATAACAGCATCATCCCAGTAAGTTTCTGAGAATGATAGGAAATCAGTGATACTATGAGACTTTGAGCTCTTTCATTTTTTTGCTCCCCCTTATCCACAGTACTTCTCTTAACTGAACACATTAAAAATAGATTATCCTCCTTTCATGTTGAGATTCATTGTGCTTACACACACACACACACACACACACAAGTCAGCTTCTGATGAACTTCCTGCTTGAATGAGTGCAATAGGTTTGGAAGTGAAATGGGACTTCATATAAAAATGATGAAAAAACTGTGCTTTGATTTTTTACCCTCTATCCCTCCTCTCTTTTTTAAATGTGAGGGATGTCACTGACAGCTCTTTTCCAAAGCAGCTTCATTTCATGCATTTTCATCAAGTGTTACTTTCTGCCATTGCCTCAAAACGATTTGAAACCACAGCCCATCACTCATCTTGTACTGGGCTGTGCGTGTACGTCTTGTTCATGAGATTAGATTTCCTCATAACTTTTGAGGATTTCCTCCCACTTCTGATCCACATATTAGCAAGATCAATACGTCCCTGAGACAATAAGTAATTGTACATCTGTTTATGCTGCTGTTTTGTGTTCTACAATTCTTTGTTTTTCTCTCTCCTTCAGGTCAGTTCCTCTGGGTGAACAATTCAGCCTTTGGGGGTCCCTGGGTGCTGAGTCCGTGGCTGTGGGGAGGGCAAGTTCCCTGTAGCCTGGACATGGCCATGTTCCTCCACCCCAAACGAAGTGGCCAATACACCATATGGCTCATAGAGCGGGACAAATCTCCACGGGCCCTCTTGTCCACTGACACCCTCCCACGCATCACAGGGTAAGCACTTGTCTTATACATTAAATTAGTGTTCAAATTAAATTCTCCCTGCCAAGCATGGTTAAATACAAGTAAATGAAAATGAACATGAGCTCAGCTGAGTTGATATTGTGTGTACATGCATTCTTGCACCCCAGCCATAAGCTTCATGGTGATCGCCCCGTTCCCTAACCTGTGTGAATGTGTTCTATCAGAGGCAGAGGCACAACACGTTTAGCAGAATCAAATGATGACACCCTCACCCTTTTCATGTGGAGATTGCCTAACAGGCAGAGGGAAATGGCAGCGTGAGAAAAGAAGATAACTTGTTCAAAACGCCTGCAATTTGATTTTGCAGCAGCTTGGCACCAATCAGCAATTCCTGCATCATGTCACCTTCCTGTGTCTAATCCTTAATTAACACCAGGTACCTGCTGCTCTTACTGTGGCTCCTCGGTGGAAGCCACACTCACTCACACTGAGTGCAACAGGGTGACAGAGGGCAGTACAACGCTCCAAAACTCCTCCAAACCCCACACATAGTGGTATAGCTATGGATGGCTCTACCTTCCCCTTTATTAGCATACCTATTTATGGTTCTGGCTCATAGTAGGTCAGAATACACAGAGAAACTCTCACTGCGTTGCTAAGGATATATATTTCATGTTGCATGCATGTGTATAAATAATCTCCTCAGAGCATTGGAATCTCCCATGAATGTATGCTTTATGCATCTCTGCTGTATTTGTAACTGTCTCAATGTGGGAGTTAAGGTCCCTTAACATTTGTATGCCTGTGTGTGTCTGTTGTAGGTTACCTATGGGAGCATAATTCAGACTTAACAACCGTTGTTTTGGAATGGCTGTGTCCCAACTGCTCTTTGCCAAGTGGCTGTGGTCATGGTTGGGTTAGGGTTATGCAAGCAGTGGTTATGGATAGGGTTTTGTAAGTTCAGATGAAATCAATGCAAGTTTATCATAAATCTCCCAAAATTGACTTTTGTGTGTGGTCCAGCTGCTACTCATGTTGTTGGGACACTGATCTGTTTTCAAAAGGGCTTCTTTCTTTGGGGAAAAAAAGCCAGTCCCCATGAAGTAAGTCATTGAATTTAAATGTGAAGACAAGGTGTAAGGTTGGGTCAAGTTTAGGCTAAGGTTAGGTTTAGGTCTAAGTTAAGATAAAGGGTTAGTCAAGTAGTAACAACGAAGGTTAGAAGAAGTAAGGTTAGTGTCCAGGAATTCATGTAAGTCAATGTTATGTCCTCTGAAGTCATGCAGACACGGCCGTGTGCATGTGTGTG
The DNA here is from genome assembly GCF_949316205.1 of Platichthys flesus. Taxonomy (NCBI): domain Eukaryota; kingdom Metazoa; phylum Chordata; class Actinopteri; order Pleuronectiformes; family Pleuronectidae; genus Platichthys; species Platichthys flesus. The sequence continues at coordinate 18,958,958 of NC_084954.1, forward strand.
TTTATGCGACGCTCACGCTGGTCTGTCTTCTGAAGGGGGCATAAGGGGAACCTGCTCATTACACGTGTGACAGATTAGACTGTGCGTTTGTGTGCGCCCTCATTTATATTCAGAGGCTGCCATCCGCCCACACCATCCCTGCCATTCTGAGACTTGCTCAGCCAAACTCCCCACACTCCCGCTCTGAAGGGAGAGCGCTGATATCATAAAAGCCAGAGAGCAAAAACAAAAGCAAGAAGAGCCACCCGCGGACATTGGAAGAGTCAGTCAGCTTACTAATTGCCAACCTGTGCCCTTGCCTTTGAATTTTAATGCTGTGTTTTGATGCCTCTGCCTGATTCAATAATCAGGCCATTTCGTTCAGGGTTAGCCAGGGGGAAAATAAACCATCCCTTTACACATTCCTCATTTAACTAGGTCCCCCTTACATGGAGGTAAATTTAACTTGTCACGATTTGTTTAAAACAAGCAACAGGTAATTTTTGCAAAAGGAAAAAAATGTGGGTCTATGTGTATTTCTTAATTCAAGGCTTAACTTTGTCTGAAGATCAGTAAGAGGGAGCTAAGACGGCATCTCTAAACAAACCTAAAACAGCGCGTAGTGCAAGTTTGTTCCCTCAGGAAGGAACAGTTCAGTACTATTTGCAAAAATGTGCAACACAGTGTTGCACTGGTTAAACATTTGTTGTTTACAATATAAGTGTTTCTTCTCATAATTCTAAATGAAGAATTGCCTTATTAACTGTACAAGTCCGAATGCTCTGCTACAAATATCAGTGGTGGAGTCCATATGGGTTTGCTTTGAAACCCCATGAAAATTCCTCCAGCAACCTGTGTTGCAATAATGTTACATCAGATCTGAAGGGACTGTCCGAGCAAAACACATCTTTGAGAGTCTATTCTCAATGGATAATGCGTCATCCTCTACAAGCGCTTTGAAATAACAGTCAAGAAATGTAATACTTTTTGCAGCATATTGAAAAACAACGACATCAGGTGAAATAAAAGTTAATAGACCCAGACAGATTTCAAAATAAAAAACAGCAGCCACTATTGCTTTCAAGACCAATACACAAAACTTTGACAAGTCGTCTGTGGAAGAACGTCACAACGCCTGAATGCCACTGGTGATGCAACATGCAGCTCGGGGGTTTGTTCCACCAAACACATAAATCATCCGTTAATTTGACCTCAAGTTAAGGGAATTAAGTAAATCACATCACAAATGGAGCTGATTAAAGCTCCACCAGATTGGGGACTGTTGCTTCCCCCACCTCTGTCCAAGCAGACTTCTCGGGTGAGCTTTTTATCTTGCCCTCCCTCGAGCGCCTGTATTCATTCTGTGTCCAACAACACCTGAGGGAAGCACATTTAGGACCTCTGAATGCCGCCTGCGAAGGACTTGACTCATCAAACAGGGTCAGCTCTCACAGTGAATGTCAGCGTCCCCAGTGTGGCATTCAGCACCGAGAGAGAGTCAGGAGGGGTGTGGGGGTGCAAGATTATGATCGTGTGAGTGTGCCTGTATGTATTCATAGTGTGATGTCCTCACATAAATTGTGTGTGTGTGTGTACAGTCTCTTTGTGCGGGCTCTTATTTATTGGGTCATTGTGTGTACCAGGGGTGGAGCTGACCACAAAAATTACGGTCTGTAAGTATATACTTACATTTTGAGGTGACCGTTTGGAATGTTGTACAATGAAAACAAGACCTATAGGAAATAATTAACTGCTTATTTTTTCAATAACAGGCTGACTCGATTCTTAAAGTCTGCTATACAGCTGCAAGTGGCTAGAACTTACTAATAAAGTACATTTAAGAAAGTAAATCAAAAACCAATATTGTACGGCTCCCTATCCATTTCCATAAAAACACATAAGGCATGGTTATAGAGCGTAGATACCCGGGCTGGGTTCGGAGAAAAATGTATTATAAATATTGGGTTTGTGTCGGCTTGGTTCATTTTCTCTCTGGCTCAATCAGATTGGGCGAAAATTGTGGCCCTGCTTTAACCAGGTCTAGAATATAAGCAAGAGGTTGCTCAACTGCCACGGGGAGTTGCGTTTGCATCATGAACATGTTAACAGATTAGAGCTGCCACACCGGCTGCTGTTGGCCGCTGCTCTTGTGGACATTTGAGGTCTTGCCGATTTTATTACCCCGCTGAGTACGTAGGACTACTTTTATACAAGTAAATACAGTAGTTATACCAGCAACCTCTGAAAGGCTGTAGTTATATTAAATGTAATGGGCAGTAGTCTCTCCCTCTCTCCCTCTCTCTCACACACAATTTAAAAACACAGTGCCGGGAGTACCAGGACTGCTGAGCAACCACAGCCTGAATGGCCCAGGCGTAAGAGTTCTCCACATGCAGTGGCTCCCAGCCGAAAGGCCAGTTCCAAAGATCTTTGGTATAAATACATTTACCATTACACCCCAGTGTGTACTGTAACGCCATGATTACCACGCCCTTTTACATGATGCCTGTCGTAGCAAGTAAAGGTATCAGTAATGTGAGAAAATGCAATCATGTATTAGTGTGGAATATGTTGTATTTTGCAGAGTGGAAAATTATAGAAATATTAGATGCAAAGTCTCTTCTAAATCAAGATTTCATATTAAGAAAAATAAAGCCAAAATGTATGAAAGAAAACAAATTACTTGAGCAATAAGACAATGAGCTGTTGTCATAAAAAAGGATCCACTTAAACTAAAATAAGGCTTAAAGGTCGGGTTGCACATAGACAATTCAAAATATTTCATTGTAACTGTCACGGTCATGATGAAAGTTGTCCCACATAGTGGAAAGAGTTGGCTGGAGAAAAAAATACCCCCCCCCATTAACAGCTGTAATCCCTACAAATTAAAAAGGATTATTCTTGCCACTAATTTAATTATTCAATTTACAGTATCATAAATGGAATAAAAAGCAGCCTCAACACTGAGATCATATTTGTTTGTGTTTTCACAGTAGATCCCTTGCAAGTTGAATAATTGCCAAAAGCTTCTAAAGAAATCAATATGAACTATATGCATAAGGCTCTTTGAAATTAAGCAAGTTGTCTCTAAAACCAGTGTTGCATGTTCAAGACCTATGTATTACAATATAATATTATCATAAAAACCTGGTGATGTCTACAGTTCAAACATGGTGATATCTATCCTAGTATTGTAGACCAAAGGGGGGGTCACCTTTGAGCTAATCAAATACAAACTTTCCTTTAATCCCCAAAACTGCCTTTCAATGTCGTGAAAACAGCTGTTTCTCTGACATTGTGGGATGTGGTTTCATCTGCACAATCTGATTGCATTAATAGAACGAATACATTTTGTTCCATTTGAAGCAGACTTTCTTCTTATGCTATTAAAACTTTATCTTGGCTCCATTGTAACCTGTTACCTAAAATGAAACCTTTAATGAGATAACCACACACCATATGATTATCTCATGTAGGTGTATTTTATGCATTGATATTATATAATGCTAATTATATTTCGCAGTTCTCTGTTGGCACAAAGCAGCGTGATGACTGTAATGATAACTGCAGAGCAGAACATAAATGGGTTGGTTAATGAATGCCTTGGGTCTTGTAAAATCAAAAGATATGAATCATCAAGGTGGTTTAATTAAGTCTAGACATTCCAGGTTATCTTATGAGAGAAGACCAGGGCAGAGTGATTGACAGCAGATCGTCACAGATGGGGGGGAGGGCATGTGTTTGAAAATAGTGCAAATTAGTCTTTTCATCCTATGGAATAAAAGGGAGCCATAGTGAGTGAATAAGTGAATTACACAGTAATTTATCATCCTCATGTCATACCTGTATTTGACAGCAGCTGTTGATGGTGGAGCAGAATATATAAGAGCGTTTGTGCTCTAGCCCTGGCATATAAGAGTGGTGTTGCAGACCAGGGCATATGGCAGCAGTGAGAGAAAAGGACCGTAGGTTGAAGAGTTGTAGCATTTATTTACTGACAAAAAATCTAAACTGCATATTGAACTGTCCATTAAAGGAGCTGCACTGCTAGTTATATGGATGGATGAATGGATGGATAGATTGAATGGATGGATAGATAGATAAATAGATGGATAGATGGATAAATGGATAGATAGATAAGTGTAATTTGCCAGCAAGTTTTGTAATGCTTAAGAACACTTTTCACACACATCTGTGCATGTGTACAATAATGAATGTAATATCATATCTGATCTCAGAATGGTGGAAGCTGACTCAAGGGCAGCTTGACACGCACATTTGTCTGTAGCTAAGTGTAGCTTGTCACCAATCCAAAAACTGCTGCTCTCCTCTCCGCTTGACAAAGCGTAGCCTCTGTCATGCCCTCTGTTGAGGTGACAACGAAATGATGGATGCAACAGCTTGTAGCAGCTTCCAGAGACACTAGTCCACTGCAGCCACAAGTGGGCAGTAAATTAGAAAATGAGTGTGAACGATTGTTCACAAGACATCACATTGATATATTTTGTTAAACTTTTAATTGTTCATTCACTGCTTACCTTGCTCGCCCGATGATACCCAAGCCACAAATTGAAACTTATCTTTGAAACGGTAGTAATGATACACCCCCCTCACAGAGAGTTTCTGACATCTGACATATTTTGTGGGTTCTACAATGAGCGTAGCTAGACCACAGTGAAAGCGATGGGACACCTCAAGGACCTCTCGTTTGCAATGGAACATCCATCCCTGGCAGGCCTTTTACATCACCTCATCTCTTCCACTTGGTGTTTGCGAGGGGTGACCCCAGCCCTCAAACCGTGGTCGCTGGAGGGCTGGGGCTGATGGGATTCTCTTAGCTCTGGTTCCGGGAGAGCTGCCAGTAGGAAAGCTGCAATTGCCATAGATCATTTGGAGAAGAGACAAAGACAGTCTTTAAAATATGGTTTTCTTTTTTGGGGGGCCAGGAGTGTAGTACATAACATCTCAAGAACAGGAAATGAGCAGTACTGTGCCATATGGTGTGTGATATGCTGGGAGATCAGTTCCATTGTGACCTAAAGCTTCAAAAATATACCAACCAAACCCAAATGTCACGCTCGTTTACAAAAGAAGCTCCTCTCTGGATTATTACCTCAAACATTTTTGAGGTAATAAAGGATTTGTAGACAGTTAATCACATATGTGCTTGATCCACTCGCACAGATCTAACAGGGGACCATACATTAGCTGTATCAAGGCTGCATTCGAAGACAGATCACAACCGAACAGCTAATAGAACACATGATAACAAACCAGAAGGGTATTAAAACTAGCATACTGTGTCCAATTGCAGCTAATTGCTAGACAACAGTGGTAAGGGAGACAAGGGTGTGATACAAATCACAAAATCACAAGATCCCACTCTCCACACTAGGCAGCCCCCGAATAGGGATACAGATGTTCTCTGAAAGACACTGAAATGTTTCTACAGTTGGACTCCTTTTCAGTCTGACCTGCTATAACATATAAAATACATTAAGTCTGGGTCAGCCATTGTCCCTCACCCATGTGCTGCCACTAGGCCATGGCTCAGATGTATCTAAACTTTGTTCTTTGTTGCATTTTTTAAAGTTTACTGCAAGGGATGGTCCCATCAGAGTTTGAGAGTGGACTTGTTCTTTAGGACTTCTGTATAGACTTTACTTTATCAGACAGCATATATGTAGCTGGTCCCCTGCCACTGTGGGTTATCAAACACAAACCAAGAGAGACGCTCACCAATAATGCTCTTTATTGGCCAAATACTCAAACAAATATCAAGAAACTTAGATTATCCTACTTTGACCCGTACCTCCTGTTGTGGCTCACAGGCTCACTCCAAACATATATCAGATGGCATGGTGTGTCCACCTGTATCTATGGGAACTTACTAAAGCTATTGTGTTTACTGCATTAAAGAGGAGCAGTGATTGGCTGAGCTCCTGCAGCTAGACGTCACAATGCCAACCCTCACAGAATTCCAGTTGTCCCATAGATAGAGCTAGACAGAGGTGAAGAGTTTTGACATTTGATCATTCATCTAAATGCGATTTATCTTCCCTCTGCATTTTAGTTTTTTGATATTTTGTATTTAAATACATTTTTCTAGATTGATTTCCATGGTAATGCTGTATATACTTAACAAACTCACTCCAAAAACATGCAAAAGCTTTTTTTCAGTAAACTTCTTAATTAACAGAAAATGTGATCGTAAAGACGTTCAAAGCAATTTGTCATCTGACACATTTTAAACATCACAAGTTTACGATACATTTTTATCCAGATACATTTTCTGCTTCAAATTGCAATCTACAAATTGTATTTAGTTTCTTTAGTCATGTGGAGTGTAATAGAAAGATCCATAAATATTGCTAAAGCAAAGGAAAAATAGGTTGTCCAATGGGGCTGAGTGCCTGGGAACAGTGGTTAACAGGGAATCTAAATCTTTTACATTTTAATATCTTGCTGTCTCTCTGTTTCTTGCTTTTTCTGCCTCCACAGTAGTTATGTTTGCTCTTTTGCTATTTCAAATGTAAATGAGATTTCAGCCACCACAGCCAAACCACTCAGTAGTTTTTGTATTGGCTGTTTGTATTACTGAATGTGAATTGAACCTTTCTGCAGCAGTGTGGTTTAGTGATTGTCTTTGACACCACCATGGGTTTTAGAGAGTGTGTTGGAAAACAATCTAGAAACATCAGTCACGACCAAATCTCCTCATCACATACAGTATATTAGATATTACAAAGATATTAAGGTGAAATCAATAAAACAAACAGTTTAGCTGCTTTCAGACATGCACAGAAATACGCAGTCGCGCCGTATTTTCTTCAGAGGAGGTGCATGTGTGAATGTCTAAGTGTCTAAGTGAGATATCCCCCGGTCTCAGTCTCTGCAGACTTTCTCAACCTGGCTTATAGGATGATGTCCGTTATAAAGCAGTTAAAACACTGCTCCACCTTTCGCCTGAATAATGTGGAGGATTTGTTGCTGTGGTCAAGTCGTCTGCGCAGATAACCCGCTGTGTTGTGCATGTGTGAAAGGCAGAGGAAACTCTGGAGCTAATTCTCAGAGTTTTACCCGCGAGTCATGTCTGGTATGTTTGCATAGGTACATGTATCCACCTCTGAATTACTTTCTGCCTAAATTTCTTTCTGCTCTCGAGTAAGAAAAAAACACACACACACACAATACACATGAAACACATGACACACACACTCTCACGTTCTTTTCTGTGGAGATTCAGTGATATCCCGGGGCTTCAGAAAAAGCCCCTCATATAGAATATCTACAGATGAATTATATCTTGTCATCCTCAGCTTGCAGACTCCATCGTCCTCTATGCACTTGCACAATCTCTCTTTATTTTGTCTTCTCCACAGACAAGCACTATGGTTATTATTCCCACACTTCCCCCTGTGTTCATGGGCCTTCTGACTCATCTTTAATCACAGTATCACAAAATGGCATCGTACATTCCCGACAGCTGAAGTTTTACACAAGTGAAGAGGAAGATGGAATTTGAGAAAATCATCCGTGGCCTAGTTTTTATGACAAGAGTGTATTTCAGTTTTCACCTATGGAAAAAGCACAAGCAGATATTTTGCCAGGACATTTAAAGCTGAGCACCTAAATCACAATGCTGTAATGCACGTTTTGTATCAAAAGCAAAGGGAATACAGAGAGACAGATAGTGCTTCTCTTCTCTGTTCCTCTCCCTTGTCTCCCTGAAGGTTTGTATTATGAGGAGCACGTATCTCAGGTGTATGGTGCCAATGCAGCGCTATCTCACTATAAAAAATCCCCAAATCACAGTTACTCAGACAGAAGAAAAAAAATGTACCCATAAAATGTAAAAAATCAAACATTTGGTTTCATTTATTTCAGTTCTTGCTGTAATGTCTGTAACCCAATCGTGTGGCTAATGACTTGTGAGCTCAGACTTTCACATTGGGTCCCTTTTACTGCAGGGTTATTTTATTGCTTTATGTCACAAAGCTCACAATGATTTTCAGCATACGACAGGTGGTCAGTGGTACCTCTCTGTGCCACATTTGGTGTGCACACCACAACTCTGTCCCGGTAAAACAATTAGCAGAATGGTTAGTTTAATGTTAGCTGGCAATCTTAGTTTTCTAACAATCAGAAGCAGTTGTCTTCCAGTGCAAACAGAATAAACTTCTTCATGATAGTTTGGTATGTATGTAAATCACACCTATGCCATGTTTCTTTGCTAAGTGTCCTAAAAGGTTAAGAGTGTATAGTACCAGTAGTTGTCCATTATGTAAATTGTCTAATGTCAAAATAAACAAAAGAAACAAAAGCTTTTAACCAGTAAAAATTAAGTTTTTACTTGCAATTCAATATTTAGATTGAGGTTCTTGATTCCATAAACATCTTTATGTTTTCCCATCCCACAGCAGGATAGTTTGTAGCTATTTATAGGTTTGTGATCTGTATCTTGGCTAAAATGTAATACTCTCTGAAAACCCAGTACAGCCCAGGGATCAGCAGCTGTGATAGAGTATAATGTTGAAATCACTTGTTGGACTTGCTTATAATAAATTAATTTATTTTTTATTGAATAGCATGTCTTACATATCTATAGTATAGAAACATATTCACAGCTTTTGCCGACTTAGTCCCTGACTTAGTGTTTTCAACAATGCACATCTAAGTTCTTATTACTTTGTTGTAAAAGATAAAAATAAATTAAAAAACTTACGACAATAGTGAACATAGTTTCTTATTGCAACTATTCTGTATATTTTTTAATAAACATCTTTTCTTTTCTTCCTACAACGTAACTGTAGATATAGAAATGCTGTGTTCGAATCCTGAATGAGTCTTTGTGTATCGTTTCCATGTTTTCTCCAAGTTTGCACCAGTTTTTTTAGGGTAAAATATGCAGTTTGGAATTGGTTAATTATTAGACCTGAAATATATGTAGGTGTGCGTATGAGGGTGAATGGTTGTTTGTTTCTGGTATCCAGTGTTAGCAGGGATGGGCCTGCCGTTCGGCTCCTTCAGTGACACTTACAGAACAAGAGCCCTAACCCTCAATGGATGGTTGAATTTGTTTAATGTGGAAGAAAGTCATTTACGTGCAACTAATGTTTAGCGGTCTTAAAAACTGAATCTGACTATAATTCTATATTAAATCTATGACCTGAAAATCTTGCACTTTAGCCTGTGTACTGGAGACATATGTCAATATTCTGGAATAGTATGCTAATTTAACAGTTTGAAAGCCTTTTGAGCGTTTAAAGAATTATGCATCAGAAATATTGAATAGTTTATCTGTGGCCTTGAGACATCCAACCAGGGATCCATTAGTCAAGTGTTCAACTGAAGGGGCTTATTAATGGGAATATAGAGCTTGAAACAAGTGTTGTGGTTCGGTCTCAAATCGTCTGCAGTCATTTGGGTATCATCACACATGTCGGATGGAACTGAGGATTCATTCAAACAGAATAATGTCCAAACGCAAAGGAAAGAATATCAAATCTGAATGGTTGAATATATTTCCAATGTTAGGTTGCATGGAGTATTTAATCGTATGTGTACTTTAAGTAATTTACCCCCTTGAAGCTTGTACTGCATACATTTATCAATGATGTTTAACCAGAAAAACTAACTGAAAACTGAGTGTCAAATGTATGAAAAACAGATGATGGAATATATCTGGTGCTTATTGCTTTTAAGTTTCCAAAGGTCACCTGCCTGTTCTTGTGATATAACTTTATCTCCAGTGTCAGTGTCCCAGACGAGATCTGAAGCCAAATATACAGATCAGTAAGACTTTGAGTCACTCAGACATTTTATAAGGTCTCTGAAAGTGTCATCACACAATCTGCAGCGAGATCCATTTTAGGAATTGGAGCTCCAATAATTGTCAGATGGTAAAAAAACAGTCTGTCCATATGGACGTTTGTTATTTGGAATTCAAATTTGGCAATTAACCTGATGATCTCTGCAGAATACTCGCTTTTGTGATTCGGGGGTCAGGGGGCTGCATAAACATATTTATATGAAAACAAAAATATCACCTCAAACTGCTTTTCTTTCCGAAGCTAATGTCACAATATAATATAGTTTATAGTATAAGAGCTATATTCTGATACTGATCCTAAGAGTATGAAGAGAGTTCTTATGTGACTTTACCTCTCTGTGCCACATTTGGTGTGCACACCACAACTCTGTCCCGGTAAAACAATTAGCAGAATGGTTAGTTTAATGTTAGCTGTCAATCTTAGTTTTCTAACAATCAGTAGCATTTGTCAGACATACCCTGAAAATGAAATTTGCAGGGGCTGTATGTGAGAACGGACATTTCTGAATAGGTTGCTGTGGACGTTCTCCTGACTTTCTCTTGCCTGGGAAGGACTCTAGAGAAACTGGGCCCATGTCAGAACACAGCAGGAGCAAGTTGGCGTGTTGATGATGTTTCTAACACATGATGGATGCAAAACTGAAACACAAATGAATTAAAATAAACACAGCAGAGTTGAAAAGACTCCATTGTCCAGACATTTTCCGAAGTTCATGTTTGAGAATGGTTGAAGTGCACTTAATTGACTTGAGTATGACCCATAGTGCAACTAGCCCACTGAGTTGCTGTATGTGCTGTATATAAGCTGTGAAATCAAGCAGATGAAGATCTCAGGCTCCTAAATCTTCTATTTTCTCACTGTTTTGTGCTGGGAGAAAAGACACAAATGTATCAGCAATATTCATGAATTATATGACCTTTAGATTTTTTACATGGCTGCATTCATCTGTGCAATGACTACTGAAGAAACGAGAGTTTTTCTTTACATTTATTTTTTCAATTCTAGACACTTTTAGAACTAACTTTAACTACTTCCTGTAGAAGGGTCCCCAGTTGTGCCCTGTGAGTGTAAAGTCTCACAGTCACACATCTCATTCAACCAGCTTGGAAGTGACTGCTGGTGCGAAGGGGAATTCTTTTAAATAAAGAGCAAAGTCAATGCTGGTTTTCTGCAAGTTTAAATCAGCACCTGCAGTTGGTCTCAGCGCATTCAAATGCATGAGATGCACTAATGAGCACAGGGGTAGGGAAACATTAGTGTTTTATACCTGCTGGTTGAAGCTCACATTTTCTACTGCCAAACCTATGCTTAGTTTCATACTTTACTTCTCACATATGAAGTAAAAAATAGGTTTGATCTCAGTAATTCATCAGAATATACATAGATTGTGAAATGTCCATTGCAATTGTTTGATATAGTTGCATTGGGAGAGCATGGCCTAGGGGATAGAGTGGGTGTTCTGCAACAAGAGGGTTGCTGGTTCGAATCCCACTCTTTCCCATCTGCATGCCTAAGTGTCTTTGGCAAAGACACTGAACCCCCCAAAATGGCCCCTCATAAATGTGGAGTGTACTAAAAATGTAAGTCGCTTTGGACAAAAGCGTCTGCTAAATGACATGTAATAATGTAATAATAATACTTCATTTGCTTTTTAACTCAGCTAAGGTGCATTTGTTGGTTTGATTATGAGTATGACAAATCAATAACAACTGAATGGATTTTCATGAAACTTGGTGGAAATAAGAACAGTATAATGATCAGGGCAGGGCATATGAAATTTGGAAATGTGTTGCAGCTTGATTCAATTTAAGTGGACTGTTGGGCCGTGGTGGAGGTATGCACTCCACTGAGGGACATTCAGGTTCTTACTTGTTCCATTCCTACACCACCGAAACAGCTTTGTTTAGAATTAAATTAAAATTAAAATAATTCATAGTAGCGAACAGATTAAAGGGCAGGCTGAGACAATGGCCAATGTCTGAAATTATTTCACCTAGCGACTTTTTGCAACTTTAAAGCAGAACAGTATTTCAAATGAAAAGTTCAAAAACCGCTTTGTTGTTTTCTACTCCTCGCATATCAAATCCGTGAAAGATAATATTACACTACATTTTATGCTTTCAGCTATGACGATGGTAACAATGCAGGCAGGAATCGCCATAAAGATTTGGCAAGGGAATTAAAGAAATGACAGGATCAGATCCACTGCACTGTTTGTCTTTTTCCATCGTGATTGTTTGAGAAGTGCACGACAAATTCTAATTTATAAACACATTCAGATTTCCTCTTACAATTATTATTTTTTCTCCTGCAAGGCACTCTTGTGTCTGCTGGATGTACAAGTTATTTTTTTTTTTACACAGCTGCAACTCAGTCTTCACCTATAAGATACTATCTTTGGTTGGGCTTAACCGGATTTTGACTGTGAGCTCCATCCTGAATCAGACTCATTCTGTAGTTCTGAAAATTTGCACGGTTCCCTCCAACTTACTTTGAACAAATTGAAGGAATCAAAGAGTGTTCTAATCTGATATTCCATTATCTGAGGTTATTGTGGTAGATACAAGAGAGATAGACAGCAGCCATCCTTGCACAAGGATATCACTCATTTCTGTGCAGGATTAGATCTGTACAAATGGATCAAAGTGATAAGTGTCAGCTAATTATTCTTTGAGCATGAAGTAGTTCTTCTTTCAGCCTGCTGATGACATGTCCCAGTTAAATGGAATGACACAGAGTCTAACTGAAAGGGAATAGATACAATTTGGATAAAACATTCACTGTCAAACTCATTCATTATGGATGACATTAAGGGAAGATACGCGGTAGGAGGCATGTGGGCTGCACTGTCCTTGTAGGACCTTTAACAACTGTTAGCATGTTGACACAAAATCATAATAGTATTGTAAATATCTTTATTTTATTTAAAAAATATTTACTTAAACCAACTTTTATATATTTGGTTGTGATTCTGTTTTCTTTGTATTAATAGTTATATACAAAATATAAAGCCTCACTTACATTTCTTTGTCATAAGGGGTATGTCAGATGTCAGATAAAACATATCTGACATTGAAAAAAAAATGTCAGATATATTGTTGTCAGACATTTCATTCATCATTGGCATTGGTCTCTGTTGAAGGCTCAATTAAATAAAGTCAACATTACATGCTATACATAAGGCTGTTAATGTAATATTTATAAAGTTGCTGTAATGCCAGAGACCTGAATCTGAAGAGTTTTCACTAGGAACTATGATGGAAGAGCTCTCGTGTTCGTGTCTTCACAAGAACACGAACTAGTGAACTAGTGTGAGACTTTGTGCTGAAAGTGATGACACCAAGAGAAAGGATGTTTCCTTCCAGGCTTTCTGTTTGCCTCTCAAGCCAAGTAGACAGAAATGACACACTGTACTTGATGCAGAGACAAGAAATGTGGCTGGGGCATAAACTAGAGGAGTATGACGCTGCCTAAATATTTCACAGAAACAAAATCCGGAAAGGGACTTGCGATTTTGGAAAACATGTTTTTTAGCATCTAGATTTCACAAAATCAAAACAAAGTTCAGACGACTCACCCTCACAGAAGTCTGTGACTTTAATGAGCTCTCTTAAGCCCAAATGAACCAGCAGTATTCTTTATTAGCTATGTTTTTCCCATATGTACAGTGTGGATATCTAAAGTTTATGCTGTAGGTTTTGCTTTATGAAAATGTAGAGAATGAACTAAATTAGTCTTTTTTTGTCTTTGTGTTTCCACAAAGTTACGCACTTTAATATTGATCAGCCTTTTCCAGCTTAAATTTAAATTTGACTCTAAAAGTAATTAGTATTCATTTCCCTGATGAGCTGCGCTATCTTTTTACCGTGTTTGCTGGCAATTACTGTCAAACGGGTTTGTAGAATGTGTCTAATATTAGTGGTGCTAGCACCAGCAACCTTCTTGCTTTACAGGATGTCATCCAGATGCCTATGCGGATTTACCAGTTTATTCTGACACAGCCCACATACAACTGTATATCATTTGGTGCCTTAAATCTGGGCATTAACGCAGGGAATGTTCCATGAAGCGTGGGGCTTAAGTTAGGGTTAAGCGCCCTGTTCACTACAGTGGTGCCTGTCTGGGGATTGAATCAATGACCTACCTAAGCTTGCTTCTTTTACCTTAGCCACTTCTGCCAACCAGAAGTTGTGTAAAGTGAGTAAACAGCATCACTTTTGATAGAACAATATTAAAATCTCTCAGTGGTTGATCACTTAAAATTGTTTTATGTATGCTACCACCAGAGTCGGGGGTTTAAGCAAGGCGATGCAATTACTGCCAGCCTCTAATTTTCAATAAATAATTCCTGTAACAGTAGATAATGTATCCATATTTAATTAGAAATGGTAATTGATACAAACCATAGAGACGTCTGTTGCAGTACACCAACTGGCTTTCTTTTCTTTTTTTTCTAACTTTAAGCAGGAATGAGGTTGTTTATTATATTACATACTGTAGAGGTTTGGCTCAGGGAATTAGGGCGTATAGTCTTGTAGTGTTTTGGCTTTGCAGTTGAAGAATTGGCCGGCTGTTTGTTTACTTCCAAGCTCTCACATGGTCGCCATTGTTCTATAAGACAGAGGTGACCTTGCATACATATCATAAGGAGATATTCATGCAGAGGTAAAGGGCTCAGGTTTCATAATAATACACTAACATGATCATTAGATTATATTTTATATTAGACCACTCAGATGTACAGTATTCATACAGCTGTGGAATCACTTTCCAAAGTATTACCATGGGCTCTTTCCCTCCAAATTATTTACTTTAGTTTGGGGCTTTTTAAATAGCAGCTATTTTAACAAGTACTTAAAATCAGCAGGTGCAGACAAAGACCCTGATACAAAATAGCTGGTCTGTAATTAATAGTGCATGAAAATATCCAGCTGCTCATCAGTGCTCCGTTACAAGAATTAGCCTCAATCAGCGCTGAGCACTCTGTAACTCCTCTATGACACGATAGGAAATGGCATGGTTTGATTACCTGAAAGCAGCAGAAACAGCATTTTGTTTTGAAGCATCACACGCTGTGTCGCTGTTGTACATGTTCAGGCTCAAGGCTGATAAAGGAGCGCAGGCATGATGAGAGGAGACCGGATTTGGTTTCAGAGAGAAACCTCTGAGAGGAGGAAGCACCGAACGAAGTGATGCAATTGGATGACATGCTGAGGAGCTTTGATGATTACACTTCTCATTGTGGCTAAACAACATGATGGACCTTGTGGTTTATTATGATGTACATAGAGTGCACATATCAGTGGAGTGCTGTCAAGGCAAGCAAATCAAGCTGGGCTTGACCTGGTATAGCTTACGTTCTATGTAAATTAGACGCTACAGAAGAAGAGAAACACTTTCCTGCTTTTGCGTATGTGCCAAAGGGAAAGTAAGAGGAGAAATAGATGGCCAAAAATGCACTCCAGAAAAAGGAAAAGCACCACATTAACTTTTGTAGTTGAGTAAAAATGTAAGTAAGTAAGTAATTAGTTTGAAGTGCTTTCTGAGCGTAGGCAACAGTCAACTAGATCATTATGGCTGAGAACTGGTCTCTTCTGAATCTATTTCACATGATTCTTCATCAGTGATTGTGCTGCTGCAGACGTGCAGTAAAGTACAGATACTTGAAAAGGTACATGTACTATGTTATCTGCCACCACTACTGAAAGGAAACAGTGACAGACTCAACAAACTCATTTGGAGGGCCGACTCAGTCAAGGGGTACGCCCTCTACCGAGTAGCAGTGGTAGGACAGAGGAAAATCCTAGCAAAGCTTTGAAGAAGCAGTGCCAACTTCTGCAGGACACCATCACACCACTGGGTAGAGATATCCTCCTGCTGCTGTAAGACTGGACGATCAGCACTGCTCTCATCATACTATATGCACCGATTATAAATGATCAACAATCAGGTATCATTCCTTATTGTTTTTTACTCATGACACTTAATTTTCACATATGTGTAATAAAGATAGCCATGTTATCGTTTAACATGGATAGCAAGTGAATGAAATCACATGACTTCATTGGGCTGATGTCACAGAAAGGGGTGGGGCAAATGTTAATCAGAAGACCAGAAGTTAAAATTGCAAAAAGTGTCCGAGATTATTATATATATAATTTTCTATTTTTACATGTCCTTCCTTGTCTTTATATTATATCTGATTTTTTGTGTCTGTTTTTCACTTTCCCCTTTGCTGCTGTAACACAATGTTCCCATAGCGGGACTAATAAAGGATTGTTTTATCTTATCTCATCTAAGAAATTAATTCAATAGTTTTTTCTTCCAAAGCGATTAGAGGAAGCAGACGCAGATAAACAAGCAAATAACACTGTATCTCTGTGTATTATCTACAGTAAGTCTGAAAACTTTGAGACACAATGTTGTCTATAGTTCATTGACTATAATGTGCAGAGAGAGAGAGAGAGAGAGAGAGAGAGAGAGACTGGGTGTGTGCTGGTTAAGGTTGGTGACAGGGGAATTAGTTAAAAGTTAGCAGTATATCTAAGCTAGGTGAAATGTGGGTGCAGATTAGAATAATTTACAATGAACAGCTCCTCAAGACTCAAGACAAGTTCCCTACTCTCACTGCGGTCAGATATCTAGGTCATCTTTTTTCATGTTCATCTAGTTATTCTTAAGCTACAGCCTTGGACATTACTGTTGTAACTTGTTGTAACATCATCTGGCACAGGCAGGAAATTGGAAGTCAAAGTATACTAACTGCTGGACGATGGATCTTTGTAGCAGAAGGTACGGATTACTCTGTATGTAGTTCCTGCTGTTTTCTGAGCAGCAGTGGTGTTATCTCTAAAGATATTAAGGTAAAGTAATTATTAAATGAATTGAATGGAGCATAAACAGGAGCATGATATGTATTTCAGACAAGATCCTCCATCTGTAATTGCCTGCCCTCTGCGTGTCACTCGATTTAAGTTTTTCTCAACACTCTGAGAAGACCCTTAACTTCACATTAGTTCAGTACTTTTTTCTTTGACATTGACAAAAAAGAACTTTGTCCGTCAGTGTAATTTCCCAGTAATTGAAGCCCATTTCCAGTGTCACCCTTCAGCTTGGTTTCACAGAAACGATTAGAGTTTCCGAGTGGGGACAGATCATTCCCCTTTTGCCTTTCTTTGATGTCCATTGTGATATAAACCAGTGTCACATGAATGATTTTCCGGACAGATGACAAAAAGCCAGACTTCAGGGCAATGTAATGTCTGAACTTAGAGTTAGCCGTGAATATATACCAGAGAGTCTGCTCATAGCTGGCTGCAGTGAAGAAGAGTCCAGCTGGTTTCTCTGATGAAATTGTTGGTTTTTCATTTGACACCGTTGTATTTGATGATTGCATTTGAATCACAGCACATTAAGTCACTGTTGACATCACCCGACCAACTAAGCAGCTCTGTTTTGTTTGTGTTAAGAAGAAAAACGATTGTGAAATGGATTTGCTTTCCTATTTACTGTCCAGCAGACAGAACAATTTTGTACAAACAAGAAATATGATTATTTGAGGATTATGTATCAAGAGGTCTGTTAAAACGACCTGTCGGGTTTTTCAGCTTTTCAGTTTATTTTCTCCTCCTGAAACCAGCGGATCACCAATTGCTTCACAATATGATCATCAAATTAAAAGTCTGTAAAAGCAGTGATAACATGAGGTTCACGCTGATTCTGAGAAAAAAACAAAAACATTCTGCTACTTTTTCCCAAGTGGCTCTTAAATACTTCCTCCTTCCCTGCTGTTCTGTCTCCTCAGTATCCTTTTGCCCTCTTCACCACAATTATGCACCCCCACTATGTACATCCCCAGACCTCCCTCTATATTTGTGTTAACCCTCCATCACCTCTCAGCCCCAGGGGCCTCTTTTTGTGAAGATGAAAGCATTGCAACTCCTTTGATAGAACAATTTATTACATGAAGTTCCCCCTTGATAACTACAGCAAGAGGTGCGTAGGGAATACAAGAATACATTCGCCTTGTTAAATCATGAACATATCAGCCCCTGCCAATGCTGAGCTCAATTTTCTTTGTGTTTGTGCACCGACCCGCTGTTAGCTGATAACTCCTCCTAGGAAACAGCTGGTTTTACTAGCTCTGTCATATGTCAGATGAAATATAATAACAAAGTAGGTATGGACAATAATTTATGAAGACATGACGTGAGCAGACAGGCTCAGATGAAATCAAATTAATCTCTAAACCATGTTTTATGTTTGTGAAAGAGGATTCGGTCTTTATTCTTTATTCTGTGTTATTTAACTGGATTGGAGAACAGCATGTTAACAACCCAGACATTATTATTGTGGTTTTTGTGAAAAGCAGGTTTTTCACTCAGGTCACGTCACTGGGCTATTTTTCAGCAGCATTACAGCACATAACAAGTCAAATTTAATTAGAATATTGTAAATTGCAATAAATATTAAAGAGAAAATTTGTTTTCGGAGTAATTTATTTCCAGAAAACCATTGAAGCAAGTTGAAATGGCCAAGATGCAAAATAGCTGAAAAATTTGATTCGACTTCATCATCAACTCACCCGCCATGAACAAAACTTTAGTCACACTGGTTTTCACCTTTGGTTACTGGTGAATACTACATTTAAAAGGATGTAGCAGAAGGAATCCTTAATAAGGAGCCAGAACCATAGCAAATGCATTTAATGTATTGTTAACATTATCCCAGGATCAGCAGTGGAACTTCAGCGCAAGCTGCTCCTTCACATCATCTGGTAGATGTGAATAAAGAAAGTGTAACAACCAGCTTTGTCTGCAATTACAGGATCAGAAACAAGATTAAGCTGATGTGAAGCAGTAGGAGTCTAAATATCACTGCAACTTGCTGCCTTGCACAAGATAAATCGACCCTCTCGCAGCCTCCGACACATAATGACTAGTGTAGTAAATACAGTTTTTTGTCAAAGCTGTCTGTGTGGCTACCTCAATTAGATTACAGGGATGTGAAATCCCTCTCATGGAGGCATTTCGAGAGACGAGAAACTCATCATGTGCAATATGTGCACACGCACACACTCAATACGCACACAAACACCTGCCACCTTATTCATAATTAGGAGACGCCGGGTCTGGTCAGACTGGAGAATCTTCTTCTTCTCTGCATCCATTACCGAATGGTGGAGATTTGCTGATCTCTTGCAAACCATCGATGCACCCTTCGTTTTTGACCACGCTCACTTGTCAAGGTGTCCAGCCTTGTGTGAAATCCAGGGACCAGTCTCTCCAACTGTTAAAACCTTAGAAGCAGCTGCACCTCAATGATCATACACGTTTCCCTCCCTAGTGATCCTTTCATTCCACAGAGCAACAGGATGTCACACAGCCACGCTGTTCCTCAAGCCCCTATTTCTACCCACTGGGTTGACTCCTGGTGTTCCCGCCCTCTGTCTTTGTCATTGCTTTGTAGAGTTACACACTGCCTCAGCAGAGCAGATGCACCTGTCCTGCCATTAAAATTTGGCGTCTGGATCTCTCCTTTGGCGGTCGCCGTTGTAACTCATCAAGTGCTCTTTTGAAGCTTGCTCTGTATTCGGGCAGTGAGGCATGCCGGGGATCATCAGAGGTGAAAGTGTTTCAAGCATCCATCTGATTCCAAAGGCCAAGCTGCCACGAGCACTTCTGTTAGTCGGCTATCTCTTAACACAGTGGAGCAGTCCATCCTGCACGGCCTGTGCATCATCAGCCGGCAGATGGAAGTCTCTGTACTGCACCATTTCATGTTTGATGTAAGAATATGACATGTCCAACTGCACTGAGGTCTTTGCTATCGCTCTCCCATTCATTTCTAAATGCAACGACAATAGCCTCATCTAAAAAAAAAAATCTATTTACATAGTGTCAGAGCTAGTTTAAACAACTCCTCACTTTACCCCTCTCTCTCTCTCTCTCTCTTCTCTCCCCTCTTTTACAACCACCAAAGTCACAAGTCGATTTGGGTGAAAACTCAAGAAAACCGGAGAATAAAACTAAATGTACAACAAAAAATTATAAAACTGCTGTGATGTCCCCTGACACAGGTTATTATTGTAAGTGTATTAGACAGATGGAATGTATTTCCATAAACTATCATGAAATTGTAGCAAGTTCCACAAAATAAAATAACCAAACACCGAATAAACTTAAACACTGATTTAAGAAACAAAACTGTAAAATATTATTTAATTTATTTCGCATGAATGAGTTAATAAAAACTTTAAATGTTTTTTTTCACCTGAAGTCCATCCACCTGAGGTGCTTGGTTATTTTCTATTTCTCTATTTATAGGGAATATTTGAGAGGATTCAACCACAATACAGCAGAGAGCAGTAAAGCTCAAGCAGCCTCCGACCATATATCTAAAAGTCTAGAGGGCAGAAAAACTAAATAAATCCGAGAGAAGAAATTATTGCAATTTTCAATTATTATAGTATAATTCTGAATACATGCAATAGAATATTTCCAATTTAATGGAATATTCAGCATATTAAATAATACTGAGATTTTGATCCTATTTAAGGAAAAGACAGATGTGACTGTAGCAGTAACATATCATTGTCCAACATCCCATTAGTGAACTGCTGGAGTTTTTGATGCAGAATCTTTGAAATCTTAATCTGATAGACATTTGCAGATTGTACCTTCCCCACATCAGTGTTGACTTCGTATTCCTCCTGATAGATGTAATCATGTTGAATGATTGGCACGAGAAGAGACAGGGATTACTCTAAATGTTATGTTGATTCTGGGATTTTCTCTATGAGGCAATATTGATAGAACTGCCGAATTTATTTCTGTATTCAAAGCCACGTGAGTGTTAAATCTCACCTGATCAGGTTTGCACAAAGTAAATTACATCAATTTCTCTAAGCTGGTAGCAAACAAAGTGAAAAGCTATTCGTAAGGAGCGAATGTTGAAGAGAAATGCTCAGAAATTGAACAGAAGATGAATATTGTGCATATGGAAAAATGTACTTGAGCGTAAACTATTTGGTTATCAAACACTAAGAATATAAAAGGAGGAAAAGAGTTAGAGAAGAAAAGGGGGAATGCAACTTGTGATGAAGTAGCTGTAACACAGGCCAATTCTCTATCAACAGAGTCAAGTGTTTCTTGTCAGGGTACACACACACACAGTGTGTAAGGGATCTTAGAGAATAGACTTGTCTTTTCTATTTGTTATGAACTGATGCTTTTTCTTTTGGTGGGTCAGCCATAGTTCAGGCAGATCATTATCAGGGATATGTTCAATAACAGCGCAGAGCGACTAGAGCACGACCTCTGGTAACCTGCGGTGTGTTTGCTAACATCATTCTCAGACGTCTCAATGTGACTCACAATTATGACTGGATATTGTAAATGGTGTATGCGGATGAATGAGATTTAGACATCTACTCTTATTAACATCTTCCAAGTGGATTTTCCTCAGCGGAGATTCTAAGCTCATAGGAACCGGTTTCTGTGTGTGTGTGTGTGTGTTTGTGTGTGTGTGTGAGATGTTCTGTATGCAGCGAGTGGATCTGCTCTATGTTCAGAGTTAGGTCAATTACACAGAGGCTATGAGGGCGAGGTTGGCATGAGGAATTCAGAAGAACTACACTATACAAGATTCACCAGCATCAAATATTTGTGATGTCTTTTGTCTTTAATATTTATCAAATGACCCTGTATTCTGAACCCTGGCTTCACCTGGGCCCTCCTGGAAACTCAACTTCGGAATAAACCCCAAAAAGATTTCTGTTGAGTGAAATTTAAATTCCAGTCCGCTACAATAGAGTACTTGACCTGATCTTCATTCTGAGATATGTGGAAATGCATATTGTACCTATTCACCACAGACTCTTACTATGAGAGACTTCAACAGTAGTCAGGGCAAAACACGCTGTCTGTTTCCTAGTTTACTTTAAAACTTTAAGACCCTGCACTTTTTAAAGAAGCATTTCCATTTTAGTCCAAACAGTTAAAAAAATACATAATTGCTAAGGAAAAGATTTCCATTGTGATTCAATCCAATTTTATATGTGTGGACAATCCCAATTACGGGAAGAAACATTTGGAATCATTCTCAGTGGTGGCAGCCAGAGGAGAGAAGCAGCAGTCTAGGCCTGCAGGAGCAAAACTAAGAGCTCACCTGAGCAAGCCCTAAACATAAGTCTTGACAACTTTGAACCAAGCTAACGAAAGACACTTTGACATAGATCAGGACATGTCATTACCAAAAACAAAAATGTAAACTGCTCTAATCCCATGAATTCCCATGTAATGTCAACACAGGCACTTCAATAACATCGCAATGCTGAGTGGGTTGAACACAAAATACTACTAAATTAAATTATAAAATGACTAAAAATCAAATCAATAACATCAAATTATGACGATACATTTGTAGTCCATACACATTGTCCGCCATGGTGATGGAAAATCAAAGGGATAATCATGGTGTTTTTAACTACAGTGATCTAGATGTGTGCTCCCTGAAAGAAATCTGTCCTCCACTTTAGAAAATATCTGTCATCTGTAACATCCGTTATCCATGATGCACTGCAGGCCTTCTTCTCTCTGTAAACAAGCCTCGAGGAGCAGAGTGCCCCAAAGAACTGAGGGACAGATATTGGTCCTGATTGCTGAATCATTATGCATGAGCCACTGTGTCAGTTCTCAACCACAATTCTGTGCTTAGCAGTTAGTCTACGTCAGTAGACTTGGAACGTATACAAAATGTGTGCTTTTCCCTCGTTCTGTCTGCTCTCTACCATAGTGTTTACATTCATTTTATGCTACTGTATAAAAGATGAGGAATGCTTGAGTAAGTGGCAAGTCCATTAGTCATAGTTTGGGCTAATCATAGCAATAAACCCATTGCTACTGCCATTTCTTTAATGTGAACTGTTCCTGAATGTGCCAGCTTGTCCTCAAGTAAACGACTAAGCCTACTTAAATCTGTGAGGAGAACTTTTGCTGCCACAATTAACAGATTTAGATGTTCAAGTACGTAGGAACCACAAAATGTCACGAGGCAGTTTTATAACAACTCTAATAAAGAGACAGCTACTGCAGCAGTGATGGTTGTCAAACACGCTCATTCACAAAAACTTAATGGCAGTTGAGCTACCACCAGCCATCATGTTTTCTTTGTTAGCTGATTGCAAATTGCATTTAACATCATGGTGGCAATTTGTATAGTTTACATAATTCTTGAGTTCGTAATAAACATTTCCATCTACCTACTTATTCCACAAATGTCTTTCTTTCTGTCTGTATGTGGAAGACATATCAACTTATCACACACACACACACACACAGACAAACTGACCTGCTGATCTCCAGCATGGCAACAACATTCATAGAATCACTTCCTGTTTGGCCACAAAGTAAAAGCACATAATTTTGTTTGTTGCTGTAATGTTTTAGACTGATCGGAATTACAGCACTTTTATTTCAAAAGTTTTGAGCTTGGATCCGGAGATGGTGTTGCTTTCTAATGTAGTTCTCTAACTTCACACTGCACCACAGACTATTTATGAAAAACTCTGCAGACAGCAATATAAAGTGTCAGTATATAGAAGATCTGTTTGAGGAGGAGTCACTAATGACAAGGGTTCATTCTGAAGTAGCTCCAGAGCATTAATGCATGGAAAGGGAACAGAACATTACAAACTGCTACAGCTGTGATTGTGGGCTGCGCAAGGAGTTTTCTCAAAGGAGCATTACAGCTTAGTGGAAATACAAAATCGAATAAAATCAGGTCACTTTTGTTTGCATGTGTATTTTGTGCAGCGTATACAAACCTACAGCATGGCCTTTGGTAAGGCCAAAGAACCAATTAATTAATTCGCTCAACTCTATGAAAATCGTCAAGTGTGATTTTACATTGATACTCACACACAATCATTTCTGCTCAAAAACAAGTGTTCAGGGGGTAATAATGTTCCAAGTCAGACTTAGCAAAGCTTTTTGTCTTTGATTCTTCAATTAATGAAGCATCAGGAAAACAGAACGTTGGCTTATGCAACACCTTGATAACTGGTAATCAAAGGGTCATTATGTAGCTTTGCTGTCGGAAACTCACTGCAGAGACTTACAACATAATTGCAGGCATTAGAAACACTGTAATAATAAATACATGTGTGCTTTTCATGAATTTCTATATACATTTCATAATGTTTTTATCAATATTTGCAAGGGCTGGATTAAAAAATAATAATTTTAAATGATCCCCTACTGATGAATCATATCCTAAAATGTATCCTCCCAAATACATATACGGAAGCATCACATACACAGTTGTTGTTTTTCTGATACTGTATTTATTCTGAATCCCAACCCCTGTAGTTGATGGCACCAAAGCCTTGTAAGATAATCACAGCAAAGTACTTTTTTCCCCCAATGTCTTATTTACATTGGCTTCTGGATGATGAAGTCGTTGTTTATAATGTACTATTGATATCCAGATGTAATTTTTGCTTTGTTAACCTATTCAGGATTGTAGACTTGACACAGAGTGCACATACTTTTGGGTCATGTTAAAGAAAAAGGAAATTATTGTAAATTCATCATGTAAACATTAATTTGTCATTGATTATTAATCTGTACGGTTTACAGCAATATTAATCAGACAATCTCTTTCATTTTCAAGCTAAATTGGCATTGTATCTGAAATATCTTATTCCAAAAATCTGAATCTTGAGAATCTTAATTTAATCTTTTCAGGAAATCAGCCCCTATTATTTGTATTTAAAAGTCTGTCTAAGCACAGTTCTATTACCTAATATTGTAATGGCTGATGAGGGAAAACAAATTGTTCTTAGCTGTTGCCAGTGCCTTCCGACCTCTACATTTGAGTCAGTGGGTTAAGATGAGGGTCACATGTTCTTCACTTTTCACGTGAGTGAAAGGCACCAAGACAGGCTGCGTGATTGATTGTAGTGCTGATGTAACTAAGACTGGATTGCACCACTTCAGCTGTACAGCAGTACAGAATTGTGAGAGTGGTATTTAATGGAGAGACAGACATTGAAGAGCTCTGGGAAAGGTAGTGGCGCAGGAGAAAGGTGAAAAGAGATGGAGAGATGTATGGAATGATAGTGAGCGATGGAAAGAATGAGGAGGGGAGGTGATGGTCAGTGATGGCTCTGGGGGAATCACTCAGCCGTGAAGGGCTCTGCGCCGGGCTCAGCATCAATGAGAAACCTTTGCGAGGACACAGGCCAGCATATGTCAGTGTTTCAAGAAGGATGCAGGAGGGCAAATGTTGATGGCAGAGAGAATAACAAGAAACCTGAAGTCTAATAGGTTTGTATGACTTATAACAGAAGTTAAAACCGCAAGTTTCAGGATGCCTCTGAGGACAAAACAACAGCTTAGCTTTACTGCAGTGGAAATGCAGTATGAGTAAATGCTCATTTTAAAAGCTCTTGAAACCACTCGTTCACCTCTGACAATGTGTTTTGATTAAATTTACAATATTATCAGGGAAAATGGCTTTTATAGATCTTCAGATAAATCTCAAGGTGGCAACTAAATCAAATATATTCCAGAGATCTGTATCAAAATTAGAGTGACAAGTAACACAGATTTTATTATGCACACTTTCACACAATATTGAGCCAGAGACATTTGGTTGAAAGCCACACAGTGGTGATAAAAACACAGGAAGAGTCATGTTCCGATCGCTCCCTGCTGTCACAGATAAACTGATACCAAGGAGCTGTTATATTTTTGAAAAAATCATGGAAACTTCATTGCCTTAGTTAAGAATAACCACATATAGTCACATTGTATATAATATTAATGATTCTGAAAGACAAGGGGGCTCCTTGACATAAATGAGATGAGGAGTTTATGGTGGGTAGACCCCTCTGGATGACATTGGGGCCTGGTACTCTGCCAGAGACAACAAACTGGCTTCATTAGCAGTCTGAGAAACGACTTATGCTGAAACACATTAGTCTGACGAAACCATAAATATAGGCTATAAATGTGATTGATTATTGCCTTCTTTTTTCAGGTCATTTGAAGTTGTTGTAGTGTTTTTAACAGAGTGTTTGAAAGATCCTACAGATCACATATATATAATCATAACATGATATTGCTAATGCTGTATGAATCATTTAAAATTGAGCTGAAGTCGGAAAAAAGTATTTTGTAATTCTTTATAAGCTTATATTTTCTAATCCTGAATGGAGCTATTGTAACAAACACAATTTCCCCCTGGGGATCAATAAGGCATTTCTGATTTTGATTCTGAATTAAAATAAACAGTATTTATTTGCCTCTTCAGGAAAAACAAAGTTGTTTACGCTGCCTTTATGTCTGGATATGTCCGTTTCAAACAACTGTCACTATCCATATACTCCTACGTCTGTTTTACGTTGGAGTGGTTGTACTTTCATTCACTAGAGGGCAGCGCAAAGTTTCTGACAACAACACACATGGCAACGGTGGAGAATGCTGTGATAATGTATCTCACAAAAAAAGGGCAAAATTATCCGTTTGTCTCTGTGTCTGGGTGAAGTAACTTATTATAGTTGCTTGTAGTTTCTTACCGACTCGTAAAATCGGGTCTCATTTTTTGTACCCGGTCCCCTCCAACAACCCTCCCTCCGCACCAAGAGAAAGAAAGCCCCTGCACCAGCGATGCCGTGAGGCGCCGCAGACGAGGACCTCCCTCCCCCCCAAAAAACTCTCTGATTGATCATGAGACGAACTACTTCAGACGTTTTAATAGGTTGAACACAAGCTGAAAGTGTGCACTCTCAGGTATCATTAGTGGAAAAGTTCTTGATTTGAATGAATGGACTACATTGAGTTCCACATTCAGATTGAAATGACCCAAGTATATCCTGGTAACAAAACCTAAAAGCTTCCCTCTGTTACATGGTTTCCTGACAGCTTACATCGAAAAAAATACCAGTACAAAGACTGTGAGTTAAAATGCAGCAGGCAGAATCATGAGTTAAGAATGGCACACAGGCTAAAAGAGCTTATAAAAATGTTTTTTTGTCACCAGAGGGACACTGTAGCACCTACCTGAGTTGCAGAGCTTGAACTGGCTTCTGTAAGGATGGGATTTGTCGGCGAGGATACTCTTGGCTTCTCTAATGGTGTTTCTGTGTTCAACAACTGTTGGTGTTAGCTGACAGAGTGTTTTACCAGTGCGTACTTCCCCTCGTGGGGCTGAGAGGATGTCTTCTGATTTATATCTTCTTCTTTTTTTTACCAGTACAAAGATACCAGAACTATTAATGCTGTTGTAGTTTGAAGGACATTGAGCAGCTGTTCATCACGTAGAATCATTTACATTTTTTATTTTTGCTTAATATATCACCGCAGCTTATTATTGGAATTATACTGCAGACTGTTTTTGTCACCCATTGGCTGATGATGAATTTATTATACTGACCCCTGCTGCTTAACGACAAATGCACATCCAAAACAGGCCACCTGTTGAGCTGCTCCTTCAAGAACATCTTGAACCCACTGGCTACAGAGACAGAGGAGTCAGCCTTGGTTGATAAAGATCATGTGGCTGTGTGTCTCACCTCCTGTAATGTAAAGTGACAGACTGGAGATACCCCATTGAGTAGATGAAATACTGTAACTGCAGCCTTGTCGCTATACATCAAATGCATGAGTCAGCACTGGTTCTCAAAGATCATTGTTGAAAGAAGCCCTTTTCCATTTTGATGGTAAGTGACAAGCCAAAGGATTTCTAAGGCAGAGCAGGATAAACAAGTGCAGCATTATCTCTGCTCCCAAAGAAGAGCTACCTGAAACAGGGTAGACTGCGTTGGGATGCAGAAATGATCAAATACCCAAAGAATTCAAATATATCAGGATGAGAAGGAGGTTCCATACGTGTGGAATCTTCAGAATTTTTACAGGTGTACACAGGCAACTGGACTTGCTTGGGACTTCTGAAGATATCATGACCTGGATTACTACATACATGTAGAAGAAACCAACGAAGACACACCTTAGAAGACAATGAGATGTAAAAGCTTTCTGTGATAAGGGCCAACACATAATGTGCTATAAAATAATACGCTTGAACTCTGCAGTGAAATTAATACGTTACGTCCTGCCTCAAGATGCTGTGCCACCGCTCACCTGGATCCTCTGGACATTGTCCAGCTGTTGTGAACAAGCCTGACTGGAGAATCTCCTGCTGTGTTCTTCATATGTAAAAGTCAGACTCCAAACAAGGTATGAACCTTATCGCCTGGACATCTTTCGGAGTCTAAATGACACATGTAACACCAATAATCTAGTTAACCAGCTTTTATTTACTTCTACTCACAAAAGTATGGAATGTAGGCTACTCTAAAATAAATAAAGAAAACCCATCCTACTCTTGGTATTATTTAGCCTCTGGGACCTTATTTTGAATCCACTGTATAATGATGTGTTCTAAATAAATAATATCATTTTTTAATGAGTATATAATAGATATGTTCACTGCTCTTGACTGAATGTTTCATGAAACTGGCCAAACTCTATTTGAATTTGTTGACATATGCCACAATATATATATATAATGTAACATCTGAAGATAGTAAAGGAGGGATACTTTTGTTAATTTAGGACCTTAATTATAATGACTATTTGGCAGCATTGCACATGATGAAGTGGATATATTTGTGTTTATTTATTATTTAAGATGGTATGGCTGACGGTCACGTTTTATCCAGGGCTGAGGGTTTAGCTGCAGTCATGATATTGTTCAGTGCTTTTACATATTCTGTCTCTGAGGAAATAAATGTAACAGTTTCAATTTTTTTTTTTCTTTTAATACTGTTTTCTGTAATGGCCTGCGTCCCCAATCTGAATACTGACAGTGAAAAATGTCTTCCATGATTGGTTTGACATTCAGTTTTTTACAATTTGCTCATTACCACTGTGTAACTGTACAACAAGATTAAAACCATCTCTGCAGTTATGTGCTGAGTCTCTGAGGAGATTATACTTTGAGTATTTGATCCCTCAGGCCTCTAATCTGTTCTGCCTCCCGTGTTGCTACATTTCACCACGGTGATGTCAGGCAGGTTTACGGTCAGCCATCACTCTTAAGAACAATGGTGTCAAGGGTCAGCCTGAGCTCCTGTCTCAGCGAGACCATGCAATATCGCTCCGGAGACGAGCCCCCGCACTTTCCTCCGCCCTTACTTATTGGCTGAAATATCTGCTCGCAGTGGCACTTTTGACATGTAATCTACTACTGGCAGCGGAAGAGAGTGAGCCAGAGGATAAATCTCTCTTGGGACGGAGCATGTTTTATGGGCTTGACGTCCTTACTGTTAAACTATGCCTGAGTGTTCCCTCAGCACTGCGGCTGAATGTAAAACAGCCCAGTATGGAGGGTAGTCTCTGAGGAGACTAGTGTGTTTTCTGGTGCCTACCAGCTGACTGAACCATGAACTCTAGTGAGCCCAGCAGGGAAAAGCAGGCTGCAGCTTGTGCCAGGACATCAGCTAGTCAGGGAAGTAAATCCAATTACAGGACAGACATAGGTAGTTATTATAGCATACTATTGACATATCTGAAAGGACCATCTGTTCTACAAAAGTATGGTTCATCCTTTGAAGACTTGTCTTGGAGTCGCTGTGTGACAATAAATGGACGACTGAGCAAATTCAATTTAGTCTACAGCAACTTCTCAGTTTTCGTTTTCGCTCCAAAAACCGTGGATTCTAAACTTCAACCATCTAGTATTGTCTTTATGTTGTATCCTCCATTTTCCTCCATTTTTCCATAACTGCCAATTGGAACCGAAGCCGATTAATACCTGTGTCTACCGCAGAGTTATGTGACCTCGGAGTGAAGGTCGATTCTCTCCATTCACATTGCAGACAAAAGGCAGATGTTAGTGGGTGTTGGTGGGTTCTTTGACCAGTGGAAAAGGGGATTGGCAATTCATACCATATCTAGGTAACACAGGCAAACAAGTCTGTATCCATATATTTGTAGTGACCAAAGCCAACCTGATAACCCCAGCTAGCTTCATTGTCTTAACTAAGGTCCTCAAAACACACTGTATAGCTACTTTTTTAGTATTATTAAACTGGACCGGTAACTGACTTTGTGACAAATTGTTGTCGATTCCCTTTAATACAATTGAACAACAAACCAAACATTTAAAATATTATAAATGTTAATCACATGCTCCTATTAATTCTGGAGTGATTTGAGCTGTTAGTTAATGCACACTTTTGACCCCTTGAAGAGGCGTATTCATATTTGTAGGTATTGCACTATCCGATAGTTCTCTCTCCTGATTACAGAAACATTTCAGCATCCACCTCCAAATCTATTCCTTTCCTGAATGAAACATATACACCTCCTCGGTATATACACGTTTTTGTCCACCATGGGAGGGGGATGAATTGTCTTTCTTTTCTGGGTTTCATGTTTTAATTCATGCACGTTCTCAGGCATGCTTTCACTCACACACACACACACACACACACACACACACACACACTTGCTCTCGTCCTTCCTAAGCTGCAGTTGAAGGGTTAAAATTTGATTCTCTACTCTTCCACCAACACTAAAATTAGAGAGACAGGCAACTGTCAAACATTTGTTTGTTATGACAAAGGATATAGCAAAATAGACTTGGTATTCTTTTCATTTCCTCCCTAGTTACATAAGGTTTTCATGGTGGTGTTCTCTCTGCCATTTCTCAACAAGGTTTTCTTTTTTACTTTGCTTACATGTCAGTCACCCTGGCCCAGTTTTATTGCATTTGAATGACAGAGGTTTTTATTTTGCTGGAATGAAAGAGTGCAGACAAACGGGCAGATTTTTTGGGAACACAGCTGAGGGGACATTCATGATTGCTGTTTACAGGACTGTTTATGTCAGAACCGCAAAAATGATCCAGCATGATTCAAAGTGAGACTTTACAACCTTTGCTGAGCAGAAACAGCGGCGCCCTCTACAGACACAATTTTCCATTTGATTCTGTTGGTCTCCAGTAAAGTAGGTTTATGGAGTTTTCCCCCAATCTGCTATCACCCTATGTAAAGAATTATAATAATCATAATAATCATCATGATGACAGAGTAAATGGAACAAATCAAAGCCTGGTGTTGAAATGACCAAGCCTGACAAAATGTGCACTGGTCAGTGGAGTCTCTGCCTGTACGTGGGGAGCTCTGTTCACACCATGTTGCTTGGGGACTCATATCATGGTTTCTCTCAGCTGCCACTTCAAGTGTCACTGAACCTTTCTAGCCATAAAAGATAGGATTTACTTGTTGAAGGCATAGTAGCGTTAGGTTTGGTACATTTTATAGATTGTATATTTGACTTTTGTTTTAATCGTTTTATTTATTGTATGATTCAGAGAAGAAGTTCAGACTTTAAACGCCAACTATATTGCCTGTAATTTCATAGAGATCAGGTCATTGTAAGTCCGCAGGTATGGACTGTTTTTCAAAGAGGTAATGCCGGCAAAATGCAAGGTGAAAACGGCAGGAGAATTCATTTTTAAATGTAAGGTCGCCTTCAACATTTTTTGTCTGTAGCTTCGTTGCTAGGCGACGACTCCACAGCAGGACAAGCTGGAGCCTCAATAGGAGGACCAGACCGTCTCATTTCTGTTCAGTAGACCGCGAAGACCGGGTCCTCCGCAGGAGGCTGCTGCTGAATTGAGAAACAGCTAACGTATGGGCACTGAGAGGAGTGGTCAATGAAAGACAATGGAATCAGTGTCTTACCTCAGTAGCAGGCCCGCAGGGTAATGTGACATATTCATAAATAAATTTGATATAAACCCTAAACGTCACCAGTGCAATATGATGAAAATGTAGGCACTATCATACTTGTATTGTTTGCAGGTCAATGAGTGCAGTGAACGTTGTTGTTCTTGAATATACCAATTAATTTCTATGGAACTGAACAATCCCATTGAATTCAGTAATTACATACGTTTCATCTTGTAGAATTTACAGGTTTATGGTATTGAAATATATATATATATATATATATATGGTATAGTGACTATATATATATATTGGTTTTGCCCCTGGTGAAGCTCCTGGTTAGCACAACACTGGTCCTTAAATTCGTTAGGAATCTCTGTGAATAATTATTGTCCCCAAGCATGATTATCTTCTAAACAAATATTTCTCAATATCTTAAAAAAGGGTTTGACATTTTAACCTTGTACCACCAGCACTAAAGAAAATCTCTAGACATCTTTATTTTTGTAAAATGATAACCATGCTTACCATGGAGTCCTCAATGTGCTCCAACATTTGCTTTTATTAAGGACAAGGCTGTTTGAAGACATTGTTTTCTCCTCTATAGTGTAGATAGCACCTTCTAAAGTTATCTTTGTTTTTTTAATGCAGCCTTTTTAATGAGAAGAAACTACTTAAAAATTGCCATTTCCCCAAAGAAAAATATCAATAAAACATTAAAAAAATTGATTTAGAAATTGTACAACAAAGATTTTCCCTTTGTCATTCCACTTCCATCCCAGAATCTAACCATAAACTCTGATCCATGTTTCTCTTCAAAATCATTCGATAATACGCTGTGGTCACAATGCAGAACCTTATTGTATGATGCAGGGAAGTAATTTAAACACACACTATATTGCCTGGGATTTCATTAAAATCCAGGTCCATGTAAGTCTGCAGGTGTGCCACATAAAGAGTTTAACAACAGCCACAGGTCGGTTGCAAGATATAGCACTTGTTGATACCTCAGCTGTATGTGTCATCAAGCAGCAGCTCCTAGTTGCACCAAATGTAATCATGGTACCCACATGAGGTGAGTGTAATTGGGCACTGTTTTGGTAATTTGCTGCACAGTCTCCAAATTAGAGGCTGTAATTGGAACAAACATACTGCTCCTGCTGCCTTTAGATTAGCTGTGCAGATTCAATCAGCTAAAAGATTGGACGGATCCATTCTTCAAGACGAGAAATAACAGAGAAATATAATCTTTTATAGACTGTGCTTTACCATTGGTAAACTTTCAAATGGTTGAGGATATTTGAATTAGACATTTCATACATTAAATGGATATATGGGATTTTGGGCCAGGGAATATATATTGATCTGGAGTTATTGAAATGGA
This sequence comes from Platichthys flesus, assembly GCF_949316205.1. Lineage (NCBI taxonomy): Eukaryota > Metazoa > Chordata > Actinopteri > Pleuronectiformes > Pleuronectidae > Platichthys > Platichthys flesus. Next base: position 18,991,896 of record NC_084954.1, read on the forward strand.
ATAGACTTCACATCTAAGATGTAGTCTTTGTAGGCAGTGGTGCAAGCATCTTTTTTGGACACTCAAATTGGACTGTGCTGTCCAGCTTAAATGGACAATCCCTGCTAAGGAAAGCTTGAATGCTAACATGCAGATTGGTTACAGGCATAAGCAAGAGATGTTTCCTTTTACTAGCAATATCAATATTTGTTTTAAAGTTTTACTGATGCAGCACAACTAAATTGTGCAACTTTAAATGATCTATTTATCAATAGCTGCATTTCAGGCAATAATTAGAGGGAGTCTAATAAGAGAGTTGAGTTGCTGGGTTAACCCTTACTCCCCCAGATTTGTTCATGTTGTGCATTTAATGATTTTGAGTGGGAAATGTATACATTATTGGGGATTTGACTTTCTTAAATATGATTCGCACTTTTGATGGTTTGTTATATCAATTAACTTACAGGGTAGTGCAGTTCCCTCCATTCTCATTAATACAATATCTCAGGAATGTCTTGAGGGAATTCCTAAACATTTGGCAGCCTAAACATTTGGCACAAATATTCATTTGAAATCAGGGGTGAAATATAAACAATTTCTGGTCAAAGATCAAAGGTCTCTGTTAACTCAGCCCAGCAAAAAAGTTTTTTTCATACCTCTGGAATAAAAGACCCTTGATAACATCTATGAAACTCTGTGAGAGTCTACTGTACTGTAAATACTTGTCTGAATAGACATGGATGTAAACTGTAACTTTACACCCATGAGGTGGTCATTCTAGTTTACATGTTATTGCATTTAGTAAACTTTACCTGTGATGTACACAACATGAACATGTGACACATTATTTAAATTTTGAAATAATAAGTTAGACAATAAAATCAATTAATCAGCATGTCAACACAGATCAGAAATGTACATGATAAATTAATGTTTTTCGTGCAATGCCACGGGCGGAAAAAAAATATCAATGTTCACCATAAGCTAAGGTCACAGTCTTTTTGAAGAACATTGGGCTGCACCATTTGATCAGCTAGTTATTAACCATTTTTATGCCTTTCAGTTGAGGCATGAGGTCTTACGCCGGGTTTACACCGGACGCGGAAGCAACGCCGAAGCGAGGCATAAGCGCAGCGCCAATCCTCTGGCTCCCATCCTCTCCCATGTTAAATCGTTGTGCTGAACACACCGGACGCTGAAGCGTAGCGTTGCGCCGCGGCTGCCTCGCGCCGTGTAGCGATTGTTTCGGCGTCGAGTGTATTTTTTCCGCTTGACGCGAGCGTATCGCAACAGGAAACACACTGAAAAATGATTTTAAACGATATTGACGACATATTTTATGTGAGATTAATTATCAAATATGCATCCCATACTTTGTATTCACCTTCTGTTGTCCAGGAGTTTTAATTTTACCACTTTTACCGACCACATTATTAAATGTCCCTCTCTGCCCATCCACTACAGCCACACAAGCAGACATAAAGATAAAAAGAGAGAGAGGGGGGGGTGGGCTACGTATTCTCCACATAGGTTTGAGTGGAGAATACGTAATTTACCCCTGACACCCGACATTTAACGGAGCAAACAGCGGAGAAGTTCTTCAACATATAATTGAAGTGGAGAAGTAGAGTGAGTTGTATGATCCTCGGTACATGTTGTATAAAGACAACACAAAAAAGGACACATGTTGGGACACTGTTGCAGTTACTTTTGGAGCAACAAGTAAGTATATGCTTGAAAAAAAGTATAAAATGACGTTTTTACTGCAGGCTGATAACAGCGGCGCGTCGCTACCGCGCCCTGTGTGAACCGCCAAGCAACGGCGCTCTAGGGATTAGCGCCGCCTTGCTTGAGCGTCGCTTCCGCGTCCGGTGTGAACTCGGCGTTAGTACTTTAGTTAAGGTTTACATCAAAAGTCAACCCAGGCTGCACTGTGTCCTTTTCAACTGTAGAGAATTCAGTTTTACCAGCAGTCCTGACAAACCATGACCATATCCCCTTCACATTGATTACTAATTTCCAAGCTTCTTCAGCCAGTCATACATTTCCTTGTGCTTCCTATTTAAATCATTCGTTTTTCATAACCTTAGGACTAAGAATTTTACATAAATACCACTTACATATTCACTTTAAAGGCACAGTTCAACATTTGAACAGAACAGATTTCATATTCATATTCATATTCAAATTTCATACAGCTACCATCATATAGCTGTAAGCATTTAGCCTACTTTATATCCACATTTCGTGTGTCTTCTTTTCTAATGAAGTTGAATTGCCAAGCTGCTGGTAAATGGACCATTTCACCACTGGCATCTGGTCAAATGGTAAATGTATTTCGTCATTTGACACCAAGAAAATACTCCTGAACGTTCATCCAAAATATCTTATTGTAGGTCATCAATATTATATAATAATACATTCATTGTTTTAATAACTGAAACACTAGGATTGAATATTCCTATTATATGATCATACACATGTGGATGTTCTTCCATAACAAAATCATAACAAAATAGTTTTCATTCACAATACAATGATTTTTTTTAAACTCACCAGGCATCTAAAAATGAAACTTTTTGGTTTCATAGGAAAATTCTGCTTTATCTTAAAGCCCAAAAGGTTGAGTTCACTGTGCAATGTTATATTGAAGTGAACGTTTTGAAGTGTCGCATTCTTAGTCTCATTATTTTAGTCTTAGTGTTGTCTTGGTTTGTGTTGTGGTCTCATTCCTTGGCCTTATGTCATACAGGCCTTTGTTTGCAGTTGTTGTGCTGCAACTGTTCTAGATTACAGCACTGACATATCAACAGTGCAGGCCCTGAGGGCTGCCAGCATCCTAGAATTCATCTCCTCTTATAATGATTAGTGGTCTGTTGTGCCCCCAAGGCTGGTCCACATCAAGAATAAAAATGGATTCAAACCCTTCTGAAGGGACTACTTTCCTGACTTTCCTTACCCATTACATATTTTTCAAAAAACTCATCAATTTGCCAGTAGAATCACTCAAACTTGTGTTTGTTTATTTTAAGTAGTGCAAACATGTTACTTAGAATATATATTAGCAATTTTAGGCCAACAACTTTCTGTGATTAAATTGTCTGCAGTGCCGGTATCCAGCAGTCTGTAGATCATTCTTGTTGCAGCAAAAGTGCCAGTCATTTTTTGTACATGTAAATCAGACATGTAACATGTGATGTGGTCTTGTGACACATGATAAATTAGTCAGTTAGAAGAGGGCAACTATTTCCTGTTGTCTTGAGCCATCATCCATTTCCTTTTACTGCAGAATTTTGATGTTACACAGTGAACATGTTTTAATCACAAGTGCTGTCACTCGATTGGAGCAATTTCCCTTGGCTCTGTAAAGTATGAGGTAGCAAAGTAATTGAATTTGGGTCATAATTAAAAAGGCCAAGGAGCCATGTGATGTCTCCCCCCATGTCTTTCATCTTTGTTATAGAATAGCAGTTTGTCTGAGAAGCAAAGATTTCATCACTGAAATTAGTCATTTATAGAGGTCCTCCACACTTTATTTGCCTTGTAGGGTACAGCAGAAGTCTGACTAAATTGGATATGCAGTTGAATTTGACATTGACAAGTAGAAAACACAAATGAGTTGAGGATCAGTCATGGACAGAGCGGGGTGATTAACAATAACATTAATATCAGTCTTACTGTAGTTTCCAAGCCAGTTTGGAAAGTACCAATTTGATATTTTCCCTATTTGTGTGAAGAGAAGTGGAGATGGTAGTTTTCATTCCTCTACACAGGCATGGTTAATGTGTTTCCACGTTTCTTTGATGCTCGCAGCCCTGACATCTGCCAACTCAAATTTGCACTAATATTTCCATCAGCAGAAAAGCATTACACAGTATGAATATAATCAGCGGAGGTAAACTCAGCGTGGCCGCTGTTTTTAACTAAGTAAAATATGTTTTGTTGCGTGTGTTTCACCTTCATCCATGTGGTTTGTTACTGTTAACTGCTGTATTGTCCAAAACAACCACAATAGTTCTGGCAGACTCATGTTTTCCCGGTTTGAGAACTGTGGAGGATACTGTGTTGGAATTTTGAATAAGCCCTTGTTATGCTGGAGTCATAAGTCATTTTAAGTTCTTGATTTCTGTGTTATTGGTAAATAATCTCAGATCCCATTGTTGCCATCTTGTACATGTACTGATCTAATTCGAACTAGCTCCAAATGGGCTGTGTCCTTAAAATACAACCACCTGAAAAAAAGTAAACCCTCAGCTGTATTTAATCTACATATTGTTCTTTATTCAAAAGCAAGGTCTTGCAGGTTTTATTTTGTGATTTTCCCATCCAGATTGTGTAATGATTGCACTCAAAACCCTGCTCTCGAATAGCTCAAATACTCCCTGCTTGTGTCTGCTTTGCTCTAGACTCCTGCTCCATGATGGTGTCGTACATTTTTATTCAAGCACAATGATGGGAAGCCAGTGTAATAGTACAGCCATGAAAAGAGGGGAGTGCATAAACTTGGTTAAAGTAACTGCCTGTACGGGACTCTGAATTGTCAACACAATACTTGGTATTCTATTGTATGTGGACTTTGACAAACTTCTTGCACAAAAAAACTCAAAAATTCAAAAGCAGAGTCGGAACCCGAGAGCAGAAGTTTCACAACCGCACAGAAGCAGCGAGCTCAGGGAGTATGGTTGTGTAGCAAACATGGTACTTTTAAAGGTACTCACCAAATTACGTCAGTACCACCGTGTGATTGTATGTATATGTGAAAGACGTCAAATTTTGACAGCTTTAGTCTTAGTCTTAGTCTTTCGACGAAAATGCATATTAGTTTTAGTCACATTTAGTCATTTTTATCCTTCTTGGTTTTAGTCTAGTTTTAGTCGACGAAAACTAATTACATCTTAGTCTAGTTTTAGTCACATTTAATAGCCACATTTAACTCCTTTTCTTCCCTTCTCAGGCCCAGAGACCGCCTGTTTTGTGTCTCTACTGCATAATTGTCTAGCCTGCAGTACTTAGGTTGTCCATTAGATAGCCCTCCTAGCATAGGTCTATAGCAGGGGTCGGCAACCTTTACTATCAAAAGAGCCATTTTATTCCCCTCTTCCCCCAAAATACAATTTGTCTTGAGCCGCAAAACATATTTGATAACAAAGCTCATAAAGTTTTATATCAAGTTATACTATACAAAGCTATAGTTTGTTGCATTTATGAAATTATAGAACGACAATATAGAAAACTGTGCTTATGAAGAGGAGAAGAAAATAAACAGGCAAGTGTAGGCCTACTTTGAAATAAATTAAACAAAGAACTATGTAGGCTATTTTAGTCTTCCCCATATTTCTTGGAAATGTATGAAATAAATAAAAACAAAAAGTGCAGCCTTATAGCTTAAGAATATATATTTTAGTTGGCTAAATGTGAAAACAAAAAATAAGAGCAGATCTGGCTGGAGGTGGACACAGATACTGAAGCTCGGTAGAAACCACCTGCAGCTTCTGCTCTGAGCAAGAAGCTGCGGCGCTGATCTCTGAGCAGCTAAGGCCAGGGAAACTCTGTGTTTTCACTGTTTCCATAGTTAAGAAGCAGCCGGTGAGTCAGTGACTGGCTGCGTCACGTGAACAAGCTCTGATCTCACTGTGTTTCTAAGCGAGTGAGCGGGGGCGGGAGGGCGGAGCCCTGTCACCGGTGTGTGGAGCTATCTGGTAGCACGCAAACACACACACATCACGGCCTGTGATGTGTGTGTCTACCCTGTGACAAAAGTGATTACTATAAGCAATATCCACTGTACTAGAATTTTGTCGGTAGGCGGCGGTGGCTCGAAATTTGCCTCCCAATTCTCTCCCTATTTTCTGAGCCACAGGTGGCCAGACTAGCATGCTTATGAAATCAGTAACATTCTGTGAGATTGTTTAAGTAACGCTATGGCAGAAACTGAGAGTGATCACACCTCCTCCTGGTGAAGGTCAGACATTTTGTTTTTGTTGTAGTGAGAGAATAAAGTATGTTTAAATAGTACCGTTGCGTACCGGTACCAAATCCCGGGGACTTGTACTGGTAGCGGTGTGATGTGAACTACCTAAAATGACATAAACATTGTTTGCAATTGTGTATTTGCCAATTTTTGTTTTGCCCATCTCTTATCTACTAACATTGACTGGGTTTATGACCAGGGGCCCATGAAGACCTGTTTGCCTCTGAGGATCTCTCATGTCAAGCCTCTGTAAATAAAGTCATGGATTAAGATTAAGATATGTTTATTCATACCACACACATGCAAAGACATGCACAACACACCCATGCTATGGCAGGCAAATTCAACCTCTGCATTTAACCCATCTGTGTGCAGGACAAACAGAGCAGTGAGCGACCATGTACGGCGCTCAGGGAGCAGATGTTGGGGGAGTAAAGATCCTTGCTCAGGGGCACTAGTTAGGGTAGTGAGACGCTTGGATTTTTGGACAGATCAATCCAGGTTTGTCTTTTGTTGTCTCTCCGTGGAGTTGAACCAGAGACGAACCAGAGACCTTCTCTTCCCATAGTCCAAGTTTCTGCCACTAGACCACCGCCTCTCTCATTGGTATTGACAGGAAGACTTGACGAGACATTCACAGTTGTTTAGTGTCATGGATTAAGCTACAAACTGATTTAGCACATCAGTTAATCTCTCCCACTGAGTTGTGTTCATGACTAATATGGCCTAAAAAGAACTAGAGCCTCCAGCTGGGCTGGGTAAATATGAGCCCCAAAAAAAGACCACTTATTCCAGTTTCAGGATGTGACTTAAGAAGAAACCAATACTGCAGTGAGCTGGGTTTCAAAATATTGTATGGCAATGGCAGTGTCCTCTCCCTGGTGCACCGTCATGAGTGTAGACTCAACCAGTCACTCAGATAAGCGTATCTAGCAATAGAGGATCAGTATAGCTCCATAGAGAAACTATGAAACGACTATTTTAAAGAAGTCAAAGTCAGTTATCCTGTAACCCCTGTTCTCTGATATTATGAGCCAGGTGTCTCACCAGCTGTATCCACCTTTATGTGCTGACAGAGAGGTGGACTTATCTGGAAGGAAGAGTGACGCCACATCAATCCCTTTTTGTGGGGAGGCGGATTGGCTTGATAATGATACAGAGGCTTTTGAGGATACTGCTGAGAGAGCATTCCCCACAGAGAGACACCACACTCATCCTGTACAAGAGAGCAGAGGTTATGGGATAAATAACTTCATCTTGTCTGTTAGTGGTTTTAACAGCAGCTGCCTGAAAAGGAAAAAAAAAGAAGAGGCAGACTGGCCAGTCACGAAAAGCAGCAGATCCCTCTATCCCAGTAGAGACACATGCAAAACAATGCATTATGTAAACTAAGCTTTCATCACAAGTGGGCCTAAGTTAAATTAGTGGGATAAGATGTGATGAAATTATATTGACACCGCACAAACACACTTAGATGGCACCGGCTGGTCAGCCTAATTAAAAAGAATCAAAACAGAGTGCGACATTTGTTTATTTATTGTATAATGTTTTGTGTGGCCCACCCACACCAGAGCTCAAACTACATTAAGACTCCCACTCATCCAGATGGCTTGCCTGCCCTGGTTACTGAGGGTTTTCTATCATACTGGTGGGATGAACTGCTGAATTCTTTCTTAATTTTAATGTTTGTCTAGTTTTTTATTCAAACGTGTGGTCTTTAGAAAAAAATTTTAGATCAGGAATTGTTGATTTCATTTCAGATGTTGTAATGCACCCAAAACCCTGCGCTCACCTGCAAATATCCCCTCTCTTTGTTAAGATTTGCTCTACTTGTGCTCAACCTGTCCACTTGTTCTCAGATAGGTAAGGTTAGGTAATGTATACTTCATTGTCCCTTATGAAAACTTGTCTTAGGCTCCAGGCCACTGCATCACAAAAGATATATTGTTGCTTGGACAGATATTCTGCTCTTCAGCTTTTCAGCCCAAGCTCATGCTACTTCTGTATAAACATATTTCAGTTTTATATTACATGACATATGTTTTATTTTTAATATCATAAACATTGTAGAAATGCCATCATGTCAAGAAACTAAACCAGGAAGACAACCTGGGGCCAAACACCCCTCACAGAGAAGGAGAGTGCAGCCGCTGACGTCATGCAAGGAAAGAAGTCCTTAAGAAAAGCTGGAAGGGATAGAAATATTGATAAGACAACCCTCAAAAGATTTGTAAAGAAAAAAGAGAAAGGGAAAGTAAAATCAGTAGCCTGGGGTGCAGTAGTTGAGGTAAAGAGAATATTCACAGATGAGATGGAGGAGGAGCTTGCCAATCAATTGAAACAACTAGCTGACCAGTTCCATGGCCTTGCTCCAGTTAAGTGCCGTGAACTGGCATTTGAATACGCAAAGAAAAACAATATCCCTGTCCCTGCCAATTGGACAGAGAAACAATGTGCAGGTAAGCTAGGGTGTGCAAGAGATCACATGAATCATAATAATCATAATCGTGCTTAATTGACCAATCCCCATGATTCTGTTACTAGTCCGATATTAGTTTTTTAGAATGTGTGGTTGTCCATCTAGCTGTTAGGATTTGAACTATTACTACATGTGTTGTTATGGTAGTTTTAAAGTGGAAAAAGTAAGTGGACCACTTTACCCCCTTGATTTATCTGGTCTGTCTCACTTTACCCCAGCTTAGGGGTAAAGTGAGACACAAGACCACTTTTTAAAAAATAATTATATTTTCACTGCCCTTTGTCCTGAAGACACTCCGATCATTTCCATTGCTAGAAAGCATCCTGAATTAATGGGAAATGTGTAAATTTTACTGATATATAATTTTTGCTCGCCTAGAGGGGAACAAATGTAAAAACTGTCTCACATTACCCCGCTCTCCCCTATATGAAATTGGGGTCTGATCCTGAAAATATATATCCCAAAACCTTTTTGCCATAAAAATGTTTCCTAGATTTATCTTTCTTTCCATCTTCAACAAACGTGTTTCAATACTTCTATGTTTCTATGAGACTTACCATTGCCCGCATGTTTGATTTGCGACGTCATGTTTATTTGGTCAAACCAATTCTTCCCGCACTTGAATTTAACTCTTTGATACATATAAACTTTTAAGGGACCAAGACCTTTATGATAGTGCCACTATGGGTCTATTTACAAAACTATTTCCTGTTTTTTTCAGAATAAGTTTGCTCCTATTACAGCTGTTCAGGGTGATATGAGCGGAATTGGTGCACATCAATAATGCAAGAGTGAAATTATAGGACTGTGGGACGATTTGCTGAAAATATCACAAAATAAGGCAACAGCCACAGATGCAGCAATCACACATACTTTCTTCAGGAAATGCAACTATTCTCGCTTCATCTGGGGTTGTTTATTTGGTTGGGTTTGCTTTCATCCTCTGTAATTTGCTCTTGGCAAATTGTTTATTTCTCAGTCTCAGAATAATTTGCTTAGCCCAGAATTGTAAGATAGTTGCATTCAGGTGTGACTCAACTGAATATACAATAGCCTCTGCTCACTGTGAGTGAATTTTTTAGTTTTCGGCTGTAAAAACAACATGAAAAAGTCAACTAACTCTACCTTTCACAGTTGTATGTTTACTGCCATGAGGATTGTGACGAATCTTTGTAATTTTAGTATAGTATATGGTACTAAAATAGAAGAGTAGAGTATATGGTTTATGTAGTGCTTTTCACAATAACATATATTTGGAACATGAAATTCAAAGTAGTATGAAAAAAAACCTTTAAGCTTTAAAGGTTTAAACTTTTTAGCAAAACAGTTTTCTAATCGATAGCCTTTAGATTAGCAAATAGGGGATTCCTCCAAAACCCTAAAATACATCCAGCTTGTATCCAGTTTACCTCATCTATCCTCGGATTCCAGCTGCATGACGGTAAATCAGCTTTTTCTCTCAACACATAGCCTTCAGATGTGTCATGTTCAGTTTGGAGAAGTGACATTCATTCAGCTTGGCCATGTCAGCCTGTTCGATCTAATCTGCACTTCTATTGACATGTTGGCTTATGCCTGTCGGTATGGCATTTTTCTTTCCGTCAGAATCGGTGCGGATTAGGTGGAGATCCTGATCTAACAGCAATCACAACAGCACCCCAACCACCTCCTAACTCCTTAACCTCTGCTGCCTTTATACATACCAAGTCACACGCAGCCTCGTTTTCATTCAATTTCATCTCTCCTCCACGGAAAAATCACTTCAATTTGAAACAGCCAACATGATTGATACCTATGGCAATGTCTCTTTGAGGGTAAAAATCCCATTACCATGTAAAGCGGTTTCCATTTCCGTCCTCCCCTTCCTTTGGTTTTACTGCTCTTACATTCAACAGGGTGTATGGACTTTCGGCAGGATGTGAGATATATGGCCTTGTAAAATGTATACAATGTTTTTTTTTTGATACCAACATTATCAGTAATCTGTTTTGTCATATCCGTTTTTTTTACAGATGGCTATTTGGATGAGACAAGGACACATTTAGAATTTATTTTATATGTTTTGGTGGCATTTGTTAACATAAATTTGCAGATGAAAGTAAGAGAGATGTGACGGGTATAAAGTCATGTCTTCTTATCAAGAAAGGAAATACATTCACTATACTCCCTATCGGATGTGTAAAAGCCTCCACACACCTTTTTCAAGGCAGGCACTAACTTTATAAAAAAGAAGAATACCAGAGTTCCACTCTAAGTTGTATCAGGATGCATTTTGTATTCCAGCTCATGCGATCTGTAAAAATTTCATCATCTTTAGTTTCCTGAGAAACCAGGCTTTCATAAGTCAAATGAAACTTAATCAAATTACACTGAGACGAATATAACCGGCATTATGTCAGCGTTGTTAACACAAACAGAGAAATTTCAGCAAAACATGACCAACAACTCTGCAACTACTGTCCAACAAGGCTTTGTGTGCCTGCAGGACTGCCTTCATTCCACAATGTGCTTTCTGTCCTGCAACACCCCCTGGCTGAATTCAACTCATATCCTCTCTGTCTTTTCATTTTCTTCATATTAGTTTTCTAATTAGCTTTCTGATTCAATTTGCAGTCAGTAAATTGAATCAGGACAGTGACGAAAAAGAATCCAACCCAAACAACATGTGATGAAAATCGCTGAAGCAGGGCCAATGAATACACAAGAGAAATACTTATGGGATGCCCTCAGTATCCTCTTTCCATTTCGTGTTCAATTGTTCACATAGCCACACAACTTTGGGAAGGCCACCAATGCTGGTCTTTTATGATTAATGTTTTTTTGTCTTCTGTCCTCCAAACAAAACTGAAGCATAAGACTGGACTCGATATAGGGATGGACGCCATAGCTGCCTCCTGATGCCTGGCTGTTCTTTATGTCATAAACCGGGAGAAAAAACATGTCAAATAGATATTTCTGAAAGATTGTTTATGTAATTTAAAATAGTTCTTATCACACTGATGTTTATTCAAGTGTTCAATCTTCCTGTAAATTTGGAATTAAATAGTTATTTGATGCAATAATATTGTGGTAAACTGTAATGATTGACATCTGAGACGGATTATGTGATTGGTCGAGCGTGTACATCGAAGGGACCTTGCAACTGAAGCTCTATCCCCATGATCTTACACACTCTTGCTTCATTTCCATATAGTTCGAATTGGAGACGTGTCGTCCATCTTTTGATATAGTCTATGGTTTAAACCTGTCTCTGTGACCCGAGCAGAGAGTCACAGCTTCGGGGAAATATTACCACTGTGCAACCCATTACTCTGTGTATTGTTTGTCCGTGTTCATGTTTTTGTATTGTTTGATGAATGAGACTCACAGCTAATGCAAACCAGAAGCCACAAGACAAACAAACCTTAATGTGGTTATGACATAAGCATCCTACATCCTCACTAACACACACGTACGCTGCACATACAGTAAATGACAATTAAAAGAGCTACATTAGCTGGAGCAGGGCACTAAGGGAGCATAAATGAATAGCATTATGAAAAGAGTATTCTCAATTGACAACGAGGATTAGTTGGCATGAGCTGTTCTGTGGTAAACAACACATTGTCATCTTTGGGGAAGCTTCCACTAAACTGAAATCTGAACAAAGGTCAGGTGTTGTTGTTCTGTATATAACCAACAGACCATTTGGACACTAAGGACCATAATGAGAATTATCAGCATCCGCATTCAGATTAGTCATGTATATCTAATTCCTACATGTGGAGACGTCATCGTTCATTTTCATTTTATTTATCTATAGTTAGGACTGTGCCTTGCATGGTATTCTACTAATTAGGTTTAAATGTTTGAGTGATGTGCACTGGCAGCTCCGCTCTGATCCACTGCTCAGTTAATCAGTGCTGCGAGCGCAGGCACAGACGTAGCCTGATAAGATATACAAATAATTCACTAGTCCAGGAGACTTATGGACAATTTTACACCGCGAGTAGATGGAGCTCAGGTTTATCACTTTAAATTGCACTACAGCTCTGTCCATTTATTATAAGTACATTGAGGATTTTCAATTCTAAGCACAAGCTCCTTATTTTTTTTACCCTTTTTACCGGTTTTGCTGTTTGTTTTATTTAAATATGAATTTCAGTTTCATCCATGGCCATCTAGATTTAAGAGCACACTTGTTTGCTGTGGACGTTTGCATTTATATTATGCAAAAGAAGATTGCAAGAAAATTGCAATCCCATCATCGTCATGCTGAGTGGTCACTCAAACAGAGAGGACGTCTCTAAATTTGGCCCTGAGCCCAGCTGGTGGCTCCACTGCCTCACCATATGTATATTACAGTTGGCAAATCATTTCAAGGTTATCAAGGAGATAGTTGGAGCCCTTATCTTGGACTTCATTTCCTTTCTATTATAGGATATGGCAGGGAGCATGTCCCACACTGCAAAGCTGTTCTGTAGCGAGGTGCTGTGGTGCTGTAACATCACTTCCAATCTGGTCAACACTTCCCCTTCTACCCTGAGCAAAATCTGATTGGAGGGACAGGGACAGAGATGGAGCGAGGAGTGTTTGGTGAAAAGGGACTGGAGAGGGGTGAAAGCAGCGAAAGAGGAAAGGCAATAAAGCATCTAAAAAAGCTAAAACATAAGAGGGGAAGCTTGCAAAGGTAGCAATGTGAAGCCTTTGGAGTCAGAGCATAGGCATTGGGGAAATCAGAAAAACTCAGAGCCTGTTTGTGTAGTGGGCTTGTGTGTACATTTGTGCATTTATGTTTGCTGTACCCTTACGAGCGCAATTCTCTCCAAACAAACACGAAATAAACCCTAAAATAAACACAGACTGTTTCCTATTTCCCAGCGCACTTGGCATAATCGAAAGTCAGGGACCTGCTGGGATCTGTGTTCATAACGACGCCATCAGTGGGCTGTGGCTGCTTAGAACCTTGCTGATCTTAATTTTAAATCTTATCTTATTAGAGAAGGCAACTCTCTTTAGTGTTGAATACAAATACAATATAAACCAATACTGTGCAATTTAGCTCAAATGTAAAATCTTCAAAACTTGTATTGTTCTGAAGTGGAACTGTTCTTGTTTTTTTTACATCCTATAAAAACAATTCAAAGCAAATCACAGTTGCAGGATGAACAGGAAGAGCCACAAAATTTACAAAACTGCAAGATGAAGCTTGACCAGGAAAACAAGCCCGATGATTATTGGCAGCACATTCTTTTGTCAGATTAACCCAAAGTTAATTTGTTTGGATCAGATGAGGCACAGCATGTTAGTTGTGGACCTGACCAGGACGACAACAGTGAGTGTCCTGATATGACAGGGCTGCATGAGTGTAAAAACAGGTTTGCATAACCAAATACTGAGTGAAGACGTGAATCAAAAAGCTTGGTAGGAGAAGAGAACAATGACCACGATCGCAAAAACACTGCATAAAGAAAGGTTTAAAAATATGACCTGTGTCGAGTTGGCATGTTTGGATCATTTTCAAGCAGAAGGTAGGGCCAAAAAAACCTTTCCAGCAAAGAGCAGCTGGCAAAACATCTCTCCACAGATTTTAGACCGGTAGCATCCAGGTCCACGAAGACGTAAATCCAGACTTACAGAATCCATCCATCATCTATACTGCTTATCCTTTTGGGGGTCGTGCTGACATTGGGTCAAAAGCAGGGTAAAATATGAAACATTTTAAATAGTGGAATCTCTCATTCATCTCACTCAATTGTTGCAGCTGGCTCTTTACTATGGACCCTTCATGATAGTTTAATTAGTAAAAACATTTCTGTTCATCAAATTAAAAGAAGGACTAGTTGATTTTGTCTTAACCCTGAACAAGGTTGTTCTCGCTTATATCCTGATACTGCATGTGAGCTTTTCTATACCTCTAAAACCCAATTCTCTACTGCACCTACAACAGTAGCCCTGTGATAGACAGGTGACGTGTCAGGCCTCCCACCCAATGTCAGCTGGGATTGGCACCAGCCCCCCCGGTGACCCTCAAACGATAAATAGAGCTGATGGATGGATCGTTCTACTACAGCCTTGACACTTTAAAACAGTTTCTCTTTTATGATTACTGAAAGAGTAAGTCTTATCTTTTTGTCATAGATAAGTCAAAAGTAGGACAATTTAATTTATTATTGTATTATAAATTTGTTATAGCACAGTTGTTTACTTAAACACAAAAAAACAAAACCATTTTTACCTCCATGTACTTCTCTGCCCTATCCTGAAAAACATCATCTGAAATATAAACAAATTCTGTTATTTTATTGTTTTTTGTACCCAGTCGATATAGTGCAGTGTATTTTTCTATGTGTTTATGATTTTTATGATTAAGTGTGAACTTTTTTGTCCCTTTGTTGGTTTATTTCAGATTACATCAATAACAAGTACATCTAAAAAGACATTAACCTAATCCGAAATTTGCTGAAGAAAACTTGGTCATATCCGAAATTATTTATTTACAATGAAAAACATTTATAGTTATTTAAGTACATATGGGAAATAGAAGGCGCCTGTTTAATGTACTGTACAGTACATGGCAATCTGGGATTGAGGAGCCCGAGTGGAAACGTTGTAATGATCAACCATCAACATTAGTTTCACAGAGGTGTTGGTGTGAAATTGCTGCAAACTGGACACTTACTCTAAACAGTACTGCAACAGTCCACATAGTGTGGATATCAGCGACCAAAATACAGCTCTTCTAAAATAACAGTTCAAATTTTTTTGCAATTTTTAATGATGCATTCCAACATTCATTATATTGTGTGTTAGTGTGTGTATGGTTAGCCGCAGCTTTGTTGCCATTTGTTGCGAGCGTGAGTTGGTGTGTAAGGCTCGGCAAATTTACTTTGTGGTCATGGAGGCAAGTATTCACCGTATTTTCATGTGTGTCATGACTTGTATGTAAAAGTGAAGGGATGGACAAGAGACAGGGGGAGGGTAGAGAGAGGGAGGGAGGGAGGGAGGGAGGGGGAGAGAGAGCGATTGTTGATGAGCTCGGAGCCAAAGAGAAATCAGTACAGTTTGCTTAATAAAATTAGGGACCGTTGAACTGCACAAAGCCAGCGGCTGGCCGAGGGAGGACGGCATTCACCGCAGGACCGCAGCTTGCCACAACACAACAACTTGACCTGAGTGTGTGGTTGTCTCTCGACCCTCAACACACCTGCTGCCTTTAAAGTCTAGACGTAGAGGCTCTTCTCCGCACGCTCTATTGAGGCACCACTTCGCACCTGACAATCTGGGGTGGGCTCAAAGGGTGGGCTATGCATCACCAGGCTAAAGAGGAAATCGATCCTCCCAAAATGGAAGACAACGAGGAAGCCGAGATGACGGCTTCTGCTGAAGCTCAGGACAGTCCCCCCTCTGAAACTTTAGGAGCTCAGTCAGAGCAGGCCTGCGCCACCCTAACCCCCGACCCGCGCCACAAATGTGGTTTCACCTGTCAGCCGTGGTGTCTGATCCTTGCATTGATCCTGCTCCTGCTTTCTCTCTTTGGCAGCTGGGCAGTGGTCCACCTCACCCTGGACACACATGGGGGATCTCCCTTCCGGCTCTCAGCAAGCTACGATCAGCGGATCCCGCAGGATGACACGGCCACTATCGAGCCCCACTTCACCACCAACTGCACCATGGGTAAGCTGACACATGTCATATCTGTCAGAAATGATCGTGAGGTTTGTTTGGTTACACTTTTGTGTGGATGTGGTTCATTTGGGGAAATATACTATTTTTAGAAAGTGTTAACTGACGTAAAGCGAGTCCATAAATTATTTAATTTTATTCTCTGTTTCCACCTGTTGCATGGGTTTATATTAGTCATATATTTACAAACTGATATTTTTAAACTTAAAAGCATTTCTCAGCTTGATGACCCCTCAAAGTGCTTTACAGTATATTTTTGCACCCATTCATAAATATATTCATGCAGTTCATCCAAGTACAGCACTATCTCTTTTACACATGGACTGGGGTAGACAGGGATCAAAATGATGACCCCAGTGGACGACCCGCTCCCCCTCCTGAGCCAAATCTGCCCTGGTCAGTGTGAGAGAGAAAGCGTGCTCATAATTATTATAATTTCCAACTTCATGTGGTGCATTGTTAACAGCTGTATTTTGAGGAAATCTGTCATGACACAGGCAATCGTCAGAAGCCTTAATTCTGCTCACGATTTACATTTTTCTTAATGTAGACACATTTTATTTTGATCAAATCTGAGTTAAACAAGTCTAAAAAAAAGGATTTACCCAGTTTTGTGTGCATATATGCTTTGATTGCACCTCCAAAGATAAAAACTGTTGCATTGGTTTATATTGTTTTGATATTTATAAACTGAACGTTGCACCACAGCCAGCGTTGACCTTTTTTGAGTCAAATTTGACTATAATTGTGTGTGACGTGGTGCTCTGGTTCACCTAGTTTTTCTAATGTATCATTCGAGCTTACATAAAGTGGTGTAAACAAGTACAAACTAAGATATTATGTGATAACTCCTGGGAGCCTTTGTATTTTGGGGTGTTTGTGAGTTTCCTGTCACAGTCTCTGTATATAATGTGTGCAGACTAAATGTGTCTCACATGTCTGCAGAGCGCCCGGGTTGCCAAAGCAGTTTAAACATGTCGAACTGGAAGTGGCTTGGCTACACTCAGTGATTTTTTAACTTCATTACACCATGTTGCGGAGTGAATGAATGAAATGCGTAGACTGCCCCGGACTGAAATAATATCCTTCTCTGTCAACCTGGAAAGCTGCTGAAATTGGATTATAATAACTGATTCAATTTCCTCCTTCACAACATGCAGAAGCACAGCACCCTTTGCTTACACATTTCAAGTTTGTGTTTCCAAGGAAGTGTGCACAAAACATTTGTTTCCTCTCAGACAGATGTGTGGTGGGCAGAGGGGTACAAACGCTCACACCAAGCAGATGCTGTTTTAGTGGGAAAGATTCCAGTTAGGTGCATGTATGAGACCATACGGATATATTTAATACAGCAAATCATCTTCATCTTTGTCAATAACACTGCATGATGGAAGAGGGATGATCTTGTGAGTGAGTGAGTTAATTTCATGCTTTGTCTGATGGAAAAGTTACCCAACTTGTTTACCACAAGTCTGCTGAGCATAAAAAGGAATAATCAAGTAAAGGATGACCAAGAGAAATGCTCCACCAGTAGCTGCTTATTATGGACTAAATTAAATCTTAAAACTGGCAGCATCATTCAAAGGAGATCCCTACATTGATATAATGATGCTTACACAACATTGTACCACGAACCTACCTTCTTTTTCCTGGTTTTGCAGTTATGTATTTATATTTGCATTCAGACTTCCTCAGTAAATACGCTAATTAGATAGAGTCAAGTGTTAAAAAATGCTCTGTAGAGGCTCATGGGAAACTGCACTGAGGTTGTTTTTTTTATCTGCACTACAGAGAAGAACTTACGGAATGAACTATAAAACCAATCTCCTTGAAAAACAACCCTCAGTCCCATGGCAGCTGTTAGCATATACACATTTTCAAGGGGATACCAGAAATATAGAATTATTTAAAAAATACACTGATCAGAACATAGATTATTACGTAAAACATGTGGCCATATTTTGGAGCTTATTAGCGTTTCAAGTCATTTTAAACACAGAATATAAAACGTTTAGAAAAGTTAGTTTTAGTTTGTTTTTCTTGTTTTGAAGAAAGTGGCCAAACTTCTGCCCCTGGATATACTGGACGCCTGGGACTGTTATTGGCTTGTTACTCGAACAATTGCTCCTCTTCCTGTCAACTACTGTCATCCTCAGTTGCCCTGATTTCTGGCCGGAGATTTTGGGCGGATCACTCGGACAAAGGACTGGCAGACGGACCAGTGCAATGTTTCTTTACAGTCCACTCTATCCCACTGCTTGTTATGCTACATATATACTGGAAAGTATTCAAGTGCGCTTTTGATTGCATTTTCCTATAAAACCATACAGAGCTTTTCAAAAATAGGTGATCGTTCCCCAAGGCCTCTGCGATGCGCACAGTGCAGCAAATTGAATCTCCTCACCTTTATAGAGGGTGAGTCTCTTTGAGCTCTGCAACAGTGAACTAGCTTTTATGCTCGGTCAATATTTATTTTGACCGAGCATTTCAAATGAGAGAAGAAAATCTGTTTTTCTAGGAAAGTTTCCTAGCACTAATTCTTTAAATTTAATTCAAATGGGTCGTACTGGAGATCGGGTCAGAGCAGTTAGTTACATGGAACAATTCATCATTTGATGCAGATGAGTTTCTCACAGCTGGCCGACCCCAGCAACCTGATAAGTAATCGGCAACACTCGACTTCCCCATAACATGATTTGGTTTTGGTTGTCAAATATCTAGATAAATGTGTGTGAGTGTGGAAAATGGAGAAAGATAGGGTAAGTTATTAAAATGACAGGGATAGGGACAATTAAATGCACTAAAATGCACCATGCTCCATCGAGCTTGCATGCACATACATCTTGTATTTCTTTCTCTAGCCCTCAATTATGAACTTTTGACATAAACTTTGTTCAAATCTTGCAACCAAAATCTATATTCTGATCCAATAGTCATTCACAAAGTGAGGTTTGAGGGAACAGTCACTTCCCCAAACAATCACCGGAATCATTTTGCGCGAGGAGAAAAGCTTCTAACAAAAGTACAAAACACAGAAAAACACAGAAAAACAAATCTGCATCAGTTCCACTACAGCATTAATGATTATCCAGCGATTGTTTGTGTAACTGTCTCCTCTGTCACTGCAAGGACGGAGCCGAGCAGCCGTTATTGCTCATGCAAATCCAGCCTCCGTTGAACAGTGTATAATTGTTCTCTGGGTTCACTATGTTCCTCTTTACCAGGCGGCACATAAGCTGTGGCTAGCAGAGAGAAAAAAAAAAACATGCAGACGTGCCGTGCTCTCCTCAGGCACCACCTGAGTCCCCAGCACAACACCCACCACACACATCCCACGCCCAAACTAAGCCTTAATCCGTCTCGGCACACTCACCGTGCAGCCTCACCACATTTCGCGGTGTTCTAAACCTCCCCCACTTTCCCCTCTAGCACCTGTCACAAGGCTGGGCTCAAATTACCACTCTTCCTACCTTGCTCAGAACACGAAGCCAGGCTGTTCGATTAAGACTCCCAGACTCAATCGCTGGCAAAGGCAGTTGTTTGCTTTATTTGTCCCAGTACTGTAAAATTAGCTAATTGGTGCCATTAATCTTGTTGATATAATTTGAAGTTTTAATTTAGGCAACTATAATTCTGTTGACATATAATGTTGTTTTTTTTCCAAATGAGGAGGTTGCATAACAGATTTCCATGAAGACGCATAATTTGGATTCCCAAGTGGTAATGATCTGTTTTTATACAAAGCTTTTCTCAGCTTGATGACTACTCACAGGGCTTTACAGTTCAATTTTGCACCCATTCGTACACATAGTCATGCAGTGCATCTAAGTGCAGCACTGTCTCTTTCACACATTGCTCACACACTGCTCTCACAGGCAGAAATGTAGTGCTTCATAGCAGAATGGGGAAAGGGGTAACGAGGGATCAAAATGCTGTCCCTTGTGGACCAGCCGCTCTCCCTCCTGAGCCACATCAGCGTGAGAGAGAAAACATGCTCATAATTGATCTAATTTCCATCTCCATGTGGTGCGTTGTTGACAGCTGTCTTTTGAAGATGTCTGTCATGACACATGCAATCGTCAGAAGTCAAACATTTTCCACACTCACTGGTTCACAATTGTCTTTACCTAGATGAATTCAGTGTGATCAAATTTGACAATGACAATGTCCCTTTCCTCCCTCTTAGTTGTTTGCTTGAGCAGAGAGGTGGCGATTACTCAACCCAGTGAAGTGTGTGGAGATATAGTCAATACAGGAAAAATAAATGGAGGAGTGTCTGACTTCTTCCTCCATACCCCTCCACTTTAATTAACTCATCAGTCACAGGGCCAACAAGCAATCCAATTTGTTGCCCCTAAAGTGACTTGTGTGGCTGCTTCTGTGGTGCTCATCCTTCCCGACAGGATGTTAGAATCCCGCCTTCTACCAGTATTTCTCTGATGGTCGTGGCATAGCTGTACAGAGACCTAATTATTCAAGAGCAGCAACTCTGTCGCTGGCACTTTTCAAATCCTACTGTCTCACTCCTGGAAGTAAACAGAGACTAATGTGTTGACTGACAAGCTCATTACCAGATTGTGTCAATAGCAGTTTTGACTTTGCCTCTCTCATTGTACTGTGGCAAGGCAGAAGGTCACATTCGCCTTTGCAGTTGTAAAAATGTTTGTCCACTGAAGAGGATTTTCGGTACTTCTGCTCATGCATCACCCTGCAAAGTGTCGCAATTCATTTTTCCAATTGGCGACAAGGCGGCGGCAGTGAACCCCTGTGGGAATGTGAACCAGTGACCTTCCCTTGCCTACCCCATTTCCCTAACCATTACACCATGCGGCTGCGGGCCCCTAATGGAGCGTTACAGCTGGTCTATACTTTGCGATTAGGTACACAGCAGAGTGAGGGTGTCCCCAGGCCCATCAATCACACACGGCCCTGTAGAGGCAATGAGGGAAATGGGTTCAGAGAAAGCCGGTGGAGTGGACAGATTGTTGGACATGTGGATGGATGGCTGATGTTGATTTGGAGAAAAAAGCCTTTAATTTAATATCAATTGACTGCATGAATAAAACGAATTCATCCCTAGAGTTTGTGTTATTGGATAAAAAGCCCAAGGTGATAAAAAAATACATATTTTTGACAGAGATAAACCCCCCACACAGTTACAGCAGAGAGGGGGTGCTATGAGATGAACATAATGTCAGAAATCAAGCAAAAGGTTTTACTGATGTCGTTCAGTGGCCTGTAAGACCGAGCAATAATAGCATAACTGATTTCATTGTTTCCACATTAGTCCTGTCAAGAAACATCAGCTCTGCCAGTGCTCATCAATCTATAGATGTGCATGTGGGGGGACTGAAACATGTTAATCAAGTGTAAACAAATATTTATATTAAATGAATTCTACTTGGAAAACTTTCAGTTAAAGGCTCAAACTGTTGCCTTACAATCGATATTCATTAAAATGAACATTAGCTTGATAGAAGCCTCTGGGTTAATCTACCTCCAACAAGGAGAGGGTTTTTTTAAACATGTCTGTTTGTTTACCAGCAGTTTGTGGGTGTGTGCGTGTGCGTGTGTGTGTGTGGTTGTGGTTGTGTGTGGATGTGCGTGTGTGCATGTGTGTGTCTATCTATAGTTACGAGGGACAAATTTTATTTAATACCATCATTGTGAAGACATTTGGCTGGTCCTAAAAAAAGAAATGGGCTGTTTGAGGGTTAAGAGTTGGTTTTAGGGTTAGGGTTAGGCATTTAGGTGTGATGGTTAAGGTTAGGATAAGGGGCTAGGTAATGCATTATGTCAATGAGTGTCCTCACAACTATAGAGAGACGGGTTAGGGTTAGGGACTAGTGTGTGCAGATACTGTGCTGTGCTTCCTAGTTTACAGAAAAAGTGAGAATCATTTTTCCTAATCAATTACACTGATATTTAATGTTGTACTGAAACTTAAAATATTATGATTCGTCCCCAAAACTCTTTTTGACTGTGACAGGTGAGGCTCAGTAGATGTCCGTTAACCAGATTGTAGGTGGTTCGATCCCCGTCACCAGTCTATATTCTGAAGTGTCCTTGGGCAAGATACTAAACCCCTACTTGTCGGCTGTGCTGAAAAATCATGAATGGTGTGTGAAAGAAAAAGGGCTGAATTGACGCACTGTATGAGCCTAGGTGAATTTATTTTGTACCGTGAAGAGCTTTGAGTGTTCAATTAGACCTAAGTGTTATATAAACACCCGTAAACACTATTTATATAGTATAACACATATTATTGTTTTGTGGACAAAATGCTTAGAATGATCAGTCAGGAAATGTGGTATGATTTGCAGGAACATGTAATTCAGTGTATTCCGAGTAAGGTACTGAAAAAAATAAGTTTAGAAACAGAGCAGTGCTGCCCTCCACCTCTCTCTCTGCCCCCTCCCCAACCTGTGAGTTAGCTCTTCTTCACTGAAACATTAAATGTATTTTCAACATTTGAAAATAATATATTATATCTACAAGCGAAATGTGTTTCCACCTTTGCCAAATGAATTGTACAATAGGTCATGCTGACATTTGAATTCACCGTTGAGCATTAAAACGAAGAAGTTAAATTAAAACAGGGCCAATGTGCAGGCCCCTTAGGAAATAAAATCCAACTGTGTTCCTGCAGAGCAAGTGATATAATGTCTATTTCTCTCAATAAAAAAACATGAATGCAGTTAAATATAATGTTTAATTAAATTTAGGGCATAGAAAACAGATGTGAAGTCAATTTCATCTGTAAACTAAAAAAGAAAACAAACTAATGCTTAATATAATAACTAAGCCCTTTTTTTATTGTAGAAGGTGTAACTATACTATTTGTGAAATAATGATACACTATGTTTAACAAGGTGTTTATGGAAGCAGATACACTTTCAAAGTATCAGAAAGTACCATCATTACTTTCACGGCACGTTGAATTTGCACTTATCAAACAACCCGATCAAGAACTACAATAGCAGCATATCGCATATCTCAGTCAAGGTCCAACAGTCCCCTTAAATTCAATCAAGCCAGACCAAGTGCACACATTCATAGATATCATCCCTCTTAGTATATCTGTTTTTTCTCTTCAAAGTCTTTGCATTATTTCTCATTATTTCTCTGCAGCAATTCACAAAATGTCAAAAACATCTCCCAACGTTAAAGAAAATGAAAAATAAATCCTGGATCCATCCCCTTAATTGAATCTGCTCTACAGGTGAATGCGTTCTTTACATACAACAACATATAATGTCCTTTTTGGAGGTAAAAATCTATGTTTCTATTATTTTCAAGTCCTATTTTAATTTACTGTTTACTTCCTATTCTGCAGAAAATCGATAGGCACATTGACAGTGAAATATTTTGTAAAGAATATAGGCTTTACAATGCATGCCCCTTTTCCACTGGTGGAAAAAAACAAAACCCACAAAAAAACAGCTTTTGTCGATCAGTATTCACTCCTGGGTCAAATGAGTCTGCAGAAGACACAGGTTTTTACTGTCTATGGCTCTGATCGACAGTGATGGAAAAGTGACACCTTGATGAACACACTAATTTGGCAACACAAGGAGGTGAGAGAGCACCTTGTTTTGAGTGCGTTTGTGATGTTGAATGTGACACATGGGAAGAAAAGACACAGAAAGGAAACCTGCGTATTTCTACAAATGTTGGTGTAAAAGAGGTATTTATTAGTTCGTTACACTGGTCATTTTTTTCCAATTCAATCATTCGTTTGTTTTTTTTATATTTTCTGGAAGTGTTTAACTTACTAGGCCTGGATTAAAAGAACAGAACCAAAAAGGAATTTGATCAGATACTTTGTTTCACAAGAACATTAGGGTAAGTACGTTAAAAGGAGGACCTCTTTAATTTTAGGCCACAGCCTTTAGGAGCCATGAGGGAAATCAGCAGTTCTCACCTACCTGCCAAATTTACCTGAAGGTAATTCGATGGGCAATGTTTTGTCTTTTTACTGCAAAGATTTATGGATCTTCTGATGTCACTGTACACTTTTTTGTCCCTTGGAAACATGATGGAGGTCAAAGTGTTATCCCAAAGAGAATGTCCAATTTCAAAAGGAGTTGAAGTGAAAAACACAACTCATCAATTAACAGATAATATAACCTGCCAGGAAAAAGCCCTATGCGGGGCTAAGCCTCATCACATTCTACCTCTAATCTCTTGCCTTAGGCCTTTCCCCGAGCAGCGTCCCCTCAACACAAACTAGTTTTCTGTTGCCAGCACTTTTCCAAGGCAATCTGGCAGTTTCATTTTAAGATATTGTGCAAGTGTTAAATGGCCCAGGGCACCGAGTGGAGTGTTCCCAGCATACACATGCCAAATGGAACAGATGTCTAAATCAACCCTGACCTGGCAGGGAGGAGAGAATTTCTGGATGTTATGCACTTAAAGCATCATTGAATGGAAATCAGTCATAAACACACAGTAACCTTAAATCTCATTATATTCTGAAGGGGACACATTTCCCTGCATTAAATGTTTAGATGAAATAATGTTACATATAATTTGATCCGTTCATTAAGTCGCTTTTGTCTATTTGATTGAAATTACAGGCTTAACAATGTTGTATATTAAACTTACTACGTAGCATCAGATGTTTGCTGCATCATTTTTCCGTTGGTTCTAAATCAGTTTACAGAGATATATAGGAGCTATTATAGAAATATTATTCTACGAGCTTTACTTCCCTCAGTCTTCATTTGCTATTGTGCACATGCATATTCATGCAATTTTCCTATCAGCCGATCATGTGGCAACCGTTTAATGTATAACTGCTTAGGAACTTCAATTGAAGATCGTATCGTACATGAGAGTGAGGAACAATGTGATCTCTGTTACTTCTGATGATGGCATGAACGATGTTTGACGCTGGTAAAAGCTTTATATAGATAAATGGTCTGGATTCTACAAAGCCTTTTCTAATCTTAACGACCACTTAAAGTGCTTTACAGTACAGTTTCTACCATTAACCCATTCACACACACATTCATACTGTGCATCTATGGGCAGCTATTTGAGAAGGGGCAATATCTGGGGTTCAGTGTCTTACCCAAGGACACTTGTGTATGCAGAATGGGGCCCAACTCAGCAGCGACCGGGTTAGGGCACAGTTCTACCCCCTCAGCCACAGTCGGCCCATTAACCGATGACAACCTTTTGTTATGACAGTTCCACCTCCTGACAGGATGATATCATGTGGCGCTGTCCAATATGGTGTGACTGCTTCTGAAGTTGCTGATCTGATGGGATTTTCACACTCAGCCGTGTTTGGAGGTTTTACTCTGAACAGTATGAAAAACAAGAAACATCCATTGAGCATCAGTCCTGTGAATGGTAATACCTTGTTGAGTATAGATTCCAGAGGAGAATGTCAAACTGTTTTGAGGTGACAGAGACAGTTACTCAGATAGCTCAGATCTGTGTACAACACATTGGACCATGAGGCAGATGGGCTACAACAGCCGAGGACCATGTCAACTTCAAGTCCTCTCAGCTGAGAACAGAAATCTTAGGCTGCAGTGGACACAGGCTCAGTGAAACTGGACAGTTGAAGATTGGAACAATTTAGACTGGTGATGATTCTGGATTTGTGTTGAGCCTGCAGATGATAGAGAGTCAGAATTTGGCATCAATGGCATGAATCCATGAACCCGACCTGCCTTGTGGCAACAGTCCAGAAGGTGGTGTGACAGTGTTTTACGTGACACACTTTGTGCCCTTTAGCAAATCAACTGTGGTTTGAAGCCACAGCATCTAAGTATTGTTGATAAGCATTACCACAACTTACCATCTTTTCAAGTAGAACAATTCATCATGTCTCAAAGCAAAAGTTGTCTCAAACTGGTTTCATAAACATTATAGTGAGTTTAGTCACCAGAACTGAATAATGTAACACCTCTGGGAAGTGCTAGAACAGGAGGCATCATGGATGAGAGACTGGCAACCTTCAGGCTGATTTTAGGGTTATGGAGGTCCCCCACCAAATATTACTATGATGCAATATTACTATTAGTTCACCAATAAAGCTTAATATTTGCTCAAGTAATTATGAAGTCAGAGATGTTAACATATCTATAATTCCTTATATTTTGTAGCAAAGGAAAAGGAACCTAGATAGTCTATTACTCTTTGTTATTTTTTGAACGCACTGACGCCAAGCCTGCTCCACTGTCATCAAACCAAAACAAAACTATGAAACATGAAGGATACATTTTCACTGAGGAATCAAAGCTCTGGTATAATGCTAATGGTGTTAAACAAAACAAAGGCTGCAATCTCACCACAACCGAGCTGCCTATGGGGCAGATGCTTTGATGTCAAGGCCGCTCTGTATTACACGTCAGTCACAATTTTTACTTAGTTTCATAGACACGGAGTTTTGGTCACTTAAGAAGCCTCAAAGGTG
The DNA here is from genome assembly GCF_949316205.1 of Platichthys flesus. Taxonomy (NCBI): domain Eukaryota; kingdom Metazoa; phylum Chordata; class Actinopteri; order Pleuronectiformes; family Pleuronectidae; genus Platichthys; species Platichthys flesus. Next base: position 19,018,422 of record NC_084954.1, read on the forward strand.
AGAAAATACACTGTTAAATACTTTTATTCATAAGCAAGACAATGCACGAAAATGTCTTTTTGATATTGCACACAAAGTGCAGACAAAAGCAAAACTAGCTTAAAGGGTAAGATCACTAGTTTCAATCTCGGTCTTCCGTAAAAGTTTTAATACATATAGCTATATAAATGTTTTTCAAACAAAGTAAAACGGACGTGTATAAGCAAGATTTATCGAGCGCACTATACTCTGTGGTGGTTGCTACAGGTGATGTGCTCTCAGGGCAAGCAACTCAAGCAGGGATTGACTTGTCAATGGTAAAAATGAATGCTAGACGATATCTAAGTGGAAGCAATAGCTCTGTTTAGATTTGATCTCAGAACACTTGGACTTGCAATCATTTATGCACTTTAAGCGGCAAGCGGCTGCTGTCTCTGGAAACCAATAACTACCAACACAGTGTTTCTGTCATTTCAGTGGGTGCTGCTGTTTCCCAGTGACAAAATCTGGGACTTATGCCAGTGGGAACCCATTGTGAAATTTGTAAATTAAGATTATGAAGCCCAAGATTTGACATTGTTTCGGCGTCGCCCGATTGATAATTGAAAACAAAAGCGAACATGTTTGGATGAGAGGGTGGAGCTGGGATGGAGCTAAAGGGTGGAACTGGCTGAGAGCTAAAGGACCCTGCACTGCCACCTCGACCAGCTCCATGACAATGATTAACAATGTTAGCTTCCATACATTGAGTTAACATGTTTTGCTTAATGCTCATTTCATAGTACCTGAAGCTACTGTGTGTAGTTTAACATTATGTTACTAACTTAGTGAGTTTTATCAATGTAACTGTTGACATTAGGGGTCTAATGTGTGGCTATTAAACATACACTTTATATAAAGAGGCTGTGACAGTTTCCTGTAGATTACAATTTAACCCTAGTGGAATGTTAGCAGAATCACAGATTACTTTTAAATATTCACTCTCAGATACATAAATAGAGAACAGCTCAGTTTGAGTAATTGTTTTAGGTCCTCTTTATTTCGCTAGTGACGACCGGCATCAAACATCTTTTGTTATTATTCTTTATTTCTGTTTCAGTTTATTCCTATTTAATGTAAAACAGACAGTTAAACTAACAGCTAAACTAATGTAATGCTGATAAAGATAGCTTAGGAGCTCATCTACTGAGAATACTTTATACATGCAAATGTGTGAACATTTCAACTTAATTGTCAATTCTGACATACATGTATGTACAGGACATTGACAGGATTGAAATGCAGTTTCCCTCTGATCCCCGGTGTAAACATAGAAGTATACAAAACATATAAGTATGTTAAAACAGAACAGATAAGTATGCAACATAATATGTTCATCTATTTGCTGTGAAATGCTAATTTCTATCGGTATTATCAGTGTTATCTTTGATAATGTAGTGTTTTCAAGTTGAACACTTATGACCATAGCGATGTTCAGTTCTATTAGCTGTGTTCTTCCTTGTTCCCCACACCTTCTCCCACTCATACCTTATTCCTTAGTGTTTTAAATGGTTTAACACCAATCTTACCACTGCGACTCCATGGTCTTTAACATTATTTCCCCCCACATCGGACGTAGCTGTAAAAAACTTCAGAGTTCACGTTAGTTCCACAGTATTTCATTCATTTTTTTGATTATTTCATCAATCTCTTGTGTATGGATAAAAATGTTCTTCATCTTTCTGTGAGTATTGATGACTCGCTTCACGTTTGCTGGTGGCTTCTTTAGTTCATATTTGATACGAATTTAACAATAGCAATATGCAAAGTATTGTAATCAAATAGCATACAGTGAGTAATGCTATTCATATGAGTGCATTTGGTAATTATCTGACTTTTGTTTTTAAAAAAATGATGAAAATACCTGTAAGATTCAGTATCGGCTTTTAGGTTGTTTCTAATTAGCAAATTGCTGTAAATAATTAAGCAAAGTCTAACCAAGCTAACAGAGGTACATGCTTATCAGCTTGTGAACATTGGTCTGAGCGTGTTAGCAATGCTGATGTCAGCATTTAGCTCAATGCAAATGTGCAGACTCTTAGTCTAAGGCTACATGGAGCATTATAGAAAGTCACTTATACAAAATGTCAATATGTTCATGGTGGAATTAAGTAAAATACTTAATTCAACACAAAATCATTTACTTTATGTCAATGAAAAAACCATCCATTGGTTTGTAGAATAGACATTAAAAGGTATTTTTTGCCTCTGCCCATCTGCTCCTGTGTGTGCCTATTTCTCTGCAGCAGTGATTATGACAGATAGCAGTAGTGATTGGGCAGAGCTCTGACCAATCGAGCGTGCCTGTGTGCAGTTAATTTAATTTATGAGCAAATACCTCTTGTCCTGTCCACTGTCCATTGGGAAGCTCGGCGTCATTCGTTTTTAGCATTGCAGCCAATGTAATTCTCCATGAATATCCCTGGATTCTGCCTACACTATGCCGGCAGGGTAGAGAAGCAGCCCTCTCTTGGACCCCTTGAGGGTTTTTACCCCACAACAGAGGACAGCACCTCATTACAGAATGTAAGATTAATTAATAAAAGCAATGGATGTAAACAAATTACTTTTAAGTACTTTTAAATGAAATGCTAGACTAAGTCAGGTCTGTAAGAGTCTTTTTTTTAATTTGTATTCTCTGCGTAGTTCCTCACTGTCTGATTCGCTTTCCTCCCACAAGGCACACGCAGATCTCCAACCAGGCAAATCTTCAGAGGTTTCTTTGTGTTTTTCCCGAGAAAAAACAGGGATTGAAGGTTATCATTGACATCCTTACTCATATGCTTTACTTTCACTACCCTTTACATGACTCCAGCTCAACTTTAAAAAGTCTGTGTTGAAATCTCCACCAAACCATAGCGAAAGATCATATTCAAATGATGAGACAAACTGCTTTGCATGATCTGCTGATATGAAACAGAGTGAGGCAACTCTATCAGTGGAATCTTAAAACATGATATGGATGATGCAATGAGGTAAATATACTCAAATGTTAACCATGTCTTTATTCTTCTGCGTACATGAAAACATGGTAACCCTTTAAATTTGCTTAAGTGACCACTAAGCATAACCTATATTTTACCGCTGGCCCTCTTTTGTTGATTTAAATGATTGACAAGCTCAACAGTTGTTAACCTCCTTAAATGTTTTATTCAAGGCTTCATCACTTTTTTCTTTAACACACTCCAGTCTTTAGACACCCGCCTATTTGTTTAAGCATAGACTTTGGCTGTCGTTTTATTTCTATTTGCTGACATTTTTTCCCTGTTGATCTTGTGGGTGAAGTCTAAAGTGCTTTTTTCCAGCGAACAGACGACTTGAATAAAAGAAGAAAAATGAGTGCAGCTTGGTTTGTAATCTAGAAGAAAAAAATTGGCTTTCTGAAGAGGAAAAACTAAACTTGAGTGAAAGCATGTCTTGAAAACAACCTCGGCTGTAATTAGGAGATGAGATAAGAAAGCATTTTACCTCAAGCAATTCAATTTAAATTGTTAATTTGAATTGTTCAAGTAACAAATGGCTTTAATTTTTGTATATCAAGTGATAATTAGGCCTTCTTGTGCAATGAATTATACTGATGACTTGATAATACAGCACAAGAAGTATTTGTAAGATATTAGGGACATTAACATTGTGTCTGCTGTGTCTGTTCATGTGACAAAATTGTATTTGCACACAGAAAATATGTATTTTCAAATCTAACTCCAACATGTAGCAGAAATGTTCACCCTTATTTTAGGAGCTGTGGGCTGCTGTGGCTCGGCAAGTAGAGTTAAGCAAAAGGGTGGTGGTTCTATCCGCGACTTTTCTAGTCCTGATGCCAAAATGTCCGTAGGTAAGATAAGCAGTTTAGACTGAATGTCCACAGAACAGGGTCAGGGCTCAGGGTAGTGCAGCAGGCAGAGGCAGGACATAATGTAACGCCGGCTTTTCACCAGATGCTCTCTTGAAATGTGTGTCTGTGTCTTCTACATGTATGGCACCGCTTCTTCATTTCAAGATATTTGTATTGTTTCGGTTTATTTCTCATTTTGCGTCCTTCATCGATGTCATCAACACACCCACCGACATCTGCATATTTGGACAATGCTTTTAGTTTTTACTATAGGGCCAGCACAAGAAACTACAGAGAATTTCGGCGGCGTCTCACTCAGACATTTACGTCCTTGCATATTGCCCCTCCAGAGAATGTCAGGAGATTATCCATAGGTCATTGGATGTCTAAAAGAAGCTACACTAATCCCCCAATTGCCCCTAATGGCTGTTCTGGTAGCTTGTGAATTAAAAAAAAAAAAAAAAAGCAGCTTCATATAGCAGTGCTGTATGAATGTGTTTGTGAATGAGTGAATATAGCTTGTACTGTCCATTCTCCATTTACACAGTCAATTTACCATTTACCTTGTCATGTATTGTACAGGTGATCACTCTGGACTCTTCATTACGAAGGGTAGTATGCGTTGGAAGCAGCCATTAACATCTACAATTAAGAATGATAGACGGATGAAATCTTATATCTCTACCTACTGAATGTCACTAGTCGCAACACCAGCTTTTACAGCATGTGTCAATAGCCCTTATACTGCATGTTCTAAGAGACTCTTGTTCAGCTATGTGTTCATATTTTACCAATTATTCACTGATTGTCAATCCTACTGAGCAGAACATTGTACACTAATGGGACTGGTGGCTGGTGAGAAGTAGAGTGAACAGAAGGATTTCTGTCTCAGAAGATCAAAAATGTCTCTGTAGAACTGCAACCCTGGCTTTAAAAACCCAATGGAAAGATATAATTTTAAAGTGAAACGTATCTGTCATGAACCCTACAGAGCTTGTAGGCAGTAATGAGAAACTGAGTCAGTTACTGTTTCAATTTTTCCATAGAGAATGTTATCAGGAAGAACAACACAAACATAAAGGAGGCTGTATTGACACTCAAGTCTGTTATTGCTTGAGAGACTGTCAGCATCAATTAAAAGTTTTTTGTCCTACAGCTTTTCTTTGAATCCAGCCTCTCTGCTGATCCTTGAATAGATTTGCTTGGTTGCTGGATGAAAGGTTTATTTAGTTCCTTGTCTGCTAGGTTTGTTATCTCTTCCTTCACTTCTGTACATTTGTCATTTACACCTTTAAGAAATAATTGTTTTAAAGCTTACAAAGGTTTATCAGGTGCAGTAGCTTACAGTTGGTCTAATTGAGCTCAAACCTGAATGCTGTACTTTCCGTTTAAGCTGTTCTTTATCATGTAGGTGAATGAAGCAAAAGTGTCTCAACAGTAGCATGACAATTTCTCAATTCATGTAACTGCAGGTTAGGGCCTGCCAATAAAACATAGTCAATATTTATCACAGTATAATTGTCAAAAGCAATATAACAAAAATCAAGTATACTGTATCGATTTATTACTTTGTGTAAGCTTGTGTAAGGATTTTATAATACACAGTTTATCTTCCTGGAATTTGTAAAACGTTCATCAAGTGTTTGTCATTCTCTGCTCAGACAGTTAAAAACCACAACATTTACTCAGGAGCAAAAATCTGTTTTCCCTGACTATTATCACATTTTTCCAACAAGTTTCGTGATAATCTGTTCTGCAGTTTTTGCTGCAAGCTGATAGACAGACAAACGCAAATGAAAAACACGTTATTTCTTAACTGTATCCAACAAGCACCTGTGTTTATCTATTTTGTAACTGCTGATTCTTCTTCAGTCAGCTGTCTAGCACCTGACCGCTCATACATCTTTACCTTCACAAAGACAAACTGACCCTCTGAGCACACCGATAACAAAACTCACTCGCTCCTACAGGCAATCCATTCTACACAGACCCACTTGTTTTTACGATCAGACAAATGGGATTTAAGAACTGCGGTAGGCCAGGAGGGCAGCGGCCATGTGTGGCTGCACTTATCTGCTCCTGTAAGATTAGAGTTCAATAAAAAAAGCCAGTTTGATGCATTTTATTCCACTGTCATCAGACAAAGACAAATCGATACATTTACATACCTTGCCCAAAGGTCTTGCTACTTTAGATAACTTTTCTTTTCTTCTTTGATAAATCGTGGCGCTTGCGGTGTCAACTTATGCAAGAGGAAGCCGCTGAGCACAGAGAATGCATAATGCATGTGTTGAACATGACTACCTACACATAGCAATAGCACATCTTTATCCACACAGTTAATCATAAACAAACAAGCCTCTGTCTCACTCTCATTTGAATATAATGGTATAATCTGCTTTCTTGTGTAAATGTTGGCTGTGAGACTGTACGTGCATGTGTGTGAGAATATGCACAGTTCGCTCTTTACTTTGTAAAGCGTCCTGAAAGAAGAATCATAATGTGAAGCAAAGCACTGATGAAAAAGGGCATTCATTAACAAAGTCATCTACTCAGTCTAATATGTTTTCAAACAATTTTAACTGGATTACTCACTGACATGTTAATGTGGCTCTCTGCAGCCATTAAGATCCTGCTTCAATAGTGCACTGTGGGAACCCCAGACTAATGTGTTTTTGTCCACAAAAAAAAAATGCCACCCCCTCTTTCTAATCCAGAGTTTGCTGCTAGTTTTACAACCTGGTCCTTAAGGTTTATTAACCACTATGATAAAAGAGGAGTGAAATTTGCTGCAAATCAGGCGTAACTATGAAAATGTATCTCTCTAGTACCTAATAATAAGACAATAATTGATGTACAACTACCATGCGTCAGAGGCAGTTACTACTGTAGGGTAATCATTTGAACCTAGTGCTTTATTTTGGAAAATAATTATATTGTATATTTTCAGAGCAGGTAATGAATTAGACTGTTGCTTTAGTTACAGCTGACAACATATATTTAATTCCATCTATTAAACCCATGCATGCTTTTTTGTGAAATGGATTATATACGGGCTGATCTCGATTTCTATTTGCTTTGAACTTGCATGAATGAACACCTTAATTTATCTATAATAGGAGCTTAATTGGGATAAGACATTAGTACATTCATCTTCTGGTTTTGGGTTGTTCCATCCTGGTGTTTGTCTTGAGCCTAATAGTCAAGTCCCATAACAAAAAAAGTCAAGATACAGTATTAATACACCTACCTATCGGCTTCACTCTTCTGTGAGTGAAGCCGATGTGCCCTGTACATGGCTCTGGGAAGTGCAGGGCCGAGTTTGGGGCCATTTGGACACGCGATATGTTCAATATTAATAAAGGATTGGATATACAGGCGACCAGAGCTCTGTAGCAGTCAGTGAGAGCGGGGCAGCGTGCTAACAGTCATACTGCAGACAGAGTTAAACATCTCTTCTTTATTGAATACAAAATCTTCATTGCAGATGCACCAGGTAGGATGAACACAAAGTATTCACTCTGCACCACAGACTGTTTATAAAAAGCTCTGCACACAACGTCCAGCACACAAACCATCAAAATTGACAGCATATTGTAGAACTGTTTGGGGAGGACGCATAAAGGATAAGGAATGATTCCGAAGTAGCTTGGGAGCATTAACACAGGACAAGAGAACAGAACATTACAACAGGCAGGTTTAGAATTAGCATTGAACTGATCAGTAGTGTTTGACATTTTGAATATTTGATCATTTGTTTGTTTCCTTCTGCGGCATAAAACTACAATAGTTGTTTGTGTTGATTTAGGTACTGCTGTGAGCCTGTCACCCTAATGCAGTGTAAGTCTGACGCTAAGAAAACAGAAAAACAGAAACCATCATGTCACACGAAAAAAATTATGCAAACTGAAACACAGGAGACAGATTCGTTGCAAACATGGTAGGATTAGTGTAGCACTACAGCTCAGCTAACAACAATTGCTTGTCGCTGCATCTCCTGTCACGGACTCCGACGTTATCACACTTTCGACTCCCGGGTTCAGTTGAACGGAGGAACAAATCTACATAACACAGATCAAGGACAAACTACAGTAAGCAGAGCCAGTCACTAATGATAAGAATCTTTTTTATTCTCTGTGGGTGAGGGGATAAACGAGATCCCAGTCAGCTGACAGTTTTCCCCCTCTTTCCTGTTCTCCCTGCTGTGATCAGCCTCTGATGGTTAGGGTGAAGGTGTGCAGTCAGTTTTCTCAACCTGGAGATATCATCTCTCTGATTTGCATAGGTATGCAAATGGTCCAGGTTCCAATTGAGTTGTTGAGGGATCAGTGATATCAGTTGGTGCGTGCAAGTATGTGTGTGTCAGTGCATGTATGTGTGTTCCCTCCCCTTCTGCTGCCTACTACAGTATATAGGTCATTGTTTTGCTGCCTGTGTTCCTTTTCTGATTGATATGTACTGTATTCAAAGCCAGATGCTTATGCAGTCCGAGGCCAAGTTATTTATGATGCTACAGGGAGTCTGCTGCTGCTGTACCAGGTTTACAGGCAGGGGTTATATTAGCCTTTTGTCACTGACTGATGTACCTTCATGTAGTAACTGTATATTGTCTACTGTTCTGTGTCCACCACATACAAGTAGTGGTGTTCAATTAACAGACCACCAATTCTCAGCTTCGAATGTATTTTGTTATTGAGTTATGTTTTCAGATTTTGCAAGTGGCGTGTATTGATAGGAAGATTTGAGTGCTATGAGGACACATGCAATATTAATTGGGATTGAATAAACATGTGTCAAGCATTCAGTAGCAGTCAGTGTTTGAGAGAGTGGGGGGGCAGCCTCTGGACCGTGTTTAGGACATCTCATTTCACTCTGCACCATTGACTGCTTATACAAACCTTTGAACACATGGCCCAAAACACAAACAATAGAAAGTGACAGTCTATTGTGGAGCTGTTTGAGGGGGAATCACTAATGACTAGGAATAATTCTGAAGTAGCTCCAGAGCATCAACAAAGGACAAGAGAACCGAGCATTCCAAACAGGAAAGTTTACCTCAGACAGCATGGTGACAACATTTTTGGTTTGTAGTGTTGTAGTGCTGTGTGCTATGATGTCTTTGTGAAGAAACATTGAAGATTAATTTTCTTCTTCCTCTTTCTTTCTTATTTTTCTTCTTTCTCTCCATCTGTTCTTCCTTTCATCTGTCCAGCATCCTCACCTGGCCCGAACATCACACTGGAGGGTCAGTACAACTGTCACCAGGGACCTGGGATCCCATTGGACAAACTGTGTGACTTCAATACAGATTGTCCACTCGGCGATGACGAAGGCGACCTATGCCGTGAGTACACAATGATACCAGAACACAGCTAACTGTTGATAATAATGTGCGAGAGGAAAGCTCATGTGTCTGCAGTCCTTCCTGCATTCATTAATGGATCAAAATAGATGTGAACACGGTCAGTCGTTGTGAGTCGTCTTTAATGAAGCTGTTACATCATCCCCAAAAGAGCAACAACAGAGCATCTGCGTGAGCTTAGGCACGGGCAAAGACAGAAAAAAGTAATGCAGCTACCCTATGCTTGGCTAGCATTTTTTACCCTTGACATATTCCATGGTTATTATTTCTACCTCTTTGCACATTTGTTTTCTGTGTTTCTGGAAGCCTTGGAGGAGCATTAGCCAGGTATGCTGACATCTTATTCACAAGTTAGGTCCCTGTAGGCCCTGCTGTGCGTGTGCGTGCGTGTGTGTGTGTGAGTGCGTGCGTGCGATAGCGATCATAACTTTTTAGTCCTACCTGCATGCATGTATTTTCACATTGTTTTCACACTCACAGTTTAGAGTCATATCCCCCTGCAAGTGCCTTAGTTTGATTTTAGTTTTTTATCCCACATCTAAGTGACCAAATTGATTTGCTTTTGCAAACGGTGAGGAGCAGCCTCCCATGTGGCTCTTATTAAAATGATGGCTGCTCCCTTGTGCTCATAGCTTTGCTAACTATTGGAGCTGAGAGAAAAGAGGGTAACGAGAGGGTATAAATCCCAGACATGCCCTGTTTCTCTTTCTACTACTGAAGGACTGATCAGTGCTAATTGGCCTGAGAGGCCAACCCTAGGGTATAATCTCAATTTGAATGTAGTAAGTGTGTGTGTGTTGCTGTGTGTGTGTGTGTGTGTGTCAGTGTGTGTCAGTGTGTGTGTGTTTGCATGTGTGAGTGTAGCCAAAATGTAATATTTGAGCATAAATGCCATAGGTAAAACACAAAGTAGGCTGTTACACATTATTTCAATTCTACATTTATAAGTAAATTCTGTTCAATTATGAAACTAGTGTTTACACCACTAACAAATAGCATGGGAAGTTTAGTCATAGACTCGTAGGCTACATTTAAACGTTTTGGTTTGAAAAGCACCATCTCTGGTTTGAATATACCTGGCGTCCATACTACTCCAGACATTTAGAGCTGCCAAAATGGTAGTTTGGCAACACTAATGGTCATTTTTTGTATTTGAAGACTCCTGCATTGTTTTTTTTTGATTGGTGACTTAGACACTCACAAAGAATTTAAACCAGCCTACCATCAAATGACCCCCCCCTTGAAGAAAACAATCTGAAATAGCCTCTTCTACCATTGTATAACATGGTTATAGATAATCAATTACGTGTTACTGACCCTGCTGTCTATCTTTAACAGCTGTTCTGCTGTTAAGTTCTGTATTTTACAATGATACAACTGTTAATATGTGTAGGAAAGTGATGATACGTTTGCAGGTGTGTTAATATGGATTTAGGTAAAAACTGATGCATAGACAGACATGGTTTTAGTTTTAAAACAGTTTTTAAATGAAAAAGTAGTAGTATGGATGTTGCCTATTACTTGACCCAGACCACTAGTTTATGTAAGGACCGGCTTACTGCTGTGGAAAATGTTTAAGGTCTGACACTCTTTTCCTCTGCATGCCCACACCCGTTTTCTACTGTCTGCTCTTATAATGCTCAACGTGAACAGATGCATGAAGGACAGATGTCATTTTCTTTGAATCAAGTTTCTCTCTGTCTCTCAATTTGATCTATAAATAGTGATAACCTTTATCTTTCTTCTAAGACAAGGCTGACCACCCATAGTTTGTTCTTCAGACCACAATGAGACATTCATGTGTTTTTCATTCCCTCACACAAAACACTCCCATGCTCTGTGCTTTGTGTTTATTCCATTTTCCTCTGCATCATTCGCCACAATTACCCCCCGCTACCCTTATCACATAGTGTTCCCGCTCTGATACCATATTCTCTATGATCTATCCACAAGTTATCCTCATCCGATTTGATCTATTTAAATCCTTCATAAGCCATGCCAAGGCTCATTAACAGGGAAAAGTAGAGAGAGGCAGGAGGAACAAACTTAGCTTGTGTCAATCACAAAGATTCCTGACATATAAGGGAAATCGAGTCCCGGTGGATCTCCCTTGCTCATCCTTTCCCCAGCATCGTTATGCATAAACACATCCTCGGCTCTTTGAGTCACAGTTTCCTCTGGTTGATCTTAGCTGGTCTAAATTCTGCAGACGCCCCACTGCTTTCCAACTCTACAGTTTCCCTGCTACGACAGAGAAATGCTGCCTCGCATGAAAGGTGTATGCAAGTAGGAATTTCAAGTGATTTTTTTCTTGGAATATTATCTGTGATGGGAAAAAATATCAATTATTATTACACAATGAGGCCAGTGCTACGATATTTCTCTATACTGGTTATTTAAATTAAATCATGCTACTTTAACAATCCAGTCTACACCACGTCTCTTCCTGTTCACCTGGGAATTCTTCTCCGGACAAACCAATAATGGCAACCATAATAATGTCTGCATTACAACACTGATATTGAATTTGACAGGATAATTGTACTTTATTATATCACGTTGAATTCTCTGAACTCTTTACATTGGTAAAGAGGTAAAGAAAATTGCTTCTGGCACATGATAATTTGACAGTGTTATCACATTCAACCATAGACATGCTTTTATAAACTCTTTACCATTCTGAATATGTCAGGTGACCGACACTCTACTCAACATTCATAAAGAGTAAGTAACGTTCTTGTTACGTTTCATTAAATAATAATAGATACTGTTATGTCGGACTTATTCACTCCTCATAAAATACTGTCTTACCAGTTGAATCATCTTTGGTGATGAAACTAGTCGATATGATAATAGCTTGGCATACAAAAGGCCCTGAGAGTGGCACATCTGTACAGATATGTCGCAGATCACATAATCACAAACTTCTCTTTTCTTATTAAGAGCATTTACCTAATAAATAACACTGAGTCTCTGCGTAAGTAGACGATCTAAGTGAAGCCAACTGTTTTTTGTAATGATGAGAGTGCCTCATAACATCACAAGACACAGAGGAACAGAAAATTCACTTATTACCCAAAATGTCCACAGAGGCCTTAATCTGGTAAGGAAAAGCATTGCTTGTTTTTCATATATTACATAAAAATAAAAGTGATTTGGATGTTTTTATTCAAGTTACTTTTGTGATCTTTATCTTTGATATCTGTTAAAAGACTTTTGAATAATGAAAAATACTTCTAAAACTTGTGCCATTGAGGAAAAAAGCTTTTACTTTCTTTTGTTCAGGAGGAATACCTGCTTTATGTTCTCTCCCCAGGCCAGATTCTTCCCATTATCTGGATGATGCCATTTCCAAAAAGCACACTGTTATCAGGGCACTTACACATTCTTATTGTCAATGTGCGCTCACAGACACTGGATAAGAGGATAATAAAGCAAATATAAGGTGAAATATTTCAAACACCGCGAAATGGAACTCAAAATGCAGAACTCGTCCGTGTTTTCTTAAACTGTCAACAAGTTTTAAAACTTAAATGAAGTGTCATTGACCTATTTGTGCAAGGGGAAAAATATGCCTATTTTAAATCCATAAAAATGAACCATAGCACTGCAATAACTGAGTGGCACTTCTAAATGATCCATGTTATTTAATTGATTTATGTGGCAGGTATTTCCACTCCAGTCCTTGTTTCTACGTTGAAGTATTTAAGGACAAAAGTTTAAACATATAAACAGACATGGGGCCTTTTACATGCAAAATATACACAACTCTTTTATCTGTAAGTGGAGATAAACTGTAAAAGCTTTGAAAGTGGAAAACTCGAAAACTGTGCCTTTGGCAAAAGGATGGCTGTTAAAATATTTGTACCACTTGAGCTGTATCTGATTTCTTCTGTAACATTAAACAAAGGAAACTTGAGATTTAAGGAGGATTTTTTGCACAGTTTTTTCTTTCCATAGTTGTGAGGGCATACATTGACAAAACACACCCCAAAGCCTCTTACCTTAACCTTAACCCTCACAACTAAATGGCCTGACATTTTTTAAACTGCCTCAAACTATGAAAAAGACACGTCAGTTTCAAATGATGCAACCATCACTGCTCACTTCCATACATCCTTTACGTTGGGACTTTTGTTAATGACAGGCCTGAGGTGGCAGCACAGAGGCGAGAGTCTCTGACAGCAACAAACATCCCAATGCTGGATGAGGTTGTGATAATGTACCTCTTAGGAAGTAGTCAAAAGTGGCTCCGTCATAAATGCACATTGCTGAGCGATTGAAATTACCTTGAGACATCGCAGCGAGCAATTCAAAAGATTCACCCCATCAGCAGCATTCCACTCCACTTACTCATGGACTCTTTCTGGGTTTGAACAAAGCATTGTCGCAGAATCCTCCATTTTGCTCTACTGTCTTTACTGTCCAACTCACATTGAATTCCTGTCCAATCTCGTCCCAGTTGTTCTGCAGTAACTGTTTGTTCCTTTACCCAGACAAAGTTAGATCATGAGCTCAGCAGAATAGCTCAATGCACAGCGAATATATAGTCTTGGCCTGGATATCTGCTGTCTACACCAAAAGCCTCTAGTTATTAGCCATTGTCCTCAGTGGCTTATTCTGTGCCCATGGGCTTCGAGATTGGCGATCATATAGATCCCAGACTCTAGTGTCTTTTACGAACTTGCAAAGATTCTTCTCTATTTTCTTGTTGAAATGTGTCCCATAGTCATCTTGGTTGAACTTTTGGCATAACTGTGTCCCACCTTTGCAGGTAGCATTGTTCCATTTCGTCCGAATCATTAGTATATAAGCTTTCAGAAGACTGAACAAATACAGATATAAGTCACAAAGCTCCCTTTGTTCCTTGTATCTAAGGTTGAGCATATATGAGCAATGTCCTTGATCTAAACCTAACTCTAACCAGCACCCTTGAACTAAGTATTAACCATCAAAAAGCCTCACAACCACAGTCAGACAACTTCACAAACACACAGCTTCACAAAAGCATGATTTGTCCCAGCTACATAATACAAACCATAACACTTTGTCACTTGATAAGTGCCCTAAATACACACACTAACTTTACTAACTGTAACCTTAACCCTAAGTCAGTGACTGAAAAATGCTTACCCAGCTCATGCCTTTCTTCTGGTGTTGATTGGTTTCACATCATGCACACTCAGACCCTCTTCCACTATTTCCATCCACCCCCTCCTTACACAATTATTATTATAGGCCAATCTCCCACTGCATCACAACTCTAGTTTTAACCTCTGAGCCATTAGTATTCACCCCCTGCAAGCTCTCTCTTTTCAACCTTTTCGCCTTCACTTTCACTCAACTCCTTGAAGCCCACTCCCCAACCCACCCGTGTCCTTTTCCTATTTGGCAGTTTGACTGTCAGTGTTCACTCCATTCTCATATGACCTCCTTACCTTATCGTCTCCTCCTGTCCTCCCTTGATATATTCTCTCTCCTGTCTCTCTCTAGGCCACTTTCTCAATGGCAGCTACTGCTCTTTTGAAGACGGCGAGTGCAGCTGGCAGCCAGTAATGGGACGTGGTCTCTCCTGGAGAAGAGTCCAGTCTCCAGCCAAGGCTACCAAGCAGAGCTGCCCATCATCAGGTGGCCCATGCACGTCTTCTACATTTATAACGTTGTACTGATCAAACAGAGAAATGGCCTATTCGCAGTGTCTCAGTGTTATTGCCTTGTTAAAAGTGACTTAAAAGCTTTTTTTTTATACAATAAATTAAGACTAAAGCATGTTAAGATTAAGATGCATTTATTAGTGCCAAACACATGCACAGACATGCAAAGGCACACTCATGCAGGTAGGGAAATTTAACCTCTGCTATTGACCCATCTGGTGCAGGACACACAGAGCAGTGAGCGACTATGTACGGCGCTCGGGGAGCAGATGATGGGGGAGTAAAGTGCCTTGCTCAGGGGCACTAGACAGGGTATGGAGACTCTTGGATTTTTGGACAGATCAATCCAGGTTCGTCTTTTGTTGTCTCTCTGTGGAGTCGAACCAGAGACGAACCAGAGACCTTCTCTGCCCATAGTCCAAGTTTCTGCCACTAGACCACCGTTTTAATGTGGGAAGATATACACCACCTCTGACGTGTCAGACGTGTTCTTGTTCAGAGTTGCTACAAATATAACTCCACTGGGTAAAAGCTCCAGCACATAAAGTCTGAGTCCAACATCTTCAGTTCATCTTCAGTGCAGTGATTCAAATTTGTCTCCTGATGAGGTGGTGAAGTCTTGATTTGCTGGGGCTTGATTTTGTTCTCAGCTGTTTACATAAATATCAGAGGAGGTGTGGGGAAACTACAAATTGTAATTTCATATCATATATAATGATTTTATATATGCTTTTTATCACTATAGTTCTTTAAAAGTCCTCTAAAGGTCAATAAATTCGACATTAACTGTTTTGCCTGATACTGGCACTCTGCAAACTTTGCTTTTAGTTTAGTCTTAGTAAGCTTGATTAATATGTAAATCAAATAAGAGCCCAGGAAGAAATTGAAGAATATGCCAAACAGTCATACTCACGGTCATGTCGCAAACCAAAACTTCAACATGTATTGTAAAAGTTAATTTACTCCTTCATTCCATCTTTCATGCACAGATTGAGGGTGTATAATAGTGTTTTATTGCTGTGTGTTTGTGTGTTAAAGGTGCTACATTCATTGTGGAGGGAGGCCAGTCCAAAGGCCAACGTGGCCCAGCAGTACTGAGGAGCCCTCTCTTCCCACCTCCTCTCAGAAACTCCCCGTGCACGGTGAGCAGAGTAGAGTGTGTTCCTGTATTCTTCATTCTCAGACATGCCAATACAAACTCCAAAAACTCCAGCTGTGAGTACACATTTCACAGCTGGAGTTCGGTCAAATAACTTTGAAATGTTATTTGTTACAAGTTACAATTAAATATACACCCCCTACAACTACTTAAAAAAAATTACTCAAAAGTTTTGTTATGAAAAAGATTTCCTCATAGCTTAAAAATATCTTAAATGTAACTCTACACCTTCTTTCTTCATTTTGAGATTCATGAAAATGCCTGTATGTGCTTTTTTTAGATTGGCAATTATTTAATGGATTATTAAAGGGGTAGTTTGTAGAAAAATGATAATTCATTCATTATCTTCTCACCACAATGGCGATGGAGGGTTGGCTGAAGTGTTTGAGTCAACAAAACACTTTTGGAGATATGAATGTCGGGGCTTGCGGACACTTGGAAGACGCCACATGAGCAGTATGGCAGCATGTTTTTTTTTTTCTGTTTTATTATGTCTGAAGAAGAGGTCACTTTGGCTGAAACACTGTTTGCCCCTCAAACTCCACAAGTGTTTTGTGGGTGCAAACACTTCAGCCAACCCACCATCGCCATTGTGGTGAGAAGATAATGAGTGCATTTAAATTTTTCCGTGAACTATCCCTTTAAGGTGGAATACTCTAATAAGACAGCTTATTTCGCTCAAATATGGCTTTTAATCATATATAATGCTTAGGCTAATGTCAACGTATTGAAAAACAGTAATTTTCTCAGAAGGCCAGTTCATTATTTCTATTGCCAAAGACTTTACTTTACTTTTAGAAAGAAAACTATTTGACATTTAGGAATAACAAATAGAATATAATAATTCTGGAAAATGCTGGTTTTAAAGCTCTACAATAGTTGGACTTGCTGAGGTGTGAACTCCTCCAAACTAAATAAGGAGCAGGACATTTATAGTACAATAATATATCATGATAACGAACACAGTGTGCTCCAATAATCACCAGAAGAGAAACAATCTCTCACACTCATTTCAGTTATTGTTGTAGAAGTAGAAGGCAATTACAAATTTGATGTGTTAATTATCTTCAGTAAGAGATCAAAAGACATATGTAGATAGATAGATAGATAGATAGATAGATAGATAGATAGATAGATAGATAGATAGATAGATAGATAGATAGATAGATAGATAGATAGATAGATAGATAGATAGATACTTAATTCATCTCAGGGGAAATTTAGGATGGGTTAGTAGGTTAACAGTATGCCATCTGTACGTCTGGAGAAATCCTAACAGACACTGGGGTTGACCTTGTCAATCCTGGCTCACATCTTCTCATCTATTTGCGATAATATAAAAATGCATACATTATTCAGATCATGATACTTTCAGATCTCTAGGTGAAGAGGTTGTGCCCGTGATTGATGCAGTTTCATCTCGCATTCAGAGTAACATTTGCGATTTTAATATTGCTCAGTACGACCTTTGGTCCTTTACTTGTTTACTTTGCAACTTTAAAAATGAGGCAAGGAGCAATGTAGATTTAGTGTGGGTGAGACAGACATGAGGGATGGAGATAGGCGAATACTGGGAAGGTCTAGAGGTCAGAAAACAAGATAATAAGACAGACCTAGGGGATGCCTGCGAGGAAACTTTCCACAAGGAAGAAAAAAGACAACTCCAAAAATAAAAAAATGAAAAGGCGTATGTTGCTGCCTCTCAGGTGTGAATCACAGGGGACGTTTGTGGACAGCGGTGGAAGGAGTTCGCAGCACCGTGGCACGCAGCCAAAGATTAGCCATGATTCCAGATTACCACTCTAAATCCCTCGCTGTACACTGAACTGATGCTGTTCAATCTAGCCTGGCTGCTCTTGGAAAACTACATTGAGGATATTAGTTTTGGGTATTAGCTACAGACCACATTCACTTTCATGCCGTGCCCAGTGCTGTACACTGCCTGTAATCTCGATATGTAAACGGTCACCATGTGGTTTCGCAGTTTGACGATAAGCAGGACAACCTGCTTTTGACAAGCACAGAGGAAACACTCTGCATAAATGTGGTGAATTCAGCTGTCTGGATGGTGTCGTCGCCACGTGCACTTCTATCAGGCTTAAGCCAGAATCTGTTCTGCTTAAATGATGAAGCCAGAATTATGTTCTTGGCTCCAATAAAATGGTTAGAGGGACATGGTCAAACTCCATGGTTGTTAGCGAGCTTTAGATTCAGATTTCCTTTTGGTGTTTAATTCTAGCTATGGCCTGTGTTGTTTAATTATAAGCATGTTTACACCTACCATATCCCTCCTGGAAATAGGGAAATGTGATTTGTGAAAAGCTGTGCATTAGTATACAGAGAAAAACCGCCCAAAATCACGATCCAGTTGAATTCTGTTGATCTTAGAATAATGAGATCTGACCAAATGATGTCACAGATTTATTTCATGCAGCTTTCTTGACAGATAAAAGCCTTGGCTGGTTTTCTTTGAATCTAAAATATAAAAAATTCAAGTTGTCATGGAATTTTATATTCAGACATTAGGCGCCTCAAAAATCTGCAATTCAACTTTGCGATTACCTATTCTGCTTTTTAAATCGTATTTAACGTGTGTTGTTAATGTGTGATTGCAACTCACTTCAACAGGTGCGGTTCTGGCTATGTTCCGGAGGCTTACAGAAGGTGTCGCTGTCTCTGTGGATCATGGAGAACAGTACAGGTCCTGAGGAACAGCGCAGACTGTGGCATTCAGCAAGTGAACCCAAATCTGAAAGGGGCTGGAAACTCATGATACTTCCTCTTTATGGGCTGACGGACTGGTAAGATTAACGTGCACCTGTGTCATCATATAAGAGACAGTTTTGACAATATCAAGGCTTTTGAATTCAGACCATCTGAAGACATCAAGCTGGTTCTAGTCTCATCCTGAGTAGAGGGAGACTCACAGAGTGCACACCTCCAGCAAGGGAAACACTCTGTCGCGCTATTAAACAACATTTTTGTATCTGCCTATTTATCCAGATTTGCTCCAAAATGTAATACCTTTTTACTTGGGCCATATCCGACCCCTCCAGAAAGTTTCAGTGACATCGGTTCAATACTTTTTGAGTTATTTTGCTGAGGGACAAACAAACATGTGGCAATGAAAACATAACATCCTTAGTGGAGGTATAACAAACATCTGACGCACTCCCACTAATGGTTAAGTGCTCCCACAGCAGAGAAGCCTCAGATACTGAAACAAGGTGTCTTCTTCCTTCATTTTTTTCCACCTCTCATGAATGAAGATTTTCAACATTTACATTCAATTTCCTGGGAAACATTTCCTCTCAACTCAAAAAATTAATGAATTCCATCGGGACTAGTCCCCTAGTCTTAGCATGGACCTGCGATGTGTACGGCTGTACAAAATATTCTCCTTTCTTTTCATTCCACCAAGAGTGGAAATCAATACACAAGGCTCTACCCACCCTACTTGCCTTCCAATTAGGTATGGCCCTGCTTTCCACTCAAAAAAGAGAGAGATTAAAGAAAAATAGCATTAGCAGGAAAAAAGAGAAACATCAGACAAGGCATTTCATCTCCGTTTGCCTGACTGGGGGTTTCTTTGCCATTCAAGCTTGGATAAGCCTGCTCCCCTGAGAGTGATTAATTTTTGATTCCTGGGTTATGTAGTCAGCTGTGCTTGTGCTCTTAATTAGAATGTCATGTCCGTAACCACTAGGTGAACCTGCCAGTCTTTGCTCAGTGACCTTTGTAGAGCTTAAATGGAATCAGAAACACAGCTTTAAATACAGGACAGGTAGCGTGTGTTGACTCTGCCTGAGTGTTTCTGGTTTGAGACCCTCTGAGGTGACGGCAAGAATTAGGAAACACCGGGACCCATCGCGTTTAGGAAACAATTGTCTTGAAATTCATCATAGGTTACAGACTGCTACAGCCGCATTCACTTATTGTGAGCCTGACTGTCTTAAAGCTAAACAGAATCAGGAGATAGTGATACAACTCTGCAACTACAAAACTATTGGTGAAAATGTCTTCACTCCAGAGTGGGATATCATGGACGATGCACTTATTCCCTTTTCGTGACTGAGAGTTAGATGAGATGATCGATACCACTTTTGTGTAAAGCTGGAGCAAGCAGCTGGTTTGGTTAGCTTGGCATGGCACAAAGATGGAGAAGACGGTAAACTGATAAACAGGCTGAGAATCTGCCTACTGTAGGACACACAAATTAAGAGTTTAGATTTTGTTCACTATTGAGGGGAAGAAGGAAGGCTGTGGTATTGCAGGCGTTGTACCGGACCACTGTGGTAAGGAAGTATCTGAGCACTAAGGCAGAGCTTCTAAGTCAAACTATGTTTAAACCCAAACCTATGATCACAAGCATTGGGAAGTGACAGTAGGTACAACATCACCGAGGAGATCAGACTTCTGGAGGGAGCTCGTAGTAGAACTGCTGCTCCATGTCGAAAGACAGTTGAGTTGGCATCTCTTCAGGATGCCTCCTGGGCTCATTCCCTTTGAGGCTTACTGGGCACAACCGACCGGGAGGAGGCTCTGGGGTAGATCCAGAACTCGCAGAAGGGACGACATGTCTCATTTTGCCTGTGAACGCCTCAGGATCCACCAGGAAAAGGTAGAAAATGTGGCCTGTGAGAGCAACATTTGGAATACCCTCCATGGCCGGCTACATGGATGAAAATGGATGGATTTTGTTGAAGTCATTATTAGTGCTTCTATCAACTGGCCACACTGTAGTGAGGCCAGTACAGTGTGGCCACCCTGTAGTGAGGCCAGTAACCATTCGCTGGCTTGTCATTAGTATTTAATATGGATATATATTAGACAGGTATCAGTCTTTTCATCTCCATTAAAACCAGGCCAAAAACCAAAGAGGCATGTCTTCGAAAACATCAAACTATTACTTTTAAGTCTTTTAGAAGTAAAACTCATTGTAAATGAACCCATTCATGTTTTATGGAGCTTTTTCTTAACCTGACAACCACTCAGATCTTTTCACATTACAAGTCACATTCACCCATTCACAAACCCATTCCATATAGCTCTTCTTTATCTGCTGCACAGCCATCAGGGGCAATTTGAGGTTCAGTGTCTTGCCAAAGGACACTTTAACATTCAGTCTGCAGCTTCTGAAGATTAAGCCACTGATCTGATTAGTAGGCCCGCCTTACCTCCAGAGACTCAAACCCACCTCATACTCTGGTTGTTTGCCTAAATAATTGTGTCTAAAAGTATCTAGCATGGAAATTGTTTTCATCCCTATCTCAAACTGCACTTTTTTGTCTCCGCTAAAAGCTCTTGACACTCCAGACAAAGCTGTGACACCAACCACAGCCTCCAAAGCCACACCTCGGTGCCATTTTTCTTAAAGCACGATTAAGTCTTCCTCACATCATTTCAGTCAGACGCTATCAAAACCCTTCACAGGTTGTAAGGTAGTTACGGCATCTCTGTCCCTTGGCAGGTTCTGGCTGCAGTTCAGCACAGAGGATGGACCTGGACCCGGCTCATCTGTCTCTCTTGACAACATCTCTTTCAGTATGGACTGCTTCCTGGCATGTGAGTATTATGATATTCTTCTCTCACTCTTACCTCATCAGACCTATAGGTTGAACTAATGCAACTGAAAGATTGCTGGATAGATTGACCATGACCAGCACAATGTGGAAGAAAATTAATACACTAAATAAATTTAAAAGTGTGAGCATTTCTATGGACCTCTGAGAAACACTCAAAGTGACCCACAGCTATTAAATTAGTAATCAGGACAGGTCCGACTCACGCTTCATGTTTTGCAGACATAATATGAGATTCAGAGGTAGTTTACAGAGACCACTTTTGATAATTCGTGCTTTTCCGGGATATATTCATGGTATATTTATAGGCTGATTTACATTGTCCAACTTAATCAGTTCATCTTTGTCAAAACTATTGAAATACATTTAGAAAATGTTGTTTAAACTTATATACCTCTAAGTCTCCATTAACAACTGGCATTTGGATGTGTTTTGTATTCAAAGTTTATGTAGATTTTTTGATCATTTTTCCTGCTATTCTCATTCTTCATTCCTGTTTATTTACACCTGTACTTTCATGAGGTTATTAGGTTTATCTAACTGAAATTGAAACCCCAATAACACATTTTAATGTCAGGTGTAAATGGAGTAATTCAAATCATCAAATGAATGAAAATGAATTGACCAAACTTAGTGGAAATGATATGTATCATAATGTTTCTTTGCTGCGGCCTCATTTAGAATGTTTGTGACCTGAATTCTCAGAACAGTTCAAATAGGATTGATAAGGCTTATGTTCTCATTTTGCACTGCAGGCTCATAAATGTCAGACCTCGCGCCACCTTTCCAGATATTTTTGTGCTGCCATTGAAATTGTTTATCAGTATAAAAACAAGTGTAGGCTGGCAACCTAGTCTGCAATCGGAAAGGAAAGGTCAGGAGTTCAATGCCTCCCCAATCACTGCATACGTGGAGGAACCTGTTTGAACTCTGACTGAAAAAACAATGTCTTTACCTGAATATAGCTCTTTCAATTATTTGATGATTTGTGATTCTGGATTATAAAATAGCCTGTGAAGTTTCCATGCCTTCACGCAGGGATCAGCCATGGCCAGGGGCATAATATTTTTGAGTTGTCTGTCCGTCTACATACATATATACATAGTCTAAGTACATCTGTCCATCCGTTTTTCATGAACATAATACCCAATTGTATTCAGTAATGAACAGATTAGATTCTGGTGGTCAAAGGTTATTCTTATTACTCATTATTTTCTGCTAAAACCCACCCTGACCATTATTTAACACTTTAACAAAGAACAGCGGAACAAACACAAGGTGGTTCTTATTTGATCTAGTTTTTATCTCAAGTGAGAATGTTTTGGTTTTGTATTGCTGACTTTCACAAACTTTAATTTCAAAGTTGTGGGATTAGCCGAGCAGTTCCCACTACAGACGTTGTGAGATCATGACATCAGGGGGTCATACACTACATGATCTTTCACCTGGAGGAACCCCTAACTGATGTGTCAGGTCTCACAACTCCCTTTGTATTTGTGAATCTGAATTATCCTCTCCTGTGACATCCTACCCATAAAATGTTACGAAAATAATTATCAATTGACAATTACTGTACACAATACACAGTGTTTGGCAATTCGCATAGAACTCTTGTGAGATGTCTTGTGCTGGTGAGCCTCTGTAATCACATCTTGCAGCAGTTACAAGGCCGATATAGGGCTTTATTTGGCGAGTAGAAAGTGGGGCTAAAAATTGTGTTGCGTGAATTAGTTCTAACTGATAACAGCTTTTAAAGCACATTTTTAACTGTTAGTTAAAGTAACATGCAGTCAGGTAGCATAGGTTCTTTAGCTGAATCAATGAAATGATTGGATTATTGGATGTTGGTCTTGACAACCTGTATCAAAAGTGGCTGATCGGGTGAGGGATTCTTTATTTTAACATTCAGCACTAAAACTGTGTTTCCTGTCCTCTGGAGCATGAGCACAGGTACGGCAGCTATGAAGGATCATCTCTCTGTGCTTCTCTCACTTCCCAGCAAGTTGTTAATCTAGGCAACGTATCCATTTCCTCCAACCACCCTTGACATAGCATTTTATCGCCCATCAATCAGACCAGGTGATTGGAGTTTCTGAAGCTCAGCAAAATACGTTGTTTCCTGGAGTGATTGCTGTGAGTGATTATTGTGATGGATCCCTGATCATTATGACACAGCCCTGTTATATGTTTTGGTAGGAAAACACACTGCAAACACATTATGCAGAGGTTCAGCCATCCGTGGCCTTTCCCTCTTTTTTTTTAGACTTTAGTGTGAATTATAGTTTGGCAAGCATGCTGATGCATCCATTGCCCTTCAGGTCTGAGACCTGGCTGTCAGATTTATCGTTTTATCTTCCCCAGCATCATTAAATTGCCTGATTGGATTAGACAGTACAGGAAGTTCATCCTTTTCTCTCTGTCATGTACCATCACTTCTTCCAGGTTTGTCTGCTGCAGGGAACAGTAGAGAACATCCGGAAATTGCAGCTCACCTGATGAGAGTAGAGTTTGCAGAAACTATTGTCCATGAAAAAATGTCTGCTATGCAGGCTCCTTACTGTGATGCATTACAAAAAAGGATTCATATGACTAGCATGTTATGGCTTTTAATGATATCCTACTTAAATAAAAACAAATGTAAGGCATCTTGGACTGAAGATGCACAGAGGGATTTTTTAATGGACAATAGTTGCTGCATTTATTTCAAAAGAAAATATTAGAGCCCTACTCCAGTATGTGTCTATAACCCACCAAACAAATTGAACAGGTAAAAGAGAAACCACACCCTTACCCAGAGACTAACTAAGAAATTTCAAACACTGGCTAAATGTTAGCTTTGGCAACTAGAGGACATTGATGCTCTGTTTGCAATAGTGTATTGTTTTGCTACTTATTTTAAGTGTTTTACTTATTTACTTTGTTTGGTTAGGTTTAGGTCATTAAGTCACTTGCTCAGGGTTTGAACTACAATTTTATATTTAGTACATACATACAAAATACATAAATGGGAGAGGATCTTGGACGTGAATGGACAAAACCCAAGGAGGCTGGGGTTTCACTCCTGTAACTTCTTATTTTTACCTTCTCCTTTATTATCATTTTCTCTTTTCACATGTTTTTTGGTCCATTTAGGCAACAAAATGACTGAGATAGTTTCGAAGGAAAGAAATCTTAGTTTGGCAAAACAGGCAGCAGAAATACTTGGTTAGACTGTTAAAAGCCAACATGATTGATCTTTCGATTGTCAGAGAAAATGAAAAAAACATTTCTAATGCATATTAATTAGATTGACTCATTGTGTCCTCTTCCTGGATCACAGCCACAACCATCGTTCACTTCTTCATACACTCTACGATAACAGCTATAGCAGCTGCTCTTGGTCCTTGACATCACTGCAGAGTAAGTGCAACACTTCTCAAACAAATAATCATGGCAAAAACACAGATTTGAATTGAAAAAATTCGATATGTTTATTTCTGAAGGCAAAGGAAAACAGCCTCTTCAAACTGTGTTATCCAAAACAACCATGCACAAAGCTCAGTTTTTATATTACAGTTTTGTGCTGTGAGTGTCTTGGCTGGGCTCTGTTTGTGTTGGCCATCATGAAAGCTTGTGTCATACAAGTAAGAAATATTGAAATGTAATAATTTCAGTAACTGTGATTTGAGCGTGTTGGTGTTGGACCTGTAAGTACAGATGCTCTACAAATCCTCAGTGTATTCTCCATGATGACATATTGGGCTCCTTTGTTATTCAAATGGAGTTATAACCCAGGTTCATCAGCCCCCTTGTTCTCTTATACCTTCAGTATCAGCTGGAAGGGCAATCAAAGTCAACTTTGCTGTCAATCCCGCCATACAATACATCCTCTAGACTCTAGAGGGCAGTGCACAGATGAGAGTGTTTTGACAGTGGAGGAGGTTTTGATAATGTAGGCTCCGTTGTAAACAGTGGTCGTCTTGCTCAAACTATTGGTTACTCTGCCCACCCACAATCGCCAGTGGGACTGTTATATTCCATCTGCCTTAAGACTTACTGTCAACATGAAACCTCTGTAGTGTGGACATTTCTCAGAGCTATTACAACGTCAAGATATTTTGAGCTCGTGGCTGGGTGGTAACGAGGTGCCCCAACTGTGGCTGGCCTCTGATGGGCTTCAGGTAGCTTATGGCGCCCTGCTAATGAACAGTGACAGCCACGCCGGCTGTTGCCCTGCCCTCTGGTTCACGCGGCTGTGTGGTGGACCTGCTGAGTTCTCCTCTCGCTGCAGCAGCATACCAATGCTGTCTGCTCCAGCTCTGTCTGTTCCATTGCCCTGCTGTAGCATGTTCCACCATGCTCTGAATAACAATGCTGTGAGCCATATTAGTGACTTTGTTGAAGATATGTGAAAAGTTGCTGACTTGTGTACACATACCACAATGTGGTGCAGAGACATACTGTAGTCACTCACAATCTCTATCTTTATCAAAGCTCCCAAGCAGTGGACACTTGGATGTTCATATCAATATGAGGATTATAGGGTTGTGGAATGAGCTATTGATTTTTGGGGGGCAGATTTTATGTAAGCATTCCAAAGTTCCTTTTAGGTTTTGGATCCAAAAAGTTGTTGCCATGAAAACCGGTGAAAGTTATCAGACTCCATGTACGCCTGAGGTGACAAAATGCTGAATTTAGTTCAAGCACCCATTTACTGATACATAAAGTATTACCCAGAGGACCATCATGGCTGAAATTTCAACATAAACACCGAAAAATAAGTTGTTTACAGAATTAAGTCCAGGAAAAAGGCTGGCTGACTCATAAGTGAGTAGTTTTTTTTCTGACCAAATAGAGCACTGCCAAATTATAGCTTTGCAACCTTTCAGCTGCTGAGGGAGCCCCCTGCCAAATAGCGGTAAATGGTGAGGTTTCAGCCCGAGGTGACAGCGGAGCCTGCATGGAGGCAGTTTCTTTTGTAGTAAATTGATTATAGAGATCAAGATGAAAAGTCTTGTTTTTGTCCCCTGATACTGCCAGAGTGACGTCAATGTCACAATAAGAGATCTTGTAGTTAAATTTCTGCTTGAAATTCAGTTCAATTCTTTGCAAGGTCATGGAAACAGCAGTTGTTCATCAATAGGTTGTTCGTGATAGCAACTTTTTACTCCAGGAACAGTTAAGACTTAGAAGAGCAAAGCAAGTGAATGAAAATATGCTCATGGAACCTTTAAATTATACTTTGCAGCTGTTTGCCATCCAGCTGTTTGGCACTCTGAGATTCTCGGATGAAGAGTGCCTTACAAATAAAATGTATTATTTTGTATTATTATCCAGGGCTGCCCTATGGAGAATATTAGGAGGCTACAGATTAAATAAAGTTTAAAGGGCCACTTATCTTGCTTGAACTATGTTATAGTTCATATTCCATATATAGGACGATAAAGGTGTATAATATGCACACATCCTTTACAATTCATTATTTTATTGCCTCACGTACCTACACAGAGCACATTAAACGTTTTTTATTGAACAGATTGTGAGGACATTATATCTGACTGAAACAGCTCCTTCAGCCACCGGCTGATTCATCCCCGGTGTGTGAGGGAGAGGTACCGCAGGTCCTTCCTTCCTGCTGCTGTCAGACTGTACAACCAGCTGTGCTCTCATTGAACACACAACACAATTTGTGAAATTTATTTTATTTAATATTTAATTATTTAATTATTTAATTATTTAATTATTCTACTATTTACTATTTATTCACTTATTTGCTATTATACTTTTTTTGCTCATTGTTGTTTTTGTTTCTTAACATGTTGTTTTGTTTTTTTTCTTTTGCTCTTGATGCATTGTGCTTGCGCTGCTGTTGTAAACCCTCAAATTTCCCAACTGTGGGACTTTTAAAGGATTCTGATTCTGACAATCATCTTAATTGTTCTAAAGCTGACTTTGCAGTCCTGGCTCTTGTGTGGAATGTGCTGCATCTACCTTTGTAGTAGAAATAATAAATCAGAGACAGAACTGGTAGAAAAAGCAGAAGGTCAAGATCTGAAACCATGCCCTTCTTTTGTGCCGTACCAATACATGATGGCAGCATCATTGGATCTGCAAACCCCAGTAAACCATATCTGATGTCTCAGTTACACTGGTCTTCCATTTCCACAGCATCCAACAAGGATAGCAGCAGAGCCACTGGGGGCTTCTTCCTGCAGAACACAGCATCAAAGAAATGAGAGCTGAACCGAACTCTTAAAAGAAACAAGACCTTTCCTTGAAACATAAAGTCATAGACGCATTTATAGCAGCCAACTATAAAATGTTTGGGGCATCCTGTCTCTTAAAATAGGAAAGTTAAACCACACGAAGGAAGGAAACAGTACATGATCTTATATGCCATCAGTTAACAACAATTAAGTATTTTGTCCTTGGGAGCTTTATAAAAGAGATTTGTCATTTCAGCACTTTCTCAGGTAAATACAGAAATAGTATTTTGTTATGTTCAGTTGGCACGTCATTGTGCCTGTACCCTCTGCAGTCCCTGATCAGACGTGGCAGCAGAATTCGTGTAACACCACTCAGGTCAGCCTTTTACGGCAATGATTGCACATCAAGGATCTAATCAAACGAAAGGCATTCTGCTCAGTGATTCTGTCGAGGGACCATGGGGACTACGGTTTCTTCATCTCAACTTAAAATAGAGAATGGTTACAGGTGACTGTTTTATTACTGGTCAGCATTCGGCCAAGATAGTAGTTTAAATGAGTGTCCCTTGCTTCTTATTGGTTAAGAAGGTTAAAAGGTTTCTCTGTCCTGAGCCATCACAGCCAATCAGCCAGCCTTTTTCCTGGACTTAATTCTGAACTTGCAGGGGAAGGGATCACGCTACCAGCAAGCTTATGATCTCAGTCCTGGGAAAGCGGGGAGGCTGCAGGCTTGGCGGATCGCTCCAAAAACCCCAGACTGAATGGGCTTACACATCTACAGTAGGGACGGAAAGAGAAGGGGAGAGATTCAGAGGAGCCACATGTTATGCATCCTACCCTCTCTGTACAGCCATTGGTGATACAAATGAAAGAATGACCCCTGCTGGTGGTTCTGCATTTTTCTGTGTCTGCAGCTGCTGTGCTTGAGCAGCTCCTCAGTGTAAAAGCAACATGATTATGTCGCTTCACACAAAGGAGAGAAAGCAGTCTTTTCACTGAATGCATTATTTTCCATTTTCAGCCAATGGCGAATTTCCTCCGGTGGTCACCAGCACAACCCTGCTGCCGTTTGGACCACCCAAGAGGACTACAGACACGTCCATTGGAAATCCTTTGATGAAATTCCCCACCCCAGATGACTGTAAGTATGAGCTTTACTGCCACAGTCAAACTGAAAATGTGAGTTAATTTCAGATAGCTTCTCCCCTGAAGAAGAATATTCTCCTCTATTTATCTGTTTCTCCTTCTGTCTCTATTTGTCTTTCCTGTTCTCTCTTTTGCTCGCACATCAGACTCACTCACACAATCGCCTGCATGCCTTAATGACTCACAATAACTGTACAGGTGCTGAACATGGTACAATGCATGGGTTGCAACAAAGTATGTGTGCCCCCTACTGGTCTGTACCATGGCACATCTGTGTGAGTGGCGCAGAGAGACATCCTTTGACATTAAATGGAGCAGGACAGGCAGGTGTTCAAGAGTACAATCCTCTCCTTTTGTTTCCTGAGAATGTCAGTGAAGCCAGTTACACAGACTTGCTATTTTCAACCTCGTACTCTCTCACCTCCACTTCTTCAAAAAGGTGAGGATAGCAGAGGATCATTTTCTAAATTTAAAGTGATAAGTTAGAGTTATGATCACATCAAACCTGCTGTAACAGACACTTCTTCAGCTAGAAGCTTCTAAGTTGTCAAGGTACACTGGAATTTTTGAAGCTTCTCTGCCTTTAAGATATGAGGTATTTCCATTTTAGAGTTACACTGGAAATAATCCTTATTTTTGCAGAGATAATTGCTACGTCTGTAAACATAACACTTTTTATACGATGACTGAACAGATGTGATGTTCTTGTCACTTTGTAATTTCACACCACTTCTCGAGTCCAGAGAGATGATTAGTCTGGACTATTTCACACGCATCATAATTTGCCTTAATCCTTATCTTGTTTTGCAACCCTGCAATGTGGCGTATAAGACTTGGAACGCCCAGCAAATCAATTCTGAAGGGGTATTAAAGCAGGCCTTTTATTTCCAACCGGTTGGAAGAATCATTCTCCCTCAAGCCATTTTAGGACATGACCTCTCGAGGATGTCCGCACAATGGTGTCCGGACTTGTTAATTAAACTGTACCGTAAAGCGCTTTGAGTGGTCATCAAGACTAGAAAAGCACTATATAAATACAAAACCATTTACCATTAGATTTCATTATCCAATTTACATAATGCACAAAGCAAACTATTTGACTACTTTCAAGCCAGCGTTAGTCTTACATTCTGAATTAAGCCTGAGCAGTCCGAGCGGTCAGATGGTTCTCTCACTGTCCGCCCGCACTGCAGATTTAACATAGAGAATTCAATCTGATCAACAGGCGCCAGAAAGGGCAGACGAGAGCAACGGTGCCTGACAAACCACAGAAAGTCGGGTGATGGAAGGACACAATAGGCATAGCTTAACAGCAGCCCAGAGTGGAACTATGCTGACTGTTGACTTGGTGGGTCCTGGACCTGATGCTAATGTGTGGCTCTTTTTGAGCAGCAACTTGTCTGATTGAATGTCTGTGATGTGGGTCAGACTTAAACCTTGAACACAGGGCAGCATGTTCATCTCTTCAGGGTTAAAAAGGGACAGTCAGAGATCAGACTAATGTTTGCCCAGCTGACAAGATGTGATAATGTTACAGGATGATGCACTGAACTGGAACAACAGGCGTCGGTCAACTGGCAAATGAAGGCTACTGTCAGGCGTGTTGGTTTATCCTAAATATGAGAAGATGAGCCGAACTCGGTTTGTTCAATCAAGTATTTATTTAGAAAGCAATGAAAGGTATCAATCAGCAAAGCAATGGGCATCCAACAAGTCGCATCAGAACACGAGACCCATCAGAACGCATCAAACAGCCGGCGCCTGTCTATTTTATAACAGTAGATCTTGTTTCTTCCTCCTTGAAAGTGCGCAGGCGTAGGCCATCCTCTTGGTATTGGACTACGGAAGTGACAAGGAGCCACTCCCAAGGCCTTGACACAGCTGATGGCATGTGGGCCAATGGTGTTGACAATTGGAGAAAAGATTATTGTGTTCTTGCTATATCAAAACAATATTCTGTTTGTACCGACATTCAAAGCAATTTAACCAAAACAACGAAACAGAACTGTGATGCTCACACATTCTAATTTCAAGATTACACAGTAGGAAGGAAAAGGTTATTTATTAATCATTTGTATAGAAGGCATTATATGGCTCAAACTGCTTCTATCTGTATTCATTTAGAGTTGAGTCAGACTCAGAATATAGCTAAAATATTGAAATCCTAACACTACTCAGTCTATCAAGATGATTTTGCGCAGGAACATTTTTAGGATATTCAAAAGGCTTTTTGAGAGGACATTACTCACTAAGACAGATATTAGACTGATAACGAGCAGTGTCACGCAAAGGACTTTGTAATTAATTGGTCGCGGCTGCTACATAAGCTTTTTGTTTAGCATTCACATCCATTCATGGCATGCCTGCCTTGATCCGTCTTTCTAATGGCCAGCCCAAGGAGGACAACTGTCACTGGATAAGGAGGATACATGCTAACAGAGAAAAGCAGTGTAGAATGAAAAATCTATGTGAACTTTAGTATTTGTTTGTGCAACATGAGATTGTCTTTAAAAGTATTATTTAGTGGACGTATAATAGTAGACTTGTAATGGCATGAAAGGAAAAGTTATCTAATGCATTTACTGTGGTTTTATTGCATTCATTTAAAATACTGGTGAAAACAAAGCTAAAATTAAAAAACAAAAATCATATCTATCTACTTATTCCGCAATTTGGACGTTAAGTTATATTTTAATAAACGTTGACTAAACAAGCAAACAGCGCTCTGCAGTAGAGACAGAAGGGGCGTATGTGATGTTTTAGATCCTGAAAACAACGGCAACTGATTCTCCAGTTAAAGGTTCTGCGTACTGAGTAGGGCTTCACTGAATTTTGGATAAACAGGTGAACAGCTATTTGTGCAGGAGCAGTGTAGCAGCTTCAGGGATCTGTCTATGACCACAGGGCGAACAAACAGTCCATTCCAAACACACAGGTTTGGAACGGACACATTTGTCATCTATCTTTATTTCTTTATACTTGGGCATAAAGGAGGCTAACACGACCATGGCTCAAGTAAAAAAAAAATAGAATTAGAGGATGACTCTGAACCTAATCAAATAGCAGGTTAATAAAACACGCCTTCTTGTCTTATGAATTACTGAGCACGGACCATCTGTCTGTCTGAATGTCAATCTGTCTGTTGCAGAACCAAACATCTTCGACATTGCTCATTATTCTGTCACAAAACTGAAAGAATCTAAATGGCTTCATTCTGGCAAGTTAGAAACTCATACTGCAGCATTTCTTCCTACTCGTTTGCTTGTTACAGATTGGCCTTTGTCATTCGCAAAGAATGGGATGTTTGCTGTTATTGTTTTAATAGTGTGCAGACAAGATAAAGATGTCTAGAACGTATCAGTGGTGCAATACAATCAGGCGTGTTCTAAGCTCTGACTCTCTCCCTTTGACTCTTTCTCTCTTTCTCCTTCTTATTCGGCTCATGTGGAACAATTCGTCACTGATGACAGTGTGTACAGCGTTGGCCCTCTCTCTGATGGAGGCCAGTGTTTGTTATGATGATGCCGTTGCACCTGTGGCAAAGTTCACTGAAAAGCAGATTCATATAATAGTCAGGCAGAGTGGGAGTCTCCCCGGGGATGTGTGTGTGTGGGGGTTTGTGTCATTATGTGTGGACGAATGTGTGTGTGGTGGGTCGGAGGGTCTGACAGGCGTGCACACCACTTATTAGAGAAGACAATCATCTTTGAGAGTGACACATCTTGTTTTTGTTTGTTGTGCCAAGTGCCTATCAAAGGCTCATTACACCAGTGGTATGTGTATGTGTGTGCCTGTGTGTGTGTGTGTGTGTGGGTGGGTGTGGGTGTGGGTTTGTGTGTGTGTGTGAACTCGCTCATATCGATGGCCCACAAAGATCAATCACTCGGGGGTGAATTGTGAAACCAAGCGCACCCTGGGGAGACAGGAGAGAGAAATCGAACGAAAGTCTTGGTTACTTTCAACAGCAGCAAAGCTAGTTTCAGGAAGTCAAGCTCACTCTACATACCAACGACCTCATTCATATAAAATCACTAAGAATTCACTACAAATTAAGAACTAAATTGACTATATAACAGACTTCTACCTTAGGTTCTTTCTCTTTAGCATGTTCTACCGTAACTGATTGCCATCTCCGAGTAACCAATGAAGTACAGTAAGTTTTACGTCTAAAGCACTGTTTGGCTTCCGCTGCTTTTCTGCTCCAGTGATGGATTTATTCCCAGTGGTCCCAACTCTTTTACTTTGTAGGGTGTAGAAAATACTGACTAGAGGGCTCAATTTACTGCTGCTGAATGGGATCCAGGCAGAGCTGTCGTCCCTCCACACAGTGTTTTTTGTTACAGTAGGAGTGTATTTGGTAAGAGTATGCTGAACTCCAAATCGTTCTGTTTTCCTAAGCGGTAATTCATGGTGGGTTTTTTTTAAGTAACCTCCTGCTCGAAATGCTTTCTGCCGGCAACCCTTCACCAAACTCAGAAAGGGTTGTTATTTTGGGGAGACGGAGTGTAGGTCAGTATTTATTACGAATGTTGCATCACTTAGCGAGCGCCCACAAAGCTCTGACTGACAAATGTGATAACGTGCAGTCCATCCAGGTCTCAGCAGTGATACTAGTCATCATTTGGAGTGGTGGTGGCAACAACAACTGGCACTCAGGATGGCAGTGTTTCATAGCTTTGAATTGATCACATCCCAAAATATGTTTCCCATGAGAGATCATTTCTATCCTGCCATCCACTCTCCATACCACTTCTCATTTGAGGGTTGCCAGGAGAGCTGAGGCCAATCCCACCTGGCAGTGGGCGAGAGGTGGGCTCATCCCGGACAGGTCGCCGGTGTATCACAGGGCCAACATTTACATGTCTCCAATTAACCCAACCCCAATTTGCATGTGATTGGACCGCTGACGAAGCCAAAGCACCATAAGAAAACCCACAGAAACGTGGGGAGAACATATTACTCGACACACGTAGACCAAAGACATGAACGTGAGATAATTGATAAGAAAATGGTGTATGTTCTGGTTGTGTTATTTCTAGAAAAACACACATGCTAAAAAACATTCCACCTTCATTTCATTTTTTCCTCCTAATTAGTAGATTTTTGCAACAGATTTTTGTAAATACTGGCATCGCTCTTGCAAGGTTTCAGCTTTAATAGACATTAGACAACAGGCGACTTTAACAGCAAAGGTGTTGAGATGAGTTTAAGTAGCACTTGAGATTCATCCAATTAAAATAAAATGTTAAAACTATATCGGTATCACAAACAGTATTACAGTCTGAGGTCAGAAAAGTTGCTGTGTTGCAGATACGACTTTGACTTTAGCTCCTCTGCAGATATGCAATGATCAACCCTGCTCTGAAATGAATGATAAGTAGTCTCTGAGCGACCACAGCCCGTCGGAGGGAGGAAGGGGGGGGGGGGGGTTGCTTCAGATGTGCTTCAGTCCCTGGTGTCTCCCTCACTGTTCTGTGTTCACAAGCCTTAAATCAGGATTTAGCACTGCAGTGTTAAGTCCCTCCACGTCCATCTGACAAGATTAATCTAGTGCTAATTAAAGAGAAAAGAACTCCAATTAGCATCAACACGTGGGATTACACAGAAAATGAGGAGAAGTGTTTGTCACCTGTGATCCTGTCTCTGTGCATGCCCTGCTGCAGTGAAAATGATGATAGCAGCATTTCATATGAGTGGCTTCCAGTTTAAAGATTGCCTCCCCAATATGTAATCATTTGCCTCATGTCTGCACATTTGTGTTTTATTGACGTGAAAGTGGAGCAGTGGGGAATGTGAAGGGGAATGATGTGAGACAGATAGAACTGTAATGAGTCTCTCTTCAGTCTCTCTATCATCTTTAAGTTCGCTAAAATGTATGCGAGATGGAATACTGCATGTGTGTGTGTGTGTTTGCGTGTGTGTGTGCGTGTGTGTGTGTGCCCTCTATGATGTTCTAAATGTTTTTTTTCCCCTTTTATTCATTTATAGCCATGAAATGGAGTTTTCATACCTGTGGGGCTGTGGGGCCCGAAGGCCCGACGCCCTCTCAGTGCCTCAGCTCCTACAGGAACAGTAATGTCAACGTGACTGTCAGCACCCGAGGGCCCTTCAAAGGCATTCAAACGTGGCAAGTCCCAGAAACTGGCACCTACAGGTAAGACTGATGCCAGAGTATAAAGACCTCTGAGCACACAAATATCTGCCTAACTGTTATTTTTACAACACTTGTTTCATTCAGCACCCACTCTGTAACAATGCTATCACTTTCCTAAGGGTCACTGTGTTGCAAGGTCAATCATTAAATTCACTTGGGCTCGTGAGCATTTAGTAAACGGTACACACCTCTCATTTTTTGGTATCAGCACACACTGTGCAACTGGCAACAATGCAGGCTCTTCCTCACACCCACCTCCACTCCTCTGTGCATCAGTGGCACATCAATCTTCCGCAAGCAAACAGAGAAATATCACTATCAGATTTTTGCAGGAGGTTGGCGTTACGGCAGCTGAAGAGCATGATTCACTCAGCACCTGACTCCGAAAATCCAAAATCCACCCACCTCCACGTCTATGTTGGTGGCCTTAAAGGCTTCAAAAAACCTCAAAAATCTGCCGCAGTGCATTGACCTCCAACTGTGCACTGCTACAGGATTAATCCTGTAATATCCACTGCCTTGTGCAAGATCAATATTCCTCCTGTGGGCATTCATGACAACCTGAGGTGTTTAACTTGGAATTGACTTGAAAGCTTCTAGCCTCCCACATCAACACAGAAAAAAACACACACACACATACACACATACACACACACACACACACACAAACACACACCACTAAGCCCAACCAAAACCCTTTACTCTTAAAATACCTTACAAACAAAATAGTGGACATCAACGTCAAAACACCTGTCCCAGAGTTTTAGAAAAACACCTTCTGCCTCCACGCTCACTCCGTAATCGTGGTCTTGGTGCGTGATCCCGGTTTAGCTGGCAGAGCTCGTAAATGAAGCTGACAGACGGCCACAGGGATGAATGTGCGCTCTGCATCTCCCCGAAGTCATTAGGCAAACAGCTGAGGTAGCTACTGGGCACCGGGCAACGTTCTCTCTCGCCCCACCAAACTCGACCACCAGGGAAGACAATTATCGAAGCTCTCCCAAAAACCAATCAAGCTGTTGTTTCTTTCCTGGCAAGAAAACTGGAGCGTTTGAAATGGGTTTCGTTTGCCACTAAGGTGTGTGTTTGAAGGACAGATTTTGTGTCCATGCAGTTGAACATGGAAGACAAAATATATGCATCATCACTGTGAAGTTACAGAGTTATAATGTTATACATTTTTATACCCATTGAAATGAAATGAGGCCGCCTTCCATTCCCACTACTGAGATTTTTTGATTTGTGCTGTGGTTTTTGTTTGTTTCTCTGCCAGGATCACAGCGTACGGTGCAGCTGGTGGTCGCAGCGTATTGGCCATGAGCAGGTCACATGGTGTATACATCACTGGAGACTTTCTGCTAAGGAAAGGAGATCTGATCTACATCCTAGTGGGACAAAAAGGAGAAGACGCATGCCCCAATGTGAGCCTTTTTTAATTTAAGAGTCAACTATCATGCTTTACATCAAGACATGTTTAGTAGCATATGACAAGCTTTGGTGTACATTTATATACTAATATAGTAAAATATGAAGCAGCAATGTTCCCTCTTAAATATTTGCTCACTACTGGAAAAATACAGATCCAATTTGTGCAACTACTGTGAATTAGCTTCAACCATTTTCTTTTATATGGAGTCACAAATATTTTACCGTAGAATCTGCTTATTGCGATTCACGTTTGTCATGGGCCGAATTGATCATTGTAACCAGTATTAAAATTAAATTTTGTAATGGTCCAAACATGTATGAAAAGACCCAAACTGACACTCTAAGTCTACTTGATCACTATAACAAAATTATTTAAACAGAATTTGTATAGGAATGATTCTTAATACAACGTAATTTGCTAATGAATTAGACTGAAATATATTTAATTTACCCCACTGTTAAACCTGATAGGGTTGGAATGGAAACTATGAGACTCAACATTGGGTAACGTTGTGCAAAGTGCAAGACTTTCATGGACCCTGGCAATTTACCCCCCTGGACCCTGAGCGGCCCCTAGCCTCACTTTGGATCCCTATGTGCTAAGTGCTTACGCTTTATGGGCACCAGTGACTGTTTAAGTATGCGATCGACTCTTTCAGTGATCTCTCCATTGTCTCTCTCAAGCTTACTTGTGTTCTTTTGCCAGCAGTGGCTGTCATCCATTACGCTCAGGAGTTTTTTTCACTGGCAGCAGCGCAGCATGCTTCCCCTCTCAGTTCACAACACTGAGACTAAAACCCCCACTGGTTGCCAGCGAAACCATCCATCATTTGCTCTTCAAACATTCCACATTCCAGGCCTGTCCCTCGATGAGTTAGTTACTAGTCAAACAACATCATTGAGGAAAATTACCCAAAGAAGCTGGAAAGTTTGCCAACTGGAAGAATCAATCTTTCTCAGTCTCTCTGTAATTCAACACATTTCTATATTGAAGAGAAAT
Source organism: Platichthys flesus (assembly GCF_949316205.1). Taxonomy (NCBI): domain Eukaryota; kingdom Metazoa; phylum Chordata; class Actinopteri; order Pleuronectiformes; family Pleuronectidae; genus Platichthys; species Platichthys flesus. Next base: position 19,055,945 of record NC_084954.1, read on the forward strand.
TTTCATAAAGTGTCCTACCTTTCCATCAGTCAATCAATCAATAAGACTTTAGTGCTTCATCACCTCCCCCACTACATACAAACACACAAACACACACACACGCAAAGGCACACACAAACACACACACACACATAGAGAGAGAGACAGACAGACAGCAGTGCTTAATAGAGCACTTAGAAATAAAAGAACTCTCAGTAAAAAGAGGAACTGAGGAAACATTCACTTGGACAAGAGGCAAAACATCCCCAATAAACACAAGCAAGGCCAGCTTCCGCAAGATACCAAGGACAAACAATAATGGCAAATAATGATAATTGTATTTTGTGTATTTATATAGTGGTTTCAAAAGGAAAAACAAAAAAGTGACAGCACAGAAATATAAACGTCAAGAGAAAAAATCACATCAAAAACTATTTTTTGTTAAAGCCCTGGCTGTCGAACAGTGTTTTCTCAACTAGCTTTCCCTCCGTCGAGGGAAATGATACCTCCCTTGTCCGGACAAATACTCTTCTGTGCGTCTCAGGCACAATGGCACATAGACACACACCCATACACACGCACCTCCTTTCTGTCGTTCACTCCCTCTCCCAGACAAAATCTCAACTTTAAAGTGACGAGCTGGAATGATAGAACAGGCTGATAGGCAGAGAGAGTATAGAAAACTCTCCCATAACAATTGAGTGTGCTTTATTTTACCCCCTCCACCTGTCAATCACAGTCAATAAAGTCCCGCCCCTACTCCAGTCCTCTCGGCCCATCAAACTGGGTTCAGACAGACAGGGGAGCGGAGGGAGCGATGAGCGACTGTGAGTGGGACCTTGTGAAGTTCCAACATAGTGAGGGGAGGAAACTGTTGCCCTCTCTCTCTCTCTCTATCTCTGTCTCTCTCTCTCTCTCTCTCTCTCTCTCTCTCTCTCTCTGTCTCTCTCTCTCTCTCAGAGTAGGACTGGCTCCAGGCAGTTCAGCACGATCGCACAAACAAGGCCAACACATCAATTCAAAAGACGTCAGCTGTGCCAATGTCCCTGCATCTAACATCATTTGCCAACAATACGTCCAGTCCCATTTAAATAAAGAGGCTGTATTTCTGGGAAACAGACTGGAACGACGACAAAATGACTGACAGGCTGTCTTTTAGGTTAAAATGACCATTCATCTTAAAACATCTTGAATCATAATGCCAGTACACCATCATTTTGTTTAGTTTAACTGTTATATTCCCTTTTAAGATTAAATGCACTAGTGATGTGCTCGTTCTAAACCTGCCTGTTTGGATGGGCTTCAATGAAAGCTTTTTAAGTGAATTTTTTTCATATAAGGAACCTGAATTAGTTAAAAACTTTCAAAATAGCTCTTGTAGTTCAGGTCGATATAAAGCATTACAGAAGTGACACGTACATTGTGCTTCTACTTTGAAGACAAATTACTGAAGAGGAAGTGATTCCATGAATGCTGCTTCCATGACAGAGATCAGCACCTGTGAAAGCCTGTGTCAGTCTGATACGGGGAAATAAAACATGAAATTATCAAAATGACTTGCCTTCAACTTTGATTTGAGGTTTGACTCAGTTGCCAATCACTGGATCCACAGACTGAGGGCACACTGGCCCTCCCCCACAGACTGCTGTAGAGCGCCAGTCCCCTGTTTATAATTATTTTATAAATATAGAATGTATCTCGTCTCCAAATCGCACCAATCTCAGCACTGCACTTTCTGTGACAATTTAATATTTGCATCCCAACTAAGAAGCCGATTAGAAGAAGGGTTCATGAGATATGCGTATCACATACAGACGTTTGTGGAATTAGTTGGTACATTATTTTTTTCCACTTTAACCTGCAGCATTCATAACAAAATGATAAGAAATGAACAATCATCGAGTTAACGTGAACATGAATCTATTATGAAATACAGTTATATCATTTAATGTCTGTTTTTCCACATCTCGTAAAAAATAAGAAACATTACGTTTGTGAACAACACATTAACTCTCTATTTACAGATCTGCAAGATTAGCAACTATACAGAAGATACAATCTGGATTCTTTTTGAAATGATACTGAAACTCCTGAGATGTCTTATTGAGTCAGGAACATGAATCCAACACATGAAACAGATTTGCAGTCATGTAAAACCCCGAAGGTAAAAACAGGAAAATCAGTAAACATCCTAACCTCACTGGAACTGTCTGATAAAGAGAACGACAGCTTGTGCTTTTCTCTTCCTTTTTAAATCTCGATGTCTCCACTTGGTATTCGCTCCCCACTGAAATGCTAAAATCTCACATTTCCAGGAGCCTGGGTTTGGCAACTGCTCTGCCTTCTCATACACGACTGACATCCCTGAAAGCAATTCCTCTGCGAACTGACGTCTCTCTCTCTCTCTCTCCCTTCTCTCGCAGGCCAATGGCATACTGAATAAGATCTGCCTGGAACAGAGCAGCCCAATGGTGAACAAGACTCAAGTGAAAGGGGGCGGAGGAGGGGGCGGAGGTGCTACGTATGTATTCAAGGTAAGAAGGTGCCGAGGAGAGGAAACACCTGGGGAGTCAGGGAGATACTGGTCATAGACAATTTAATGTCACGTGTATGTTGTTTATTAGTTTTATTCTTTGTCACTCAGTCTGCATTGTCTTATGTCTTAGGCCTCTCTACCCCAGGATCCCAGTGCGTGTTTAAATCCCCCAAATATATTGAGTCCCCTTTTCTTTATTGCAGTATGTGTAGGACCCAAGGTTGAGTTGAGTTATGAGGCCGGACAGATAACAAGTGGAGCAAGGTGCATAAAATCTCTGTGAGAAAAAGACAGAACAATGATTTTGGCAACATGAGCCAACGTTTAGATACATTTGTCAAATACCGTAGCTTCACATGGAGACATCTGTGGCCTGTGTGACTTGGTGAGATTCTATTATTCCTTTTTACGAGGACCACCCTGACTTGGTGACGGCATTGCAACCGTTAACTTGTTAGCTTTCTATATGGCTCATCTGCCTCATCTCCCTGATGCATCCAGTTTCATTTTCAATACATTATTTCAGCCATATCTGTAGAACATACATTGGAGCAAAATGTGTCTACCAAAACCTGTGTGTACATTGATTATTGACATGCAAACAGTTAAAAGACAATGCAAAAAATAAGCAGCCGTTTAAAAGACTCATAAAGTACAATCAAGTGCCTGGGTTTAAATTATTTAAGTAATACACAATAAAAATCATCTGTCTCCAGAAAACACTTAATTCCTAAACCCTGTAACATGTCACTCACAATACTTAAGTATGATTTTCCAGTCAGAAAGTGTCTCTTACCTCAAGTAGGAGACATATTAGGTTACAGGTTTTGGACGTACATATGTGTTCTCAGCTCACTGTATCGTTCAAGTACTTCATATTAGATATAAGAGAAAAGATAATATTATATGAAGCTCGAGAGCCCGGCCACCCGAGAGACTTGAGCTGATAAACTGAACAACAGCCGTTAATAAACCTATATATTCCTCTAAAGGACAGATCTCCTCCCTTTTGCTTCATAAAGCGGAGATAAATATGAGTCATATCATCTCATATGAGTCCCAATGTTCCCCAAAGGTTGTTTTTTCCTCTAAAGATCTGATTCCTCTAAATATTTTAACTCTCAACAATAATGACCCAGGTGAACAAAGATGTGCACATCCCCCTCATCATTGCTGCTGGGGGAGGTGGCCGGGGATACAGCAGCCAATCAAAAACCCAGCTGGAGCAGATGGACTATGACCCCAGCCAGCCGGGACGCAATGGGAAGTCGAGCGCAGCAGGTACAATACCACAGCTTTGATGTGTGTTGGTTCCATGTCTTTTTAGTTTGCAGCTGATTGTGTAGTGATTATGTTCACATCTAACTCTGTACACTGGGATATTGACACCATGAAAGATAAGAGTTGAAAGCTAATACTCCACATTGCTGTAATGTATATGGTTTATCTTTCCCAGCTTAAAGATGAGAAGATGAGTGTTATATGTTCTCTTCTGCATGGATCCACAATCCAAAACCATGTTTACAGGAGGCCTTAAGGGAGTGTATGTGCATGTCTACCTGTGCTGGCTTATCCAGAAGGTGTTTACTTCTGTCTTAATGTAGAATTGCCAAAGACGTTCCACCTCTGTGTCCTAGTGTGTGTGATTTGGCAAAAAATAACCTGCTCATGATAATTCATATTGAGGACTTTGTTCTCTGTTGCTGCTGGACAGAACTAGGGAACATTGCATCTTTGCACGCTTCAGGCTCAATTATTCATCTGCTCGGAGTTGACGATGGGCCCAGAAAACATAAGATATTGATTCTTAGATCTTCACAAAGCCCAAGGTTTACTTTTGAGGAAACTTGTGAATGAAAAATGTAATATTCAGCACGTCCGTCCGTCTTTTCAATTGTTTGTCTGGCTCAGGCTTCAAACAAGAAGGAGGAACGCAGGGGGGAGGGGGACTGGTGCTCAGGAATACGGGAGGGATTTGTTTGAACTTCATTAGCTGTAACTTTAATCTTGAGTTAGCAGATCTCCTTAGGTTTGTATAATCTCTGCTAATATGGGATATTGGGATGTTGTGTAATGCGTGTGGGTGCCTGATATACATGCCACATGCATTTCTGTAGCTCGGCATCTTTTGACCCACTTAAGAACTCTCTCCCTCGCTCACTGTCTCTGTCTTTTCCCTTTATCACAAACACACTGCGATTCACCACCAAAGCCATTTACTTCACATTGTTTCAAATGTGTGTCTGCTGACAGGTGGAGGCGGGGGTTGGAATGATAGCACTCCTGTCACTCAGGGTGGACGACCACTAGTGCTGGGAGGCCAAGGAGGGCAGGCCTGTCAAAAGTACTGGCAGACCCGTGGGGGCTTCGGTGGCGGCGGTGGCGGCTGCATGTCCGGTGGGGGCGGTGGAGGCTTCAGAGGTTAGTCCAAGAGATTTCCAAGGTTTCTCTGAAATGTCCGGAAAAAAGGTTTAATGAATAAATCATCTTGGGCTGTCAAGTATGGCATGAACGTTCATCTAATGGTGTCAATACTGGATGTGACAGGGTGACAAGGGTCAGGTCCTCTCTCTGTAACTGCTCAATCCAGTGTTGACCTCTCTGGATGTGGCCCTAAAACATTTCAACACTCCATTTCAACCTGAGGCCAATAGGGCTGGGCAGTAAACCAATATCAGTAATTAGTGCAATATGTAAATGTGGTTGTCATTGTCTTCCCATAAAGAAGGTCTTTAAATAAAAAATAAAACAATAAAATGACATTTATTAGGATAATTATCAATGTCAACTGGCAGGACATTTTTTTATCTTGGTGTAATTGTTGGCCATAACAATAAGAGCTTACAGAACGGCTCTGGTTTTAGAAATTAATTTCCCATTAATTTTTTCAATTGATGTTTCAGTTAAAAAAATTACATTTCAAGCCTGGAACCATGCCGACCATCAGAGCAAAGTGACCCCTTTTCAATGATTTCCTTTGCTTCTTCTTAAGCACACACAATTTTTTCACAATCTCCTTGTACTTAACATACCCAATTAAGCTCTGTGATTGTTTTGTGAAATATACTCTGATGGTCCTCAGTGGACAAGGGGATAATTACTGTAATACACAATAGTACACACAAGGCATGAATAGAAACACATCTACATTAGGAGAAACATAAATAACACAACAAATGGTGGTAAGCATAATGCAAATTACTGTTACTACTGTTATCGAAAAAAGGGGTTTATATGTATATATATATTATATTAAAAAAAAAATGGTTGTGATGGATGAGAGCTGTAGACAGCCTGTGTGAACAGTATCGTCCTCTGTCTGGATGATGTGTTGAATGAGCTCTTAAAGGGTTTTGGCTTGGTGTATTCGCCCAGCTGCTAGGACTGAATCCAACCACTCTGAGAATAAGATGTACTTATAATGGATTATTTGGTGTAAGTATGACACTGAGCTTCTGTGTTTGTCCCTGTTTTTAGGTGGTAACACATCCATAAGTAACAACCCCAAACATGATGGTGATGATGGTACTTCTTTTCTGGGTCCAGAAGGAGAGTCCTTCCTCTATCCTCTGAAAGGTAATCTGAAGGATTCCGGGCTATTTTTAAAAAATTCAACAACTCAGCAGTCAGCACCTGCAGTCAGAACATTTGTATTCAGAAGTTGATCCTAATGTAGTGTTTGCAGGTGAGAGTTAATGTGTTGGTGCTTAGAGAATGATGGGAAAAACTGCTTTTCAATTGACATGTTGAAATAGTTTTTGCGGTGGAGCATCAGGTTTGCCTTCAATAGTAAATAAATAGATTGGTATGATGAGAATATGTTTCTTACTCTGTGACATCAAAACAGGACGTAGACTGGAGTTTTACCTTCCAGCCAAAGGCTATAGAACAGATTATTTGTATTGATTATCATGCCTCCGTACACAGAGCAGGAAGTGAAAAGAGAAATCGTCGAGTGTAAACCTGCTGACCCACCTCTGATATTCTTCTTGTACATTTAAACTTCCCGGGTACTCAAAACAGGGAGTGAAATTACAGCTGCTGTGACAAGACATACATCATTCACTTGCCTCTTCACCGAGCTCCATTGAGAAATAAGAAAATAGGGAAATGGCAAATAGGCACTGAAGTCCTTTTTTAAATAGTCTCTTATTGGACCTAGTAAATTGAAGAGCCATTTATTTCTACCATTGAGCTTTAGAAGGACGATGCTGTTGAGAAACACAGCGATTCTCTCCATAGCCACAGTCCTCGCATTTATCATCTTACTTCATTTTCTCTGGGGGAGAAAGGCGCAGAATGAAGTCCAGCAAAATAAGAGAAATTTGTTTTTTTCAAATGTTACAAAATTATTCAGTTTGTAAATTACACATTTTCCAAATTCCTCTCTATTAATAAACTATACAGTACCTTTCAAAACGAATTAGATACAAATAACCAGAATCATCCATATTCCAAAGAAACAGGAGAAAAAAGGAGAAATCTGTGGTATTCATGAAAAAAAAGAGAGAAAAGAGCAGGATGATTTATAACCGGTGCATCACCAAGCAACCCTGAATCACTATCATAACACACAGGAGAGATATTGGGTTGTAATATCTGTAATTTGTTAACTTAAAAGAATATAATCAGTGTAAAGGTCAGGTTATTTCCTTCTCAGCTTGGACTGCACAGACAGGAACACAAGCTTGAGAAAAGAAAGCGCGGCTGGACAACCCTGCTGTGTTCTTTGAAAGGGCACACAAAAAAGATAAGATTACTCCATTGATATTGAGAGGGGCAACCGGTTTGAAATACTATGGGCTAATCCACTGAATACAGGCTGAAGGAAGAGGAACACAGTGATCCAATCATACAGCCATCACTATATGCTGGTAGGAACAGGAGGAAACCTGCATATTATTACAGGACAGGATGTCTTCAATGGCTCTCACTTGATCCTTTGTATCAAAGAGAAATCGCAGTAAAGGGGAAGAAAATGTTCTCACCTGTACAAATATTCTTGTTAAGCTCCGACAGATTAACATTTGTCTCCCGGCAAATACATTGATGTCATTAAACAAAGGCAACAAGTGAAGAAATATTAGTCCCATTTTTTCAAGAAGCCATGCTGCATGTTTAGATCCATGATGCAGAGCATGGTCTTGACATCAGTATGCAGTCACCGTCTGCACTCGACACATTCGTATTCCGCCTTCGAAACCTCTCAAGTGTTTCGAGGTTAGATTTATGTATTTGCACTTATAAAGCTGATAACAGAATGATGAGAGAAAATAGATTCTGCAGATGAGTGCATTTGCTTTGCTTACTAAACAGTACAAGCATTCACAGCCGGCCCATAACTAATTCATGTCAAACTGATTTGTCCCTGCTTGCTGTGGTTTACAATTAAGGGGTGTGCTTTCTTTAAAAATCTAAATAAAGGATAGGAAGTGGTAAAAATCGGTTTCAAATACTTTATGGTAGTCTCAGCAGCTGTGCCGTGGAGAACAGAGGGGCTGCAGGTTGTGTTCCGGCCCAAGAAATTGACAGATAGTGCGTTAATCAATCGAACTATCTGTGAATTTAACTCGTACAAGGCTCATATGAAAATGTGCAGGTTTCACTACCCTCCATACAACATGATAAACCAGCTATGACTCATTTCATCTCATATAGTTTGGACTTGCCGGGTAAAGCTGTTCATGAAATTAATTCGCGCTGCTGATGAAACCGAACGCACAGACGAAGACAAGTGAGCTGTGAAAACTTACACTGCGGCAATAAACCCCGTTGAGCATGAATAGAATTCTAATGTTCAACCCGGACTCTTCAGACCAAAGCAGCACCAAACCCCTGAATAAATTGGTGTGGCATAACCCCTTTGATATGATTTAAGGAAAAACACTGAAGTCCAGTGATTTACAGTAATGACTGCATTTTCATTAAATGCTTGCTTTAACCTGCCTGTTTGGAATGGGCTGATTTACTTTGTCTGTGGTAAAGTTGGTTGCGGCTTTTTCTTTCTGAATCTGTAAAAGGGACCTGCCGTAATTTAGCCGCAGCAAGTAAAGGTCAGCTGCTGGACTCAGTCCACAGAACCCTGAAGCTGCACCACTGCTGCTGCACAAAGAGCTGTCCACTTGTTTATTCAAAGATCGGAAAATAGAACCCCGAACTGGAGAATCAGTTGTTGTGAAGCTGCTGTTATTTTGTTCGACAACTGTTGATGAGTCCCAGCAGCCAATGCTACAGAGCGCTGGTTGTCTGTTTATTCAAAGTTTATTAATATTGAACACGCGTGTCCAAATTCAAAGCTGCATTTGCTTAGGCCAACATTACACATAGCAAGCGTGGGGGAGACAAGATGAAAAGTTCTCGTTTACGCCCACTTATGGCAGCGAAGCTCTATTTGATGGCATGAATCCAAGGTGTGGACAGAAGTATTTCCAGTTATCTGGCACACTTTGTAACTTTGCCCACTGTTTGCTGGGTGATAACAGCGAAAACCTCCTCAGGCTTTAATTGGCCTCTTTTGTAGAATTTTGTTATTGTCTTGTCACTGAACTTAAGCTAATTTTAATGGGGGCACATCCTGTTTAATCAAACCCTGTTTATTCTTTGGAAACTTTTCTTGTGACCCCTGTGTGTGTGTGCGTGTTCCTAAAGCTATGGAGGGGGACGGTGAGGTGATCATCAGTCCGGTGGAGAACTGCAGCCACTGTGAAAGCGGTGAATGCCATAAGACCAATGACAACATTGAGTGCTACTGTGACGATGACCTCATCTTGGCACCAGATGGAGTCTCCTGCATCAACGCTACAGGTTGGGCATACTTTTATATTGTATGAGTAATGTCTACCTCTCTCTGTTCCACACAAATATGTGAGCTGAATTAAAAACGAAGGGATGACTTAAGCTGCATGCAATTATACCTGTAATAGACTATGACTCAGTGAATAGATAAAGAATTAATCTACAAAAGTAATTAAGCCTGGGAGGTGCTGTACTTTATTGAATCTTTATCTGAAGAAACGTCTTTCATTGGTGCCTTAATCACTCATAATAATTAGCAATGTGCAGGATGAGCTAACCTGTTGAATGGAGGTGGATAAACCTAGAGGAGTGTTAACTGGTGTTTTCTGTGATTTGTAAGCATCTATATCTGAGCTGCTGTCAGATAAAAGCTTTTTATCTCAGGTCAAGGATTTAGGACAAAAAGTTTCACCCGGATATTCATAGTGACACTCTAGCCAAGATGTAGAATTCATCTCATTATGGTTTCAATGAAAGTTCATGTCGTTATGACTGTGCCCATCAGACCATGTCAACCTTGACTAAAACTCATCTTCCACACAAGTGTTGTGTCGTCTTCTATGAGATTGTGGACAAAGCCCCTGAGGATGTGGAATTGCCCCCTCAAATTCATTATCTCAGATGAGTAATGAATATATAAACGTAGATCTGAAGTGAATTCTTACAGCGTAATCTCATTTTATAATGTGAAGCAAATAACGGGGCTATTACCATCTCAATATTATCTTAATGACCTAGAATGTCTCTGTGCCCTATGATTTACAAATCTGGGCTCAGTGATGACAAGCAATAGATAATTCTGTGATGCCGGGTCATAAAAGGTCACAGTCTCAATATGGTCTGTGAAGCTGATCTGCTCCTCAGCCTCGACAAGTGGAATGAGATCACCTCTCCTCACTGAGAAAAAGGAATTGTCATGCACAAGCTGTCGCTGTTCCTGAGCTCTGTTGTGTCATCGCTCTCACATCATTAATTAAGTTGGGGATCACAGTGGAGTAGTGAATGTTAATGCTCCTCCGGGGGAGATAACAACTGTGCGACGCTGTTGTTTCCCTTGTCTTGCAGTGGTGTCCCTGCTGCCTCCCCAGCCGTCTCTCTCCCACCTGGCACTGGGTCTGTCTGTTGGCACCTCGGCCCTCATCGCCGCGCTGCTGCTGGCCGTGTCCGGAGTCATGATAAGTAAGTGCTGTCACACGTCAGTCACTTACTCTATGGAATTAGGATATAATATGGTCATTAGTCATGCATGGTATGAATGATAAAAGGTTTTTCTGGTATGATGGAGTATTAGGGTCATACTGAAGAAAAATGAAGACAGTCGTACTTGAGAAGAGAGTCATATTATCATGAGAATAAAATCTTAATTTAATGATTTAAAAAAGTCCTACTATTATGAGTATACAATTAAAGATTTGTTTTTTAATAACCAGCAAGGAGAACCCATGGTCACCAGAGTTCCACTTCCTTGTGATCTAAAAATTTCAACCAATCTCATCATTTTTTTTTTTTTAAAAACTATGAACCTCCTTTGAATATCATACAATCGACCACTACCAAACATTTCCTCACCCATAAAAGAGGCCGTTTCCTCCAGGTCTGTGTTTTTCTTTTTTTACAGCAGATAAGTTTCTTTCACAATCCTTCCTGATATTTGTGATGCTGAAGAGACAAAAAATAAAGTACTTTAATTGTAAAACCTAAGCCTAATTAGGTATATCTTAACAAGATGATCCACACTTTTAACACAATCAACCAAACATAGTGTGGGAACCTGGGGCAGAAGTCCACACTGTCACTGTGACAGACTTTTAAATGAAACATGTGATTACCAGAGCTGCTTCTAGACATACGTGCAATAATGTCACATTTAAATGTTGACATTACTTTTAGTTATAAGATAAACCTCAATCCATTAACAGTCTTTGTTGAGATTGCACTCAATAGAGTGGAGCCCTATAGGGGAACCAGTATGTAGACCTACATCATACATGTACTTATTTCCCTTTAACAGCTGTCAAAAGCATGTGTGCAATAACCTGCTCTGAATAAATACTGTTTAGTTCAATTTAATTTGGTTGCGATTTCCCCCTTTTTTCATTCAAGGTTAAACTAATGGATAATAAATAGAAATCACTGATGAATGAATGCAGCCTCACAGAGTGAAAGAGAAGAGAAATTTGTGTTTCTCCTGCCTTCAGTGGCAGTGGTTTAGTTGTATATTTTTCAGATAAGTGTTGTTAGCTCAACATCTTTCTCACTAAAAGACACCAGAACACCAATCACTTCCATATGATGAATTCATGTTTCTTTTTACAACAATATAAATGTCACTCTCTTCCTCCCTATACAAAAATACAAGTCTTGCCTTCATAAATTTCATATTTCACATACACACACATGCCCAGGAATATTGTCTGGATGGGGCGAGTTAGGGTCTGTGATACGTTTTTTTTTTGTGTCAGTACAGTCATTACATTCATTTGTTGTCAAGGTCACATGGGATACAGTCATGTATCCCATTGCAGTTAGAAAGAGCCACAAAACCACTGTGCTACTAAATTCTAAATGTTTGCGGGGTTCAGGATAGACGAGTTTGTATTTTCCTCTTCTTTCTTACATACACACACACACACACACAAACACACACACACACACACACACACACACACACACACACACACACACATTGTTCTTCACTTACTGACCTGGTCTAGCTCAGAGGACTCTTAGCAGGTTGTTGTCAGAATGGGGAAGTGAGCCTCGTGGCCGACCCAGTCTTCCATCTGTCCGCCTGCTTTTAGGCTATTACATCCAGACATATGCACTCATTGAGCCATCAACGACTCCGCACACACCCACGCTCACTTTGACACTCGCAGCAGACAGACACGCACATCCAGGCTTCCACCTACACTCTGTGCAAGCGTCTCAGTAGATGAGGCGTGAGCAGAGGAGGCGTGGGACTCCCTCTGTGATGAATGAAACGTGCTGAAGACGAATGGCTACAGAGCCGGTGGCTGACAGCACTCGTACGTTAGACAGCACTTGGTAAATAAATAACTCCCATGCACACACATAAATATACACAAACAATTCTCCAGGTGCATGTGTTCACGCCCAGGTCGAGGCTTCGAGCACAATGAAGTGTGTGTGTGTTTGTGTGCCTGTGAGAGGGAAAATGAAAAATGGTTTGTTTTCATACTGTGTTATGCTACATAAATTGATTTGTTTGGGATACGAAGTAGGAAAGTAATATTTGTCCTGGTTCTATGCTTTGTTAACATGTTTGCTTATTGTACATCTGATTGCGTTTTTATCAATCACACAAACCCTGTGATTGTACAAGACCGATTCACATGTTAAGTTTAAATTCTGAAATATCGGAATAGTTTGAAACGACAAATGTTCTACAAGAGAGAGAGAGCAGTCACTATTTCACAGACACAAAATAATTCATTTTCATAGAAATTGCTGTTGTGCAAGCAAAAAGGCCTTTGGAGGAATAATAACTGTAAAAGCTTTCCACTTTGTGTACTTTGGCTGCTACAGCAATCATTCTTCAACAAGAAGAGGACTTCAAGGTTTTTAGTTTTTTTTTTTAATTGTGGATATCTGAGTTGAGGAATGAAACTGCTCTTTTATTTCCAGTGTACAGGCGTAAACATACAGAGCTGCAGTCCATTCAGCTGGAGCTGCAGAGCCCAGACTGCAAGCTCAGTAAACTCCGCGCCTCCACCATCATGACCGACTACAACCCCAACTACTGCTTCGCCGGCAAAACAGCATCCGTCAGTGACCTGAAGGAAGTGCCAAGACGCAACATCTCCCTCACCAGGTAAGAGGTTCAAGATGCTACAAGCTGTAGCAGAGCCGAGTTAAACACAGTCATCTACATCTGTGATGAAATGAGATATTGATTCACGGACACTGCTACATTTTTTAAAAACAGGATGGACTCATAGATGGAGTATAGTGGGAGAAGTATCAGTTTGAATAAAGCCTGAAATATTAATGTACTCAGGGTAAAGCCTTAGAGTGTATGGGTGTACTGCAGTGATCCGAGCAGCTGAGAAATGATCTTTACAGGGTTCTTTTCAATTTTTAATGGATCTATCATGTGTTTATAGCTCACCAGTTTATCATTCTGCCTCTTCATCTTTGTGATACATTCTTTCTCTTATGGAGCCATGAATATTTCCCGGCATCTCGAGCTGTTATACTCATGATTCAAAGGACATAGCTGCTGTCAAAGTTTCTCTGGATGCCACACAGTAACAGTTTTCTGTCTGTGTGGACTGAAAATGTGGCGAACACTGAGCAGCACCTCTGCCAAACTCCTTTCATCAATGATTTTAATTTCTTCAACCTGTATTTAGCTCTATAGGTCGTTATTCTTTGGAGACAGATACAGCGAGGACATCACTGACTGCCGTTTACTTTTAATATCCAAATCCTATGGAATGCAAATAAAATGATGTGTTTCACCAGGGGCCTGGGTCACGGTGCCTTTGGTGAAGTGTACGAGGGGCTGGTAGTGGGGATACCAGGTGAACCAAGTCCACTGCACGTGGCAGTTAAGGTGAGTTCTAACCTGCTCTCGGAAAGGAAACTTTTCTTTGTTTTTTCAAAGGTCAAACCTTGATGAAATCAAATCAGATCTTAAGGGGCCCTCTAAACGAATTACACACACCATCTACTTTTATACTAAGAATACCCCGGAGATGAGATCAGGAACATAAGCCGTCAGTTACAATTTGAATGGCTCTTATGCAGCTAAAGGCTCAAATGCACCAATATTGAATTGCCTCTTTTCAATAAGCACCACATACAAAGTGAAATAACATCTGTATACACAACTTGTCTTTTTATACAATAGACCCTCCCTGAGGTTTGCTCTGAGCAGGATGAATTGGATTTTCTGATGGAGGCTCTGATCATCAGGTAAAAGCCACTCAGACAGTAAACAAAAAGCCTGTCTCTCTCACTGTGCCCTCAAAGCCGTCTCTGACACACAGTCTCTGTCTCTGCAGTAAATTCAGCCACCAGAACATTGTGCGTTGTGTAGGAGTGAGTCTGCAGAACATGCCCCGGTTCATACTGCTGGAGCTGATGACAGGGGGAGACCTCAAGAGTTTCCTGAGGGAGACCAGACCCAGACTGGTGAGTCCCTCATGTTGTCATTACCTCCGCAGAGGATGTGGTTTTTGTGTTGTTTATCTGTCGGTTAGCAGGATTACACAAAAACTACAGGACAGATTACTATGAAACTGAAATGCTGAACAATGAGGTTTGAGAGGAACCCATTAAAAGGTGGTGTGCAGACGTGAATAAATGGACAGATCCAGGAATTTAGCATCACTTCCTCTGTAGCATTTCCCACAGAATTAATTCAGTAGTGCACAAACTCACACATAGCTCTCACATGCAACAAATTCGAAGAGACACACAGACTGAAGAGTGAAAGACACGTTTTTACTTCAAAGAGACGACTGCAATGAATGCAGCTTGCAGATAAACAAATGGAGCAGATTTATGATGTGTCACCATCTGAGTGGACAGTCAAAATGTTGTGGACAAAAGTTCAAGCGTGCGATTGAGCACACAGCAAAGAGCTCTGCACACAGCTGTACGATGCAGCAACAGACACACCCAACTTAGAGATCATTGTGAGATAGGGCATCATCCTTGGTGGGGGTACAATTCCATTTGTTTTAACCATCTTAATCTAACACATCTGTTCTTCTCCTTAACTTGCAGAATTAAACCAACTATAATTCATGTTAAATCAATCCGATTTTATTTCAGTTTTTCTTATCTTCCTCTGATATATTTACTAAAATAGAATAGAATTCCTTCCTTACAAGCAAGTCTCGCCCCTTGGCAGCCATCTTGGCAATGTTCCCAGGCAGTTGTTTCAGGCTAATGACACCAGGCACCTGTCGAAATGAATCTGCAGGGAGCAAGGACAGTACTTTCAATGGTCACTGCAACACAAAACTGCATTTTTAGAATAACCAATCAAACTTAATTAAAAGTTTGACTTTGCAAGTGCGTCAGTGCAACAACACAATGGGCTTTATGTGTTTGCTGCTTCCATTACAAAGGACATGATCGTGGGCGGTTGTGGCTCAGGAGCTAGAGAAGGTCAATGATTAATTGGGACTTCGGTGGTTCGATCCCTGCATATTGTGACAGAGAAGCACTATGTACAAGTGCGGTTTGAATATGTGAGAAAGTGGGCAAATATGACTTACACCAGGGGTCAGCCACCTTATAACAACACTATAACAAGAAAAGTGCCATCTATATCTAATAATAGGTGTGGAACGACGCACTGAAATTAGACCAAACAAAAAGAGGTTGTCTATGTCGAACTGAACCATGGTTTGGATCATTTGCAGTTTTAGAACATTTTCTTGGTATGATCCAGAACTGCAGGAAGTCTAGACTGCATTTAACGGCTCGCAGGAAAGGTTCTACATTACAATGTGAAACCAAAACTAGCCGGATCAAACATTAACAATGAAACAAAGGGATGAATTTCAGGTGTGAAAACTCCCTAAATGCTCTTTGTTTACCACTGTGTGGGGAATGTTTTATATATTATTGAAGTCCGTTTTGTGTCTCTGTCTGTCTCAGGAGCACCCGTCCAGTTTGACCATGGTGGACCTGCTCAACGTGGCCAGAGACATCGCTAAAGGCTGCCACTATCTGGAGGAGAACCAGTTTATACACAGGTAATTCACCTAATGACAAAACCTATTGCATATGCATGTATGCAAACATAAATACAGTACAGTTATGAAATGATGTGTTATATTCTGTGGCTCTCTGGTCGTCCTACCCCAACCGATCAGAGGGACAGAGAGAAAAATAAAGTGTGTGCCTGCATTGCTCTGCTGACTTCTACTCAGAATTACGTGCTGACTGCATCCACCCAGGCGTAACATATGGACTCTCCAGGCCTTTTGCCTCTCGTATGATAGCTGAAAGGACAAGTGATGAGTTTAGCATCAGAGCAGCCAGATGGGGTAGCCGGCTTGCCTCTTTACGCTCTGTATCCAAGGCACAAGTCAACAGGAGTGCTCGACTAGAATCCACATCCACAGCAGCTGCTGTGACTTAAGAAATGTCTTTTCCTTCCTCGTCTCTTAAAGAACTTTAACATGAGCGTCCACGAGGGAAGTCATAAAATGTCATAATTGCTCCGATCAATACTTCAAGACGAGAGAAGTGCATCCTGGTTCCTGCATATTTGGACTCCAAGAAATTGCCCAATGAAAAACAAGGCCTGTTAAAGCTTATTTGGCCCCTTGTGTCAAAGCCCCATCAATCCACCTAATGACTGACCCGTCTCCAGAGGCTGGTGAGCTCCTGTCTCCTCTTTCCTCCTCTTTCTGCCTTCAAGCCTGCATTGAAATTCACACTGATACTGTCCGTTAAGATAATTACATTTTTTATGGAGGTGTGTTTACTCTGCAGTGGAGTAAAGGTGAAGGAGGTACAAGGCTATTCAAAAAATGAGTGGCTGATGGTTCGGAGGATGAGCTGCAGTGATGTTCTGCAACAGATTAAATCACAGGGTTAATGCTGTCTCAAAACTACTTCCTCTGGCTTTTGTTGTGTTGCTTTCTTTCTTTCTGTGGTGGTATTGATCAGTGTTTTGGTCAGTGCATCCTTAGATGTTCCTCTTTATTTACAACAGGCCTGGTGCTCAGGATGGTAGTCTGAAAAGAAACACTGTGCTGAGGAGAGCCTGGTAGTTTAATGCGACTGCAGGTGTTAAAATAGACTATTAACACAGATTGTTCTCTAAGTGCTGCAGTGAAATGGATCTTTAAGCTGCAGTTGAAATTGACTGTAATTAAGGTTTACCGTATGAGGCCAGTGAACTTTGTTTTTTTAATAATAACTGGCTTTCATATCACTGTGCCGCACGCACAGTTTTAAAACAATCCCTCCCATTAATCCTTCGGATCGCAGACCGTCTCAAGGCTCGTCCTTTCTTACAAGCAAAAGGCAAATCATCTGAATGATTTCACCCAAGCCATTAAACAAGTAATACTTGTATTTAGCTGCAGCACTCATGGGAAAAGAACTTGTGAAAGTGGATGTCTGGGTGAGTGCAGCACACGCCCACATGCTGATCGTGGTTTTTCCTACGATAGAAATTATTTTGTTTTGCTGAAGCGGCTCAACTGCCCCTATATGGATCGATGGTTTCACTGCTTCTGCTTTATAAAGAAAGTTCTCTGTAGCTGATATGACAAATCCGTTCACCTACATTCATTTAACTGCCTCTTTCTAAACTGGACTCAGGCAAAGTCTTTTTTGATTTAGAATGAGATGCCCTATTTACAGTGCCCAAGACATCCCATAAGCGCATTACTGGAAAACACTAATGTAAAAGCCACAACAGAAACTATCACAAGGGAAGTGATGGACAACCTTTCTTGGCGAGGAAAGTTACTGACTGCAGTCAAGATTTATTTCATTCTGCAGTCCAGTAAACCATCTTTTGCCTGGAGCTGCCTATGAGTGCTCCAAGCACCTGTACAATAACACCTCAAATAGACAAGCCTCTCATTTTGGCGAAAGCTCACTTCACCCATACATCCATGAGTTGACCACAGGAAGTTCCTCTGTTTCCCTCTCAGCCACTTACACGCAGTTGTTTTTTTCAAACTGAATACTTTCATATCCAACTTGAAGTAGTACTATAATGTTATAAGTTGACTAGCTCCAAACACGTCTGGCACATTGAAGCGAAGGCATCCATGCAAAGTGTAGTTAGAGTTTGAAAAACCCTCAGCTTAAATCAGTCTGAACCACCGCTTTATTCTCATTGTGTCATTTCTCATCCCAGCTCATCAGTGTGGAGCCGAGGCCAAACATCAAAACAATGTTTTGCTGCCCACTCACTGGCAAAACTTACTGTTGTTTGCATCGCTGCTAGTTTTTCATCGCATGATCTGCTCTGAGCAGTGTCACTTAATGTTATTTAGATATCCAATCCTGGGTATTTATTGGCGAGCACACAATGTCACTTCTTCACATGTTAAAGAGCGAGAGACGTCTGTGTGTGGGCTTTATTTCCTCTTCCCCAGACAAGAGAAGAACATGCTGTGTCAACTACTGTATTTTCTCAAAGAATAACCAACCCAGTACAGAGTAAATATGAATTTTAGGATTTTTCTCTTTCAACCCACTCTCCCTGCGTAGAGTGTGGAACATTTCAATCTGTTTTCCCTTGATACTCCATGTGGGCAGAGTCATAAAGGCACTGTAGGAAATTATACACTCTGCCAGCTTGCCCCGGGCAACGTGGTAGTTACAGTGAGCCTCAGATCCAGCAGGGGGAGTTCTGTAGGTTTTTAAACTCAGAGCCTCTTATAGATGCAAATATATGAACAACTTTATTAAACTTGTGAAGAGACAATGTGAGGGCCAAGCTGTGCACTTACATAGCTCTAATATACACTATACTACCTACATATAAAATAAATATCATAGCTCAAAGTGGTGACCCACCATCATTAGTTTGTGAACTGCTGTTTTGAAGCCTTGACTTTGACATTTTATCCAGCTCCATCTTGATTTTGTGAAACAACATGGAGGCATAATTGGATCGGGGGGCTGACAACAAGCTTGAGGCCAGGCAAGCCCACCTTCACCTGTGACTTGCACTCATTGGAATGTACTAGCTGTCAATCACACCCCACGGAGTCAAAACGATATAAATATCACATACTGAATTTCACATACATTCAGCTGATTAGGTTGAGGTGCATTAGTTCCCATTCCGTCCCGCTTCAAAACAATGATTTGTAAAATATTTGTGTGTTGCAGTTCTTTCCCAACTATATTAGATATTAACATGCTATAATACAACTGAAAACGAGATCAACGTAGAACCAAGCCCTCGAACACCCTGATCCTACAAACACCCTGATCCTACAAACACCCTGATCCTACAAACACCCTGATCCTACAAACACCCTGATCCTACAAACACCCTGATCCTACAAACACCCTGATCCTACAAACACCCTGATCCTACAAACACCCTGATCCTACAAACACCCTGATCCTACAAACACCCTGATCCTACAAACACCCTGATCTTACAACACCCTGGTCGGAATGTATCTCATCGCACCAAAACTCTGTAACAGTGAATAAACTCTTTATGAAAATATTTACTGACGTTATTAATCTGACCATGTTCTCATAGACGTCTACAGAGACAGACTTCCTTTTTTGCAACCAGCAAAGTCGCCCCCTGCTGTTCATTCAAGAGAATAAAGGTGTCAGACAATTCTGATTGGTTTCATTTTCCTGGACCCGTAGTCTACATCATTTAGATTTACAGTCTCTGCATAATACGGATTTACAGTGAGAGATCTTTTGACCATCGTCTTACAGTAAATCTGTTCAACATGAGAACAGCCCGACTCATTCCACAGATACTCCCTTCTCTCGCAAGGTGAGGGAGATAAATTGGGATGCTGTGGGAGACATCTTCAGACTTGGGGGTGACAATTTCATCCCGGGTCGCTGATATACATCAAGCTTGCAATAAACCCTTCTGTGTAAGACATCAGCTGCTGCCCGAGTTCTCCTTTCATCGGCCTCCAGAAAGCTTCCATCACAAGTGGGTTATTGGGTTCTAACACAGTGCCAAAGCTCCACCAGAACAAGCAGTATGTTCATGCATTGGCCTGAGATCCTGTTTCCTCTTCTTTCAGGGACATTGCAGCACGGAACTGCCTCCTGACCTGCAAAGGAAGCGGCCGCACGGCGAAGATTGGAGACTTTGGGATGGCTCGAGACATTTACAGGTACGACCAACAGAGATCACTGACACATGGCAAAACAACCAAGTCATAGCTGAGTATTTAGTTACCCTTTTGAAATTCTAGGCACAGATACGTTTTCAACCACAGGATGTGACAAATTAAAATGGGACAACAGCATTTTACCAAACAGCAGTGAATGAACATAGCCAATAGTAAGTTGTGCCAACTAACGGACACCGTATTAGATGCTCTCTTATATTTTGTGTAAGGACGACTGACTCTGTATTATCCATACCCTTGCCAAATATATTCAGTATCTCATAACTTGAAAACACAATTACAATCAAAGAAAACTAATCAAGTTAAAAGTATCTCGGTGAAGCAGCAGCTCTGAACATGAAGGTTTTTTTCCTCCCATGTGAACACAGCGCCCGTGGCACTGAACACTGAGACTTTCAAACTGGTAAATGTTGAAGCGGAGCAGTGAAAGTGTTTCTATTCTCTGTCTCACTGGTGTAATGCTGCCTTCTTTTAATCTACATCAGCTCATCTGAAGCCACAGCAGCGTCTCATTATTCTTGGCTCAAACTTTTTAATATAGCTACCACAATTTCACGTGACACCGTTTAAATGAATGCACCAATCCAGCAGGGAAAACTCCCAAGTCTTTCATCTGGTGAGAAATTAGAGCGAGAGAATGGGTCGCAACAGTCAGCTATATCAACGCAGCACTTTTGAATCCTCCGATGGAAAGTCACCCGAGAGCAAAGTCACTCTCCGAGCATCCGGGAAAGGCTGCTGCACAATACCCCTGGGGAGTCGCATTAGGGGCGCTTGATTTAATTGCTGATGTCAGTTTTTCAGGTGCCTCGCTGGGGTTTTGTTTTTATCTCTCAGCCCGGAGCCGTGGCGCTGGGACTGGGAATTTTAGAATTTTTTTATTATCATTGTTATTACAGAATGTTTAGAGGGGGGAGTGATTGTTTTGTGCACTACGCTGTCAGGGTGTGTTAGTTCTGCTGCTTCATGATGTGGCCCTCCTGCTATGTGGCGAGGGACACAGGAGTCGATTTGGGGGCCGTCACGGGGGACGGGTGTCACAGCGAGGGACCAGGACGAGGTTTAATGTCATCTTTTTATATTCTGGGAAGGAAGCCACGGGTGCAATCGCACGTGATATTCCACAGGCTTCCTTTCTCACATGGTCTCACTCAAATGCTTGCGTACCGGGGTGATGTGGCGGTAAATAAAAAGCCGTGTAAACAATAGCTGCCAGTTGGTAAGCATCCTGAGGTAAACAGCTGCCACTTTGAGTGGAAATTCAATGTGCCTCTGTGAAAGATTGAGTATTTTACCCTAAACAACCATATTCTCACAGGATGTACAAACAGTGATGTATGGCCTGACTTTAGATTGTATTTATTAATGTCGGCGAGGTGCACAATGTAAACAAAGACGTCCAACACCCAATGTACAGACACAAGTATTCAGCTCCACAGTGTGTCCTCAGGTGAATGTTCTTCTCCCTCTATCTGCTCCATGTCTTTGTCTCTCTAATACTTTTCTCACTGCAGTGCTCACAGAACACATGCGTATGAATTTGTGCTACAGATTTCCCGGGACTGTATTTAAGCCTCCATAATCTGCAGCTCAGCTTTTAGTCCGTGTTGATGCTGCTACCTCGAGCAATAAATAACACCACCCTAAGAAAGGGATCAATCCACTGATAGGGGGGGATATCGTCTTGTGTTCTACATTTTGCCATCGCTCCATCTTTTCAATTGTATGCAGAGAAAACTAACAGAAATAGAAACGTGGCCAGGTCACATTTTCTTCCATTTTCACTCAGAGGTCAGAGAAGGCAGCCGCTTTAAACATATACAACAACAAATGTATGGGCTTTACAGGGCAGCATGCGTAGTAGCCACTGCCGGAGGTGCTAGATCTAATGCATCTTTACATGTAGGCTGCTCTCCCTCTAGTGCCATCTTCTTTATTGAGAGGGACAGGACATTTAGAGGGATGCGTAGTGAGGGTGGGGGGCCATAGAGATGACAGTGGCAGGATTCAATTGTCAGAATCTAGGCCATAATATGAGGGGGGTACCTGACTCCTCCCCTGAGTTGATTGTGTTATTCTTAGTGATAGATTAAGGCGGTGGGTGTGGAGCTACCCTGCAGAAACCTCTTTCTGCAGGGTAAAGAAAGAGGTCTAAGTTAATCTGTCATGCAAGCAAACTCAACTAGTAATTGTTTTTTTCTGCTGCATTGATTAGCTGTAATTTTTTAAGTTTTTATATCAAAAGTTTTCTAAGTATATGTTTCCCTGCCAGCCATTTTATCTGACAGCAGATAATCTATATTTATCTGTTACTATTGATCCCCTGAAGACACGCAGCTCACACTGAAACGTAATGACTGCTGCCTCTTAAGATCTGTGTCGAAATTTAGACAGTGAGAACAAATTTCTGATGTTCTTAACTGAGTTTGGGACCAAAGATGAAGATGTGCGCCTGCACACACACACACGCGCACACACACACACAAAAACACACACACACACACACGCACACAGACACAAACATAGACGCTTTACACTGTGCAAATATCCTTCCTGCTGCTAGTAATCAGTGTTGGGCAAGTTACTGAAAATTAGTAATTAGTTACAGTTACTAGTTACTTCTTTTAAAAGTAATTGAATTACTTCACTAGTTACTGGATATCAAAAGTAATTAGTTACTAGGGAAAGTAACTTTTAAGTTACTTTTATGTCTGCTTTTTAAATGTAATGAATATGAATAGTACTGAACAGTTAAACACAATAAACATATTTTTTGTAATCAACAGGGCAACAGGCCTTCAAATAAAGCAGTAGTACAAAAATCCCTTTTAATACTTAACTTAATACAAAATAACTGTCTCAGTCATTTAACAGTGTTTTTTTTTACCACAATTAGGCCCAATGAAATAAAAGTGAGGAGAAGCTTCTCAAACTTATGATCTGGGAGCCTATTTGGAGAGAGAATCAGGCTCACCTTGCGTTACTGCCTGTAGCTCTCACGGAGCAGACAGATTTAATAGACACACCAACGCTGTCAGTGTTTCCCCTAGGTTTACAGCTTTGTTTTTGTGTGTGGGGGGGGGGGGGGGGGGGGGGTGCGGAAGCTCTCTGTCCGCTGGTGGAAGTGTGCTCACCTGTTTGTGTGCGCATCGGGATGGAACTCCGCCGTGAGCGACACAGAGAGCAGATGACAAATCTAAACGCGCGACCATGTGGCGAGGGGGGGGGGCGAAAAAAAGAAAAAGAGCTGTTACATGCGCCGGAGCGTCCTCATGACTGCCTCTTGTCCAGTGCGATCGTCCCACACGTCCTTCGCGGTAGATCGCGATCGACGTAACGCGAGTAACGAACTCATTTAAATTTCAGTAATTGTAACTGCGTTACTTGATTTTAAAAAATACCTCGTTACATGCTCGTTACCGCTAAAAGTAGTGGAATTACAGTAACGTGTTACTTTGTACTGCATTACTCCCAACACTGCTAGTAATACATGATTTTTACTTTTAAGACATCCCTAGCTGTGGCTTTTGTGAGTTCTGACACTTCAGCCCCCTGTGAAGAGCAGCACCAGTTGAAATGAGCTTGAAATCCTCCTCACACTGAGACACGATGTGATGGGTCACGCCGTCTAAGACTGGAGGCTTTGGAAGCTGTTTGTGAGAAGCTCAGGCCGCCAAGATCCATTTTTTTTTACCCATTTTTTCGACCCGGGCAGAAATTGTGTGTTTAATCCTTTGCCGCTGTGTTCCTGATCTTTTTTGTCTTGGTTTTATTTGACATGGGAATATCCTCTGAGCACAGTGCTCTTTCCTCATGCTGCATGTCCCACCTGGGAGCTGCCCACTGTAATTACAGTGTGTTCCTGTGCAGCCATGTGCAGCTCCAGCACACCAGTCAGTGTTTCATTTACCAGTTTTCGAAGGCAAACACAAAGAGAGTGCTACTGCAGCTCCTTCTATAAAAAAGGCCCAGGGATTTAAACTGGCAACCTTCCACTCACAATCAGTATGAACAGGCTGTTAAAGCCCTGTTTAATATAAAGCTCTTGCCATGTTTACAGTCAAGTGCTATGGCGATGATATCATACAACAGCAAACAGTACTAAACAATGTTTATTGCCACAACACAACTGACACTGCTTGGCAGGGATCCAGCTGTGTCTCTGTTCTGTGCGGACGCCAGTCCACGTCTGTCCTCGCTGTGAGCAGGGCGAGAAGAACCAGGCAGTGACCTCCACCAGCAGCCACAATCAGATAGAGCGCACAACGGATCATTTCTTCACCAACGCAAAAATGTCTGAGACGCGGCTCGGCCTGGCAGGAAATCTCCCTCTCTCTCCTCTCGGGGAGATAAGGAGTTCAGCGAGTATTTCTCACACCGGCGTGCTCCGTAGCCGAGAATGCCACTGGATCACAGCGCTGATACAGACACTGACAAACACTGAATTAATTGCTGGATGATTTCTCCCCCCCCCCCCATCGGCTTTTGTGGGCAGTAGTGTTGCCATGGTGACGGCTTTACCAGATATAAAAGCCGGTCGTTCTTTAACATTTCCTCACGTTTATTTTCAGCAGGCATACTTACACAGACAAACATACTGCATGGTTGATTAAAACAGATTTAAATATTCAAAATATCTTTGTGTGTGTGTGTGTGTGTGTGTGTGTGTGTGTGTAGGGCGAGCTACTACAGGAAGGGTGGGCGTGCCATGCTGCCAGTGAAGTGGATGCCACCTGAAGCCTTCATGGAGGGCATCTTCACATCTAAAACAGACACGTGGTGAGAATCTCTCCCTCTGGCGTCGATGTGATCTCACCTCCTGTCCCCACCTGTCCGCTCGCTCCTTCTTTCTCCTCTCACTGTCCCCCGGCCTCCTTTGAAGTAGAACCAAGCGTCTTGTCTCGTTGTTTTTCTCCTTGTCTCGTCGCTATCTCTTGTCCTCTGCTTTCATCCTTCACCCCCTCAGCTCTCATGATGCTTATAATTTCTGACACGATTGTCCTTAATCTCTCTTTCTTCCCTCTAACTAATCTCTCCATCCATCGCCGGCCTCCCTCAGGTCATTCGGGGTTCTGCTGTGGGAGATCTTCTCGTTGGGCTACATGCCATATCCAAGTCGCAGCAACCAGGAAGTTCTGGAGTTTGTAACCAATGGTGGAAGAATGGACCCTCCTAAAAACTGCCCTGGGCCAGTGTAAGTGCAGAGACACAATCACACACAATCTCACACCCGACACACACACACGCTGAATTAATTCATGTGTTCCACATGACCACGAGGAAAATCAGATCCCATGAGATCTCATTAAGCTCCTCCATAGCACAAACAAATAGGAAGGATGCTCAGTTGTATATGATGCAGTGGTATACGCATAAAAGAAGAGCTAATGCAGAGGCAGACATGAAAGGCTCTGATTATTCGCTGATATCGACACGTAAACAAGTTGTGACCTAGAAGGCGACAGAAACATTAACATGAGAATCGTCTACGTGGAAACAAACACTGACTCTCTTTCATGTTTGCCTCCCGATTTGAAGAAGTCCTGATAGGATCTAAAAGCACATTTTTCCAATCAAACCGTATTTTCCCTCTCTTTTTATGATACAGCCTCTCATGTGAACTATGAAAACAAATACAAACACACATTTTGTATCCCACTCTCTCATTTACACATTAAAGCCTTCGTTTAAAGGTCCATTGAGTACGATTAAGGTGAAAAAGATCTACTGAAAAACGATTGAATATAATAGTATGAATTATTGTTTTACCCTAGAATTGGCTCTTTATATTTTAATATTATACATTTGCATCAGGAGCAGGTCCTCGGATGCCACCCTGTTTATTACAGTATAGTCCAAACTGCACAAACCAAACACCTTATGAGTTTTTAAGACAATTTAAGGATACCACAGGTTGTCTTTCATGTTTGGATGGGGAGGTTGAAGCGAGGGGTATTCAGCTGCAACTTGCAACTTCACCACTAGATGTCACTACATTCTACACACTAAACCTTTAACCATCACAATCATTCTCATAACTTTTTGCAGCTTGTCCTGCATGACCCTGCAAATGTGTAGTTATCCTTTAAAAATTGTGTTTTGTCTTTGTTTGCTACACATACATCTGTAGGTACCGTATAATGACTCAGAGTTGGCAGCACCAGCCTGAAGACAGGCCCAACTTCTCAACTATCCTGGAGAGAATCGACTACTGCTTACAGGTAACAGTGTGGGACACTGACGACGGAGGTGTCTCTGTCTGGTTATATGATAGCTAGGGACAGTAACACCATAAACCAACATTCAGGCAGATGTATGGAGAAAGATCTAGAGAGAAATACAGAGAGGACATATGGGAATCATGATGGAGGAAGATAAATCCCAGGAGTGGTCTAATATCAAAGTCTTCCTTTCAACCTTTGGGGCTGGGGTATGTGTGTGGTTATGTCTCGGAGTCTTGATGTTCACGAGATGTTAGAAAAGGGTTGAGCCTCTGGGAAGAACAGGTGCGTGTTAAAGTTACTCCTGTGTGAAAGAATCAGATAAAATAGTAATATTTGTCCAACGTTGTTTATGTCAACCACAAAAAAGTTCTAGTTTTGTTCTACGTACCCACATCGCCAGCAACAGTTTCCGTTAAAGCCAAAGAAACATACAGATTTTAATCACACAAAAAAAACATTTTCAAATCCAAATTTTAAATGAATCTTTTACATTAATATCAACATTACCATTAAAGAAATACAGCTCTGACACCTTGATGGTTTACCCTCTTTCAGGACCCTGATGTGGTGACCATGCCACTGCCTGTAGAGTATGGGCCCATCCCTGAGGAGGAGGAGCGCGTACCCATGCGCCCTGATGACCCCTCAGCGCCAACTGTGCTGGTAAATGCCCAGGTGCCTGATGGGGAGGCTCTACACCCGCCGCCACCATCTTATCCTACAGAGGAGAACCGCAGAGGTGGGGAGCACGCTGTTGTGACAAGCGCAGCGCCGGAGGCCAAAGCACAGACGCCAGCCCAGCCCCAGCCGTACCTCCACCAGCACCAGCAGCCTCACACACAGGCCTGCATGACCATGACGAGCACTAACGCCGTCACCTCCACAGCCGCCGCTACACTCACAGCTAAAGGACCTCATGTCACTACCCAGCCAAGCCCAGCTGAGGGGGGCCACATCAACCTGGCGTTCACCCAAGGCCACCAGGTAGACAAGGACGCCCACAACGGGAAGAGCACCACTTTGTGGAACCCCACTTATGGGTCCTGGTTCCTGCAGCAGCAGCAGAGGAAGCAGCAGCAGCAGCAGCAGCAGCAGCAGCAGCAGCAGAGGCAGGGAGGGGTGGGCGGAGCCGGAGTGAGCGTGGGCAGGGTTCCTGGCGAGGGACAGGAGCACATGGGCCGGACTGTGGCTGAGGTGGCCGGGGCGCTGGGTCTCCAGCACCAGCACAAGCAGTTCCAGCATCAGCTCCAGCAGCAGCACCAACTCCAGCTACTGCACCATCAGCAGCAGCAGCAGCAGCAGCAGCAGCAGCAGCAGCAGCAGGGTCTCTGTAGACCCTTGTTACCTCCACCCCCTCATGCTGCACAGTCGCCTCTGCTGTTAGATTCGGCCGCTCTCCCCCCGGTGCCGCTCTACAGACTGAGACGATTCCCCTGCGGTAACATCGGTTACGGTTACCAGGAGCAAGGCCTGCCGCCGGAGGTCGCCCACAGCAACCCTCCTCCTCCGCCACCTCCCTCCCAACAGGGCGCCTCCATGTCGTCCTCGGCAGCTCACCAGAGGGGAGCCTCTGTTCCCACCTCGATGACGTTGGGCCGGCCCGGTGTGTCCGAGGACAGCCGCCCCCTGCTGGTCACCATGGGGACGGTGCAGGACCCCAGGCTGCCCAGGATGGAGGGCCACAACGCCACAGTGCTTTAGCCCCCATGCCTGAACTGCTGGTCCTTTATCAGACGGAGACAAACAAACACTGTGTCAGGACAGATTTCGTTTTACAGCACCCCTTCAATGCCGCCATTTTGGTTTCCTCCTCCAGTTCAGAAAGAACCCGTCCAGCTGAGACACAGCTGGATGAGTCCATCAGGCTTTTCCTATGAGAACCCTGGAGCTGAGTTCAAATCCCCAATGGATGCTAAAGCACATCAGACAACTCAAAACCTTTGAGAGGCAGAATTTAGAGCAAAGACTAGTTTTAAGAGTTTAAAAAAAAATGTATTTTTTCATTGCTGGAGGGATCATGACTGAGTGAGAATCGAATGAGGAGTTTACAGCACAGGACGACGAGGGGACGGACAGCTGAGAATGTCTCTTGTGGTTGAGAATGGACCATGAGGTGGATCGAAATCTCTATATTTTGCCAGACTTCCGTGTTTGATGCCTGCAGCCGTGTCTGCAGCCGTCACCACGTGTGTCAGTTCTACCGCGCCTGCTCCACATGCTTTTGGAAAACAACCGTGTGGTGAATAACCAGACCAGACTGTTTTTAATGAATATCACTGAACAGGACACTGGATTACCAGACACATTTATACTTTTAAAAAAAAAAATCTGGGAAAAATGTGATTGTTGATGTTTTCTTGCCTGCTCGTTTATTTATTCATTTGTTTATTTATTATTTGGATGTGGCTCTATAACTTATTAACATGCTTTTTCAAACCTAAATTCATCCTCTCCACTGGCTACCACCTACGTTTGTTTTGTTTTTTTCTAGCTGCAGGAATTAAGTTTTGAACAATCCTCAAAAAGGAAAAGTCTAAATCTCCTGAAGGGAGGAGGAAGAAGTCGCACAGGAAATCAGTGGAGCGATGGATGGAGCTAAGATGCAGGGATGAAAGATGGTTTGACAGAAGAATAAGATGTTTTAAAGACACGGCGCCCTCAGCTGCCTGGAAGAGAGCAGCTTTGTTGTGGCTGAATGTTTGTGGTACCTCGTTGCTCCTGGTTCTATTGAAAGCTCCGCTCCGGTTTGTTACGGCTCCATTGTGCTGAGTGCTCAGAGACAGTTGAGCTGAGGCTTTTCTTTACTTATGGCTTTTTCAGTAACCCGTTATTGATTCATTTCTGTTGGTCTGGATGTAGAAACAAAATAGATATTGCTGAATCAATCTAAACCTTCACATTTCGACCTGGAAGCCCTCGACAGAGCGAGAATGAGTGTTGGAGAATACGAATGAGTGCGAGTGCTCCACATGAGAATGAAGCCTGGGACCATCCCGCTGCTCCTCTTCGCACACGCGGTGTTTAAAGTCGTATTCTTTCAGTTTAATGACACTAAATCTATCAGATGAAGCCGTGTGTTGATATTTAGGTGAATGCCCACGTGCGTCGCGTTTTCGATGCTTTTGCTCGACTGTTCTGATCCTGTGTGTCTGCTGTGGCCCTGAGGAGTCGTCGTGTCCGTGTCCTGACGACTCAGGGGCCGATGACAAGTGAGCAGGTGAAACGTTGGCGAATTGAAAAGTCTTTTTGCTTCAGTCTCCAGTACCTGTGTTCAGTGCATTAACTCTGTGTTCCCTTCTCAGCTCATCTCCAACGTTTGATGTAAAAAGACTAAATGAACTGCACCTGTAAATGTTGTAATTATAAAGTATTGTACGATGGCTCTGGTAAATGCTGTAAATTGCCCTTCAGAAGACATTCGCCAAAATTAATAAATTACTATATAATAATTGTTTTTGCATTGGTGCGTCTGCTGTCCTCTTTGGTGTCGAGGGAATTTGATTAACATTAACGTTATAATTGACTGATGAAAATCATCAATCACAGACTTATTTAGGGTATGTCCTTTAACTGTTAACATTATAACTGTTAATATGATTCTTTATCTTCAAACCTAATGTAGTAATGTGTACTGAAACAATTGTGGTGTTGGTAAAACAGGCAATAATTGAGATGGAGCAACAGAATAAGTAGAAAGCCTCAGTGGAGCCCACACCTCCACCAACAGTCCCCTCGTGAAACCACATTTAAATTCACCAGGTCTACATTTTCTCTGAATCTGCACCAAATGACACACACTCATAAATATCTGTCCCCTAATATGCCGGATGTTTTTCATCAAGACCCATGAATTATTTTTTTGAGAAAGTGTTGAAAAACGTCTCATCTCACAATATCAAAGTAAGTGAAGGAATAATCGTGAAGCACATTTTATTTAGTTCTTTGACCAAGTCCTTCGATTTTTTGCATAATCAGGCAAAACGGTGTCAGACAGACAAACACAGATGAAAACACAACCTCCCTGGTGGAGGTCACAATGACTCATCTGTGCACCAGCCGTGAACTTGTTGTCTCCATTCTGAATCATATGTCCTCTGAGCTTCACGTCTTCACTGTGCACAGACTTCACCTTGTACACAGGAGGGCTTTCTTCCTCCTGATCTGACTCACTAACACTGGCGACCCGCCGTGATGTGACCCGTTGATCTGGGAACTGGCCTCATGCCCCAGTGTTATTATTTCTCATTCTGTGAAATGAATAGACTCACTCCACGGTCCTCTGGTGGTCCTGGATAAAGAACATACATTTTATTTTTGGTTTCCATTGCCGCGTTTCATGTCTTCCCTTCATGTTTCTTGCTCTAAATATTAGATTGAAATGTTTTTCTACCACGTTCTACTGCATGTGTATTTTTTTGTTTATTACTAATGGGCCATAGATTTCTTTATAATTGTAGGATTTACTGCCCTGCACTAGTTTTTATTCCCCACAGAAAAACAGACATCCAGCTTAAAAGTAACTGAAAGCCAGGATAGATAAACAGGATAAAAGAAAACAGATTAAATATGTGTTGTGTGGTGATGTATTCACTTTATAGATAGAACAGAAGTACTATGGCTCCATGAGAACTCAGATTTATTTATAAGAGTATAGAGGAATTGAAATAAAGGAGCAAAGGCAAAGCTCTATAGATATTCATGAGAAAATCAAAGGGCAGTTAGAAAGAGGCCAGTCTGCTTTCCACTGGCCTTCAGTCTGACCTCAGCTCTGAGACAGGTTGTTATTATTGTTAAGGACAACACAATGTGTGTATTTTCACTAAAAGCTTTTACAGGAGTCGTACAACCGGCATCTGGTTGACATCTGTGACAAATGTCCCTCTGGTTTGTGGACATTCTGTGGCTTAACGTCATTGTTCAGCTCAGCTTATGTTTGTTCAGCCAATAACGAGAAACTCATCAGAGACACAGAGTACAGAAGCAAAATGAACATTTACAACCTTCTGACACTCACTGGGATCATGTTTCCCTAGCTCCTTACCCGTACCATAATTCTGACCCTAAAGCAAGTTTGGACTCTCCAACAGCACAGAGAAAGTGGGTCAGAAAGGGAAGACCAGCTAGAACGTCCTCACTTTGCCAAAATGTCCTCACTCCAAACGTTCTAGGCTCCAAACGTTCCTCACAAAGAAACCTGTGCAGCATGTCCTGCATCGCCCCATGTTTCTGTTGTATCCTCGCTCATGACACCAACATATAAAAGAATCACTTTTTCAAAATATGATGAATAGACCACCGACCACTCACAGTAGGAATATTATCCAACAGCCCTTTTTTAATGTTTTCTTTCAGCTCAAATGTGTTATTGTGAGATGAGGGCAGGGGTTTCAAACTAGCACCCTGAGGGCCAGATCCAGCCCACAACACAATTAGTCCACTCCCACACACACACATTAGTAAATCACTGTGACGAGCCATTAATGGATATTTTATTCAAAATTTATATTTTATTTTAAAATAATAATACAATTCTTTGTGAGAATGCCAACTTCGAGCTAAACTGTACATTATGAGGGAAAGTGCTGCATTTTTCAACCTGAATCTTTATAGAATTGACTATACTTCCTAACAAATAACAGCTTTCATTTTCATGCAACAGAAAGTTATAATGGGGAGAATGAGATGTCTGTCTTTGCCACAGCGCCCCCTGGGGCCTTGTAAGTGCCCTATGTAACTGGTGTACCTCGCTGGAACATTACAACCTGCCTTATATCTTACATCACTCACAACCAACCAGAGCCAGAGCGAGCAGCTATAAGAGACAACTAGATCAGCACGGTCAGCTGCAACTTGCAACTTCACCACTAGATGTCACTAAATTGTACACACTGAACCTTTAATATCTGGACTCTTCCTGAGAAGAAATAAGTATTAGGTAGATGGCTTTAAAAAAAAAAACACGATTATTTTAAATCAACAGCAGCTCACTTTGATAAAGTATTTGAGCAATAAGCAGGATTATGTTCAGTGAGCTGGTCATTATTGCACATAAACCCTGGCAGGGTGAATGCCGACCCGAGCAGGATTATCCTTTTATTATAAACATGTGTACAAATGTAGGGGCTTGTTCAGCTGCCAGCAGGAATCTGCTAGCGATAGCAAACTGTCTTCCTCTGGTGCCGGCTGTGCCAGCGCTGCTCTTCGTCACGTTACAGAGCAGACTGGAGACTGACTTCATGGTCTTACAGAGATCATTTGTCTCCCATCAGGGATCCCCTCTGCAAAGTGCTGATGGTGCAACAGAGCACACGCCACACTGTGATCCAGTGTGTGTGAGCGCTGTTTCAGGTTCTACACAGCAGATAACAAACCATTTAAATTCAACACGCAGGGCAGTGGGAGGCAGAATGATGCGTCACACAGATCTCTATCCGTTATTACCAAAACCAAATCAAAGTTTTTTTTAACAGAAAACATTTGTTCTGCCAGGGTTTCCTAAAAGACAGAAGCTGGACTTACGGTTTCAGATGAAGCTCTGCTCTCAGTGTCTCTATCTATTTAAAACCAAGTGATCACACTATTCACATCATTACACAATGTGTTGTTACTCACAGACTCAAATAAACATGGTTCACAATGCAACAATCACCAATGAAGCAGCTTCGTCCTCTGTAAGTGAAGTTCTGTTTTTTTTTACAGTTTCCCAGAGGTGTTAATGATGTGGTCGTACCTTAATTCTTTTAATTTATTCCAAAAGGTGCCTCTAATATTCTGCCAACTGTATTTACATAAGAAGAGAGGATACACCTGCTCCCACCACATCCAATCAGGTGACCAGTGACCACATCACCCAGCAGATCAAAGTCCATCTCCTCACTCACAGACATGCTTCATCACCACACTCCCTCCCCCCGCCTCCTCATCTCTGAGGACCACATCCTCTCACCTCTACTCAGGACCAAGCACCGGTCCTGGAGTGACGGTGCGTTTTCCATCCCTCTCTCCAGATCAGAGACTGCAATGAACCGTCCACCTTCAAACCTCGACTTTAAATCACCTTTTCAAAACTGCTTGTATTGTTCGACTATGATGTACATCTTATATTTCAGTGTGTATTTATAACTCACTTTTGCCTGCCCTCTGTTTTGTTGTCTATAGAAATGAATAAAACGTATTATTATAAAATAAGACACACATTTCTATATATAATCCAGTAAAACATCACCTTAAGTGATGAACATCTATGACTTTAACTCAAACTAAGCAGAATTTATAAATGTGCTGTTGTGTATAATGATTAAGGCAAAAGATAAAAAGGCGACCATTTCTAACTTTCTAATTCTATAACTGATTAAACACAGACATTCACACTTTTTAGAAGAAAAAGTTTCTGTGGACATTTTGCAGGAGTATTTCCTGACACATCAGGACAGCAGTTGGTCAATTATTGACACATTTAACCCTATTTCTAATCCTAAATTTACCATAAGGTCGTTTGACCTCTTTTCGTTGAGTGTAAACATGTTTTTGTTATTTCAATCCTCCAAACAATATCTTATATTCTTACAATATCTTATAATATACACCATTAGAATCCTAGTTACCAGTCACACTGCACGGCTTCTCACCACAGTGAGATAAGTTACAAACAAAATAAGCTCTGAAGTTTACCTAGACAATCTATGTTACAGGCTAAAACATGAGAAACAAATTCAGAAGAGATGTTTTACTGGATATTTATTTCTATCACTGGAAAAGTTGTCTATATCTCCAGGTTTTCCAGGATGAGTGGGAACCCTGAGGTTTTGTATGTATTCTGTTCTCAGACTTCACAAAGACTTGCATTGTTTAATATGTTCTAACAATAATATGAAATCCACCATGGTTACCTGGACTGTAGCCTGCAGAAGGTCTGGTTCTCACTCCCTGCCTCCTCCGGCTGGTTGCTTGGTTGAGATGAGCTCGGCAGTCCTCTGATCAAACCTGAGCTGCAGTCATGTCATATATTGTTGAGACAGTAGAAGTGGAAAAAAGCTTTTAACAATTGGTTATCCACAGTAAAAGATCTGTGTGAATCCAAAAGTTATTGGTATCTAGATGTTTAGGAAAAAGAGGCTGTGGTCAGTGAGACGCTGATCGGTTTGATCAGCATCATAAACGGTCCGGTGCTGCTCAAGCTCCATGTCAGACATTAGAGCTGGAGCTGTTTGTTTGTGTGTGTTACACACTGAGTCCTTGAAGCCTGCTCTGCTGGAGCACCACAGTGGCAAACATTTCCACTCCAGCAGCAGCAGCAGGCGCGCTCAGCTTTGACTGAGACGAGCCCCACTGGAATCCGATGGTGTGAACAGACGTGTAACCATTTCAAACTACTTGAGCTACTTCATTTGCAGTTCCTGAACAGTCCAGGAAATTAAAGCCAGCCTCCACACTTCATAAGGCACGGAGCGCAAGGAGGAATACAGTCCGATCAAAGTAGAATAGAATCTTTATTTCAATTCTTTACAAATGCTCTTATTTTCCACAACATATAAATGCATCAGACCAAATCCCCCACTCACATTTCAAATGTACAGGAAGCTCATGAAAACTTTTACCTGCACAAAACAATGCAGAGAGACGCTCACACCCTTCAGTGGAATGTGAAATCCTAGTGATTTGTAATACAGTGGGGTCGCAGATGCAAAGAACGCAAGCCTACCTATAGATGAGATAGATGAGAGAAATGGAATATTGACAAATCACAGTTATGCCCTTAATGGAATTAAGAATTTTTCATTTCAAGCGTTATCTCTGTGGCAGATGTTTCAGACAACCAGCGGTTCTGACCACCACTGCTTTTCAATCACGGGGCCCTGACCAGACAGATCGATGAGAGGAGGCTATTGGAGACTCTTCAGCGACTGGAGTGGCCTCCGCGCCCTAATTGGATGGTACATGAATGTTTTACTAAATAGCGGGCCTGTTTTCCTCATGCACAATCGATGCCTCGTTCTCTGCTGAGTTGCCCAGACGGCTCAGCAGAGTCTGTCCTTGAAACTTCAGGAGGATTTCCTGTGTAGAGCTGCTCCTGCTTGTCTGACACAGAGAGCAGTAGAGTACGTTGGAATTGAACAATGTTCATGTATAACACAGAGTGCAGGGTCACATCCACATTCAGGTTGTGAAATGTTTCAGTAGTGATCGCTGACTCAGATCAGGTTTAGAATCAGACTGGGTTCCCGACTCTGGTCCACATATTTATAAAACCAACATTCACTGTGTTATTCAACAGACAGTCACTCGATGACATCGCCGCAGCAGCATCAGTCTGATTAGAAAACACAGCCAAAGGGATTCTTGCAGCCCACAGCAGAATATACCCATCATGCATCTGTGTTAGTTAATGGTCAGTCTGTTGTGTGTAGGAGGTAATAACTCCAGTTGATGCGGTTGTGTTGAGATGGAGGTGGATGGAGGTCTAGGGTTAATTAAACCCTCTTTAATTCGCATTGATTCATATTCGGAAAATCCACTTTTGACTCAACTCCCATCAATTATATGTAAGTTATAAGATGACCTGGAAAAGAAAAATCAATCTCTCTCGTGTCAAAGTGCTTCTCAATTAATACACACATGCACACCCAATCACCAAGACATGGACACTTTTGCTTAGAGCTACGTTACCAACTAAATTATGGGATACAAATCTCCACTTGATGCAATCATTAATCTCTAGAGATAGTTTTTCATGTGTACACATCCATTCCGTTTCTTTTATCATATTCAGATCAATCACGTCGACGTCGTCAGTGCAATCAGATTGAAAATAGTGCAGCGGTTTTTGTCTTTTTAAGACTTTCCCTCCAACATCCTGCCCAGATAAATTCTAAGAGGATTTGAAAGTTAATTTTCTAAAGTGCTTTTTTTTTTTGCTTCATACAATTTGCCAAAAACTAATCTAGTAGTTTAAATTTGAACTATTAATAACTGGTTTGATTACTGTAATCCACACCAGCTCTGACTGAACAGAGGAAAATCAATGATGGTTGACTCAAAGAAAGAATGTTTGCAGTGGAACATGAATGGAAAATGTTCTCCACTCCATTCACTACAGTCCTCCGCTGCTCTCGTTCACCAGGCGCGACCCGTTGATGCCGCGGTGGGTGACGCGGCTGGGGCGGACCAGCACGCCACAGCCAGCTCGACAGGTGAAGTAGCGGCGCCCCCCCACAGACCCGTCATTCTTGCCCTTGGGGCTTCGGAGCTCCAGCCCCAGCCAAAGCCCCGGGGCAAAATCGGCTGTGCCCAGGTAACGGATGAACGCCATCTCATTGGCGCTGTTCAGCAGCACCTGCATGCCCACGTGGAGGCTGACCTGTCCATCGGGGCTGGCTGAGGGACTGGACCCTGCATGTGCAGGAACACCACCACTGCTTCCACTGAGAGTGCTCCTGCGCCGGCGGTGAGGGTTGGAACGACTCCTTTTTTTTTTTTTTTTGTATGATGATGAATTGTTGAAGCACAGGGAAAATATAGCAAGAAAGATTAATGAGAGAGGGAATGCAGTGTGATAGGACATATTATAATAAGTAGGGGATTCACGGGGGTTCAGCGTTTGAGGGATTGATCTTCAATTCCATGTTCTCTTTCATTATAACCACAATCATGTACTGGCTAATTAAAAACGGGACCCTTTTGCTGACTAATACCACTACCGCTCTTATCATTATTGATTTGGGCACTGCTGCAGGGGATGAGGAAGCTAAAAGGCTTTGGAAGGGAGACGTGTGAGGGATGAGCAGAAAAGAGACAAACCTGCTAACAGGACTTCTTCTGCTCGTCTCCTTTGGGGTGGCGATGGCCAATGAGGTGCTCAGACTGCGACGGATTGTTCCTGCACAGCGATCACAAGAGTCAAGCACTCCCATACAGATTCATGCATAAGCACTCACAGAATAATAAACACAAAGACACACTTGAAGTGAAGGCAGACCCCTCACCGCTGAACGGATGAGTGAGGCGCGAGGACGAGAGCTCCGAGAGGCAATCCACGGATCCATGGATCCTGTGGAAAAAACATTGAAGGCACTTCATTCTCACGATATTAATATTCACTCAGGTTTCTTTTCGACACACTATTCTTCAAAACCCACTCTGTAACATTGAGGAAAAAAAGTCTATGTATCTGTAAGCTGCTATGTGACTAAATTCAGATTCAAGATGCCCTAAGAGGTTGTTGTGGGATGTGTATGCGTGTGCGTGTGTGTGTGTGTGTTTTCATAATGACTTGTGATCAGACTGACAGGTGAAGTAGTATGAAGGAGAATCCAGACGCTGTGCTGGGGGGAATGAATGTGAGATTCTCCCTGACACATGAAATCCATGTGCTCACTTGAGCCAGATGGTCAATCATGAAACAAAACAAACAAAGGAAAACACTTAAAAACAGGATGAAAAGGAGAAAAATATCAATTAATTTGTCAAATTCAAAAATCAGTTAAATTCTTCTTCAAACTGGTATCTGTCATCTGTATTTGACCACCAACCAGTCAATCTCATGATGGGCCACATCTCTGCCATTGGATTAATAATAAAAGGGAAACATTAAAAGGAAATGGGATCAAAGAACCAAATCTAGATTTATTTAATTGGTTGTTTTTAAATTTCAATGTAATATGTCCTGTAATATGACCTACTGCAAAAACTGCAAAACTCGCTTTCTTCAACAACACAACATATACACACCCTGCAGCAATACACTGAATCAGGTTTATTGGCCAATTGAGTTTGCAAAAACAGGGAATTTGACTGTGTAAAGTGGCTCTCAGTTGCTCACAAAGAATACACATCACAAAACAAACATAACAAAACAAAGCAAATCAAAACAATACAACAGTCCGAACAGTGCGACGGTCTAAGAAAAGAAGTGCAGGTGTGCATATTACAATTATCCAGTGAGGGTGAAATAAGTAAACATAATTAAATATATATTATATATAATATAATTTCGGAACTTCGGAAATTGATTTAGAAAAAAAACTGTTGTTTTTCACATTTTCAGCTCATAAGCTGTAACATTTTCCTCAAACTCAAGTAATGGAGGAGACAGGCTATCATTTAATGACGTACATTTACAGGAATCGGGACTGAAAAAAACATCCAAGCAAAATGTGTGCAGCTCATTTTCTGCTTTTTGACTCGCTGTACTGTAATTATATGTCTAGTCAGGAAACAGGAGCTTGAACACATGACCACTGCAGATTACACACATCAGAGAGCTTTCTGAGAGGCTGATTAGACCTGTCTTTGGTTGAGAGCATCTTTTGAATGGAGCACTCACCACTCACCAGTCTAATTTGGACCAGTCTCCATCTTTTTTTCTCAAGTATTCCGAATGTTCCGAACACAAAACACTGCTCCACTATCACTTTCTCACTGGGAAGGTTCAGAGGCTTGAACTGAAGTTCAAGTTGCACCAGAGAAAATATTCACTTGTACTACTACGTGACATACATATATGCACTTAGAGAATCCTAGAAACAGCTTTTTCTAATTTTTTTAACTGCAGTTACTAACGTTACCTTTCTTTAACATGAGATTTATTCTAAGGATCTTGATGTAAATGAAACTAAAATCAGGCAAATTTAGAAACTCTGGGGATCCTGATAAACTATTCATTGGAAGGATATAAGGTCAATCTTTTACTCTGTTCCAGTCTTAATAACCTGAATAGTGGTATATGGACAAGCAGATCTCAAGAAGCTATTAACATGAGACAATAACAAATTGCCGCTTTACCCATTGACTTTTAGGTGAAAATTAAATATATTTATTATTTCTGATTAATGTCAAATTAGTTTGTCTCAAAATGGAAAGGGTGGTAAGTATTTGTTGTGGCTAAATTAAACATTCTAACAATTTACATCAATCTATGGTCTGGAACTTTAAACGATCCTTCTGAGGATTAACACCAACTATAACACGTCTACACCACACAAGTTCTATACAGTGAGACATATCATTAAATCTGTATCAATTTAAAACATTTCAGGCAACATCAAAGGTATTTTGTCACATTCTCTACCCTATGGTGAGACTAGACCCTCTTTCAACCGCTCTAACATACAGACAGGACATTCACACACTCATTATGCATTAACCACATTTAAAAGCAGAAATCAAGGCGGCCAGATCACCAGTAGGTGCCACATTAAATTGAGAAGTTACAGTGGGGCGACGTCCCCAGGCTTAACATGTGAAAAGTCTGACTCCTGTTAATCACCAGTACAGAGGGGGGCTGTTTGTTGCACAGTACGCAAAATCAGATATGTCAACACTTGCACAAATGATGCTGTCAAAGGAGCTCATTAGTGCCATCAGATGTATTCATGAGGGCAATGAAATACAACCTCTGGGTTTTTCCGGGCACTTCTTCAAAAATCTGCTCTGAAATGTAATAGAATTTCTTAAACATACTTGTTTGACTAATTTGTTTTTGCTTCTGAGGTTAGGCAAAAAAAAAAAATCTAAAGGTGCCATTAATCATCAGTGGAAAATATAAGCTATTTTAAAAAGGGCCTGCACTCACCTTTGAACACGAGATGGAGGAGCAAAGACGCCATGTTTGGGTGGGCAGCTGAAGTACCTGACTCCTCCCACTGATCCATCATTCTTACCACTTGGCTTGTCCAGTTCAATGCCCAACCAGAGGCCTGGGCAGAGAAAGACACACAGTCCAGAATCAGAGTCAAGGGGAAACTGAGGGGAAATCCCATGTCAAATCAAATAACATAAACTTGTGAAAATAATTCCATGCTGAGGAAATTCACTCATAACAGCAGCAGATAGTCAGAATGAGACAAGAGAACATGTGAAAGTATAAGAACACAATAAAATAGAGAATGAAATGTACAGAAACGTGCTTGAGTAAAGCGCAGTAGAACAATATGATTGCACAAGGATGTATACTGTATATATGCAATATGTAAATATATAAGACACTGAAATAGTTGTTTACAGACATATGCATGTATAGACAGTTTTAAGTATACAGGCATGATTTAAGATTCACTTAAATGAGAGGTGCACCTAGAAAAACTGATATTTACGTCATGACTAAAGAAAGTAAAGTCGTCCTTAGGCAACGATATATATCGGATGTTAGACATTATATCTGCAGGATAGACGAGACAAACTGGACTGAGAAACAGAAACAAGCTACTGACTAAACAAATGGTTGGTTATGTTTCTGGCAACCTCTCTAAATGGAAAGTTCTTCATCTTGTAAATGGTAGAATTAGACCTAAAGTTCTGATTTAACTATGTTCAGATAAACTAGCCCTACACTAAGTGTGTCTGTTCCATGTCAGTTGGCCGTGGGTCTGTACAGGCCATCCTACTAGGTGGATATTATTAAAACAATCGTGTAGCTCTTTAACTTCACGTCTCCGTCCTGTTAAATGATGTGACTCTTCTATATGAGGCAGAACGTGAGTTAAGGGAGTCCTTCTCTCTGCTGGCATGGCTCAAACTAAATGTTATAAAGAAGTAATTAACTGTAGAGTGCTCAGCGAGAAGAGCTTTTACTGCCACACAGTCCTCAATGCACTGAGGCTGAGATAGCACTGATTAAAGAGAATCAAAGGAACTTCAAAGTGAAATCCCACGTAGTCAGTTGTGTGTTATATTATTCATACATGACTGATGTCTGAGCAGAAGTTCTTGCTGATTAATACTGTGAACTGTTTTCTGATTGGATTCTGCTCAAGAGTTACTCATATTTTTAGACATTAGTATCAAGATTTATATTAAGATTTTAGAGGAATTTTTGAGCTAGGTGTATCAAGTATAAACAGGTTTTACATTTAAAACTGTCTTCATTCTTCCATTTCACTTCTTACGATTAATATTTCCACAAAAGTCTATTAACGTTGAAGGTAAAGACATGTTAACATTCTTTTTGTTGTTATTGGACAGTATTGACTCAGAGTTCTTTTATGTTCCTGTATATAAAGCATCAGAAAACTTGAATGACAATGTTACATAAGCTGTGTAATCATCAATCATCCATATATTTGGATAGAAAGCACCAGATCAACAGTTTGCTGCCCATTTAGGGACACAGCAGTAAATTATAATTCTGTGTGTGGTTCCTGGATACGGCTAAGTTAGGACAAACATGAATAATTAAGAGGATAATGAATATTTTAAGTTTCTTTCTAATCTCAAGATGTTACACACTGACATGGCTGAACAGTTTGATAAACTCACATGAGAAACATGAAGTGCAGAAAGTATGAAGGTTGGGGATCTGTGTCAGTGCTTGTTATTAAATTTAAAATAATCCCTCTAAATTTTACTTCCAAACAAAAGCTACAATGAACCAATGACAGGCATTCATTTGCCTTGATTAAATCGCTGTAGTTCAAATCCCATCAACTCTTAACTTTGCATTGTCATGTTAAATCTCCTCATTTTTGATATAATAAAGTTGAATACATTTTGTCCACACTTCACAAGGAAATATTGGATCTACTGACCTGGAGCAAAGCTGGTCTTTCCATAAAACTGGACGACACCAGTCCTCTGACCCACCACCAGCACCCTCTCCCCCAGACGCACCTCAGGGCCCTCATACACAGAGCTACCTGCTGAGGGGGTTCGGCTTCGGACACCTGCGAGAGATGAACAAGGTCTTCTTAACTACTGGGATAATAATTTTCCTCAGCCTGATTCAATTAGATCTGTATAATAATGTAAAATTCCTGACTGATAAAATACAAGACACAATGAGGATTTAAAATACACAAACATCTCTTTGAAATAATTTATCATTGACACAGAGACCAATTTGGGCTTGTCACTTCCCCTGCACATTTTTTTAACTTCTGTTTTACTCTACTATCCTTTTATATATAATGACCAATTACAAATCAACTGACAGATGGCAATCTTCATTCAATCATGGTAAAGATAATACAGACCTGTGGCATTCAGCACAGAATAGGAATGCAGCGCCAGTGAGGGCGAGGTCCTGGGACTAGCACGCTCCCGTCTCTGCCTGGCAGGAAGGCGTTGCCTTGGCAGTGGACGAGGTCGGCCACCTGGCCCATGCCGAGAGTCCAGTGAAGAGGATGAAGAGGACAGAGAGCGGGAGAGAACACCTGTGGGGAAAATGACAGAATGAAGAGATGGAAAACATTGGGAAGGGGTAACTTAAGGAAACAACCTCTCTAAACAACTGAAGTGACAGAACAAGCAAAACATTTAAATCTAGTAATGTGAGGACTCCCACTTCACCAGCTATATCATTCAATAAGGTGACGTAACTGCTGCATCTAGGCTTCACTTTGGTTGTTGGTTCACAAACGGTGTCCCTCAATGCTGAATACTGAGGCCAACACACCTCCATTCAGACTTGAATCCGGGACTTTTAATTGAAATAATGGACTTCAGTCTATTTTCATTTTTTTATTTTTTTTCATTTAATCCACTCAGATCCAAACCACTGCACTTTTTCAGAAGTCCAAGCTGCTGAATCACATCATTCTGAAGCCCACCACTAAAGAAGAGAGCTGGAGCTGGCCGAGGTCCAAACGTCAGGCCAACATGCCGACGCTCTCCACCCAACACGAGGGATGAGATGAGGAGGGGTATGCCCAATTTCACTCTTTAAAAGCCATTTGGATGCAGGACCTCATGAAGCTTTTAACTTTCACAGGCCATAAGTTCATTAAGGGCCCAACTCTTAGAGGTAATTGATTAAATCTGTTCCAAAGCACTTTAAGAAGAAGAGAAGATTCAGCAACAACTAATTAGGACACTGGCAGTGATGGACAGAAAACGTATCAACCTTTGCCAAAAATTGTCTTCAAATGTTAGTATTAGCTAATGGGCCTCTAGGAGGAGACAGCAATGGACAGAAACACAAATAATAGATGGAGCTCCTGATTCTGTCATTTCCTTTTGAGCTACTCATTCCCATGATTCTTTAGTTACAGATGCATTTCTACAGGGTACAGAATGGCATATGAAATATGATACAGAAGTACTTTTTAATGCAGAAAAAGGCTCGGATGTGTCTGTTTAGCTACACACAGATGGATTATGATGCTTAAGGTGCGTAATCATCATAGACAGATGGCGATTAGGAGTGTGTGGAACGAGGATCTGAACAGTTTCCAGAGTTTTAACCGAGGAGAGATTCTATTAAAAATTGCAAAGCCACTTCCACACAACATGCTCTTCTTTATGTTCAGCTCAGCTGTAACTGCAGTACCCGTCCCTGTCACTGAGTGGGACCATGGCGAGGAGG
The DNA here is from genome assembly GCF_949316205.1 of Platichthys flesus. NCBI lineage: Eukaryota > Metazoa > Chordata > Actinopteri > Pleuronectiformes > Pleuronectidae > Platichthys > Platichthys flesus. The sequence goes on from NC_084954.1 coordinate 19,099,634, forward strand.
GGGACCAGATCAGATGGGTGCATAAATAATGCATCTTCACAGTTCTTCATTGTTTTAAGTAGGAAATACAAAGTCTGCTTGAGCACTTACACTGGATAATCCAAGTGGAAATATTGTAAAGATAGGTGTAGTGTTTGCATTTTAAGTAGCCATGATCCAACACTTCTAGTATGAGTTGAAATAAAGTTTAGAGAAAATAAAGACAATTCAAAGGGACAGGAGCTAAGAAGTAGTAGAAGTGCAGCATTCCCATGAGTGGCCGATTTAACAGCAGAGACTAAAAAAGCCAGTCTGAAAAGATAACACACAAAAGCAGGAAAGTGTAGAATAGCGAATAAAGGATGGCAGGGTATTGTTGAGTAGCAATGAAACAAGTGGTACCGAGAGGCATTCTCTGCTGATTGTACCAAGACCGTCTTCCCTTACCCAAACACACAATGAGAGACAAAAAATGCTGAGACAAGCAGTTACACCAGCACAGAGGCCCCAATGACAGGAAATTCAAAAGGGAGTCCTATTTCTTTTTAAGAATCGTGGTGCCGACTCAAATGAAAATAACTTGCAGAAGTGAACAAAGCTACGTTAGTTTACAGAAACAGAATTCAAGTTCAACAAAATAATTAGAAAAAATATCAAGCAATCCCCCAAAAAAACATTTTTCAAAACAGGATAGATTCATAGGATTCTGCCACATTAAGTCAAGTCATTATTACATCACTTAAGTTCAAGCCTCTTATTGTGCTTTTAACAGGCTGTTGGAAATTCTCAAATCAGCTTAGTATTTATTGATTTTCCTTTTCAGTTCACATTTCGAGGCAGCTGGGAGACATTCGCCTCAGAGGCAAAGTTGTGCTTTTCCTTTCAACTCAGAAAAGGAGACTCCATTCCGACTCAGAATACCAAACAATCTTGTCACTTGACCTTTAGCTCACCTTCCTGACTATCTATCCCATCCACATAGTGACGTTTCCATCAATTTACAGACTGAATCAAGCAGTGGTGCTTTGTGAGCATTGTCTTCCTTCCTGCTGCCCTTTGAGGCCTGAGCTACAGTTGACACTCTCTGCTGTGTCTGTCTTCCCTGGTTAGCAATAAGAGACAGTCCCACAATGACCCATCAGATCTATAGATTTACATGAGCCGGCCATCTACACTGCTGATTTGAATTGACCCTGCAACACAGGTGGCTCGTAGAGTTTTAGCTATTAATGGTTGACAAAGACCCTGGAAAGTGTCTAGCCATAAACAAGTTTAGTACCTGGGTTGTATGGCTGTGCCAACACACACATGCCAACACATGTAATGCGTGACACACACTTGCACTGACACACACAAACACACACGTACACACTCCCACTGTTAGTGATGAATTGCTGCCAGGTTATTCAGCCGTCTATGCCCTAGTTATTAAACCCTGCTTAATTGGACTATCAATCACTGAATTCCGTAGGCCACAATGGGGTCTGCTATTCAACTCACGTCCAGAACAATTGGCCTCCAAAACCTTTGAATATTGCATCACCACAACACAGCTATAAACCCCTAGAGGGCGCAAGAACCAGGAAAAGCTACCAAGGCAGGGTTTCTATTATCTTCAAAAGGTGACTAGACTATATGATGAGACCACATTAGTCGAGAGTTCAGGATATGGGCATCCAAGGACTGTGAGAGCAAGGTCTTGTCAGCTAGCTAATTTATGCTTTGTCCTTTGGCATCAGTTCAGAGCTCACCCTTCAAAGCCTTCCAAGAAGATTAATACGAAAGCCTGGATGCAATAAGTCCTGCCATGCAGAGTCATGTGGCTCATCCAGACTAGGAAGGATGAGACGGTCTATTTTTGGTACAAAATAGCCGTCAGTAGGAGTTATGACTTCACTGATGAACTCACCTATGCATTGATTCGGTCCCTCCATAGTGTGCTAAAAGCTCACTGTGTCAACACATGCCTCCATTTTGTCATCTAGCATTCTCATATCGACTTGTGATGTATCAAATAAATGTCGACAGATGCAACAGACACGATACTGTTTGTTATTTTCAAAAACTAATTAGCAGGTGCAGATGATAAACATATTGCTGATGCTCCCCTGCATATCACAGATTATTACCGTTATCGCTGTATTTTCTCTTCTCTAACTTTTTAGTAAACATGAGCAGACAATGACATCTCTCTCAACTGTCTTTCAAAAGAAAAGCCCCCCCTTTAGATAGTTTTAGCAAACACAAAGAAGAGTACAAATTCAACTAGGAAACACGTAGAGATTTGGATAGCTATTACTTTAGTACAAATGCATACAGTGCATTTGGATATATGCTTTTGCTATTAATATATTTATCTTGTGTTTTCTTCGGCTTGTGTTTACCATTTAGCAGGATAACGCAAAAACTGCTAAACCGAGTTCCATGAGACATGGTGGAAGGATGCGGTACGAGTTGGGAAATAACCTATTACATTTTGGTGAGGATCTGATTAGGGCGTTGCAAACATTTCAGTTAATTTAAATTTGCCTCTATAAAGGGGACTGTACTAAATTGCATACAGGATGTGGACACTGTTATAATAAAGTTGGTGGGGAGGGCTATTACCAACACCTTCTCTAATTTTCAACACATCATCCCTAGAGTAGGGGAAGATATGAAAATAAAACTATTCACGGTATCTATTGCTAAGCTCATGTCCCAAACCCCACAAGTGAGAGCGCTTGAATATTTCTTTAACCAACAGGTTTTATTACGAAGCCGTCTCAGGGAATATTATTGTTGCTCAAAAAAGTCTGGTTTTTCAGAGTCACAGTCATTTTGTTTCTTATACAATGTGTGGTCTCAAATAATATAAGTTGGTTCTTCTTCAAGGGGCTTTGCATGTGATATTAGGAAACTCTTGCCAGTGTGAAATCTTTTTCACCTGAGCTAACAAAAGTTCAAACACTTCTTTGGCCCCAAGAACCCACAGAGAATTCAGTCTCACTGCCTTTGTAGTTTGAGTTATGACTTGATCACTTTTAGTCATTTTTTATTCTAGGAAAGTTGTGCCAGTGTTCGCAGGCAAACCCATTCTTTAGCCTCATGCTGACGTGCAATGTTTAGTGAACCTGATAAAACCAGAATCATAGGGGATAGAGCCAGGTGGAGCAGTGGTAAATCAGCAGCAGCCATGTCTCAGTTGTGTGATGTATCGGATGTTTCTTTTTACCCCTTGTTAGCAAACATTCACAAAGGCAGATATTGATTACGCAGTAATATTAAAAGGGATAATTCACCCAGAGATGAAAAATCCCTCATTATCTACTCACCACTATGCCGATGGAGGGGTGAGTGAAGGGTTTGAGTCCACAAAACCCTTCTGGAGTCTCAGGGGTAAACTTTGTTATAGCAGAATCCAATACAATTGAAGTCAATGGTGAGTTCTTCCTTAGACGTAATAAAACAAAAGAAAACCATAACATGCCTCCGTTCTGCTCCTGTGGTGGCATTAACATGTCCGGAAGCCCCGACAACGAAGTCAGTTACACAAAGGTTTAGTGTTAATGTCTGCTGATACCTTCCAATGTGGTGCATTCAGGGGCCATCGGAAATGTCAACATGCGCTAGCACGGAATTGACTTTGTGTCAAGTCGAATGTCGTGGCTTAGGGATACCTGGTTGACACTTGTCTGTTTGTCCCTGCAACTCCAAAATTGTTTTGTGGACTTGAACACCCTCCCATTGGCATAGGGGTGAGTAGTTAATGAGTTTGCCATTGTTCTTCACCTGTGTTTATTTTTGAGTTGATACGGGACAGGTCAATGCGACGAGGGGGCCGATTGGGTGTAGACGTCTTTGGGGTGCTGGTTTTATGTCTTTCCAAAGGTTTGCTTATCTTGGAAAGGGGAGCAAAGATTCCTGTCAAAAAAAGCATACAAAAACAATTTAAAAGAAGAAAAAAAAATGAATACAGTAAAAACAGACAAAGGGCAAAAATCTAGTTAGATGAAATGCCACTGAAAATTTGACTGGACCAATTAAGGCTCGTAAAGTAAATAATTGTAGAAGACATTAATGGAGCTTGTGGGTGAATCAATGTGATTGATCATTAGGTGCTTCTGGGTTGTGGTGTGACCTACCATGTTTGATCAGACAGGTGAAATACTGAACCCCTGCTACCGAGCCGTCATTCTTCCCTTCTGGTTTGTCCAGCTCCACTCCAGCCCAGAGGCCTCCTGAGAACTCAGTGCTGCCACAGAATCGTAGGGTTCCAACCTGTTTACACACAAATATGCACAAATCGATATAAACAAAGTGCAAAAGGAATCAACGCATGCAGCAAAAGAACTGCAGTGCACTGAGCAGTGTGTAAAGTTAAATATTTAGTTGAGAGGTTAAGTATCATGTCAAGGGCAGAACCACCAACTCAACGTCTTGTTAATGTGTCTATGTTCACTTAGGCAGCAGAAGAGAAACAATTAAGGAAATCAGAGTTTAAATCATTAAACTGTGCCTGGAAATGCAGAAAAGATAATAAGAGTTTTGATAAGCAGATCTCTACAACTGCAAACTGCAATTCTGTTCTCAAAACAATTTATTTATGGCTCATTCTTTCACAGTAGATATCTGACTCTGGAAGAATTTGAATTTTCTAATCATCTGCATGTTTCCAACTCGACATCTATTTCTTTCAAGATGTGTGCAGTGGAATGCTGTGCAAACTTTAGCAATGTGGCTAATGCAAAACTAATGACAAGTAACAGGCACCCCCTACCACTATGCTCTAACACCAGTAGTGCCATTTATGTATAACAGTTATCTTTAGAATCATTGACTACTATGAAACTACACACATATCCTTACATTGTAAATTTAAAAGCAGTAAAGCCATCGTTTACAGACAGTTGGAGCTGATTCAGACAAGCATCGTGATTCGTTTTCAGGTTCTCTAAATACTTACACTTCCTTAAAAGCATATAAAGGTTAATAAAACAATTTGACTATGTTAGGTCTTATGACCTTAAATTCAATTAAGTTGAACATCTTTTTGGCCAAATTCTATAAATTCCTCATCCCTAAGAGTTTGAAAAGGCACTTCCTGATCTAGTAAGAGTCAGTAGTCAGGATCTCTGTGATCAAACCTGTGTGCTGCTCTGCCATCATTTCCATCATTTTTTAGATGGTGTGGATCGCCCAGAGGCAAATGATGTGGATGTGGATAACCCGCATTAAACTAAGTATTCTAAAACTTCAAGACATTTTCACCAGCCATTTAGGAGGATCCCAATTGGAGTTGGATGAACTTGAATATGTTCTGATAAATGCGGATGATATGCCAGAATGAACTGTTAGAAATAACCCTGAGCACTGGAAAGTTGCCAAAGCAGTGTTGCCTAGCAACTATTAGCTATTCTTTTTTAGTTGAGTGCTGAAATAATAGAAGATTTTTAAAAGCTTCTGTATTGGTTAAGGATAACCCAGCAAATAGCTATTGATACAGGCATGAGGCTCAAAGTGTAATTATATTTCTCTGTTGTGGAAAAATATAGTATGGTGATTAATTTAAATAACTGTATTCTCTTAGAATGCAAAACAAGCTGAATCAAGTTCACTAAAAAACAGAGAACTAAATAAATATTTAAAGCATCTTTAAGCCAATAAAAAGCTGTTAAAATGCCAAGTTACTATTTGTATACTGTGTGTACACCTGTGAGTGTGACCTCCCCCATTTATTGTCTTTGTAGGGATAACTAGAGAAAGTGTAAACATTTGGATGTTTCGCTTCAGACCCCAGCTAACGTGACTCCAGCTTGTCCAGGTGCTCCATCAAATACATCGGACTGGGTCTTTGTGCGTGAACTAGTGAATCCTACTGGGTGATTTGGCTTCTGTACAGAGCTGTCTACATGAAAAGCATAAGAATCCCAACACAACCTCCTTCACTCAAATGTCCTGTGGTAATCAAGCAAACAAACAACAAAAGATAGAAACAACAAAATGGGAGATTGAGTGTGAGCGGTTCAGAGCTGGATCTTCTCTACTCGATGGTAACATGTGTTCACTGGTTGTGATTAACAGGGAAAAGTTCTAAACAGGAAATATCAATAATTAACAGAAAGAGTTACTCCAGGGAAGGCAACACTGAAAACATATCCACGATGAACTGGATATATATATTTTTGTGTATCAGATGGGTTTTTTCCAGTGTTCCTGCATAAAACACTTTTAAAATACCCAGTTTACAAGTGAGTTGGATCTTTATGCAAACTTTAAACATAGCATAGGATTTACTGACTAGCATAAAAGGCTACAATTTTAAATTAAAACATATACATATATTCTGAAGTTATGGCAATATTGTTTATTTATGAAATAAATAATTCATAATTCTCTATTTCTATACATATATGATAAACAAATATATCTTAAAACTTGTATCCCCTTATTCACTGACAGATAACTAGATTGTCCTATTTAAACGGTTTTGCCTGTGTACTTCACAGGTAGTGATTATTTGTTTAGGAAACTTTTAGATAATTTTGAAAATAAAGCTAGAGACAAAAACCAAACTGATGGAAAATATGAGAATATAAGAAAAGCTTAGAGACATTGGATGTGGTCTCATTCAGTCTGAGTTAGTTTGAACAAAGACCCTGATCCAAGGTCAGTTTCGTATCCCCAAGAAGCAGACTTCCTGTCTATCAAATAACTTAATTGAAAATACTGCTGTTGGTTTATAAAGCACTGAAAGGTTTAGTCCAAAATACATTGTTGATCTACTGCTACGTTATGAAGCATCCAGACGCCTCAGGTTGTCTGGAACAGGCTGTCTGGAACAGGCCTGCTTTCGGTCACCACAGTCAAAACTAAACACTGAGAAGCAGCTTTCAGTTGATTTCTGCTCCATGTTGCTGGAATATAAAACTGCAGGTCTGCTACGACTCTCTGTTCTTAACTATCCTGTTTGCCATTGCCGTTGATTAAATCAAACAATTACAAATTTCCTAAACTGCATTGTCACTTTTTTACTATACGATTATTTTATAATTTATTAATTTTTTTGATCCTCTATCGACACTTCAATTTGTTCTTAATGCTTCTTTTTAGTTTCTCTTATGTTGTGTTTAGAATTTATGATTTCCTTTATAATTTATGTACAGCACTTTAAATTTCCTTGCTGCTGAAATGTAATGTACGAATACATTTTCCTTGTCTAGTTTACATAATGCAGCCACATGCCATTGACTACAGCTCAAGGTAAAAGAACCTCTCACTCACTGCTGTGAGGAGACAGATTAACTCACTGAGTTTCTCTATCTAAATCATTTGAATTCAGCTAATCATTAGGAAATAATTATAGTTCTGCGAAAGGTCGCACTATTGTACCACTATGAGATACAGCTGAAGAAAAGAGGGGCTATTTCAAGAACATCTTCAAGTAAGACTGAAACACTGTAAATGAAGGAATAATGAAGATACTTTTAAAAGCTCCTGCCATTTGACAGTGACCTATCACACACCTTCTGTCCAGCTATCACCACACGGGCTCCTAGACGGATTCCCATGGTGGCGAGCTGTATCCTGGCCTTATCGGAGAGGCTGGGAGGGGCCTGGGTATGCAGAGTGAGAGGCAGCGGAGAGCTGGGTCTGGGTAAAGCCTTGCTCAGCAAAGATCGGAGCTCTTTGGCCACAGCGGCTGCATCTGCCATCTCCACGGGCATGTCAAGAGGGTCAGGCACCACGTCTGCAGGGCACTGTCCTTTTTCATTCTGTGGAAGGAAGCGAGGAAAGATCACAAAAAAAACTGTGACAAACTGTTGAAACAAAGTGAATTTCATTTAGTATGCCAAATAAATTCAACTTGAACTTTTGTCACTTCCGAACCAAGGATGTTTGGCCTAACAGAATCTTTAACGTTATCTGAGGCAAACAACAGGGAACTTTATTCAAGCAGCTCAAAGAAACTGTAGACAAGTGTGAGTTGAGATGATCTGCAAAGGTGGGAGGAGATAGCTGCTGGAGTCTGACAGACAAGGGAGCTCATTTGGCACTATTGTGCTGGAGTAATTGGGGCACACTCTTTTTCTCCATCGCCTCCAGCTATGATATGAGTGGTCCTTGAAAAAACATAAAGAAGGAGCTACCTTTCATTGCCAAGACGTGTTGTTCACATGTAAATTATATATGTCAGCCAACAGTGGCCTGAAAGAATCTCATTTGCTCAGATGAGCAGTCTTCTGTGATGCTGTTTTCATGGCAGTACGATGACTCGGACAAACAGCCATCCGACAGTTGATATTGGTTGTATGCCACGGTGTAGTATTAGTGTCACACGAATGTGTACAAAGAGACAAAAAGGTTTATTCAAATCAAGGGGGCACATGATGAGATCATGGTGTCTTGGACTTTGTGCTGACAATAAACATCTCAGAACCTTTCTGCTGCCACGGTTTTTATCAACAAGCGTAAACAACAATCAATGGAAATAGAACATTCCCCAATTAGGGCAGGATGGGATGTAAATTGTTTGTTTATCAGTCTGCGTTTATCTCTAAATGAGACTGAGTGACTGTATCTGTTGTCCCAGCAACCTTATGAAGGAAGTGTGGAGAGTAATGTCATGTTAGTTAATCACCTTTTCCTTTATTAAATCCCACACGAATAAAACAAGGCCGCAAAGGAGAAGAAGACCAATACTACAGGCATCAGACCGGTCCATACCACTCTGTATTGTTTTGTTTAAGTGGGAGATGCCAGGTTACAGCAGCTCATCAATCCTGTTTGTTACAGCCTCTTTTCCAATTTTCTTTTAAGCAAAGGTAGCATGTCAGGTTTTATTACTGGAATGCATTGCGGTGTGAATGCTGGTGTCACATTTTACTATATCATATAAGAATTTATGACATGACAGAGAGTTGGAATAAAAGTGAAACAGCAACAGATTTATGGAGTCATAAATGGCCTTATCAACATTTCTTATTATTTATTTTTATCCACTCTGCACAAGTGAAAAGAAAAACCCACAGCCCCTGCCTCTGGCTGCAGATTCTAGGTGCTGTGTCTTCAGTTCATGCTGATCTGCAGCGTCCAGACAACAACTGTTGTTCCTGAAACAGTCTTTATATGTGGAGCAGCTGACACACGTAACTGTGAGTGGCTCTGCTGTTCAAGAGCGATAATAGAAGCGATGTGACTGGGTGAGAGGGAATTCATTTATCACCACCCTCAGATTTATATTCCACCTCAGTCGATGCCATTTCGTGGTTAAAATAAGCCCAATGTTAAACGCAAATCAATTCAACAGCACTTCAAACTGCAGGCTCCAAAATGACCATAACATTGAATCAACACCTCTCCAACACAAACTGAACATTATGAATTTATTGCAGCGCTGCTGTATTAGACTGCATTAATTTGAGCTTATATGTTCCTAATAAACTGCCACCTTAGTGTATAACCAGCAGTTAAATGTCCCAGAGATGTTTTCACTTTCCTGCACATTCTGTACCAATCTGAAACTGGATCAATCGAGTCAGCAACCTGCGACTGCTGGGAAGTATGACGTTGTCACATCTCTTAATCAGTAAGACACGTGGTCAGGGAGGCATGAAAGGTCACTTTTATTTTTCCATCCTCTTTACTCTTACTACTGATCATATCCAAGGTTTACTGTGATGTTAAAATTGATTTGTTGACACTAGTATCATTTGTCTATTCCACTGCCGGCCACCATCGCAATTCTTTAATGCAAAATGACCCAGTTGAGCATGTTAAAACTCAGTTATGTATACAAGTAGTACGTGTATATACTTTAGACAAAGGTGGCCAACAGTGATGCAATCTGCGCTGTTTTTCACTTCAAGGTAAATCACTCTTCAGAAACATGTTTGCGATAACAAACTAAGTTATGTGCTTTTTGAAGGGAACTGCCTGGAAGTAATCTCAATGTTATGAGCTTCATACACTTTGTTCACCTCACTTCAAAGAGGATTACTGAGAGGAAAAAAGAACAGCAGAAGTTGTAAAAGCAGATGTAACACATCTGGAGCTAGTTGACATAGACATTAGCATAGACTTGATCACCCTTAAATAATAAAGCAGACACAAAATAATCTCGGCTCTAAGGGAGAATATCTCCGATTGGCAAACCAAGGAACAGCCATCATACCTATCTCAGAAAATATCTAAATATAGGGTTAAAAAATTCAAGCTTCTTCATATCAACAGAATGATTACACACTCTCCAAACCCTTTCATTTAGGTACTGAAAAATAAAGAGCCACTGTTCGCAACTGTGAGAGAGGGAATTATTAGATTATGGTGCGCAGTGCTTTGGTGACCTCCAGTGGAAGCACCATTTCTTTTACATCTTTTAAAGGGAAAAAAAATGAAAAAAAAATTTAAATACAAACAACAATCAATTTTTGGTACATAATAAGGACCAAACCTCCCAAAGCAGGCTTCAAACTGAGAGGCGGAGATGAGACTGAGGATTGAGAAATACTCAAAAAGTACATGCAGTGTAATCAAAATCTGTATTCAACCAACTGCCTTTTTTGAGGTTATTTACCATCAGAGTCAGAAAATGCCACAGGCCAGGATATGTGCCGGCCCAAAACAATATATACTTGAAATAAAATAATAATGTGGGCCTGAGAGAGAAAGTGAAAGATTGCAGTATTATGTTTTTATCCCAGCATTAGGATTTCTTCCCCATCAAATTGCCGTATTTCTGTAAAGCCCTAAATAATGGATTAAGGAGACGGTGGGAAAATTGTGGGAGTGAATTTTCTATTTTGAATGAAGTTCTGAATGAAGACCTCTGTGAGAAAACACAGGGGGCGGAAGTAGTATCAGCAACTCCTACAGATGAAATTCAATACAATGGCTGTGAAACAAACAACTTTAATGAAGTTTATAATGTTAAGTTTGGAAGGGTTAAGAAAGACGAATATTCAATAACATGACTTTTCATGTTTTGACTGAAGTTTGTGGTGGTGTTGTGTTTGACTGCATTATGAAAATTTGAGACCAGAATGCTGAAATGATCACTCAAAGCAAGTTATTGACCATACAAAACCATTCACTGTTTGCATATTAATGTTGATTTGCTGTTTGAAATTGATATCGTCACAAATTTGGTAATTTCAAGTAATTTAATGACTATTTGAGCTCGAGGAAATATCATCTAACTGATCATATTATTATCTATACAATTACATTTATAACTGAATGAGAATATTTAATAATTAAAAAAATAGTAGCCTGAGATTTTACTGCAGTAGTTATATTTTATAGATTTAAGTAAGGGATAGACAAATAAGGTGGATTTGACAAAGTAGAAATAGTGATAAATGAACCGGAATATATTTCACTGAACTGAAATGCAGCTGAAGACAAATATAATTATTAAGATTTGAGAAAGGTCATCAGGCGTGATGGTGTGTCATGAAGTTCTCGGATTTTTGGCTACACTGTGTTTTTTAAGAGCCCGCTCATGTGTGGCAAATATAGCAGAACCTTTCAACCAAGTGAAATGAGACAGCAGCACTGCAGGCAAGTAATGTGAGGAAATTTGAGCAGAATGGTTCTCATCTCGTGAAGCTTCAGAGGAGATTGTTGGGACGATGGGAACAAAACAAATTGTCGGCCTGTCTGTATATCTGTCAACTGCACCAACTGTGGTCTTCCAATATGTGAGGGCAAGCAATTCAACTTTTTGTGGCTTGTTGAATAAAAGGATTACATTTGTCAACATCACATGAGAATTAGTACGCCTGCTGGTGTGTGTCTGTATGTAGGAGAACAATGCCACTTACTCTGAAAGCCGGGTTGGCTCCGAGCTCCAGGAGACATTTGACAGCGGATGTGCACAGGTTGGATGCAGCAATGTGCAGGGCGGTGCCAAAATCAAAGTCACTGCAGGTGGCATCTACCTCTACAAAAGAGTGAGGAGAGACTGGCATCATACACTTAGAGATGTTGTCTTAGATTATTTTTTTTTACAACTACCTCTGAGGCCCTGTTCAGACCTGGTGTTAACATCCTTCTCCAGAGGTCCCATCACAGGTGGACAGAGAAGCACAAGTTTGTCGCTTCATATCTGGCATTTGAATGCCTCCCCACACATTTCTCCACTGGCCTCTTATGATTTGAACTAATTTCCCTGCTCTCTATGCAAATAAACATGCATGTAATTTATGTTTGCAAAGAGCACCTGATGTTGTTTTCAGCCAGTCTGCCTGTACACATGAGTCAGTTGTCAATGTATTTGGGTGACAGGGAGAGGGAGAGAGAGAGAGAGAGAAGCCAGGAGGGGTTTAGAGAATCAGCTCTATAATTAAATAAGTTAAAGCAATTTTAATAAAAAAAGTTACCATTATGTGGTGGTCAGAGTTAATCATGTTATAGTGGTCCCAAATAAAACAATGTGGGAACAAGAATAAAAATCATGCCTGTAAAGAGAGCTGTCCACTTGTGATAGGATCACCTGAGACAAATGCTAATACAAGGTCTGAACCATTACAGATCATTACTTATACTGTTACCAGAAAAGTGGGCTCGCTGCTCCTGCAAAGAGCAGACTCCTAGTATTGCATCATTACCAGGTGCATGCATCACTACCTCCATTACACTTTGTGTTTGAACAGATTGCTGGGAATGGACCTGATCATAGCTGCTTGGATGTTTAAGCACCACCAGAATTACTTGGCTTGTCAAAGAGCAAAATCTTAAAAAGGTACATAATGAACAAACCAGAACCTGAGAGACTCTGCAAAAGTAACAAGCTCATTCAAGAGTCGGTTTTATGTAGTTTTCAGAGATATCTCAATTTCCTGAGTAAAACCTGGACCCTCCCTCCAAACAGGAACATGGACGGATGTAATGAGAACTTTGGTGCGTATTTATATGTCTGTGGACAGATTGTCAACACAACAACATCATTGTGTGAGATACAGACACAAAGACAGGTTGAAGGCTGAACTTAAAGAAGGGCAAGGACGGACCTATGACTAATCATGTAACACTTCAGTAATGAGCATCTAGAAACAGGCCCCAGGTCCATTGATGAGTCACTGCCCCAGCATCTGGCAGATGTTATCAAGGTGGTCCAAAATAAAAGTTTACAATATTCATTCACAACTTTTTTATATCCTGAATTTATAGCAAAGTCCTAGTGGCCCTGCTGCACATTAACGATGTCAAGAGAAATTATATTTCCAAAGTGAATGCAAAAATTCTGACTTCACTTGCTTTTCTACAGAGGCGTATAGGTATCCTACATGTCATCGTTGCTGGAGATGTTATTCTTCCAGGACTGATGAGGGCAGAATAATAACTAAAAGCATTCTAAACTGATGCTAAAATTGAGAAGAGGAATGCAGCTTATTAAGTGCAGCAGCAGATCCACTACTTGAAGGAGTAAAAAGTATTTTTTTTAATTATATATTTGCATTTGATGAAGATCATCAGGGACAAGTTAGACAACCAAAAACACAGTATGCAAACAGGGCCACAGAGTATTTCACATAATAGGAGGAAGCACGTCAAGCTTAACTAAGCCCCTCAGAGACAGGCGTCCAGATCCCGACACAGAATTAATGGTGAATGAGTTTCAGTTGTCTTATTTTGATAAAAAGTGGTTTTGTAACAGAGGATGGTGCATATCCCTGGTATGTTTGAGGGTTTTCTCCACTAGCTTGAAGGTAGGTTCCCAACCACAAGCAGATATCAGGGATCACCAGCAGATGTTAACAACCACCACTGGATGTCAGGGATATATGATCAGTTGCGTACCTTGGAATCATCGGGTGTTTCAGCCTTTTTAATCACAAGATAAATCTGATAAGACAGGCCCACCACAGGCTGATCAGACCTGAGTGTGTGTCCCTAACATTCTGGGGCCCAGTTTGGGGGGGTTTTCTCCTGATCCAGAGAGAGAACTAAGACAGAACACACTGAACCCAATGACTTTGACCAGCCAATACAACATTAGGACAGTGTACCTGAGAGAGAAAACTACTTCTGTTGCATGGACTTGTTTGGGATATGAAAAGGCTGACACAGACAGAACTGTACTGAGTACATTATGCTGCAGACTAGCCCAGACAACCACTGATGCAAGAATAAGAAAAATTCAGACTTGTTGCGAGGCAAACCATTAGGGATCACAAGAGTTACATAGAAGAATGTGAGTAGTAAAACTTACATTTAGTTTATGGAAAATGTGCTGTCAACAGTGATATGTATCATTATCTAAATAGCAAAATACCTGTGTCAGGATATGTGATTTGGGCCATTTTACACAGCCCTGCTTGTTACATTGTTATATAAATTCAGGATTCTGATATGCAATGCAAAATTGTGTTAAAATAAATTATTCTGAAATCATTATTACATATTTAAACTGTAAATGGTACTGTTAATTATAAATATGTATACTATCAAAATAAAACTGCCTTGAATGCAAACTGATTGCATCACAACATCTAAAACATAATATGAAACAAAAAAGTACCTGACCCCCCCCCCAAAATATATAATCAAAACAAATATATATCAAAATATGGGAATACACCTGAAAAGCTTTGTATCCTGTGCAGTACTTTTCCAACACTTGTGTATAATGATAGGAAGCATCCACACTAACCTGTGCGAATCCCGAAGGAATTATTTACTCCACATAAAAGACTCGTGCTTGCATGAACATTCAACTTTATCTAACTAGTGGACATGACATTTTTAGTCGCTGGAACAAGTAACAGTAAATATCTCGGGGCAATGAGATATAAATCTGTTATTTACACAGAGCTGGCTAACTGAACAAGAACCCTCTTGGAGGAGAGAAACATTTCACTTAAACACATGATGTAGCCTCTATAATGAGCTTTAGTTTGACACACACTGTCTGCACTGACTCTGAGGCCACACTTTTGTGGAAACATTTGCAATTAATAGTCAATAAAAACACATGGACCTTTTATCATGGGCATTTGGTATTTGGTGACAGGATGCGTCTGGTACATCTGGAAACAGGGAGAGATTGAGATGTACTGGGTGTGTTAGCGGCAGGGATTGACTTAACCAACCAGACATTGTTTCATACGTCCCTTATCCTTCCCTTTGAGGGGAGAGAGCACAGCGCAACAGTGTAGTGTTATTTTGGTGAAAGACAGGGAGGAGGGGGCTGTCACAAGGTAAATCTTTAAACTATCCATCTCCCATTACAAAAAAAAAATTGAATAAACTTATAAGGGGAGGATAGAAATTATAAAACGATGTCTGGTTATCCTGCTTCTAACACCCAGTACATCTCAATCTCTTCCCGTTTTCAGATGCACCAGGCGCATCCGGTCAACGCGTACAATACGCACATGGACATGCTGCCTGTGCACTGGACATTACATTGCAGGAATATGGTGATAGGAATAAAAACCTTTGTTTTCATTGACTAGTAATTACAAACGGCACAAAAAGTTAGACTCTCTCTGGACTCAATGATGAGCCCGGCTGCGCTGAATGAGCGCTCCTCGCAGGAATGCACAAGATTCTCTTTCTTTGTCGTATTTTACAACCACCACAAACCCATCCGCTATTAATCAGAACCCGACACAACCAACCCAAGATCAACCACGGGTATAACTGCAGTCCCTGCATCCTCTTATATCCCCACACACTTATATCTGTGCAATATTCACTGAGGCAAGTTTTCATTCCGACACTCTTCAACACATTCTGCAGTGTACAGTGCTTTTCCCTTTATTGTTCATTCATCTCAGCGCGAGCAGCATCGACGAGGCTTTATCTGTTGACTAGTGACTTTTATAATCTGGACTCAATACAGGTGTGAAATCAGATAATAATGTTATAAATCAGCAGAAAGTATCGGCTCAAGCTCAAAACCATTTGATCTTATGGTGTTAATTCCATAGTGTGTCTTGGTATAAATTGTAGAAAAGGGTTTTCTTGAAAGTGTACAGATACAAAGGAGAAGACTGGGGGTAAAATGCTCCGTGTGCCCACACCATGGCTGACCCTGAAGCTACACACAAATCTCCTTCACATCTATCCTTGACCTTGTGGCGTTTTCCAACGCTGAAGGAATAGTGGTGAGGAAAGGAGATTATTTTCACTTTCCGAAAATAGATAAGGTCATGAGAGGTGTAATACATTTTCAAGATAATTTTTGCATTCATACCAAGTGGCGCCCAGACACATACACAACAGAATCTCCTGCCCTCTGATAAGACTCTGCTTTTTGATTGGATAAGCATTGTCCAATCAGTAAATCACAGTTTTACCAAGGCTGATTTACTACTACTCATTTTTGATTCATTTGTGAACATTACAAGCTAAAAATCATTTTTGACCCTAATTTGAGCCCAAAAGTTAACTACACGTGCCACTGTGTGTCTGTCCACTCTGCAGAACAAGAACCCAGAGCCCTCCAGCATGTTAAAAAAAAAACATGCAAAAGACAATTGAGAAAAAACACATCACAAACTGCAGCCACCTCTCTGATTCACATTCAACAAAAAAATATAAATTCCTAATGCCATTAATCCTTTGAGCAGGTGGTTTTGAAAACAAAAATGACTGATGGGTTGACCTTTTCCCCCGGTCTCTCACCTCCAAGCTGGGAGGCCTGCAACACGACCCAGATAAGCTGGGGAACATCGAAGTAAGCAGCGTAGTGCAGGGCCCTCATGTTAGTCCAGCGGGAGCGAAGGTTAGGATCAGCGCCCCGGCCGAGGAGCTGGCGGGCAAAGCTGGCTGCTGTGTCTGCATCACCTGGCGAACAGAGGAGGGATGTATTTGTGTGTGTTTGGGGAAAAGAGGGATCGTGTAAAAAGACAGTATTTGAGCTCTAGAAACTGTGTTTAACAAGTAAGTCTGATAGCAGTGCTTACTGAGTCATAAAGGATTATGTTCAGTTGTGAGGTCGGGGAGAGAAAACTAACACACAACAATGTCAGCACACTTCACAGTGTACTTGACTTTATCAATTCAACACTCCTGTCAATACTAACCGATGCCCGGGGCCCCAGCCTTGCAGCAGTAGTGCAGGAGGCTCATATCTGTCAGTCCGTCTCGATCATTCACACCACAGCCTCTCTTTAAGATCTGAGCAAACACAAGATATACAGTTTCATCATGTTATTCTCTTATCTCATGGACACTGATCTGATGAATGAAGTCAGCAGCACCTCTCATAACTCTAATCATCTTCAAATCTGGAGCACAATTGTAACATTAAACAGTATGGCTGTGAAAACAAATTAAATAATCATTTCCTATTGTAAATGAATTGTAAATGACTCAACTGGCTTTTTAAAAGCATCAAAGTACAGATAGAGATGTTATTCACCAGTACGAGTTCAATGTAAAAAAAAGAATGCATCACCTCATTGCCAATGAGGTCAATATTCTTCTGAACCTGGGGCACCCACTGCCTGAGGACAGCGAACAGCTCTGGTATTGTGGTTCTGGGATCCAGAAGAACCTCCCTGCACTGCAGCTCACTGGGGTCAAAGAAGGAGAACTCTGGAGGTGGTAGGAGAGAGAAAAACAACAGACAGCGTGTATTAAACCCTGCTGCACAGACAAACATTAACTTTCTGCGGCAGACAGTTCAATCTGCTCAGTCCCATTACTGATATTGGGAAATGCCCTTGCTGTGCTTGCAGAAGCTAATGAAATCAGAGTTGACTGTGGATGAAGCAAAAGAAGCATTAGAGACTGTGGTTGAAAACAAATAAGCTTGGCCTGTAACCTACAACCGAGTGTGGGTTCCTCTCAGGATCATCATTATTTCACAGTCGATTGTTACTGCTTGAATATAGATCAGTCACCTAATGCTTCACTAATCGATTGATCAACAATCAGAACTCACGGAATGAAGTGTTCAATTCATCATCAGCTGTTTGTCATTTCAACTACATGATACAAAAATGCTTTGGAAACATTTTTCAAATGCCAGTCACATCATGTGAGAGCAATTCTGCATCAAGTGTATTTATTAGCCTTAAATGTCACACACCTCCCTGGGTGTAAGCACACATGAGTGTGAGTGTGAGTCCTCACCATAGTCACTGGGCATGGGTGCGGAGGCCACCAGGTAGATAACCGGCCGCTGATGAGAAGACAGGAAGGTCTCTCCATCCACAGGCTCTGAAACATCCTCCTTTGTCATCTCCCCCTCAGGGCCGGTGGCTGCAACGATATTAGAAATGCTATTCTGAGCATACAAGTGGGTCTAATTTCAATGAAACAATGAGAACGCCACTTCTTTTGTGAGGAGACGTTTTTAGGTGACCCGAAACCACCCTCCTGAAACAGTGAGCTCCTGAGCGCTTCAAAAAGGTTATGTATCCTACTCAGAAAACTGCATCGGACTTTAACTCAAAGTGACTTGAATAAAATGGTGTTAAATATCACATATCCTTGATATTGTTTACATAAGAGTATTCTTATTAGCTGTTCATTTAATTTAATCAAAGACGTGAAGTGAAACAGTGACAAAGACAAACTTGTTCTCTAACAAGTGCAGTGATTTCAAAATTTCATGATTTGATGTTAGAGTATCACAGCCACTGATTCTGTATGATAAATTTAATAATGAAAATTGCAAACCCCTTGCAGAATCAACATTCAAAGTTGCAAACATTTTATGTGCATGTGCATTGATGTGTTTTTTGACGTTTTGAGCAATTCAGCAAAAAGGAGGGTGCACACTGGGGCCGTGCGCAGTCCAGTACAGAAGTAAATACTAAGACATCTAAGCTATCAAACCAACAAGATAATCTGGTATACAGGCCTAAAGATTATAGACTCACTGAAGTAGTAAAAAATACAACGGCTATCAAACAAAGCTTAAGTGAGTCTTTAGGTTTACTACTGAAGATCTTAAAAGAAAAAATTGGATTATGGTGAACATTTGTTTAACATCTGGAAAAACAGGAAGCAGAAAACTGAGACTTACCCTAAGCACTGAGCAACACAACAGCATTTTCACAAATAGGGGAAACAGCTTTTGTCCCCAGTTGGACAAGTCGTCCCTAGATGACTGATATTTAGTCAGAAATTTGTCCCAAAATATAGCCTATGAAAGAAACGTGAATGCACTTAAACACACTCAAGCATGAAAATACAATACTGAACAGAACGTCTTCCCAGCTAACACTCACTGTCATCCTCTTCTTCATTGTCTTTCTTGATGATCTCCATGAGAGCCTCACATAGCTAAGTTAAAGTCTACAGACACAGACATGTCTCCACCCAGGCTTCTTCACACATCAACTTCTAAGCACAAAGAACATCCCCTCCTCAACCTCTAACAACACCCCCCTGTCACTTGTTAGACCCTGTTGATCCTGTTTGATATTTTTCTCACCCTAGTTGGAAGAAGACCTGCCGTTAACTTGTCTTTGACAGCAATAGGTTTGGACATGAAGATTGAAGATGTGTTGGGGTCAGGTGAGAATATACTGTAGCTGTTAGCAATCAGAGGCAGAGGAGTGGCAGGTCTTCTTCCATCCTTGGTGGGGAAACAAAAAGAATGCGTTGATCCTTGACTCCCAGGGTCAGAAGGTATGTACAGCCTGGACACTCTCAAGGGACAGTGTTGTGACTTCTGACCCTCTCCAGCTGAAATGTCACTCTCACTTTCCTGCAAGGTGCACGACTGACCCCACCCCCACCACCTCTTCTGACTAGTCAACCATTAAGACCCACAGTGCAGAGAATGTGGCAGTGAGGTGACAGTGCAAACACACAACGCATTAAAGTGCATCAAAGTGTTGGTTGTGACTTCGACAAGTGTGCTTCATTGTAAAGGCCATTGTCCGTTAGCCATTCAACCTGCTGAAGCACCAATAAGAGATACTGGCTGTGGTGGCCTACTCTTTTCAGCTTAGAAAGTTTATAACTAAGTTAGAAGGCCTAGAAGTATTTTAGTGGCAGCTATTGTAAGAGCTGGTAGAATTATCTAAATGCTAAGGAAAGGTGCTTCCTTTCTTATATTACTTTAAATAGGATACAGGGGATCATCCTTTTACGAAAGGAAAGGAGATCATGCAAAAGGTGACGTACCTTCGTAGTTTCAGCACAATATTATCTATATCGTCATCAATTTCTATGAGTAATTAACTTCCATCCCTCCTGATGGTCGTGGGCGGAGAGTAGAGCCAATCCCAGCTGACATTTGGTAAGAGGCTGGGTACCAGAGCCAGCATACAGAGTCAAACAATCACAAAACCCACACACGACAAACATGCAAACTCCACACAGAAAGACCCAGGTTGAATCTTCTTGCTGTGAAGCTTCAGTGCTAACCATCACACCAATGTGCAGTCCTGTAGCTCTCTTCCATGTGTTCTGAATAAAGATGGTTAGAAAAAGCAGACTCCAATTATCTTGTTGTCCTAAGCCCCCATGAATTCTCCTTCACATCTTTCATTGAGGTCACGGAAAAAGAGGTTCATTGTTTTTTTTCTGATTTTGACTGAAGTCAGCAATTCCCTGCTTGCTGCAGCATGAGAGGCTCTATAATGTAAGTGTCCCGGTAAACCATGACAGTGCAACAGTGAGCCAGCATCATGCCTCTGCTTTTTACTGCTGGGACATGCTCAAATGTCTCCAGAGAAAAAGGTTGTGTTGTAAATCTAACTCCATATCCATATTCAGTCCAAACAACACATTAATCTAATGCTGTTTCTGTTGGGGTCCAAGTTCAGTTTGAAGGGCTTTGGGACAAGGGTGAGACTTTATTATCTATTTCTAAGTAGAAGTGCAATGTTGAACCTGTGTTTTACACAATTACAGTAAACCTTATCCTGATCAACTCCAAATGAGCGAATACAAACTATGCAAAGACAAATGTCTCCCACAATTGAGGTTTTACAAAATGTCTGCTAGGCTAAACAAGCACTCAAAGCAGATCCATGGTGTAAAATGAGTCTCACATGGAAAAACATTCATCAACACCAAATACAGCATTAAATGTACAAACCTCTTTTCCAGTTACAGTTACTGAACGGAAGACAGCTGCAGGATATCAGACAAGAAAACAAGCTCTGACTAGATAATGTACATTCAACCTAATACCTGAAATACCTAAACAGAGACTAATTTATCATTGCAGCAGCGGCAGCCTCTATACTGTTTATCATGCAGAGAAAAATGTGATGATAAGCTCCCTGTGCTTCTCTGAGGTCAGTGACTGGCTATCCAGAGATTCAGACTTTGCTGTGTGACATGGGACAATGTCCTAGTTTAGCAATAAGCCTCTTGTTTGTCTGACCGATGATGTCATCCTGCTCCCGTCCTCACCGCTAATGAAGAGACAATACCTCGACATGTTTCAAACTGACCTCCTGAAACATTTTGGGACCCACTGCTTGGAGCAAAGCAGCCAGTCGGACTCCTCGGAGTGTCTGTGAACTCAACATTCATTTCAGCAACAAGGTTTGTTCATTGTCCTATGCACAATAAAAACAGGTGTTGCACCGTACTTCCTACTTTGCTTGTCCCCAGTGGCACAGAAATAAAGTTCAAACATGAAAAGTGATTGACCACAAAAGATAAAAGTGCAAGCATAAGACTAGGTCCTATAATACAGAATAGCTTACTAATAAAATTGAATAAAACATGATTTATGATAGATATTCTAATCTTCAACAAAACCTCAAATTGCGAGGATTTGGGCAGAAAGCAAATGGCATGGGGGCTTCATCGGTTGGGGGGGGGGTTCCGCCTACCCTTTTATTGCAGTCTCCAGCACATAGACGTTCATAGCATTTAATGGGTTCTCACGAAATTGTTGATGGTGTTGATCAGCCATTTTCAGGGGCCGCCTCTCAGCTTAGGGACCACAGCCAACTTCCTCCTTTGCCTTGCCTGTTGCAACGTCCCTGGTTGTGGGGTTGTGGCGATGCATACAACCGTTCATTCATTCATTCATTCATTCATTGTGTGAACAGTATACAGAGTGGAAAATAACTATACATCAAACTCATTGCTCGATTCCTAATCTGAGCGGACCGCACCGTTTATGTAGGGTTCTGGGTTGGTTTCAGCTTGACTATCCTGAATACGTCGACCATCTATTTCAAGTGTATTGGATTTGGCTACAACGCTGCTTACCCCAGAAAATCCAGAAGGGTTTTGTGGCTCAGACACTGAACCCACACCTCTGTCTGCTGCGAAAAGGGTGTATTAGTATCAGTAGATGATCATGTGTACATGCAGGCACCGTCAACACAGGTCTCATCCCTTCGTCTGAATAACTGAGAACACCTGTATGCATCCCACTCATTTAAAAGGCTTCCACTTGGACTAGTTTTTCCCCAAATAGCCTCAGGAATGTAAACATGTCAGTACACAGTGCAGCAGCAGACACGGTGTTGATGGATATATATCCTCACACCGGGCTGATTGATGCTCACTTCCTGAAGGTTTAACCCGGACGTCTGCTTTAGCATTTAGCTAGCGGTGCAGCTGGGGGGGCAGACCACTCCCTCATCTCACACGTCTGGAGCTCTGTGATGCTCTGGACCTCTGTGATGCTCTGGAGCTCTGTGATGCTCAGTCACCTCGGGTCTCACCACAGGTCTCATACCGGATTTCAATGGTTCCTGGTTAACTTGTGCTACGAACACAACTCAGCCCAGGGAGCTGACAGGGAACTGTTAGCACGTTTAAAAGCCTCTGGTACACACACCCACACCCACACTGGTCACACGTGTGTTTCTCCTGGCGCCTGCTGTTAATGAGTTAGTAGCCTGAGGATCGATGCTCGTAAAATTGTGGATAAACTTCTCCGGAGCGATGCTGAAGCGCCTCCTCGCATTAGCTGCGATGTGACTGATATCCAGCACAGATATTAGCCCGAACCCCCAAACTGCTTCGAGTGACACGTAGCGACAGGAGAGAGGGATGAATCACATAGTGCGACGCTCGGTCTTTAGCACAGCGATGCGGAAACCATTCATGTTACCTTGACCTTGCTGCTCGTCTCAGGTCGCTCATCAGGAAAATGCCCGGGGATCCACAGGAATTAATTTCCGTCAGCTGTGTTTAAACTGTGTGACAATTCTACATCCGGTTTCGGTATTCAGGCTTCAGAATAAAGACGGTCGCTGCGCACTTCCTGTCTTCACAATAAGTGTGGTGAAATGATAACAGTCTGTCAAATATAAACTACTTTATGGCCACTTGTCTTATGTAACCTATTTTATTTAATTTTCTATTGTTATTTATTAGGCACTGCATTTACTCCATAAACACTTTATATATTTTTTTTCACTTATATTTTTGTTACACCTACTAATCAATTGTGTTATTCTCTGTACTCTTGTTTCTTGTGTTTCTGTAATCCTGAATCAGGCTGGCACAAGAATCTCCTTCAATATTAATAAAGTCTGTCCTATATTAAATAGCATTTCCAGATTAGATGTTATTTTAAATAATGTTAAAGGCTCACAGTGTAAGATGTAGGTCAAGGGGATCTATTGGCAGAAATTGAATATAAGAAAAATCCTAGTGATGTTTTCACGAGTGTGTTTGATCTAATTTGTACTAATTGTTGTTACCCTTTTATTTTATTTTATTAAATAATTTATATCTACATGGGTGGGGGGGGGGGGCATGTTCTTTAGAGTAGTCCAAACACGAACTAAACACCTTTTCAGTTTTTATGACAACGGATGCTACCACAGGTTCTCTTTCATGTTGGAAGTGGAGAGTGAGGTGAGGGGTATTCAGCTGCCATATGAAACTTCACCACTATGTTTTGTTTTTTTATGGGTACATTTTGTTTTATTATTCTTCGAATTCACAGATTTAGACTGTGGATGCAGATAAATTTAAGCCCCAAAACCGCAGTTGTCTCTCCATCCAGCAGATGGTAATATCCCAGGGGCAGAGTTGGAACATATGGGATCCACTTCCCATGGATGACCGTTCTGAGAGGCCACATTCAGGGAGAGCAGCAGCACTGATAGATACCGGTGTTCATTCAACCTGAAGAGCCTGCAGCACATGTGGCGGCCTCTGTCTCGTCCTCTCTGGTTGACATTAATCTCACTGGTGCAAGCAGTCAGAGCATATTCATTCCTTCCTTCAGCACCTGTGTGCTTTTCTGGCTATCCAGGGAAGAAGTGCCTTTATGTCAACAGTCAACAGAGCAATGGATATGATGATGCTGATGAAAGGTCTTCTCAAATTATACAAAGATGATAACTCTGGACATGAGAACAAAAATAAACACAATATGTTACCAGCAAGTCAATGATAGCACTGATGGCAGGTTGATTCATTGTAATTTTGTTTAACTTAAATGTGAAGTGCAGATACAAAATATGTATTAGATTTGGAAATTGTCTCTTCACCTGGGCTTAAGATTTTGAAAAAACAGTTGATACAACACCACTGTTCTGAAAGAAAGCAGACCACAGACTTTTCATTCTGAGACATTTGAAAATCTGATGTTTCCAGCAAAGGCTTGATGCCTTTTCCCCTGCAGCAGTGGAGAGCATCCTTACCTTTGCAGTAACTGTCTGGTTTGGAAATATGCCAGCAGGAGGAGAGGCAACAGAAAAAAGGTGGTGCCTGCTGAATCAGAAATCACTGGTAGTGTTCAGCCACCATTATAAACTTATAAGGCCAGGCTTTGCAACTCATTTTTCCCACTTATCATGAAAAGTATGTAGAGAAGAACAAACACATTCCTGAAGAGTAGCTACTTATCTCAAAGCATATTGCACTTATGCACAATATCTTGTGAGTTCCTACAGCTGATAATCACTGCTGATTATTGTCCTACTGATTTTATACATATATGTAGAGATAAAACATTTTTTTTTAATGTATGTATAAACTAAGGAATACATTTATAAATACATCCATTATAAATATTTAGAAATTATTGTATAAACCTTCGTATAAATAAATAACTAAATGGATGTATGTACAATGCAGGTTTCAAATGTAACCTGTGTGGTCTGTTTTATTGTGAAAGTGTCAATCAGCTGATGGAGAACTCAGTGTGATGTCTATGGTCCGAACACCGTGTCCATGGAAACGTGCAACAAAACTCCTGCAGTGATTGTTTCTCTGATCACTGACGCGTGAAACCCTCGGTTGACTTCAACTCCTTCATGCGCAATAACTAACTCTTAGTGTATCTGACTAATCGATCAGACGCGTCCAGTTAGCGAGCATGGACCTGCACAACGTGAGACGTGCCTCCTCTGCAGGATACCGCTTACCGGAGCGATCCAACGCAGACAGGCCGACAACAACGCAGCCACCAGCGGACAGGACGCGGCGCGCCAGAGGGGAAGACCCGGTGTGTGTGGAGCAGAGTCCGGACAGAAGAGATCCTGCGACCCGGGACCAGCTGTGGAGGGAGCTGGTCTGGAGTGAGAGGAGAGGCCTGAGGGAATGGTAGGTGCAGACTCTGTTTTTTTAACACGTGTTGTTGGTTAGATTTTAAAGTCAAGTTTATTTTAAGCAGATCTCAAATAGGACTGGGCAATACAGTAACATCAGTATGCAAAGGTTCAATATATACTGATATACTGCATGTCTTTGCTTTATGCAGCATAGAGAGGAGGTATATACATTCCTGTTTTTAATGATGTACCTTGGTTGTGTAAAAAGATGTGCTGTTCATCAACTGTTTGATTTCAGTCATTAAACTTGAAAAACACTAATAATATCACATTTATCCAATAACTGTCAACTGATGCTTTCGTCTTGATGACCAGCCCAAAGATTAGTGGACTCATCCTAACAAATACATTGTGGTCCACAGGGAGAAGAACTGGAGCTTTCTCAGGAACTATGATCAGCTGGTAAGACAAATGTAAACTACACGTGTTGCTCAAATGTTGTTGAGATATTTCAAGCTAACACAAATGGACTTATAAAACAGCAAAAATATAGCTGACAATTCATGTTGTTATTCTTGTGTCTGATTCATTCGTGTTACACAGGAAATGAACAATCACTACAAAAATAACAGAGACAAAAAAGAAACATCAACAAGCAAAGTTGTACTCATGTTGTTTTTTTTAATCTGTACAGCATCAGCAAAACCTCATTAAATATATGCAATATTTCACAGTAACCAAAAGAAACATGTATGATACATATCCCCATATCTATTTTTCACATATCTATGTGATGATATTTGAAGAATCTACTGTTTTCACATGTTAGTCCTTTCTCGACAGTTAAAACCAAAAGTATGCCACATTATGTGAAAGTTTGTAGAGCTGACAGAAACCGTCCCTCTCCATATGAAATAAATAAGAGATTGCTACTAACCGACTGACGGAGGAACATCCTTTTTGCAACAACCATGCTGCGTTGTCTGGTCTTTAGTGAAGCAAAGTGATTATATTTAATAAATTATATTTCAGTAAACACGTGTAAGTAAGATTCATTTGTCTGGTGAATTCTTTCTAAAGCTTGGACCTCTGTGTCTCTGCAGGGACAGCTGAAGTCAGAGGAGCCTTTACCCAGCTACGTGTCGCTGTTCTCCGATCGCGTCCCCAACACCACCACCCAGATGTTCGGCAGCCATCTGTCCACTCCAATGGGGAGAGAACTGGTCAGACTGGACCGGATGCTGCTCTGGTCTGGGAGCTCTCACAAGAGCAAGCAGGATCCAGAGATGCTGCCTAGCTAGACCGCTCTGGAGACGAGTCAGTTTGTTTTACATCAGGACCTCAGACCATCAGGTTTTTACTTAGCCAGGACTCTGCAAACTTCACAAATATGTGACACTCACCAAATTAGTTCACATTTACTATTTTTTTTATTTTGTTTAAAGTCAAGTATAGCCATGTTGTTAGAGCCATAATTGCTGTCCTACATAAGCAAATTTTCCAGATAAGTCAATCATTCATTGATCATATTTGAGTTTATGCATAGAACCTGTGTAAAGTATTGTGTTAAAGATTTTCACTCACCAAATAAAGACAGATGAGAAGTCAAGACGTTGGCAGATCAGATTCGTGTCATCTGAGCTCCATCAACTATTTAACCAGATACTTGATAATTCAACATGAGACCTGATGAAACTTGGATGAGCAAAACAAAACAAAGAACACAATAGGGAACGTAAAGCTTAAAAGTGTGCAAGTGGATGTAGAGCTTTAGAACAGAGCACATAGTTTAAGAACAGCGGCATCAATCAATTTAACATTTTAATCATTTGTTTACTGATTTTGTTGGAATATATATTTTATTTTGGTAATAAAAATGGCAGTTACGTGTTTTTCAGGACCTAAGCCATTGTTCCAGGGAACTTCACTGATTTTATGTTGGTGATGACTCGGTGAAGAATGTTGTGCATCCACCTGTACTCTACGGGACAGGCAGCATACCTCTTGTGTTTGCACTGTTGCCTGAAAAAACACCATGCTGATGTAATGTTGTTTTCAATCATTGCTCCTTTGTCTAAATTTGAATGAAAAAGTTGTTGTCCAATGAATTAGAAAAAGTGATCTTCAGATGATCAAAGTCAACATCTCATTGGAATAAAGATTTTGCTTGGTTAAGTAAACTGGTTGTACTGGATGGATTTTATTCCTATAATAGTGGATAAAAGCTATACAAAAAAAACAGGTTTAAAGAGTGTAGCAGATTGGTTAGTATAGGACTGGGTGTTATAGCTCCCACATTCTGATGAAGGGCAACAGGTTGGCCACCAGATGATGTCAGGCTGCATGGGACACATCTTCCGTTGTGTTGTGTTTTCTCAGTGTCTCTGGGTGTTTTGGCCTTTTACTCACAAGACGCCCTCTCCTGAGGCCGACCCACCGAAGGATGATCAGACCCGAGAGCAGAGGTGCTGCTGGATGAATGATTGATGACACAAAACTTATTGTTGAGACTGTAAAACATGCAGAGCTCTACGACCCACGCTGTCGGTGTGAACAACAGACAAACAGAGTGTGACTTCTGTTCTGCTTGTAGCACCTGCTGGAAAGCAAGCGAGACTGAGCCATGCAGTGGACAGAGAGAGGGGAAATATAAAGGCTATATTGATCATTTGGCCAAAAATGTATAAACAACCAAAACAATATTTAATTTATAACTTGTTAATATATAAAGATTATTACTTTAATTACATTAACTGACTCATAATAATAGTGTTCTCTGATCTGTGCTGGGTCCTTTAAATCATCCTAGCCCCTACTCCCTTACGGCGCCCCTTCTCAAGGGTGGTTACTCGTTCATACAGGAGATCCACTTGTGCTATTTCCTTATGGTGATCAGTTATTGTACCAGGTGAAGTCCACCCTTCTCAGCCATAGCTAAGCCTTTGCATCCTGCTGCTCTGTCCTCCTGCAGGCCTGCCCTCTGAGTCCTTGTTCCCTCATCTCTGTTGGTCACAAATCCCCCTGCATTCCCAACTCAACTGGGCCCACCCTGACATTCCAGCCTCCGTTCTCTGCCTCTGCTGTGAGGTTGGCATATCACAGCTTCCCCTCTCACAAGATTCAAGATTCAAGATTTTTTTATTTGTCAAATGCACAACAATAACATTAAGCAGTCGCTGGCGGTGAAATGCTTGAGTCTCAGGCCCTCTTCTAACAATGCTCAAGTAATTACACACTATACATCCAGAGCATCCTCCCTCGAGACTGTTCGCCCAAGACACAACACAACCCCCGAAGAGAGAAAGGGTTAGATAATACATTAGGCAATGTTAGTTAGGCTTAGTTCACTTTTGATTTGTTGCACATGTTTAAAACAAAAATAAATGTACAAGCAAATAAGAAAAAATGCATAAAAAACAAGTTAACTTTAACAGCACTAAAATAAATAATGACCTAAAATAAGTTAGTACTTATTGATTCCTGCCCCCATTTGTCATAGTTTATTTAAACATCAATCTATAGGCAGAATGTGGAATGATTCTAGGTTGACAGATTATGTGTCTCTTTGTTCTCATGGTGTAGTTTCAACCGGTTTCAACAACGTTAAAGGACAGGAAGAGAGGAACAGAACACCACGGTTTTCAAACTGTGCACAAAGAGCCAATCACATGCACGAATCAGCTTTCAGCGGCTGTACGCGGAAGTGAGAGAGGATACCAGCTGGCAGGAAATAGAACGAAGGGAAGCAAAGAAGACTGCCATCAAAGTAAAGGATCTTTCTTCCATCTCATTCGTGATTTTCCGTGATTATCCGCGGTTGTCTCTGAACCCATTTTGATGTGCCGTTTCATTTGTTTCAACCTTTGCACTTTTCACTCAACACATGTATCGCAACGGTGGCACGATATTCTACTTCTGGGTTACCTGCTTTTATTTTGAAAGTGTAAAAGGAAACTTGTTCGTGAATGATGTTAACGATCAGCAGCAGCAGTAGCAGTGATAGGTAGCAGCACATCTGGCTGTGGGTCGAGGTGAAGTCCTCAGAGATCAGCCTGTAAACAGTAGTTGTGCGCGAACAGAGCAGAAGATGCAGCCGGACACGCTGTTGCACGTCGCTAACGTCAGCACGCTGTTTGTGTGCATGGTGCTGAAGTTCCCGCAGATCTTCGTGCTGATCAGAGTCAAGTCATCCAGCGGCGTGAGTCTCCCCAGTCTGCTGCTGGAGCTCACCGGGTAGGACAGTGTGTGAGTGAGTGCGTGCGTGTGTGGGTGTGTGTTAGGGTTGGTCATCACAACCCTGGGTTCAGTGGGATTCAATCATGTTACGTTGTCTTCCTGTTCAGCAGAGTGTGGATCCCATGTGCAGAAAACCACACATCCAGACTCCTCTTAAAATCTGTCAAATTGATCGTTTCCTTTTTGTTTTTAAGGGCCTACATCCTCCTAACTGTGATTTAGGACCAAACACTGAATCCCTAGTACATGGAGGAAAATTCGGCATAGATCTGATCCACCACCTGCCTGTTAACATCCTTATAGAACGTTAGAACTATATTAAAGCCCCACCATCCTCCCGCCCCTCTGGTTGCGTCATGCAAATCCCTCCAGCTCATTCATTTGATTTTTGTAGATTAATTGTTAAATAGGACACGAGCAGATTGTCTCCTGTTTGCTCACTGAATGACATTTAAGGCACACAACTCAAAAGCTGCCTTTTAATAAAGAATAAGAATCCCACTGTGAAGGCCTCACATTAAATAATTGTTGTTTTTATGATCTGAAGACTTTATGAGGAGAAAGAAACTGTCTTCTTTTTGGTCTGCTAGTCCCAACATCTGGATGAACCAGTTGTATTGTGTTTTTCTCCAATGTATATGCGTCCACTTGTTCCCCAGGATTGTTTGTTGTTTAGGACTAAGCATCTTTGTGTCTGCCCGCCTGTGTAATTTGTCAGTGTCCTCTCTCTCCTCTGTGCCTGGCAGCAGCTGCTCTGACCTCAACGTCTCCGCTATGTGGGTGAGCGACAGGCTGCCGTCATCGTGCATGCTTCAGGGAAAGAGCCGAGCCTTATCAAAGCTGCACTGGAGGAGATGTCTATGCAGCAGTGCTTTTATTTTCTTGATATAAATTACAAAGCAAGTCTGCAGTCCAGAGGAAAGAAAACCTCCCTGGTTAAACATTCATTCACCCTTGTCATCTCTAATGGATCTCTGGTATCAGGCATTGTCACTTTGTGGGACGAATCTGGATTTACAGAGTATGACCACATAGTAAAGTTGCAGTAAATCATCATGTTCTTGCTCCGTACAAAATGAAAGCCCAGATTAAATCAGCGGGCAGTCTGCTTTTATCGATCAACACGTCTGGCTGTGAAATTATTCCACTGGCAGCTTGAGATTTGCAGCGTTCAGATTCAGACCTCTTCATTATCCAGCCTTGTCTGAGAGCAAAAAAGCTGAATCAAAATAATGGCAAAGTGCCGCCATCGACTGTGCTTCTGCTAACATTACGAGTCTTTGTTCAGATAAAACCCCTGATAAAACTCATAGCTGACTTAATGATCCATGTCGGTGTAAAACTCAAATCTGTCTCTTGAGCGGCAGTCTGTGAGACAGATCTTCTTTTTTAGACATAGGCTATTCTCAGAAAGCGACTTCTACTTCTAACGTGTGAAATATCCTGGTTCAGCTTTCCTCTCAAATGACACGTTTGATTGTTGAGCATCATGGCAGCTTCACCTTGCATCTGTTTCCGAGCCTTCACCGTGCCTGCTCATAGAAACCTACACACACAGCCTGAAAGCACATGCATCCAGCTTTATTTTAGCTTGATAAAAAGGATCTTCTACTGTGGAGTCTCTGAAATTGTTTCACTCAAGGACGAGAAAAGATCTGGCTGAAGAAAACTCCATCCCCAGTTTGTTTATTGTGTTTGGTTACCAAGCAGTCGATCAGTTAGATGACACCTGAGCTTCAGCAGTGAAAATCCTCTCCACTACATTGCTCACTGTGTATGTGTTTTGCTTTTGAACGTGGCTCCTGTGTTTCATTTAAATCAGTGAACAATAACCTGACCTCATGTTCTGTTGCTTCGCAGGTACATTGTGTTTGTAACATACCAGATGTACTATGACTACCCACCTCCAACATACTTTGAGTATCCCATCCTCATCGCTCAGGGTGAGTCGTCCGACGTTATGTGATGTCCTTCAAAAGGGTTCGGCTGGAAAATAGGTTTTAGATTCTAGGGACATTTTTCAGAATCAGATTTATTGTCATTTTTATGAAATACAGGCAACTTACATATATGCAAAATAACACTCTCTGCAGATGTAGTTTTAATCTAGACTCCTTGATTGTGCTGAATGTCATAAGCTAATCTCTACAGCACGTGTCTATTAGACATGTTTACATGAACACCAGTATTCTGATATCAACCCAATTAAGTCAATAATCTGAGACTCTATCATGTAAACAGCCTTTTCTGATTATCTAAACCTGAATAAGATCAAAGTCAGAATAAGATATAATCAAATTAAGACATGTGGAGTATTCCAACCTTGGAAATGTATTTTGTTAACCCCCCTGTTCTCAAATTTTCCACCATTGTTTATCCTTTGGCCAACAAAGAAAATTGTTAACCAAGTTACTTAAACAAACAAGTTACTTCTTTAAGTAAAACATAAGCCTCCGCCCACCCCCTTATACATCCACAACACCTGTTATGTTACGATAGAAAAAAAAATTTGAATGATTTTATTTGATTTTAATGGATTCGTGTTATTTCCAGGTACACATTTTTGTTATTTATAATAATAAACAACCAGACACCAATTTAAACATTTAGAAAGGTTTTATTTTTAAATAGTGCCAGTTTTATGCCAACCGTTAATTTAATATACAGGTGACAATAAATCAGTAGATAATGTTTATGGTTGATATGATCAATTACTGATAGGATGTGAGAACGCCATAGTCATAAGCATAGAAACTATGCGTAGAAGGAGGTATTGAACTAAGTGAGAACCACAGTAAGAGAAAATCTTCCCGCACGTCAGAGCTCAGTTTATATCAACCCCACATCTCTGACATCTCAACTCTGGTGGAGTCACATATCATTCCTTCAAAAGCAGATTTGTTTAATGAGGCAGTGAAATCATGTAACGGTTTATCAGTGATCCGTGAATGAGAAAATCCAAGCCAGCCCTGTGAAGCATGCAGTCCGTCGTCATTAGCCCTGAAGAGCTCGGGCCGTGTTCTAACCTGTCCTGTGTCCTCAGACGCCGTCCTCCTGCTCCTTATTCTTCACTACAGCGGCAGTCTGCAGCAGAGCCTCCTCTACACTCTGTTGTATCCTTCCACCGCACTGTTGCACTTCCCTAATAAGTGATCGTTGAAGAAAATCAATGAACCCTCGGCCTGTGCTGATTTTGCTACGCCACCTGTTACTGCCTTAACGTAGTGTGTGCAGGTTTGTCGGAGGCTGGAGGCTCCTCACCGTGGAGAAGTGGATCATTGACCTGGCTATGGTAATAAATCTGTGCAACATCAATCATAAGTCAGCATGTCAGAGAGTGAGCGGAGGGACGGTGTGCCATCAGTCAGGAGCAAGGAGGCGGAGGCTTGAACAGAAAGTTACCCAGACATCATTGCACCGGCTGTGTCCCAGGGAGACGCCCAGATCGTAGAAATGCCAAGTAGTCCTGTTGTTCGATGACAGGAAGTCTGGAGGCCTTTCTACATGTCAGTGAGAGCAGTGATCCCACAACACTTTATTCTCTGCCAAGTTTTTAGATGCTTCGGAAAGTTTTTTACACTCAACTAAAGGCCTGCGGGTCGCATTTTACTCAGACATCAGTTAACGGTCGAGTGTGAAGGATTCTGAAGGATCTATGAGCAGAAATGGAATATGATATAAAATATGTTTACCATATAATTAGTGTATTATCACATGAAACTAAGAATTCTTGGGTTTTCTCTACGTTAGAATGAGGTTACAGACACACCGAACACTGGCTCCAAAGAGGTCCTTTCACATTTTTGTTACCTGAAGGCCACCGTAGATCCTCGTCTCAAGACTGTACATAAAGATGGACAACATGTCTCCACTTTCTCCCACTTTCCAGAAGTGAAACCGAAATATCCCAGATACAAATTGTGCGAATAATTCATTCAGGAGCCAGAGTCGATCAGGGCATGGAGCCTCAGTAGTGAGGTCCCACTTCTTTCTTATCATGAGTCAGTCTCACCTGTCAATCATGGCGTTTCACCCCAGAGGCTGTTTGTCCACTTTGAACCATGCACTCTGTGGGCTCACCTGTTGGCTTTCCACACAAACGAGTCAGTGGAGGAGGATCCACCGACAAGCGCAGCTACATCAAACGTATTCAAACAAATCGCTTGTCAGGTCAAACTCGCTGGACTAGAAAAAGTGACAGTGTAATAAGAACTACCTAAAACAACAGAAACTAAATTCATTTGAATTTTTAGTTTGGCCTATGCGCCAATGAAGTAACATAGAGAAAGCAGGATTCATGACCTATTCTGCAGCCAACCACCAGGTGGCGATTGAGACACTTTGGCTTCACTCTTGGGGAGCTGTAATGTCATCCATCTTTTAATTACTGTTCTTTGCAGCCTCTTTAATTTTTCACACTGACCCTCTCTCTCTCCCTCCTCAGAGCCTGTGCACATTCATCAGTGCAGCCAGTAAATTTGCACAGCTGCAGTGTCTGTGGAGATCTAAGGACGCGGGGCAGGTTAGCGCCCTCTCCTGGAGTATGGCCACCTACACGTGTATGGGTGAGTGGAAAAAAAACACTAGTCCCCAGTGTGTTTATCTTTTACTGCACATTACATTCTGTAGACCTTTTATCATCCTGATAAACCTGCTTTCAAAGAAGCATTTCTCAAGTTAATGCTAACATTTATCTATGGAAACTATTTTAACCTCCACGAACATATTTTTGGACATAAGGTGGAAACAGAACTGAGCTGTGCAGATATCTGAATGTCTAATATCCAACATAATAACATTAATTAAGATGTTTTAATTCGCTCTAGTTCACAGCTCCTGAAGGAAGCATCAGTCTCATTAGCTGCTAGATGCTCCGCTATGATCAGCAGCTAGTCGTAGACTTGGGCTGCTGACAGACAGGTGGCATACACAGGTTTTCTAAAGCTTAAAAGCAGACCTGTGCAACTTTTAAACTAATTTTTTGGGCGCAGACATCTGCATCCTGTGGAAAATCTGCAACAACCAATTAAAGAGCAGCGCATCCACTTGGCTGGGTGCCCCACACCAGGAAGTATTATGTTTTTAGAGAGAAACTAACCAAATACAAAAACAACTTGAAGTGCTTACAGTCTAACAGAAGCATTTTAAAAGGAAATTATCATTATATAATTTGTTGGACAATTGTTATGCAGGCATTTCTCAGGATGTTGGAGGAGCCGTAGTGCCCCAGTATTAACCAGCCACCACTGCTGGTAGACCAGGCAGAGAAAGGCTGCAGAAATATTCTTACAGCGGCTGTAGCTTTTCTGATTTACTGTAATGGAACTTAATTATTTTGCAAGTCTGGAAAGTTTAAGATGACTGAAACCTGTGAAGATAATAAAAAAAGTCATGGAATGCTTTACACAGGCGCGTTATCAATTTATGAGACGTTTTCCCCCTTCTCCCTAAAGTACTGTTGCTGTGATGTTTAAGTTCATGAATATGTATTAAACTATTTACTCAGCTCCTAATTTAATAAATTAACAATTCAACAC
Organism: Platichthys flesus; assembly: GCF_949316205.1. Classification (NCBI taxonomy): domain Eukaryota; kingdom Metazoa; phylum Chordata; class Actinopteri; order Pleuronectiformes; family Pleuronectidae; genus Platichthys; species Platichthys flesus. Next base: position 19,134,765 of record NC_084954.1, read on the forward strand.
TTCATTAATAAAATATCAGACGCTCTCTTGGATAATTAGGAAGTCATTAACTCGGCTGCCTCTTTGTTTCAGCACGGATCTACACCACCATGGTGACAACTGGAGACATGCAGGGTAAGAGACTGAATTACAAACGACTGTGGGATCATTTGAGCCGACGCATCCCACATAAGGATCCTAAATTGTCTCTTGAAAAATGATTAGTTCTCTAAATATTTATGATCTCAAATTTGACAGGAGGTAAAGATTTTCTTTTTCATGTCATGTGCTGCTGGTGTTTTGCTTCTGAAGAAACAGAGCAGGAGTGAAGTTCTTTAAGAAGGCAGCAGCTTCTGAGCGCTCGGTCTGTACTGTCGACCATGTTCAGTCAGAATTTCAGGCCTTTGCTCCCCTGAGGTAAATTTTAGTTTTGAATTATTTTTTTTACAAAAAAGATGTGTAGCTCTTACATATTTTCAAAGGAGAAAATGCAGTAATCTGCCGTCTCAAATATGAAGTAGGATTTTATTCAAGGTAGGTGTTTCTGTGATCAGGAGGAAAGTTTTGATTTTCACAAGAGGCATTTTTGTACAACGTGAAAAAAGTGCTGCTGAATTGGAACCTTGATATTGATTAAGGCCAAAGGAATTCTTTGCATGCCCAGTTCAGTGCAGTACTTCCTCTGGGAACACACAGGATGTAGTGTAAAAGATGGACAACTAGGTCAAGAATGTGAGCAGAGGTTCTAACGGCCACTTCTCAAAACAGTACGAGACGTTTAAACTTTGGCTTCTTCAATTTGTGGAGCCTGTATTTCCTGCAGAGGACAATCTGATGATTTAATGGAGTGACTGAAATCATTATGTACCCACTAGTTCCACGAACCTCTTGTCTGTATGTGAGAATATATCGCAAAGCCATCATCTTATCAGCTTCACACCTGCCATGTGTATTGTTAAGGGCCCAAGAAATGGAGGTCAGGTTTGGTATGATTAGTCAGTGTGATACTTTGGATTTTCATAAAGTCAGAATAAACAGGCGATCTGCAGCCGTCAGTGAGGGCGGGGCAGTGTAGCTTCACACTGCAGAACGAGTTGAACAGGTTTATGCTTTACACCAAGCTTTTATTTTGAAAAGTTGTGAACTCGGGTCTGAATCTTGTTGATTCATTATGATAAAAAATAACCATTTAAGATCAATAACTCAAACTTGTATACAAACCCCTCATGTGAAGTAGTGACGCATATTCAGTTTCATTGCATGAAAGGCTTTGACTATAAAATCTTCACTGCAGATAAAAAACCAGGTAGGATGAACAGGTTTTCCAACTTCACTCTGCACCGAAGATTGTTTATAAAAACCTCTGCACACAACATTCTTAAAATGAAACCCAGGGACCATGTCAAGCTTTTATCAGACGCAGGAACATTCACGTCAGCAGCTTTTAACTCACAGATCCTTCATTTAGCAGTAGAGTTAAGAATCTCCACATGGATGAATCACAGTGAACAGTTCCCATCGTCTTATTTCTGATGAACTCTCTGCCTTTGTCACAGTTCTGGTGCGGTTCATCGTCATGACGCTGCTGAACCTGTGGGTGCTGCTCACCGTGCTCTACTACCAGAGGCACAGCCGCAGCGCCAAGAAAGACGACTGAGCTGGATCCAGAGTTTATTCAGGGTTACTTTGGAACAAGGCCTGCATCGACAGACATCACACTGACGGGTCGCAGCCGCATTGTTGTAGAATTCTTTCCCATTTTAAAACTTTTTTAACATTTTATCCCAGTGTTAAAGCTGCACATTTCTTTCTTAACATTCCAGTGACTAGTTATCTTTATTCACCTGTAGTGAGGATAGAGACCAATGATCCTTACTGCAAGTGTTAATTACTAGATCAGCAAGAGCAAAGAATATCTGAGATCTTCCTTCTCGGGACAAGAAATACTGTATTTTAAAGAGTTTTTTACAAATGTGTAGTTCATTTCTGAACTATTTTTAATAAATCAAACATTGACGTCTTACACTGTTGTCGTACTTGAAAATCCTGGAGAAATAATCTGAAACCAAAAGGCACATCCATGTCTTTATTGTTGAAGTGGTTATTATTAAAGAGCTGTTTGGTAGCAAACATGCAATCTGGATGTAGAGCCCTTAAATACAAAGTGGACAAGGCTGTATAAATAATATGTGCACTGTATGGCATGTAAAATATATACTGTGTATATTTATAGGTATAAAACATGCTTCTTGGTTAAAGGAGAGCACTCAGCACACACTCACACAGACATACTCTCACACACTCTCACAGTTTACTTTCCAGCTGCTATATAACCCACATACACACAACAATGTGCCCAAACTCAGAGTTTGGTTATTTTTAATACAAAAATATCAGGACAAACACTTAAAAAAACTTTCAATGGAATAGTGCTGCTCAGTATTTGGACTGATGGGACATGTTTCATTACCTTCAATGTTTCTGCTTCTCTTTGATAAATTCCCCTTGACTTAAAAACTAGGTGTAACAGGTGGAGGCCTGTGGGTGACAGCTCTCAAGTGTGAGGCCTGAAAAGGCAAAACACATGCAGGTTCACTCAGAGCAGGTGGTGATGAAAGGAGGCTTCAGTCAAGTATATTTGGAAGTAATACAATGCCTGTGTGTCATCTCTGGTAAAAGCCCAGATGTACATTCAAAAAAACACAACGGAGCCGAGCTCGGATCAGAGAAGCATGAACGGTGCACCCCCCCAGAATTCAGTAAACAACAACCCTCAAAACCCACAGTGCAGGTTTGATTATGGGATTGTGAGGATCTCCATCTGATGCCATTCAGAGCAGGATTGTGTTCACTTGTAACCGTTACTGGAGTCACGACAAACGACAGCAATCCAGTGATTCTGAGCGCGCCACAAATCAGAAATCTGAATGAGGGGCACTCCAGGAGTTGTCTGCTCGAATCCGCGAGGAATCTCACACTCCTTCCCCCGCCTCACTGACTTTCCCAGAAGTCACAGCTTGTTCGCTTTAAGTACCTCATTCAAGTTTCTGCGACCCAGTGTGGACACGCCCCTGAAAGCAGAATGGTGAGAAGCAGGAAGCTACAATCAATGTTAAAGAGTTTGAATAAGTACAGATACTGTATCTAGGATCAAGTTCAGCCGTGGGTCAACTAAATACAGAATTGACTATCTTCTGAGTGTAGTGTTCCCCCATTAAAACCTTAATCATTTAACACACAAAAATTTCCTTTTTTTCTTATTTGGCCGCGAGATTTCCAAAAGGTGGAGTCAAGAGTTGTCCTGTTGGGTCCTTAGCTCAGGCAGCGTGTCTTGGTGAGAAGTGTTGAGGTAAGAATAATCCCCTTCTTGTCAGCCCTAGTCGAGTTTATAAGAGCTCTCTCTCGTGTTGCGTGGGCTCCTCCAGCCCCTCCCTTTAGAGACACCCATGTGTCCTCGTCTCAGGCCTGGGAGAAGACTTCAGCTCATAATTCAACCGCTGAAGGTCGATGAAATGGTAAAAAAACGACTTTGTGACTGTCACAGGCTGAAGCAGGACAGGGGGGTGGGGGTTGTGGAGAAGTGATGTGGAGTTCAGTGTGCTGATCTGCAAACAGAGCTTTGTATACACAGTCTTTGATTTAGGAGGAAACACATCCCACCACCTCGAAGATGCACCACACTCCCAAGCAAGGTTAACTGGAAGAGGAGAGACAAACAGATGCAGGGGTTAGTACGAGCAAATCCTGAACGAGACAGCAGGAAGATTGAAGATTTAAATGACATCAACTGAAGAATCCTGAATCACTCGTTCTACCTTTCATCCGTCTTCAGACCTTCTACAGTTAATCTATGCAGGAGTCCCTGGTTTATTCACAGACCTTACACATACACACCTGTCAATAAGAAACCACAAAGCCCCCTTTTTCCATAGATACCAACTCAATACCAACGGTGAAATGTGTGAGAGATTCTGTTTCTGACACTTTAAGATATCAAGTACTGCCCAACCAATGATGTGTTTCTTAAGGCCATTACTCATATTTGAGACTTGAAATATAAATATCATATGAGCAAAATCTCAATATATTGGCTGAAATCTGTTTTAAAATTGTTGTTGGTAGATATCCTTTACATTTTCTAAGAGAACAGTTAATCAAGTTAGATTCTGATTTGGACATTTTACAGTAGAAAACTAAAGCTCTTAACAAACATATCAGCAAACACATTTGCAACAATCTAAAACCACAGGTATAACAGGCTCTGGCGTAATAGGACAAGGTATAGAATATTTTATTTTAATACATTTTATTTTAAACAATTATAAAGTAACAACATTAGAAATCCTGAGAAGATGTAATAAGTCGCATAAGTGCATGTGCAAAAAATACAAATTAAATTGATAAATTAACCTATAAAACAGTGCAACAGTGAATACAAATCTCACCCAGAGGAAAATGCTTCCCCTTCAAACCAGTAGTGAATTGACCCCAGTTGTCAGGTGAGCAGCTAAATGTTTCCTTCACATGTAAGTAACATGCACTGGGCCAAATGTAGAGTGAGTGCGAAAACACCACCACCACAAACAGACAGACAACTAGGACTGTGTCCCCACATTCACAGAAAAAACACCTCTTCTCAGGAAAGTTTTTTACAGGAAAACGTGTGGCTAAGGAAGTAAACGAAAAGGGAAGTCGTCATTTGTACCAGTGTCCAGTGTTGGAATCTCCTCGGCTCGTTTTGAAGCCGTTTGACCTGCGAGGGCTGAGGTCAGAGAACGCAAGGTCACATCGGAGAGGCAGTTTTAAGCAAGTCAACAGGACAATGTGACCAGACAAGAGCCCATTGGTCCCAAGCAGCTTTAGAAAATTATAAGATGTATGTTTCTGTAGCTGCTGTGGACAGATATCACCCCGAAGACAACATCACTTTTATGTGTCTCATGTAAGAAAACCAGGCTTCATCAATAATAGAAAAATGGTGTTTCCAAACTGAAACGATCTTTGTCAAAGCAAGCTTTTGGGCTACGTATCAGTTTCAATCCCTTACTAATACACCTGAAAACTCATCACTGGACCACTCATGAACACTTGGCATGCGAGTGCCAGTGTAAACAGGTTGGTTCAATAACTCATCTCCTCACATGTAAACAGTGTTCACAAAGACAACAGGGTCAGCAACGCTTGTAATTGATTTTCATGTTAAGTTCTTCACTTGTAGCCGAGGATAATGCCAATTGTTTTCTTCTAGAAGGGGGTCATGTTATAAGGTTACGTTGTGACTCAAAAGACCCAATCAGCAAAAGGTTATAATTGTCTATGCCATTGTTTCTGTCAGTCCAGAAGAAAGCGCTGCCCAAAAGTTTTCACACAAAAAGGGACCAGCACCGTTTCCAAATGTCTCTAGACGTATCTGTAGCAGAGTTGATGCATATTCAAATGAAAAAGTAATAGTGTGAATGTAGTGTAAGCAGCAGGGGGTCTTTAAACACTGCACTCCACTGACACTGAAATCACTGCAACACACTGCACACAGCGTTACCACATGTGGTCATCAGAAATGAATTGAGGAACAGTCATCATCGATATCATCCAATGCCCAGTGCCAGTCCTGGAGACCAAAGGCATCCAATCTGAAAGGGGAGATGAGTTCTGATGGCCAGGTAAAATTCACTTAATTATCTGTAAACCCTCTTGGTTCTGGCAACCGCTATCATGTCACGTAAAGGATGGTCCTGAGGGACACAACAACACTGGCCATAGGACGTGTAAAGAAAACATCATGCACACGCAGAGAAGAAAAAAACAACTCATCGTATTAATGCCTTGAAAATGATGGCGACACGAACACTGCTTTAGGGAACGTTTGGCCTTTCTGGAAAGTGTGTGCACTGAAGATGGGATGTTATTAGGGATCAGCCAATCAGGCCAGGAGGTATGTTTGAAATGGCCGAAGGCTAACAGTGGCCAAAAAAGGACACTGATCCAGAGGAGTCAGACTAGAATTAACCCTGACCAGAGGATATAACTCAAGATAAATCCACTTTAGATGAAATAATGGCACATTACACCAACAAGTCTCTCAAAGCCAACAAACGCAACACTGATCATTGACATAATAAATATGTCTTTAACTAAGAAGCAAATACGTGACCCCTACACCATTATACCCTGACAGATAGTATTTTCTAACTAGTCTGTATTAGATCAGAAAATATATTCTTGGCTCACTACTGACCCCGTGTGTAATCTGACATAAATTCATAAAGGACCAATATCAATCTGGTGAATGTCACTAAGAATACAATTTTTGTTTTAAATTGTATTTATTTATGTCACAGTCATCAAGTCCCACTCTCCCCTCTGCACGTCTACCTGCTCTTGCTGGTGGGGAGCTGTCGACTGGGCCTCCTCATGGACTGGCTGGGCTGCACCTTCATGGAGGCGCGTGGCGAGGAGCGTGCAAAGTGCTCTGGCGGCGGAGGCTTCTTGGGAATCTTCTTGACCAGCCGGCTCACCCACTTCTGCTGCTCCTCCTGGGTCACGGCGAGGAGCAGCAGGTTTTTGGCCGTTGACACATCGTAGTTTACTAAGGAGATGAATATTCTGTTACCTTTAATATCAGATTAATCACTATAAACAGATTCTGCATGTGTATATAAAGACTTTAAGGCTGGAAGCCTTCTGGTTTGTGTTTCTAGTTTGCCCAATCACATTTAAGTAGGCTTTGGTTGCCCACCAGTAAACGATCTGTGTGGAGAGCAAAAGAGGCCGAGCACATTGATCAAACTGCATCGGCTACCGGCTTACTAGTTCATCCGCATTCATATGACGATAGTTGTTAATAGAGATAATTTTAAATGTTGCCTAGACCTATACCAGCAACAGAAACAATTATTTGTTTAATAACAGGTTAAAAATGTGTGATAAATAATCGACACAGACCCTGATATCTGATGGCTTCACAGGAAGCCCCAAAAATACTTGTTTTCTGCCCCCAAAGGTTAATTTGTCATCAGACGACAGCCGATGCAGATTGTCATGATAAATCTTAAAGCTGCACTAACGCAGCACCAATCTTACTTCAAAGATTATTTGGGTGTAATCCTACCTTTGCAGGGAGCAATGATCTCCTCCTTCTTGTCCATGTGGTCTTTGTGGCACTTGATGTGGCAGCGCCTGCATTCCAGAGCAGGAGGCGGCTTGAACATGTTCCACAGCGGCTTGGTGCACGCCTCGCAGTTGGTGGGGAAGTGGTAGAGCGTGGGGATGAATTCGTGGCCCTTGTGGCAGATGTAGCTGGACTTCTCTCCGATGGGCAGCGGCTCCACAGGAAACTCAGGCTCCTTTTTGCACTCCCCTTCATTGGCATAAAGAATCTGGAGAATGTAGAAGAGGATGGAAGGTTTTGACACTCAAAAAATCAATCAAACATCAATTATTGCTCAGAAGTTTGGTTAATAATACGTAATATTTATTAAAAGGTGACTTTACTGAAGCAGAGCTGTGACTGACCTGGAATATCCTTGGGATCTCTTTGGCGTCTGCACGGTACACATCGGTTTGAGTGACAGGCCTCACATGGAAGAGTTTGCTTTGTGATGGAAAATAGTCTTGTTAGATCTTCGTCAAAAAACACAACAGACAACAAACTGCAGCATCTTAATACAAAACTCAACATCACTACAATGCATAACGTGAAAGTGATAATAAGTCAGGTGTCAAACTCACTCTATATCCAGCACCATGTAGGGGATGGACTGCTCTCGGTCCTGCTCGCTGTTGTAGAAGAGAATCTTCTTGCTGCTCACGACAACGTACTAGAGACAGAACAGATATTGTAAGAACACACGTGTCTCAAGGACAAACACTGTTGTACACCAACAAGCTGCTCGCTTGTCTTCTCAACAGTACCTTTTTCACCCATCCAAACTTCTTGGTGTTGTTTCTCACAGGGAGAGAGAGCCAACCTTCAAGTCTTGATTCTTAGTGACAGGAAGAAAGAGTGTGAGATGTTAAATATTGTATTGAAGCACATTGATCTCTCAGTTTCACTGTAAATTAGGAAGGCAAACAGGTTAGCTGCCTTTCTTGCTGTTTTGGGGATAGAATGGGAGCTCGACTTTCACATCATAGCACTGAACTGGTTTATTTCTGTCCTGTGTAATGCTCTGTACTTACATGGATCTAAACCTGTATATTAGGGCTGCCGCTAAAAGTCAAAGATTGACTCATCAGACACCCATCAGGGGAATGGGAGTAACACAAGTGGCCAGCGCTAAGAAGGTCTGTTCACACCTGACATTGAAAAGCATCCTGAAGGCATCTCCTGCTACCACTTGTGATCTGATCTCACTTCTTAATGCTAACACTCACAAATGTCATTTGTTTACAAAGACCAAATTATGTGGTTTTACCCAGTCTGAACTTCTAGAAGTTTCCCAGGTCACTGTGTTTACGGGTCAGAGGACGACAGCAGAGTAGGCGCATTTGCGTTCACAAAGTGAAACGAAAGTGGCCACATGCGTCTGAGACCACCTCCCGATGTGGTTTGAGTGATCCGATCTTAGTGCATTGATGCATTTGGGGACGTTCTCACCTGTAAAAACCGGCCTAAACGGGTCTCATTGTATTTGTCTGCATAGTATCTGCAGAGTGAGTTGGGCTTTCACGCTGCTCTCTGGGGTTAAATCATTACACTAGGATGTCTGCAGCAGTTACAGGCAGCTGTATAGCCTGGACTCAGCGAGTCTGAGAGAGCAAATTCAATACAACAGTCTGTAACTAAGGTTTGACATTTATAGTTGGCAGAAATTTGTTGCACATTTCCAATGTGTTGTTAGTGTAGTTAGAGATAACTTGGCTTGTTTACTATATCACATGAACATGTCCTGCTAACCCCTGCTGAAGAAATTAGCAGTTAACAGTGCTGCTTGATATTCCACAAAAAATAGGAAACATATCATTGCATATCTGTATTGAACTTCCAAATCAGATACTGAAATTCTTAGCTGAAGGTCAGTAAACCTGCTGCAGTAAAAAAATCATAAACACACAAACTATTTTTTTTGTTTCTTCACAAGCCCAAGGCTCTTGGAACTTAAAACAAATTTTATATAGATTTCTGTAACAGTTTTATTTTAGCATCAAGGACAGCAAATCTATTTAGTATATATGGTATGAAGCTGGCTTTATGGATTGACATCTTTAGGAAAGCTCTTACCTGCGTATGCATCATCAGTATCAAACTCTGGTCCACTGCTGACACTGGCGGAGTCCATTGATTGAACGCTGAGTGTCTGCAGGAGATTCCGCAGCTGCTCGATATCGCTGTCCTTACTGTCCAGGGCCATCTGCAGCTCGACACGCATCTGGCTCTCATCGGCCAGTTGCTGCAAAATCGAAAAAAACAGCCTCAGACACGAGGTCCAGTCAAAGAAACAGGAGAGGAAAGGACAGGAGACACTGTGCTGCACATGCTCAAAGTTTGTGGGAAGACAGGCTGTGGCTGTGCTACCTACCGCTTGCACCTCATTGATCTCTCTCTGGTATTTGATAATGGTGCTGTTGAGCTTCTCCTTCTCCGACCTCAGCTCCAGCTGCAGCTTCCTGTTCTCCTTCTCCTTTCGCCGCATGTCTGTGTCATTACCACGGCGACTGCCTCCACCACGGACCTCCTTCCTATTCATGATCTCTGCCAGCTTGTTGACGGCCTGTAGACGGACACGAGTATGACATTTCAGATTGTTTTGACAGTTAAGTAGTTTTAAGAGCTTCAGGAGAAATAACCTGCATCCAGAACCGTTGTAGTTTTTTTTTCTTTCTATGCAAACTTTCACGGTCTCAGTCAACTTCTCTGTTCCTGCTCTCAGGTCAGTCCCCCCTCCCACTTATTAAATCACACTGGCATCATCATCGACTCCTGGGGTTAAAAATGACTTACCTGAGTTTTCAGTGTCCTCTCCGACTGCAGCTGCTTCTCAAACATTATCTTACTCTGGCAGATCAGCTGCTCCCAGTCCTTTGACTTATCGGACTCTGAAGAAACAAAGACACAAAAATGGATGTCAACCTTGACAAAAATAATAAGCTTGCGTAATATACAAAGTTGAAACATTGTAAACACCTTCTATTGCCTCCTTCAGTTTGTTGTTCATCTCCTCCTTCTCGTTAGCGAGGTTGGCGACGTCACTGGTCAGGGTGCGATTGGCCTCCTCCAACTGCAGCAACAGAAGAGATATGAATAATGAGCCACATATGCTGTCTATAGATGATACTGCCTGCCACTGCTATCTGTCCAAGCACAACACTAGCACTTATTTTCATTTCCACTGTGCCTTTATAAAGCTTGAGCGTGCGTCTACCTACGTGAGTCAGAGGTTAATGTGACTCACCGAACTGATGGTGATGTCCTTCTCGCTGAGCTCTTGACGATGCCGGGCCATCATTTCCTTCAGTTCCAGCTCCTTCATTATTTTCTCCTTCTCCAGGTCGGAGTACTGCTCCTCAGCGATGGAGCGCGCCAGTTGCTCTGAATCCGCTTTTGTCAGAGTGATCTCAAGCTGAGCTGCCAAAGAGTCCCTGGAAGAAATCGAAAATGATTAAATAAAATCAACAACTGGACAATTACTAATAACTTACAGAGAACATAAACTTCTCATTCACAGTTGTTAATTAACGAGTCAAGTAAATTGGATTGTCTTATTTGTTTAAAATCGATTTAACAGATAGTTAAAGCACCTCTCCTCTTGGAACTCCTGCACAGACTGCTGGACATCTTTGTGGAGTTTGTTCCTCTCTTCACAATCTTCCTTCAGTTCACGCACCTGGGTCTTATACAATGTCTGAAAAACACAGGAAACACAAATACACCTCACACTCAGATATTACAGTAACATATTATTACACAGATGTATGTACTGGCAGTCTACCCCTGACATTCACCACAGCAAGAGAAGGAAAATTTCTTAGATGCATTTATGTTGTTCCGGAATCTTAATGAATAAATACAGTGCGTAAAGGTAAATTGATATACTAAAAAATTGGAAGGAAAAGGGAAACAATGCAACCTTCATCCTTACGACAATATTTTAATTTGAAAAAAATGACAACAGGGACAGCAACGCTCGTGATGGATTATCCATTTTCTACTGTACACTGGTAGCCAGAAGTTATAGGAGCCTGATGAATTAGCAAAGGCTACGTCACAGGTGAAAAGACCCAATCAACAAGCGGTTTCGAGAGTCTACGGCATTGTTTCCACACATCTCAGCATGCAGTTTTGAAATCAAAATAGGGCCAGCAGCTTTTCCAAACAAGGCTCTGAGACTTTAGAGGAAACAAGGCATATCCGTAGAAGAGTTGATGCATTTAAAACGTATTAGTGTGGACTTAGCCTAAATTAAGTTCTAGGGAATTATTTTACCCTCTGATCAGGAGGTGGTACTTGAAAGTAGAGGAAACTTTGGGGTGGGTCTTTCAACGCTGAAGATGCCTGATGCAGCGTATTCCAGTTTTTAGTCTCAGATAAAAATTTGAGCATTTTCAGCTGAAACGTGGCTTAAATCCGAAAAAAATTGACAAATGGAACTCTGGTTCAATCCACATGAAAACGTGCATAAGCTACTGACATAAAAGGAGCATCATTCTGATGGCTCTTTAGAGATCACACACACACACACACACACACATAACGTTAGATGCAGAACCATGATGGGACGCTCTCTTTCATTTGACATTGGTAATTACAGAGTAGAATGAAGACTCACAGAAAAATACTGTTCGGCTTCTAACTGGTCCTGCAACTCCTTCATTTGCCCGTCTGTGTCCTGTCGTTCTCTGTAAACCAAAACCAAAACCATTATTCACCATCCTCGCTCAGGCAGCATGATGATCACAGCATGTGACTATGATGGCTTGAATAGAGAGAAGTGCGAACAAAGAGAAAAGTAGAATGTTAACTGACTTGCGCAGCTCCTGGTTCTGTTTCTCCAAGCTGCGTTTAATGTCCAGCAGGTGGTTGGTTTCCTGTTTGAGCTGTTTCTCTGAGGTTTTCAAAGCATTGAGCTGCTGGTTCTGAGACTTCAAGTCGTTCTGAGTCAGGGTTCTCTTCTGGATCTCCTGCTCGATCTTCAGGGTCAAATTCTTTACCTGAAGGAATTGTTTTGTTAAGAATACTGAATGGTTTTTTTTTTGTATAAAATTACATTTTAACCTACATATGAATGACAGTTATTTCTCTCCACCTCAGAATTGTCAAGCTGTTACATAAGGTGTCAGATTTGTTTTCTTTTGGTGGCATTTAATATGCACTTCTGTGGTCTGTAGCACAGAATATAAACACTCACCTCCTCAGTGAGGCGGTCCTTATGTCTTCGTAGCTCATCTAGTTTCTGTAAAGCCTGTTTATAGTCACAGTCCATCATGCTGCTGTGTTTCTCCAGCTCCAGGATTCTGTTCTCCAGACGCAGTTTGGCTGATCGCTCCTCCGCCAGCTTCTGCTCCATCTCTGCATCAGGGTTAAAGACAAGAGGAGATGATGAGGATGTGAGGAAGACAATGAGTTTAATTTAAGATTTTTACACACTGGCTAATGGACAGCAGGAATGCAGACATGCTGGGAAAATAATTTAATGCAGCCTTTAAGACCAGCAATAGATAATATATAAATATATATACCTGTCAGTGTTTTTATTTGTAAACAAACCATCCCAAAAACAACTGAAATAAATTATTTGTAACATTGCAAGATGTTGCATTTGCAACATTTCTTAATGTTTATTGATCATAAATGTATTTTCTTGTACTGATGGGATTTTGCATTGCCAAGTAAAAGGTTCATTATATGTATATGCCAACAATATAGTCATACTAAGAACACAGACAAGTATTTGACAACTATTCACACTATTAAAAAAATTCCCGGGAAAATGATTCATGGATCTTCAAAAAAAAAAATCGGCACTATTAGGGAACTGATATTTCTGAGTGTTTGAAATTTGGTGCAGCTTGACTGAATTTAAGGAGACCATTGGGCCTTGTTGGAGGTATGCACTCTACTGAGTGCCTAGTTAAATATATATTAATATCAAAATTTCAATAACCAAATGCCCAGTGGATGACTAACCTCATACCAATACTTAATTATATCAAATTACAGAATTAAGAGCTGAGTATTTCAAACGTTCCCTTTCTGCACAAAGTCAGGGATCATTTCAGGAAGTTTGATTCATTTCTAAATCGGTCTCCTTCACAAGATGTATTGCCTGTTACCATCAACACACTGTTGAAGTAAAGAAGAGCACATCATCCAGGAAACAAAAGGTCGGCGCCCTCACCCTTCATGGACTCTGACTTGGCTCCTTCGATGGTAACTTTGATCTTGCTCTTGTCGGCCAGCATTGCCCTGGTGGCCTTATGAGACGTCCCCTCCTGCTCCAGCTCCTGCTGCAGCACCTTCAGCTTGTAGGTCAAATCAATCTCTTGGTTGCTCTTCTCCTGGACAGAGACATAACAAGGAGAGACATGATGTGATGAACTCAATGACACTCCAGAAGCAATTCATCTGGGCATCGCAAAAACACTAACACACACGTAGGCGTTCTGAAGCTCGGGAATTTCTGACAACATGTTGTTAACACATTTTATTATTATAGTATAGTGTAATATTTTAATGGCCTGATCTTATCTATAATGTTAGTGTACTATGTTTTAATGCAATAAAAGGGCAGCTTGAATTGTTCAGCGAAAGAAACTACCAGTAGCTGCGGAACATCTGTTTGTTGCTTTATTTTTCCCTTAGTCTTAAATTAATCTGTTTAACTTTTAATTGCACTGCATGTATTTTTAGTCTGTGGAGCACTTTGTTAACATGTTTTTTGAAAGGTGCATTGCAAATAAAGCATATTATTATTAATGTGCGTTTCCTAAAGTAACAATAGAATAAAAAGTAGGGCAACGATTATTTTGCAAGTTATATAGCAATTATGTCGCCACTCTTTATATAATATCTAAAGAATGACTTTTCAATCATTGAATCATTGAGTAGATAAAAGTCTGTAGTGAACTTTGTAGTAAAACAAATTTTAAGGACAAACCAGACTGGCCAGAATGCTTCAATAAAAGAGTTTTTCATTGATGCTAAATAACTTAAAAGGTTTAGTGAATAAAAAACAATCGGAATGTAATTTAATGTAATATAGCGCTTGTGTTATCTTAGCAGTTTATCTCGATAATTTCAAAAATAAGATGATGGGAAAATAACAAAAACAACATATACTATATATTATTTTTAATGCCTGGGGTAAAGGAGACTTCACATAGATTAGGCCTTCCTTAAAATGCTAAACAATAAAGACTAATAAATTCACAAATCAATAAAGAAAGAATGTGGTGAATTGTGTCATTTCCACTCAGATTGTTTTATTTACCTTCTCCAGATCAGTGAGTTTCTCCTGAAGTTGCCTCTTCTCAGACTCAGATTTGGACAGATTCTGTCTCTGCTGACGAGCCTCATCCTCCAGACCAGAGATTCGTCCTGAAAAATGAGTCCAAGAGAATAATCCTCAGAAACACATTTCCAAAAAAAGAAAATACATCTAACACGGGTCTATTAAACTAAACTAACAAAATGGCTTGCAAAACAAGTTTTCACCCAATCAAATCCCCAGACAGCTGTCTTTATTATTTGTTTATATACAAACACAATACCCTAATTATGCAAACAAATCAGCTTAAAGCAACATTTTGATTCTGAATGTTTATGTTGTTAAAATGAAATGTTTTCTTCTCCAAAATCCTGGTTCATTGTACAGAGCTGTTCGTGGCGGATTATATTACAGCAGCAGACAGAGCTAAACGAAAGCTGACTGCCGCAGTTTCACGCTCCAACAAACACAGACCTGGGTGTGATAACTGAGCTCGGTTTGACCTCACTTTAATTCACACAATCTGATAAAAGCTTTCATATGACAGTTTAAATGGCCTGAGAGCTGCTGTAATCAGATTATGGTTGAATTATTAGCCCCGACGTAAACAAACTCACTGAAACGATTACACAAATGCATCCTGGGAGCTGACTGGGACAACCACAGCCTGCTACTGTCTCACATTGTCCCAATGCAATAGAGCCACTGGTCATTATGTCACTCGACAGCTTTGGAGAGTGGCTCAAATCTTGTATCTGTAAATATTAGATGTATTTGTTCTCGTTAAATCTGGACTAATTGTCTGTGGCTCTGTGCAGAACCTCCAGACAAACCCTTATAAAGACTTTAACCAAGACACTAAAATCAATCTCCAGACGCGTGCACACACACAGACACAAAGGTAGTGAATGTGTTTGTTTGCTGAATGGATTCTGATGACAGCTGCTCTGCAGTGCAAACTCTTACTTAAGGCCTGGAAAGTCTCTTTGGTTCCCTCAGTGTTTGTGTGGCACGTTGCTTTTTCTCACCCAGTTGCCCTCATAAATTTGCCACATAAGCTTCAAGGCAGGCAGAAGGAAAATGACTTGAAAATGAAAGTGGCAGAGATTTCTGCGCGAGGCGTGTAATAGAATTTCCATCTCATAAAAATACAAGTAACCAAATCAGCAATACCTCAAAATAGTATTTAATACACTGAGGTGCTGAGGCTGCTGTGCAATTTTCAGCCTGCAAAGCTGCAATCATAAGCTTATTCCAAATATTTATTACCACGTTGTTCTGATCATTCACATTCTTATATTAGATTTAGATGGTTCTACTGTTGTTTATTGTTTTAGGTGCTTGGGAAGCACAAATGTGTAACACTCTGGTCAAAATAAGGGAATAGAAAATAATATATTCATTCTTTGAATATCCTATGCTATCATATAAGCAATTAACAGAAAAATACTTTTTTTGTAATTGTTAATTTTGTTTGAGTTTGCCTTTATCATAATGAAAAATGCAGCAGGAGACTGCTAGGGACGGACAACAACAGGGAAATGTTCAGAGAGGGTAAAACCTGCATGAAGCAGGATATAAGGTATAAATTCCACTGTGGTGATCAAGCTTTTGTTTCCACTACATCATCACCAGCGTCTGTTCTTATCACCAAAAGCTTTTGAATATTGTTGTTTGTCAATTGTTTCTACGCGTATGACACATCTTTCTCCTCCTAAAATATAGGTATTATATTTGTCCGGTGTGTTTAATGGTCATTTTCCTGCTTTATTCTAGCATTTTACTGGCTGGCAGGGAAACCTTTTCTGGAAAATGTCAGTAGCAATTGACTCAGACATTTGCATTCTCACATACAGCCCCTCTAGAAAATATCTGGAAAATGCTCAGCGCATGTCTTATATTAGCTAGAAACTGTGTGTTTAACCCACCCATGAGGTCACTGATGGTCTCTGAGCCCTGGCTGTGCTCCCTCCTTTCCGTCTCCAGAGCCGCCTGCAGGCTGATGCATTCCTTCTCCAGACTCAGCTTGCTGCGCTCCAGCACGCAGCCTTTGTCCTGCAGCTCGCGTACGTTGGCCTCCAGCTGCTGCAGCTGCTTGCTGTTCTCCGTCTGGGCTTTACGGAGCCTCATCGCCGCCTCGGACTCGGCCCGCAGCAGCGTGTTGGCCTCTTCCAGCTGACAGAAGAAGAATGAAAGAAAAATGTTAGAAGTGTTTCATTGAGTTAATCCTCTTTTTTTTGTTGTTGTCTCTGTTAACATTTATGGTATGTTGTGACACTTACACATACTTTCAGATATAATACTTTAATTTGGGATGTATAAAACACATTCTTGGTTCAGATGCATCCCTGTTCAGATGCATTTCTTCTTTACCTTTGATATCTGTTTATATCAAGGCTTTATTCCATACTATCTCCATTTTGTAGCAGTAAAACAACGTATAATCTCTTCTTCCTTTATATAGTAACCTTTAAATTGAAATATTTGTCAAGAAAAAACGTTAACGTTTATTTTACCATTATATTAAATAGATACAAAAGAACAGATTTCTTGACATTTAACTTCCCTGTCGAGTCCCCAACACTGAGCAGCACTGACCTGTTTCTGTAGGTGAATGTTCTTCTCATTGGAAATGTGTGAATTCTGGTTTCTTCTCTTCATGTCGTCCAGCTGATCTCGTAGGCTGTTGACTTTGTGACACAGAAGAACACAGACCAACACATGAACCCTGCTTTCATTAAGTCTCTAGGTAAAGCTCAAGCATGCACAGCGTTACTTATTTCATATGTACAACAGAGACTTCAGTTGAGAAGTTTAAAATGTGCATACCTAATCACCAACACTTGAAAAGAGCATGGATGATCAATTGTAGCAAAGTCAATTCTCATATAAGCAATTATAACTAGTATCAATCCTTCATTATTGGACTGGTTTGTAAGTTTAAGTGGGATCCATCAGCAACCTCACTGCTAAATGCGACTAATTCACACAGGTTCTTTAAGCGTCTGAGTATCATGGAACGGGACAAGAGTCAAATAAAAATGTGATAAATCATCACTGCAGAATATCAGCAAAGGAAAGTAAACTGATGGACAAAACAGAGTTTCCCCTTAAACCACTTTCCTCTGGTTCCAGTGTTTCCCTAAGTCCTTCTGACCAGGTGATGGCAGTGTTATCCACAGTATCTCAGTCATAAAAGTATTTTATATAGTATAATGTAATTTCTATTACCAAAAGATACAATTAGTGTATGAAATTCACATAAGTGGTCAACTTTGTACAGTTTCCTGTTTAAACCAAAACCTGTCAACACATTCATTGTAGAAAGCATTAGCTCTGCTTCCAAAATTAATTTAATTTTACGATAACTAAATCGCTACGTCACATTATTAGTATTACACACATTAGTGTATGGCATCTTGTCAGACTTTAACCAATACAAATAATATGATTATTAACCCTAACAAATAGAGTGTAAGGTCTCATATTAGGAGCTAAAAAAACGAAAGTTAATTAAAAACTAAATACCATTGGATTGATAAATTATCTTGTTTCATTATCTGGTTGTCTCACCTTCATTCTCCAGGCAGCGCTTCCTGTCCGCCTCGCTCTCGGCCTTTCGGTGACTCTCCAGGCTCTTGTGCTGCAGCAGGGCCTTTTCTCTCTCCAGCTGCCTCAGACTCGACTCCAGGTTCTTTCTCGCGCTCACCTAAAATCGTTCAAGAAACCCTGTTCAACGTGTCCTGTAAGGGCTGGTTTCACGGTGCTGTGATTTCACAACTTTATGAGCAACTGTTCCTGAGAATCCAACTGGGGTTTAACACTAATCCCAAACCAGACAGACATTTTAATGTGGCCATTAGAATTCTGCAAACGCTCCGACTGATCCTCACAGGATATGACACATTGGTATTTAACCCAAACATGTTAAAGTGTGGATAATTAGACATCATCATTCCGACTTAAAGACAGTTTTTTGGAAAGGCCATAGAAAGGATGAAGAAGATGTAAACTATATATGATCCAACTGTAGAATCTGGGTTGTTGCACAAGGTTATATTAAGAGAACAAAGCCAGAAATATTCAAGTGGCAGGAGTCGGCTCTTAAGATTTTCTTTCATCATTAATTTACCTCGTCCTCATGTTCTTTAGAGATTTTGTCCAGACGACTGGTGGCAACTCTGCAGGAAGTAAACAGGACATTTATAAGGCACTTGACTATAGAGACACTGTGCTCTAACTGTGTTGTTAGTGCTGCAGCCACCGCACCTGAATTTGTGCTCCAGTTCGTCTTTGACCTGCTTCTCGTTATTCAGCTGAACCTCGAGGTGGCGAAGTTTCTTCTGCAATGCTACCGACTAAAAAGAAAGAAAAATCAATTAATTAAAAGCAGACAAAACACATTTTCAAACTGACAATCACATTTATTCAGTTACTAATTGATGGTGTCGGATCCTTAATCCGTTTTGTTTTGGTCCACTTTATCCCTCATATTCTGGCTGTGCCTCCCTTGTTGTGTGTGGCAGGTGAACTGCAAGTCCACAAAATGTTGGACTTCTTTTTGTGAGTTTACCGAAAACACCTCATATATACTAGAGCGAATCAAGCAAACACAACATTGGAAAGGTCCGGATAACTTCTGATTAGTGTTTATTATGAAGGAGTAAAGTGAGTGCGGGCCAGTTGGGAAGTGGGAGGGAGGAAACACTGACAGGATACTACTGCATGGTCGAAGGTGACTGGGCCGTAAAACAAGTTCCCCAGATTAGCTTTTAGCTCAACCACTTACACTGACTACTGCTCAAGTCTTTGAATGCAGCTAAGAACAGAAGAAATACTACAAAAGTACTAATAAATCATGGGATCATGGAAAGAAATCCTCTTCCGAGTCATTTCCCTCATAATCCTTAATGCCTCTCAGTGCGACGTAGTAAACTGATGCCTGCCTTATTTCCTAAGAAGCTTTGGCCGGCCTGTATTACCGCTGCAGCTGCTTTGGAAGTGAAAGTACCTACCTCTCCTTTCGAAGTCTCGTGGGCCACTGAGGAATTGTTGGGGGCATTTAGTAATCTGAAGAAGGAAATGAACAAAATCAACACAAAGTCAGGACCACAGCTGAGTATAAAAAATCTATAATCTATCTTTTGATGTATGTGGAAGTGCTGCGGTGCCAAAGATGACTGGGGACGGCTAGAAAAACTGATGACTCACTGATCTTCTTTGAAGTAGGTAAAGCCAACAAAGGGTAACTGATTTCCAACAAAGGCTTTAGGTGTGGGAAAAGTTTCTACATCGCCTTTGTCATCTTCAATCTCATCAAAGTTGCTGGTGTCTATGTCGCTGCTCAGCTCTGGGACCACAGGAGCAACCGCTGGAGAGAGACAGACAGAGAAAGAAAGAGGGTAAGGGGGAAAATACTGGAAAAGGGAAGTGCTTTGTAATAAAACTCTGAGAGGACTAATAAATTCTTATTTTTTTCTTATGCAGCTTCTGTTCAAGTGGAGTTTGTATCCGAGTCATGCAAAAGGCAAATTTTAAGGGCAGGGGGGAATTGTATATTCATACTGTCTCTGATGGTGTCAAAGGTCCACTGGTCGTTCTTAAAGAAAGGGTGTCGCTTGATTTCCTCCACGCCGTTCCTGCCCAATCGCACCTCCCTCAAGACAAAGACAGTAAATGAGTTGTTGAGCAGTGAGTAACACGTCTTTTTGTTCTGGTGTCAGGAAAACATGAACAACGGTCTTTTCTGAAAGTGACCAAATAAAAACTCAAACATCACAAACCAGGCCCGCAGTAAACATTAAAGTGCGCTGACCCTGTAACTCTTCATACCTGTCAGTCAAGAAGGCGCAGATGATGTTCTTGGCATCTTTGGAGATGTCCACATCATCAGGGAAGTTTAAAGAGTTCTTATGGTCCATGATCTTACTGTACGTTCCCACCAGCGAGTCAGCGTAGAATGGTGTGTCACCTAAAAGCAGTTGCTGAAAGTTAGCAGTAGAAACTACTCAATAAAAAAACTATTTCTGCATTCTGGTTAGGTCCAGTCAATATGACTTCATGAGGTGTTTACTGACCAACCAGCATCTCGAAGATGAAGACCCCGACAGACCACCAGTCACATTCTCTCCCATAATAACCATCTCCACCCTGGGACTTGAGCACCTCAGGAGAGATGTAGTCTGGAGTCCCGACTGCCGTGTCACAGTGCACCATGCCGGTCTGTAGAGTAAAGCCAAGAACACTATAAATCAGTAGCTCCCAATGGGATATGATAGTAGGGCTGGAAAAAATCCTAATCACGATTATTTTTGGACAATATCGAAATCACGATTATTCAAACAATTATTAATATGTGCCCTTATTCTGAAGTCTATGCTTTATTCTTGAAATGACTGGAGCGTGCGCAATAAAGTGAATCACTTCCTGTTCAGGAAAACACAGATGGCGGCTGCGTGTCTTATTCCTCAGTGAAACCAGGATATCGGTGCCCGGTTATTCAAACCCTTAATGATGGCAACCCTAACACTCTCTGACCGGTTGACCGGCGTGGTGAAATGCGAGTCCAGTCCGATCGGTCTGAACAGTCAAGCAGGATTGAGCATGCGTGTCTCTTTCGAAAAAAAAAAAGGCTAAAAAAATCGTTTCAACTCGATTATAGTAGTTTGGAGATCGTTTGACCCAATAATCAAAATCACGTTTAAATTTAAATTAATCGAGCAGCCCTATATTATAGTCGCACATCAGGCTGGAAAGAAGCTAAATCATGATCCAAAACTCGCTAAATGTCACTAGATGGCGTAAAATGCTGATTAGGATACCAGCTATGTCATTACATCGCATTCGCGTCCTAATGTGAGTCAGGTTTCAGCACTTTATCTGTTTGCTTCTCTCCTACTCAGTCAACAGAATTTCAGATAAAACTGATCTCATTTACATTTGTATCTGTAAATGAAAATCATGCAATTGTAACAGTAAAAAGTAGGAAACAACCTATTAAAGGCTCATTTATGCTCAACTTGAGATATGTATATAGAATATATAATGGTAGGAGCATTCTGGACACGGCTGAAACAGACAAAACAGAGCAATACCAACAGAAATCATAGGCGGCAGTGTAGCAAGTAGTTCAAGTGAGACGACTGTAGGACACAAGGATGAAATTTCGACAGAAGTGGAACATTTGAGCTTGATCTACTTGTATAAGGTGAGAGAATTCTAAGCAACAGAACATGTTTCTTATTTCGTCACTAGGATACAGCACAGTCTCAGATTAGGTAGCAACCTGCTACCTGCTTCTCGATCACAGTTAAGTTTCTGAAAAAGTAATTAAACAGGTCTAAAAAGTTTGCAAATCTAGTAACAGAAGTGCTAAGTATTCAAATCTGTCTGTAAACGCCCCCATATGATGATGTTATTGTGACTCTTCAGTGGGGAAAATGTTCTGTTTCAGCCATGAAAAAGCCAGCAGTAGAAATCAACTTATTTTTAGAAGAAAGACATGCTGCTCTAACTCACAGCGTCCATCTTCATGCACGTCCCAAAGTCGGCCAGCTTGAGGTGTCCGTGTCCATCTAGCAGCATGTTGTCCGGCTTGACGTCACGGTGGATGAAGCCCATTGAGTGAATGGCATCCAGGGCCATCACCACCTCCGCTGTGTAGAACTTGGCCCATTTCTCTGGCACGTCGTAGGTGCTGGTGAGGTTGACCAGGTCCCCCCCTGGCATGTACTCCATCACCATGTAGAGGTAGTGCTCATCTTGGAAGGCACAGCACAACTGTACAGGGCAAGCACAAGCTCTCATTACAAGAGACACATCAAGTCTGTATACATTAACAAGATAATGACTATTAATATCATCTCATCATTATTTCTGTCTGACTGCAACATAACACGTAATAAAATTTACATTCAAGATATACATTTAGCATAGATACTATTATCCTGTATATCATTTGAAGGATCAAGTAATAGGTAAAAAAAAAAAAGAAGACCCATTCGTCACAACCTGAAAAGCTGTGTAGTGAATTATTAAATATCATACCTGCACAACCCATGGACTGTTGGCGAACGCCATTATGTCCCTCTCCTCCCAAAAAAAGGCGGAGTCTGAGCGCTTGATCATCTCAAACTTGCTCAGCAGCTTCATGGCATAAACCTTCTGAGAGGATTTATGTCTGACCTGCATTGTGGCAATAATAACAATAATAAATTAGGATTCACATACAAACATTTTGAAAAACATTTTGTTGAGGTTACAGGGGGAAGTAGATAGTGGCTGCCATTACTGTCAGGATATTTCATCCTAATATAGGATGCCACATCCAATCAATGTTGTTCACTAAATTAACATTTTGAGCTCAGAATCGGCAGCTGAAGACAGGAGTATTAGATTAATTTGACTAAATGAAGAGGCAGTGCATCATATGCACAAAATCGAAATTAGAAGAATTTACATGTAGTTTTTTTTTTTAAACCCAGGCAGAAAAACTCCCATTGATATTACTATTAGAGGGAGCTGAAAATAAAAAACAAAATATTGGAATATCCAGGTCTTAATGAAGAAATTGATTAACCTTCAAATACCTTTTGGTGGATTTGTGAAGGTAATACTATATATTTTTTTGTTTGTTTAGTATTATATGTCTTTACATTGTGGGGCATACATCTGTTCATATTTTGGCAAGATCTTTCATTGTGTTTTTTTTGCACTGTATTTTCCTGTAATTTGAGTCATGTACGTTGTCAATTATGATTATCGGCTACAATCAAATTTTCTGATATCTTCCAGGCTTAAATATGTCTGGTTAATTCTTCACTTCATGTTAGTCCCCCTGATGAAGGCAATTGTGACACAACATGTGGGAGCATTAAAAAAAATATATATATTTTTTTTTTTATCATTGCAATGGCCGAGCGACACCAGTAAAGGGTTCGACATTATTTTCATTGAAACGGGGCCATGGTTTATTTTCCCTTTTTTATATATATATATTAAACCTGAATAATATTGACATCACAGGTGATTAATACTCACCAGGTGGACTTCACCAAACGCCCCTCGCCCGATGACTTTAACTCTGTCAAAGTCTTCAGACTTCATCTGGAGGTCTCGAATTTGTCCTATTTCTTTCTCATCTGAAGACGGAGATGAAGGCAATCCATTAATAATGTTTACAATAATCAATAAAAGACAAAAGGTTTATATATCATCGGCCCCTCTCTCTGATTCTCAGTGGCACAGAAAAACGACTTACATCTGTTTAAGAAGGTTTCGATGTTTTTGTTCTTGCGTAGTGCTGGATAGTCCAGGTCTAAGACCAGGGCGTTCATGGAGTCCTACATGGAGAGAACGAAAAACATCATCAGTCATGACCTCATGTCATTAACATCCTCGTCTGCCATCTCACCATCATCTCAGGTTTCGGGTTCTCATTAAAACCATGAATGGTAGTGACCATCTACTTGATGAAAAATCAGCAAACAAATACACATGACAAAGGCAGTAATGTATTAGGAAGTAGTTGCAACCAGTTTCATCACCACCAAGTGAATCAACAGTGGGAGCCTGTCGTCACTGTATCTTCCTCCTCTGCAAAAACATAAGATGCAGCATAAACCAGAGCAGATTGTGTGCAGTCACACAGCATTTTACAGACCCACTGACTCATCAGCTGCTCTTATCACTTCACTCAAGTAAACAGAAGCAAGTTTAAGTAATTAAGACAAGTTGTGTTTTTTATGCGGAAAGGTGAGTGTTGATCATAAACGTTTAAAACACACTGTGCAAAAAATACACAACCAATTCTTGTCTTCTCCTCCCATACACGCACATGCACAAAAAGTGAGGTGACGTATGATGAAGTATGATTTTCAATTTCAATTAAGTTTTCGATGCTTAATCTAATCGAATACTGGACAAAGTATACGTGATTTGTTTAGGGTGTGAACGACTGATGCTGCCAAGCTACACAGGATATTCAAACATAAAATCAAATAGACAAAGACTGTTTCAATGATTTGTGACTTTTGAAGTAGGACAGCTACTCATAAGTGGTATTGATAAATTATATATTTTTTGCCTCTATTTGCATGTGTTTTTCTTCTGTTGCAGTGTATTAAACTCTCAGAGTAACATTATGATGAGGGGGTCCATACTCTAAATTACACAAACCTGGCAAACATTAAACCTTCCCATTAAAGGCAGTGGAGAGCAGCATGAGGGTGGAACACCACTGACTGCCTGTCTAAAAAGTTTATTTTCTGTATATCTCACTGTGCAGAGCTGTTCCGCACCACCGCACACAGCAAAGTCTGAATTTAAACAAACACCTTCATCCAGCTTGACTGACTGGTTGCATAAACAACTATATGCAGAGAAAAGAAATGGTTTTAACTGACAGATTCTTTCCCTGAGAGAGTGAAGTGAGACACGATGAATCATTTTTCCATCTGCAGTTGCCTTCTTGATTCTGCCTGTGATGATATTCATCTACTGACAAATGATGAACACACTGTTTGTGTGACCTTTATGAGGCAGTGGGTGTGAAAGATGAACCCACCTCCATATGAGGTGGGGAGGCTCGAGTTAGAAACTGCATTTACCACACCACTGGCCTTTGGGCACCTTCTATACTGTTGCTGCTTTAAAACGACCATGGTTTGCTCCGGGTATTGCAATGATTTGTGAGCAAGTCTGTCAAAGATGTGTAACATGTCAACAGTTCTCCACTCCACAGACAGAATGTGTGTCATACGCAGCCCCACCAGGTGCAGCGGTTGGGATCTGGTCCACAGCACTGCAGCAGTGTGTTAACTTAACTGGACACAAGCTGATTATTTGGAGCATTAAAATCGTCTTATAATGGACCTGGGGTGATGTAGGGAAACAATTAAATAGGCAAAAGGCAGACAGATGCAAAGCCCTAATTGTTACAGTCTGTAACCGTGAGGAAGTCATCTATCAACATCTGCCAGCTGTGCATTCCTTAACCATCAATGAGTAGCTTTCTGAACAATAGATCGGGTAAAATGTTACAGAGAAGACAATGATCCAAGTCTGACCCAGCTCTGTAAACTGGTGTCTTTCTCCTATTGTTGCAGTGACAGATAGGATGACAACTTGTTTCATGTTTCCTTTGTACATTTCTGTCACTTTTGCCTATTTCTGCAACTCTCCCTCCGTCTTATCTGCCTCCCCTCCTGCTCCCTCCACCATTCTCCGCTTGGCTGCAGTCCGTCTGCAGCGAGATGCACCCTCTGTTTCATCATCTCAACTTCACTTCCCCATTAAAGGACTGACCTCACACAAAACTACTATTTAAGGGAAAAAAAAACGCCGGGGTTGGAGAGAGGTTGGAGAGGGGTTGCAGAGCGTGTGTGCACGTTCGCAAAAAACGCACAAGGATCTCCCTCCGAGCACGACGGGACAGGAAATGATCCACCCCACCCCGGGGCTGGCAGATAATTTTGGTGTGTCATGAAGCTGGTCCCTGTGTGCAAGTCATTTCCTCTGAGCCAGCATTCTCTGCTACGGCCACTTCATTTGTCTGCAGCCAAATAAATATGGACATGCATGGCAGCTGAAGATATGACTATGTATGCAAAGCATCTGTTACCTGCAAGTTCTTCCAAGCCACCTCAGAGACATAACCTTATACTGCATATGCAAACTCCAGGGCCATGATGTCTGTAAAGCTGCTTTCAGACATGCACTGAACTCCAGATATTCTCCTGAAAGTATCTGGAGGGCTGTATGTGGGAATGCAAACATTCACCGAATTCACAATGAGCGTTAGGGTAGGGTAAGGGAGCAATATTGAAACATATAATAAATAAATAAAAAATGGAATACGAGGTCTCATTGAGGTCAGGGATGCTGCTGAAGTAGCCACTTACATTACTGTAACACTTGTGTGAAGCTACATGAGAGAAACAAACACAAACACCCTCACTCACCACAAGTTAAATAAATAAACTTTTAACACCTTTAAACTTTTAGCATTTATTATAATGGTAGTATGTGTGTTTTGTAAACTGGAATAATAATTGATCTACAAAAACATAAGTATGTCCTTTTAAAAATAAATCTTATCTTAAAGTAAGGACTCTATTTGACATGTTCTTGAATATTGATTGTATTTTAACAGCTGTTGTGTTGAATCTATAATTTTGTACCTGTGTATCTAAATAACTCACCTTTAAACTGTAAATATACATTTTATGTAGGTCTTTGCTTTTATGAAAATGAAAGATTGTTATTAATAAATTGACTTTTTGTTATTATCATTTCAATAAAAGCTTCCATAACAATTTATGGTCCTAACCTCAGCAGCCTGTGGGTCCATGCTAAAGTCTATTAGATGCTGTGGTGCATTTGCTTTTCTGTCTAGTGCATTGGCAGGAAAACATGAATGATGCACCTTCGAAAGCAAACAGAGATCCAGTGTCGCTAAACTGTTCAGATGTGTTGTGTGTACTGAGAGGAAAGGGTCATGTGAGCATGTGAAGAACAACAGCAATCTAACATCGCCAACATATAGTTACAGTCTACAGTTGTATGTGTTACAATCCCAACAACAAAGCAACACTTGCATCAGAATCACAAATTTCCAACTTTGGACATGAAAAAGTAAAGGGTTAAGGAAGTTTGTTGACAGTTGCCATCTAGATAGTAAACACTGTGTTGCTACACTAGGATTTGCTACATTAGCAAAACATTCCCCAGCCTGCAAACTGGCCCTCATGGCGACACTTTATCCCTCTGTCTGTCATTTCTATATCTCCACATTAAACAAGATAAATAAAGAATGGAGGAAGGACACATAAATACATGTTACCCTGATGACTGGTGGCTCTATACATCTCTGCAGAGGAGACAGAGAATGATGTTAGTTCATGTTTGTGACAGCTTTATTATTGCTTGCTCTGCAAATCAGCTGAACTTTAATATCTGGATTATATGGATCGAGACAGAAAAGGGGGGGCAGTAGGAGTTGTGTTTATGAGGGTGTAAGTCAACAGAAACCTTTAGCCTGTGCTGACAGTATTATTCAAAGTGTGCAGGACGTTTTGTTTTTGAAAATAAGAGATATTCCCATATGCTTTATCATTTATTTAAGTACTTTAATAAACCACATTAGCACATTTTTTATATACTGTTTGCAGGGATTCCGCGGTTCATGCATAATCAGCTGTTCAGTGCATTGGGGTAACACAAGAGAGATAGTTGGACGCAGCTGCTCTAATCTAATTCCATTAGCATTGCTGTTAAAAAAATGGCAACAAGCTCTGGAGGACATTTCTCAGCTATTTATAAATATTAAATAACAGACATGTGTCTAGGGAAGTGTAAAGCTCGATCCATAATTTAAACTTTAAAGCATCTGACATTTCTGGACCTACTCCAGACAGCCATTGATCCCCCCCCCTTCCTTGTGCACGCTCATGATAGTTTCAATTATAACAAAGAGCGTTTTTGTAACAATCGATCTAGATAATTATAATCCCTGATGTCAGTTTCCATAGAACACTTTGACACACAAGACATTTTTCCTATGCAGCTACTTCCTGGGCTGATAGTAGTATTTGTCCACTTAGGCTTATCAGTATAAGTTGTTATGTATCTATTAGATTGCACTCCAGCATGTTATCTCTGCTATACTGCAATCCAGCCAATGGGTTATGGCTGGTTGCTAAGCAACTCCTGCAAAATACAAAGAGTTGAACAGAGTTGAAGCTAGAGAGAAGCAGCAGGCTGGAGTTTTATAAGCACATTCTATCCTTTTCCATTTCATTTACACAACCTGCTGCGGACATTACAGGGCTGTCGTTCACCCTTTGCCTGCTTCCACTTTTTAAATCACCCTATAAAAAAGCCACGTGGATGCACCACTCAGGAATGAGATGATGTTAACCTAAAAGGAGCTAAACACAATAAAGAGTCACCCAGCTATTCCAAGCCTCTCCTGCTCCATCTGCAGTCTTTCCCAAAAGGACTAGGCCAATGCCCCTCTCATCACTAGGCATGTGGAACAGAAAC
Source organism: Platichthys flesus (assembly GCF_949316205.1). Taxonomy (NCBI): domain Eukaryota; kingdom Metazoa; phylum Chordata; class Actinopteri; order Pleuronectiformes; family Pleuronectidae; genus Platichthys; species Platichthys flesus. The sequence goes on from NC_084954.1 coordinate 19,163,210, forward strand.
AAGCAGCACTGCGCTGGGCTTTAAAAGGATTGAGCAGAAAGTTAATGTTTTGATTGAATTCCAGCCGTTTTAAAAATAGTTGTGGGGATAAATTGTGGGCCAGGCAGAGCGAGGGGGCCGTGCCAGGCTGAGCCCGTAAACTCCTGGAGAACGACACAACAACAAGATTCCAGAAGTGGCCCCACAAATAGCACTGCTAATGTCTCCACAGGGAAGGACAAGATTATGTCTTACTCTTGTGTTTGACAGATTTCTGTCCCATGTTCTGTGCCATACGCTTTTTTGGCATCCGTGCTTTGTTATTAAGTACAGTGAGGAATATGCCATGGACTGAATGAGACAGTAAAGTCCTGCTGGAAGTTGAACTTAAATCAGCTGTTTAAAAGTTAATAAATGTTCCACTGAGGGAAATAAAAAAGTGATAAAAGAAGAAAAAACCAAATAAACAAATACACAACCTAAAACTTTTGCAATATCAAGTGTATCGATATAACCCTAACCCTTCCCAAAACAAATCAGACTGGTTGAGAAGGTGATTGGATGCATGTAACAAAATTATACTGTATATTGTCAGTTTAAGAAATTGGTGTTTATTTCTTTTATTTCATTTTCTCAAATTTTGTCCATTTCTCTGAAAATCTAAGATACTCTTCAAGCCTCTGAAAAAACTTTGGTTTATATACCGCCTTTCAAGGAATCCAAAGCAACTTCATAAAGTTAAGAAAACAAAAATTTAAATGAAACCAACAAAGGAGAGTATATAGTACAAATGCTTGAGGGTTTGTGAGGAGTTTTTATTTAAAGTGTCCCGATATTGGGTGTTGGAGGAAAATATTCAGTTAAAACCCACTCATTAAATATGCTCATAATTCGAGTCAATGGTCAAATTCTGTGCCGAAGGCTCACATTTGGATAAAAGCCTCATTTTGACGGAGCCATGAACCCTTAAGGCTGGGCACTACCAGATTAATCTACTGATTACTTAATCAAGGAGGCAGTTGATCATAAAGTTTAAATATGTCATAAAATTGCAGTAAATGCCTGTAAGAAGTTACCAAAGTCCATAAATACATATTAAAATGTCAAGATTTGTCTGACCAACAGACCAAACTCAACAGATATTCCTTTTGTCATCACAGAAGAGCAGGACAGAAAAAACATACGCACGTTTGTGTAGCTGGACTCAGTAAAACGTGCTTGTGAATGTACTATCAAAATAGTTATAGAAAAAGTTTCTAGGGAGACTAATTACCTACATTGACATTACTAAAGGATTTATTGACCTGGGGCAATAAAGAACATGGAACAGAATAGTCATAGTGAGCCAGCGAAAAATAACCCAGGGTTGATGTCATTAAGCTTGTTTTCATTTTCAATCCTTTGGTAAGAACATGATTAAATCTTTGTATAAAAATGTTCGGCCATGGCACAAACTATTTGAATTAAAGCTGCCAGCTTCAAGTCCAAAACACTGCTCATCTAAACTCTGCCACACGTACAATGTACAAATGTTCTTGTTTGGGTTTGTTGAAGGAAATGAAAGCTGTATGAACACAGAGACAATCATAACGGTTTGTCAAAGTGTCCTATTGTTCTGTCGTTGCTGCTGGATGCAGCTTGTGTGTTGCTAAGATCAATTGAATAATGTGTTTACTTGTGAAAATGAATACAAATGTGTGTCCATGTGGACCTAGAACTGTGCATATGTGGGTGCGAGAAAGTGTGTTTGTGTGTGTGGAGGAGGTTGTTTCACCAGCACGTTGTGATGGAATGATAATTCGCTGAGGCCAGATGGATGAGTTATGCATTATGTGTGGGAGACTTCTCTTCTCTGCTCTGCTCACTCACGCAATCATTTTAAAACTAAAAATACCCAAAGATGCAGGTATCAAACTCTTAGACACAAACACACACACAACCAATTGAAAACTTTGCACAAGATCACAACTGACTTTAGGATTAAGGATTTTGCACATGCAGCCACTGTCCACTGCAGTGGTCTTTGAATAATACAGTTCACGTCCCTGTTACTTTGATCAATGTGGAAAATGAAAGTTCTTCAAAAAGGTCAAACGATCTAAAAGAAACTATGCACAAAGATTCCACATTTGGTCCGGTTTTATTGCCCAATGCTATATTCACACTCTTAACATAAATGGTTTTACTAAAATCGCACTGCATTGATCTCGAATGTACTGCTGTGTGCACAGCCAGCTTCTCAGCCACGGCCCCCATGTCTAGACATGGAGATCCACCAGATTAAGACAGATCTCAGGATGTATCCATATGCTTTCACACGACAACCATAAACCACTGTAAACACATAAAGACATCCTATTCCGGCTTTGCTTGTACAGTTGATGTCACATGTTGTGTATTTAAGGTTTTATAATACACCTAAAACAGATGGGCAACTCAACTGAAGCATAGAGTTAGTAATAATAATTTGAGCTTAAGCAATGTTATTGTTTTATCTGGACACGCACCATATCCATTAATTTCTCGAGCTGAAATTCATCCTCATTTTTTACATTCCATCTCATATCCCTGAGAGGTGGATCTTGGACTTGCTCATGCCCCGTGTTGTTTGTCCAAGGTCTTATATAATGTGTAATCAAGGTGCTGTAAAGTATGTGTATATTTATTTTGTGGGTGTACTGTAGATTTTTGTTTGCCATGAAGCGTTTGTCTACAGGCTAGGGAAATCCTTTTGCCATTAATGCAAAAATAACAAGGATCCCGATTTATCCCTGAAGAAATTACTTTGTAACTATTGTAGACATAATGTGCCAGTACACTAGTTAACAGCAGTGTCTTGTACTGTCTAATGACAGCAGTAGATCAACTACAATCGCACCAACGAATTGAGTGCCATGTGTAAAATAAACCAACAAAGAGACATGTGTAAAAAGATCAACTCCTTGAAAGGGGGAATAACGTTGGATTACTATTACTTCACAACTACATGGTAGTATGGTCCAAACCTTCTGACTTTTCAGTTTAGTCCAAACCAAAGTAACAGGTGTGAAAGGTCCGTACCAAAGAACCAAACTTTCGACCGACCAAAGAGGTTTTCTCTGTCACGATCAAATAACCATGGTTCTTTTTATTTGCAGTGAACTTTTTTGATGGTACATGGTTGAACATGATAGAGGCAGTAGATTTAAAATGAGTAATTTGCATGCGTTACTGGTTTGCGCCATGGAGGATTCATGAGAGCCGACAGACCGCAAGTGCAAACTGAAATTGAATGCCATGGAATTGGAGGTGTTAGTGGAAGAAGCAAAAAAACTTGTTGAGCTACAACAAAGAAATTAATACAACTCGAAGAAACACGATATGGGAGAGTATCTTGGAGAAAGTAAATGCTGTGGGTAAAACAAGAAATGGTGAAATAAAGAGGAAATGGCAGGACATAATATGACCAAAAATTGACAGCGCCTCTTATTCTGCACGCAATCCTCAGTGCACACCGTTAGTTAATCAGCTGCATGATTTTTTGCGGGTGAAATCAAGTTTGCACACCATTTACATACGCACATCTTTAGTAGTTCAGGCCCAATGTAAACAACCCTCAGATACAGGTTAACTGTTTCCAATCTTTGTCCGAGCTATCTAAACCAACACGCTGCAGTCTGTATCAACATGGACATTTCAGTTCTCAATTTTCTCATCTAACCCTATAATAAGAATAAATGGTTTTAGAAGGTAAAAATCTCCTGCAGAATAAAACTTAAGTGAAACACACTTACGAAGTATTTGCTGCTCACTAAAGCACTTTAATACATGTCCTGGTTCTTACCAATAAACAAGGCCGGACAATATACGACTTTAGAGTCGTGTGACATTTTCATTTTCAGACTCCAGGAGGGCTTCCACACCAAGAAGATGTGGGTATTCTTCACTGGAGTGGAGCAGAAACCACCAAAAAAACAAAAAACTAGCCCGTCTCACCAGAGGAGGTGTGGAGCAGAGAGACTGGCTTGTTTTGCAGAAAAAAATTGGCTGGGGCCACCGTCCCCAGTGCCTTATAAGGCAGTGTTTCTGTCCAGCTAGCACGCTGAAGCTGGGACTGCTGTTGCTTGCCTAAGAGCAACTCAACTGCACTCCAGAGACAGATCGGACACTCAGGTTGACTATCAGGGTAAGGACACAGAGGGGGTATCCCCACCTCCCTGAAGAGCTGCACGTGGAAGGATGGGCGGGTGGGGGAGCGGCAATAAGATAATAAGAATGGAAAGGAACAATGAGGATGAGGAAAAAGTCAGTTAGGAGATGCTGGGTGAGATGAGTGATGGTGGGAGTAAGGGTGGGCGAACGTCTTAAACAAAAAAATTACACAACTTTTATGAACGCACAATCCATATGAACTGTGGTTTCATCTTTATCTGTCCATTTCATCCAGACACAAACGAGCCTACCGACTTATTTACAACACAATATTACATTAATGACATTGTTTTCAAAATGCTCATTAAAACCTGATTTTAAATAAAAGGAAAGATGTAATAAGCATTCAATTAATAACCCAACATATATTCCAATAATAGATTGTTGTAAATATCAGAACTCAAGGAGAAAATGATTTCAATAGTAGTAGAGCCACTGACATTGAGTACTAATCTGCAAATGATGCTCCTCGTCATGCATATGATAGAATTTTCGAATTTAACGCAGCCATTTAGTAAGGATCATTCTGTTGTTCTGTGAGCATAGCGTGGGTGCACATTATTTTGTTATAGAATTAGTAGGACATTAGATTGGGAACTTTTTCAAAAAACGGTATAATATCGTCAGATCTTTCGACCCGTTGTAGGAGATGGGTGGACAAATCTGGGAGAAAAAAAAGAGAGAAAGCAGGAAGTTGGGGGGAATGAAATAAAATAACTAGCACTAAGCAAAACAATATAATTGTATTACATGACTAAATGTCTTTGTTCCCCAATTCTGAATATGGAGAGCATTACACTGAAAGAACATAAGGGTCTGACTGGGACTGCCCCCGACTGAGGATCTGGAAGACATCACACAAACTCTTAGCTATCCATAATCCTTCACCCTTAAGTGCTGCGCATGAAGTTATCTGGCTATACCCAGGCTGCAGCCGAATCAAAAGGCCCTGGACCTGAACTACAGTTAAAATACCTGCAGTGTGTTTAACAAGCTGGATAGGAGGGGCTTGCCTGTAGGCTGAGGGAGAGCCAGAGCCAGAGAATAAGAGATAAGACTGAAAAGTGAAAGGGGAAAGTGCAGTCATTCGCAGGGACTTTGAGCCCCATATATAGCTGCCAACTATTTACTCAGTGAGGTCATTTCCTTTAGGACGGCAGAAAGGCAACTTAGGAGACTTGCAATCAAGTGTCCGTATTTTTTTTTTATCTCGAAAAATGCCCTTTCTTTCGCTTGCCCTCAACAATCACTCCTTGTGCTTGGAGCTGCCAAGTAACTTCAGTCAGCTGTGCTGTGTTGCCAAAAACAGATCACCACAGTTTGCACAAGGGGGAAGAATGCTGAGACTTCAGGTTGCATCCAATCGAATGCTGATCGAGGCAATATAGTGATTTGTCGCTTTTTTGACGGCAGTGTAAGGAGGCATTAAAGCACCATTTATGTGATTTTTTCCCCCTGGCTATTCTGGAAAGCAGGACCAAATTAGAGGGTCTTCAATTGCAAAATTATTTACAGAGAAACCTCTGCTACCTGAATCAAATTATCTAAGAAGTACTATGCTTTATTTCCCAGCTAATGCATGTTATTTTTTCAAAGGAAGGTCACTGGGTTTACTTGATAGATGCTGCAGATTCCTCCCAGACAGCTTTTCTTATCCTCAGATTAGGCAGCCCACTGCTCCTGAAATTATTACCGACTCTGTCTTAATGAGTTATATTATAGGAGACGACACGAAAACAAATCAAGCACCTTCTTCCAGTTCTATTTCTGCTTTTTCACTGTTGCTATGCCACAATAGCAGGGGCTTTGTGTGTGTACGGAATGAGCCGGTTTGAAATTATTGTGGTCCTTGAAATATGCATGTTTTTATTCCACCTGCAAAAAAGGACATTTCTGAGCCCTCTGTGTCTGTGTGTTTGAATCACACCGAGAGAAGAAAAACTTCTTGATCCCAGGGACAGCGCTGAGGCTGCTAAAAATGGAAAACTGCAGCCTGCTCTCTCCTACGCATGCTTCCCACTCAACTTTTGTCTCAAACACTCAACACCTCTATCTCTCTGTGGCCTGCATGCAGGAAGTAAACACCACTGATCTTCCAGCAAATATTCTGCTTAATTTTGTAAGAGGGAATAGACAAGGGGAGCCTCAAGTAGCGTAGAGGGGGGAACAGGGGAGGAGACGGACAGGGGGGCCCCAAGCTAGATGGGGGCCCATTAAAAGGGGTGAGGTGATGCTTTTTAAGATAGAGCTGACAGTGTGTTTGCCCTCTGTCAGATCCAGTTAGGGGGCCCAGAAATTCAAACACCCCCACTCTAACAGATGTAAGTTTACAGCTAAAGAAGGCACTGTGACACTGTGCTGGCTACAACGGTGCCCAAAGTACAAAGTGTTCAGTGTAGGAAAAAGCTCAACTGTTAGTGATTCCAACTTGCACTGGAAAGCACTGCATCTTAAATTGAAATGTGTTAGTTCCCGTGGAGAAAATATCCAGAACCAACGCCAGAATTTAGCTTTTTGGAAAAGAAGTGATTATCTGAAGTGTCAGAAGAGCATCCTTTCAACTTCTACCCAGTGTCAAAGAGATGCACTGGTATAACGGAAGAATGTTTCCACTGCCTTATTCAGCTTTATGTCATCACTAAACGTACCAAAAAACATCTGTCAAAGGCCACATTCCTTAAACGTCCTTAGTACACAGTTCAGAGTATGGCATTAAGTCTTGTTTCCACTGCATTGAGACAAATTGCCCAAAACAAAGCACCAACTTCTAACATTTGCGCAAATGGAGAATAGTTTCCTTTCACCTCAGATAGATTGAATCAGTACACTATCATTTAAAACAACAATACTACATTATCTTGTGCCTGTGTATGATTATCAAACATCCATTGCACAGTACTGGTTCATCCATAGTCTGATTATCAGAGAGAACTGCTATTTCATTTCTAGTCATTCATTGAAGCCGTTAACAAACATACAGACTAGTCTATCATTTGACGTAAATGATAAGATAAATAAAGTTACTTCCATCTTACAGTGCAACATCAAGACTTTACATGTGCACACATTAAAAAAATCGGTTTTAAAATCTCAGTTTACTACCTCTACATCTCAGAGGGTAACTGGGTCAGAAATTCACCAATTCACTTCCCTTAAGTTTGTCTAAATATAAAGCTCATAAGGAAACGGTTTTCAATGGAACCAGAATGATTCACATGCTACAAACATTAGTCAGGACCTGTATAATACTTGGTTCTTTAAAATGACATTTAGAGTTGGAAGATTAGGACAATTCATTGGGCTCAGCAGACATTTTAAGCATGTAAGAAAGCAACTGTTTATTGGCTGGTCGCAAGCTATAGGAAAGACATGTAAACATATATTTTAGGGATGAGGAAATAAGCAAATATACAGAAATCAGGGTCAGCTCTGTATCTATTTATTTTTTGTAATCATGTTAAGGATGGCATGCTCTGTTGCATTGTTTTCCTGTGATTTTGCTGTTTTAAATGTAAACATTGTCATAATTTCTTCTTTAAATCAGATGTGAGTTTGTTCTGTTACTCAAATACACAAACAACTATTCCACAGTGGGTTGACACCAACTTCCTAATCATCTATCAGTGCAGGGAAACCAGTGAGACCAGAGTGGGTGTGAGGATCTCATGGGCCGTGGGAGTCTGGTGGGCCCAACTGTTACCAACGCAGGAGTTGAATTAGTTAGGAATCCCAATAGATATTGGAAATAGACGTATCCATAGACACTGTGAGTGGGGGGGGATTCTCCCTGCTAGTTAATCCTAATCTGTGGACTCGCTTCACAGAGCTGCACCGTCTGCACTGTCCATCAGGCCTGTCCTGTCTGCAGACTGTCTGTCCACCATGAGGACCTCACTTTGGCTGCATCATTACAGCAAAGCATGCAAATACAAGACAGAGAGAGTGTGTGTGTGTGGGGGGGGGGGTTTATAACTTGTAGGAATCAGATGGAAAATAGTAAAACGCTACTATGCATGTCTTCAATCTGCCTGAGGAAAACAACCGAGCTAGCAGCTCGCAGCAGGTCACAACTGGGGAATAACAAGAGGGGGAAGTGGATGTAAATACCAATAGTGTAACGTTACTTAGGTGTGTGCATACGTGTCTAGCGTTTCAGCGACTACACAACATGGCATCATCAATAATCGATGAGGTGTCTCCCACTTGACTTACCAGCAAACTTTCCAGGTTGACGGAGCACCGGGGGTCTCGGATCATACCCTCCAGCTTCTTCAGCCGGGTTTCCATCCTCCTCTCGGCGCCCAGCGACATGACTGCGCTCGTTTCGACAAACCTCGTCGAGATAGGAGCAGTTTCTTTAAGTTTTTACATGTGGACCCTCTTTGTTCCTGGCTAATGGCCGTGGGCCTAGCGGAGCAGCCCCGGGCTCGCAGCCCACCCAACTCGCCTCCGACAGGAATACAGTGCACAATGAAAATATTCCCAACGCGAGGGAAACACTCCACACACGATAGAAGTGGCAAAGTGAGCGGCCCCTCTGTCCGCCAGCGGTTTAGCTAATAAAGTTCACATTTGAATTCCACCTTCAGTTCAATGGAGGAGGCATTTTTTTCCCCCAAACTCGGCGATAAAGTTTGAATTTGGACACCGCAGCAACAGGCAGCGGCAGCAGGGCGTTTTCTTCGCCCCCTCTCCTCCCCTTCCCTTTGGGTCTCCGCTTAAAAAAAAAAACACTTCGGACTCGCTTCTTCCACGAAAGCCCGCTTCGGTTCAGCCCATTCGCTGGCGGCCGGAGCCCGGAGAGTTGTGAGTTTATCCCCGGTGCTGCCACAGCTCTGGACGGGCGATAACGTCTGCTCTCCCGCGCTGAATCTTTAATAAGCTGCCTTCGCTCTCTTCCTGGATTTCTTCTCGCATTTTCGCATCTGTCCTCCTCCTCCTCCTCCCTCTACGTTCTTCTTCTTCTTCTCCGTCCTCGCCTCAGGCTCCGGGCGAGAACACATACACGAGTTTAGCTCGGAGAGAAAAAGTCCTCCAGCGGCTGGATTTTTGCTCGTTCACTCACATCTACACAAACACACAGTCTCAAGTCTTTTCCCTCCCCCTTACAGCAACACACCAAGGACTCAGTTACCCATAAGCCACCTGTCCTCCTGCACCTCTCGCGCTGTGTACCTGTATTTTACTTGTTTATACCTTCATGCTAACATCATATAAAAACACCATATAATCATTCATTATATAAGATTGAAGCCAAGAAGACCGTTTTTTCAAATTTCGGTTACAGTTTCAAAATAAAGGTCATTTCTGCATCGGTATCAGTCCCAACTAGTATACAGATGTGGGCCACTTCAGGCAATGATGGGGGGCACTTCTTGTGGCCTGGACACAATGCTTGTCATCCTAATGTGGACCATTTGAGAACAAGCATACCTGGCCCAAATATCCCAAAACCAATGTGGGCATTTTGGGGGAAACGTTCTGCTCTCAGCAAGGTGCTATCTGGATTTGAACCTAATGTGGCCGATATGCTAAATGGTGAATAAGGCCCGATTAGCACCAAAGAAATTGAGGTCACCTTCCCCTCCAAACAGTAGCGGACCACCCAAGTGCCATCCTTCCATTCTCCTGTGGTATGTGGGCCGGTTGTGGTTTATATGGGATGTGGACGAAATTTGGCTTTGGATGAAATTTAACCAGCTCTTTTAGGTTTTAGTAATCACCTTTCAAATGTTTCATACTATTAAGGAATTCCAAATTAACACTTGTCCTGGCCTGTTCTTTTCATCTCTGCCACATTAACGAGGCTCCACTTCTTGACTTAGCTGGTCGCTGGTTCTGTTGCCTTCATTTATTTAAACTTCAAACAAACTAACAGATCATAGTCTAAGGTGAGATCAACGACTGTGTCGATGGCCCACCTCCCATACGTTCCTATGTTTGCTGGCTTAATTACAATAGATAATAAATCTAGAATAACCACTCAGAAAGTTCATTCAAATCATAAGTTAGAATAATTTAGCTCACTAACGTATCAAATTTACGATAATAGAATTAGCAAAAAACACAAAAATGGTTCTAACAGCATTAAAATACAGAATAATTAGTGGAAGTATTTCAAGGGACTTTCTGGGCAAAAGCGGCAAAAACCAAATAGAAGTTAGTGGCATGTTGCCTTGTTGCCTTTCTGGCTCGGGTCTGAACCCCGACCGAGCCTGAGAGAAAATTGGACCTCGACAGGCATTCTGTTTATTGTGCCTGAACCTGACCCAAGCACGATGTTTTCCCTGATTTCAGGCACGTGCATCTTAAAAGATCAAGTAGAAAGGCTAGTGCCAAACCTGTATATCATCTCAAACTTTTTGTCTGAACTCAGCCCAACTTGTCGTGTCCCATCAGGTTCCTTCAGGCTCAGTTCCTATATCCACACCCTAGTTTCCAACCATGGTACTGTTCATAGTACAGATCATAAGGGGTTCCCACACGATTGTTGTTGCTGTGGACTAATGTGGCCATTCTCAGGGGGCCCCCTCAGCTCGGGGCCCCAGGCAGTTGCTGCTTTTCCTACCCTGTTGCAACACCACTGATAATTTTCCACTCCCAATGCCAGTTTTCCAATTCAGTTTCATGTGAATCTATGTATTTCTGAAAAATGTATCAACAATCCAACATAAAAAGATCATGGTTCGATAACAATATTAAAGATAATTTGAATAGTTCACTAGGATCATTCAGGAGATCATTTTAATTAACTTAATTATGATTTACTGAAGTGATCAAATTTATCAATCTGATAAACTCTGTTTGACTGTCAAATATGTGTCTATGTGTGAGTCTGTGTAATCAAAGATGAAATGGATTCAGTTTCACACAACGGAGGGAGCAGTTGGACCACAGATGAATCCCCTCAGCTCTATTATCGTGAACTTTTGTATTTTTACAGACATAGCTGTTTTACTGATGTCACTTTTATTGATGTAATGCAAGATTCATTCAACTTGTAGCCATTTACTGTAAATGTGTTATTCAATTTACAGTTGGTCTGGCATAGTGGTTGGTTCCATCTAAGGGAAGATGTGGTTTCGCTCACAGGAAGTGATGCATTAACATGGTCTCTCTTTGTAACAGCTAGTTTCCATGTGAAGAAAATGCCACAGTAATGGACCAGTCATACACACAAGCTTGAGCAAACCCTAGTACAGCAGCAGATGCACTGTTTACTCCACAAATTAGACATCCACCATTTCCCCCCCATGTTACCACTTGGTGGCTGTCACTGTACATTTAAAAACTGTTACTTTTGATTTAATACACATTTATTTCGTGTAGATTTTATCATATATTTGTTTATTGATTTCTGTCAAAAAAGACTGCTGCATAATTATCATGTCTTTTGAATTAAATGAATGACGATTTATGTATGGGTTTCCTCTTGAAAAATGTTTGCAATAAGGACAAATAGTAGTAACTGGGTGTAACTCAAGTTTTCAGGAACTACTGGTTCTATTTCACATGTCTGCCCTCTAACAGACTTTGCATTTGGATTCAACAGTCAACCCTATTAGGGACTGATATAGTCTTAGCTAGACCCCAATCCTGACCTCTCATGGCAAGCAACTGACTGAGCAACAGAAACAAACAAACACAACCCTCATTCCACAGTTCTGGCAGCACCCACTTAAGGGTCCCTAAACCTACACATACCCACCACACCAGCTCTGTGGAGTCCGTCCTCCTCAGATGGCACCTCAAGCACTGAATTAAACACCACTCTGGTGATCATGTCTCTGAGGGACGACTGCCCAAAGGTGGAAGTGAACAATCAGGACCGAAACAAGCAGACGTCATTCACTGATACACCCTTAAACAGAGAAGTAGAGGTCTGCGACCCCCCTAATTTAATGAGCCCTTAGGCGCATTAAAGGCCCCGGCTCTATACCTCCCAGTGCATCTTCCCCCTCCCCCCCTGGGGATTGAGGAAGATGCTGAAATGACATTGGAGCCCCTAAGCTTACATGCCATAGCGGATAAACATCTGGCTGGATTTCCACAGGTCCACAGTGCAGTCCATGTAGCAGCAGAACACACACATGAGGCACAGAGTAGTGGGCCTATAAGACCACCTTACACTGTCTGTAAGTTCCACTGGGGAAAAAGTTGAGCAGTGGCTGAGAAGTCACCCCATACATCGTGGCCGTGCCGCAAACACTCCCAAAGTGGATGTAGCAAATACGTGCCAATGAGTCACATATGTCCAGGATGTGGTCACAGTCACTGGCAGGACAGATTGTCTGAATTTCTCTCCCTCTCAAACACCAGAGCAGAAGGTGCTGCCACAGAAGTGGGTGCGTGTGAACAAGCATCTTCCTGAGCCGGCACCAAAGGCCTGACCGACGGGCTTCCTGTAGCAAAAAGGGTGCCTGTGAAGAACGTCACCCGGTCTACGCACTGATATTTCCTGCGTATGTGCTCCTCGTCACACATGTGCTACGTCTTGGACTGATGGGGTCGCCGCCGCCGCCTCTCTCACCTATCATATCCTCCCTGTGAGGAGGTGATGCCAGCCAAAGCAACAGAAACCTATGGTTGTCGAAGGCAGCCCACAGTAAGGATGGATTGAGAATTTTTTTCTGGGATGATTTCCTACAACACCAGAGGATAGTGCGTATACAACTCCATACTGAACAGTGGGCTGATACATTAAGAAGCCAGAAGATGGTGCTGTAAACCATTCAATTCACTTGCCTTATCTGCAGACCATCAGAATCCATTCAAATTAAATAACAAATGAGGTCAAAACAGCTGGAATGGTTGAATAACATCTGTCATGTCATTTACAATTAGTATTTTTCTATTTGTTGTCACCTTAATGGGTCTTCTGGTGATTTATCGCTTATTCCATTAAAAATAACATCATATTGTTACATTTTATCAGTGCACGTAATATAAATTGTAAATTATGACTTTATCACGTGCATCACTGCTGGGATAATTCTCATTAAGGAGTCATTACTTTTGGTGCAGTTTCTTTTCTTTTTTTCCAATTCACTCAGTCTTGGTCATCAATATTTAAGGAGTATAACCAAAGCTTAACTAGTATGAATGTTTCAGTGTGTAAAAAAAATGTGTTTAAACACTTAATTTCTTGTGTTTTAATTATTAACAACCTTTTACTAGGGCACATTTGACTGGTGGGTTTTCTGTCATGGTGTTTTAAGAGCCTTTTTTAATGTTTTTTTTCCATAAAATTTCACAAGATAGTATAAAATAAACAAATATGGACCACTGTAGACAACAGTTTATACTGTTTCAAAGTGTGCAATTTGCCCAATCGTGTCAGCATTTACAGAATAATGTCCTTTATATTTGTCTCTGTGTTTGTATTGAGGATATTTATTATTGAAATGTGACGCCTTTGAAACTCACAGGCAACTTATTGATTGGGATTTGTCACGGTTGTCAGTCTGGCAGGTTGGTAATGGTGGGGTTAAAATCATGAATCAAATTTAAATCTCCCAATAACCAGTGCAAAAAGAATATTTTTAGTTTGACATATCTTATCATAATGTTCTGTCTGACTGTACATGTAGAGGTTTCTTGAACACGTAGAGTGAAATGTATTTGCACAGATATAACCCATGTGAAACCGAGTTGTGTGTTCCTCTTATTTATTTGTCTTCATGAGCAATTCACTGGATAAAACAAATACTGTTACAACACAAAAAAAGATCATTTTCCAAAGCAATTTTGGCCACCTGTTCTGTACATGTTACAATGTCATAATAAAAAGACAGAAGATCATCGCCTCCAGAAGACCCCGTTTTCTCCATTTCCATAATAAAAAAAAATCATTTCACTGATCACCAGGCCTTTACGTTGAGACATAATGCTCAGGTCAAACCGTCTTCATGTTATTATTTGCGAATGCAAAAATCTTGTCAACAATAAATAATATTATAAAATGTACACAAAAAGATTGACAGTCCACCACAAGTTAAAACGTCGAACAGATCGGATGTTTTTAGGAACGAGAAAGCTCTGAGGAAGGATTCGTCTTAGCAAAAATGTGACAGTCCATACAAGTTACAGAAAAAGCTGATCATCTATACATTGACACAAGCAAGATAACAAAGTTGTTTGTTTCTGGTATATTTCGTTTTGTACAAAGAAGGGAGAGTCTTCTTTACAAGCAAGCATCATTGTCTTAACTGTGGAGATTATACAAGCAAGAGTTAAGGCAACTTCTCTGTTGTTTTTGAACAGTAACATGAAGTCCAGTCATGTTTTATTGTGTCTGTGGACCACTCGCCTCTATTAGGTTTGGAGTTAGTTGTCATTGCATAATTCAGGCTGCTGACCGGGGCCTGTAGTCTATCATCAAAAAAGGAATGCTGGATGTTTGTCAGGAGTCAGTTCATCATCTCAAAAGACTGATTCACTGGTCCATGATTTCCATGCGAATGTCATGGTTTCCTATCTTCAGTATCTTCTCCGACATGGACATCGTGCCTTTTATAACGCTTCACAACATGGTGCACATTAGGACCAGACATATTGCGCATGTGGTTCTATCTGTGTTTGTCTGTATGTGTGTGTAAAGGTGTCGAGCAAGGGAGGAGAACAGATAGAATGGATTTCTGATAGTTCCTGTTTCAAATCAAGCCCCTAAACCTTTTTTAACCCACTTAGAGAAAGACTGGGAGAGCAGCCAGTAGTATAAAATAGACTAAAATTGCAAATTTGGCCTGATGACGGAAGCAGAGGAAAGGTCAACATATCAACTTGCATTTGTCCTGGTTCCAAATTTGAAGGAACACTGTACTTTCACATTTTGGGAATTACATTTATGAAACTACAGCCATTAGCCAGCTAGCTTAGCTTAACATAAAGACTTTTAGAGATGCTGGTATTTACTTTCAAGCTTAGGAAAGGTCCAGGCTATTTCTTTTTCAACCAGTCTTTATTCTAAACTCAAGGAACCAGCTGCTGGCTCTAGCTTCATATTCAACATACAGATATAAGAGTAGTATCAAGATTTTCATCAAATTTTCTCCATAAAGCAAATGTGTGCATGTCTGAAAATGTTGAACTCTTCCTTAAAGTGAAATCTAAACAATTACTTTGGGCTATTGGATCTGTACAGTTGACATTTTGTCCTGAGGGTGGTGCTAGAGAAAAGCTAATGGAGTGGCCGAGTTGGAAAGGGTTCATGCTCTAATTAACATCAGCGGGCTCAGTCCATTTTATGGCAATCTAACCACATGACCATCATTCATCTCAGCCACCGAACAGGACAAAAATGTTACAGTCGGTCTTCTGTCTTTTTTGAAAATGTCCGCAGGCCGCCGGCTCTGAGCTACGAAGAAGCAGGACAAAGATTATTTTGTGAAAACTTTTTTCTCCTCACCGAACAGATGGGACGACCAAGATGAGAGTTTTCAACCTTTCTTTTTTAACTGCCATGGCGCAGAGTAATGGGCACGCCCGAACACTAACACACAGGAAACTGTACTCTTTCTACCCATTAGAGAAAGGACACATCTGTACCAGTGGTGGTGTTGTGTGTTGGGATGTAGCTACTATTGTTTTTCGCAACCTGGAGGGACTAATAGTCTTTTAAAAAGTAACACACATATTGTTTTTTTTTAGAAATAAACTGTACAAAAAGCATATTAATAATAAATACAACATGACTAATGTTAGTAGTTAAATTATGAGAGACCTTTTTTGGTTTCTGGTTAGAATAGTGTGGGGTGCGCTGGGCGGCTAGTGGTCTCCAAAGTCGTGGCGGTGGTGTTGGTTTAGTATTGTTACAGTATGTATTTGTTCTGCAGCACAGACACTTGAGGCTACAGTGTCAGCTTTCTGAGTTACATCATCCCTGGTTTTTGTGCTTTCACTTGCAAGATCACAGATGAGGTTTGATAGAGAAATTGCCATTTGGCAACAGGGGTGCATTTGCTCAATTTCGAGTCTTTAAAAATTAGATGGATATGGAAATCAGTAAAATAACTACAAAAAGGAGTGTTTCTACTTATGATCAGGAAAAAATAAGACAAAAGACTTCTGTTTAAAAAAAAGAACATATTCACTGCTTTTGCTTTGAGCGATGACGTGAAAATGTTTAAAGTGACACCAAAGCTAGGCCTTGGCAAGTGGCGAGCTAAGCCTAAATGCCTGACTAACAGGCAACAGATAGAGTTGCACACTCCTTATTCTGAGTCAACACGCTGTAATCTCAACTGGGCTTTCTGCTTGCACCTGCCACACACATATACACACACAAAGCCTAATTTACTATGTGCATTGTGTGCGTGTATTCCTATTACGTGCATGTGTGTGTGTAAATGTTGGGCCTCATTCGGACAAAGAATGACTCATCAGTGTCTCATTATAAGGTGAGAAAGGACAAGGTTATACCAATGTAACGTATGATTTAGATTCTTTCAACTCTTACATCTTTTTAGTCCAAAACCTTACTTGCAGGAAATAACAAAGGGTAATACTGCTTCTGACATTCACTTGTGTTCTCCTCGATATTCCTTTTTTGTCATTTTAAAAATAAGTGCTTGTTAAATTGGCAACCATAAATTATCTGGTCAATTTTTTTCCGGTTGAAATCTTAATGAAAACTAAGCGACATATTTTTGTTTCAACACACCAGGCCTTTGGCTTAAGATAACACCAAGTATTGCATTAGTAAAATGCACCTCCTCCATAGGAGTGTCAATTAAATGGCTGGCTTTGTGTGATGGGGTCTCGGCTCACAGGCTTAAGCCACAGAGTAACTGGATCACATCAATCTGGTTTAATGACAGTTACAGTTTGTGATGCTTTTACCTGACATGCCCCTAGAGCTGCACATAGAGCTCAGCACTGAATCGAGGACAGCACCGCCTTAAGGTTTGGCTCAAAACAAATAAGACCTGGCAAGAGAAGAAGTTTAATTTGGCGGGGTCGGTTCAGTGGACAAGCAAGCATCAATGTGTAGATTTCCTAAATTATATATTAAAAAAAAAGAATCTGTCTTCAGTGTGTTTAATGTGGAAATATTTTCTCTAGTGTTATTTCAGCTTCTTTTCCTTCACATATCCCAAAGGAATTATTCATGAAAGAGCAGGCTTTCCATTGCCCCCTCTAAATTCAGTGCAGTCAGTCTCAAACTAACCCATGACAGGAACATCACTGGTAATGTATTATAGAAAAGATTAAGTACTAGCCTGTGGTAGCAAGTACCTATTGCAGGTTGGCAGAGTTTCCACATTGCCCTGCCATCCCACTTCTTATGGGTGAGCAGTGAGCACTGAAATGTTCCCCGACAGCAGGGGCCCACATTACTGTTACTCACTCACGTTCAAGTACACAAGCTGTTTTCCAGAGGATGAGAAAATGTAAATAGTACGAATGATTATCATGACAACTCTGCCTCATTCGTGTAAAATAATATATATTTAAATTTGGTGATTTCTATGAGCGAACAAGTAGATGCCACAGGAACATGGTATCATTTGCTGGTGAAGGTTAATATTCTATCCTCCAGTTTGCTGATTCAGTTGGAATAACGCTCAACACAATTGATGATTTAATGGCCAAGGACATTTTTCTAGCCTCAGAAAAGCTCTTCATATTGTCCTTCAGTTACATTGCATTAACTTTTATCGGTCTTTTTCCCACCCAGCAGAATTCCCCCCAAACACTTGATGTCAAGGGGGAAAGTAGGCTTATTTAACGGTTGTGGACAAGTCCAGGCTGAGAAGATTATTGGATAGATCTTTTTCAACTCTGTGGCTCTACAGTCTTGACTTTCTGAAATTTGACTTACCCTTAGTGGCAGTTTGTGTGAGGTAAATCAACAATACTTGCTGGAGTTGAGATATTAACTGTGGTGTGGCATCAGGTCAGACCTAAACAGGAGCCTATCGTAGAAGGATGGACATCTCTCTCCAGGCTCCCTCACCAGCTTCCCAACAGTGGCTCTGAATATCGTACACTATAGTGTGTAACAGAGCACTTGCTTTTCTAGGGGAGGGTGTATAAGGTATAAGGGACAGTGTGGGCTGGGAGAGAATCCAAATGAGTAGAGAAGCAGCAGGGTGAAGTCCTCCTGTTGCAAGGGACACACAGGCTGCAGTTCAGAAGGTGAAACGATCCTGCTGGCCACGACATCAAATCTGTTAGTTCAGTCCATTAGAGTCTTTGTCCCACAGACAAAAGAAGTCCTGTCCGCTCTGCTATGATACACATCAACATGTTTGGTTGGACTCTCATCAGTCGTTTTGAAGGCGATTTGTGGTGCTGGTAGACTGGACGATGGGTGAGGACGAGAACAAAGTGTGTGTGAGTGTGTGTGAGTGTTTGTGTGTGTGTGCAGCGGTGTAGTGGGGAGGGGTGGGATTTGGAGGTGGGGTTGGACAAGTGAGTGTCATTGATGGCACTGCATCCCTCAGAGCATCCATCTGTGAAACAGAGTGGGAGGAGATTTAGACTGAGTCAGTGGGTGAGCAAATTTCCCCCCAACACACACAAACACACACACACACACACACACACACACACACATTCACACACAACCCCAAAGTCGATGCATGAATTGAAGCAGGCAGCCCTAGCTTTAAATTTAAAGGCGAGATAGAAGGTGTTCACTTCAGGCCAACAGGGGTTTAAACCATTAAACTGAATAAAAAGGCGATTTTCAGAAGTGCTTTATAATCCTTCCTTTATTTTCTTTGGACATGCATCAGTATCGGCCTTACGACACTTTGGGTACATAAAGAATGAAATATTGAGCGTCTACTTCTCGGGTGGCATACATCTTACATAATGTTTTAGATATTTCATAATAAATGTCTTGTTATACTGCAGGCAAGTAGCAAAGGTGAAATAGAGAAAATAGATTTTGCCTTCTCTGGTATCAGTGATCAGGAATTGTGCGTCTGAAGGTTAGAGCCCATTCATCCGTTCATCTCAGCCGCAAGGACGCTTTTAACAGAACTCACAATTTCCCCTCTTTTGATATGATTAATTAGTCTAATTCAGAGTCCTCGCCTCATGTTACCTCAACTTGAATTGGTCTTCAATTGCTCTTTAATACAATTTTATTTAATTAACAACTTCAATGCATCATTAAATGTGTCATTAATGTGTTGAATATATCCTCTTACATGAAAGACGTGCCATTTCTGAAGCTCGCATAAGGATTCCACTAAGTTAAAGTAACACACAGCTAAAGAAACAGCTGTATAAGCCATATTTTTATGTAAAAAAAATATTTGTAGTCTTAAATTTCAATTTCAATTTAGGTACGTTCAATTGTACTTGCATAGGACATCTGGGGAAATCCAAGAAATCCCTGCTATATCATTTCTCATTTCACAAATGGGCTTCATATCATGTTCCCACCCGGTTCTTCAACCCTTTAAGAGGCTGTTCCGCATCAGCCCATATGAGTGCAGGGCACCTCATCTGTACACCTTTCCCTGTGGAGTTAAAGCTTGAGGGGAATGCATTATTATTTATTGAATAATAATTAAGGAATTAAAAAATATTTCTAGTAATTCTGCGTGACTTTATATTTGTGCAGTGTACATATACAAAATGTATAGTGTGTGCAAGTGCGGGAGCACTGAACCCACCTCATTTGTTTTGATTGCGGATTCGCAGGCACCTCCTCTTCATTGGCGGTTCCAGGTCGGGGCTCCCGGCTGCTGATAAAGGTGCACTGATGGAACAGGACAGGATGGCCGTCTTGTCAGTGCCGGGCTTTGGCACAGGCTGGATGACCACACAGCCTCCGGCAGACAGCAGTGGCAGGGCATATGCATGCTCGCCCTCCTCCAAGTTGGAGTCAGGGTCTGGCTTTCCCTCTACTGAGTTTACCATCTCGTCTTGTGCTGAGCGCCGCTTCCCTGGCTCCCAGTCTCCAACAGAGCAATTGTTCTCTTTCAGTGCCTCACACTCCAGCTCTCCATTGGCTGGCTGATCCTCTTCCTCCCCTTCCCCTGCAACCCTGTCTCTTTTTAGGTCAGGAAAAGAGTCAAAGGTAGGGATGAGAAGTGGATGCCATCCTGTGCCATTGACTATGACATTACATGGGGTACCAGGGTTAGTTTGGGTTTGGGTCAGTGGTTGGGGCTGGGTCCGTGCTGTGCTGGGTAAGGGTGGTGGGGTGAGGCTGGAGATGGAGATGGAGGGATTTAGCTGGCTCACTGGAGGATCACCATTGCAAGAAAGGCTATTGTTGTGGGATGGTGGCTCTGATGATTCCAGTGTGTTTGTGTGTGTGGCTCCTTCCAGCAGTGGAGCACTGAGGAGACCCTGTGAGAGACCCCCTTCCCCACCATCACGACTGCCCTTCCCTTCCCTCCCCAGCCCAGCAGCGGGTGGAGATTGTGATTCTGCCTCTGCTTCTATTTTGACCCGGACCTCAGGTAGCATCCTCTGAATTACCTGCTGTTGGCATGACCTCTGGCCCACAGTTAGATCAATAACACCATCCATAAGTCTGGGACTGCTGGTTAGACAATGGTTGCCTGAATTTTCCTCTGCCTTCACAGTCAAGTCCACTAATGCCATTCTACTTCTCTCTGAAAGTACAGGAGAAAGATGCTCTGCACTAGCTGGCTCTATTTTCTGCTCCCCTCGGTCACTGCCAGAGGAACTTGGAGAGTGGGGCCCAGAAACTGAAGCTTCTGACGACTCTGGAGCACTGTGCACAGAGACATTGCTCTCGGGTGGGTCCCTGTACGTTTTGGGGTTCATGGGAATTGGGATTGGAATAGGTATTGGGACTGGGAGGGGTACAATAACAGGATAAGGGACTAAGAGAGTTGGTGGAGGAACCAATGGGGACAATGATGGCATGCCAAAATTCATCATTTGGGGCATGGGTATATGTCCATTGGGCATCATGTTAAAAGGGGGCATGCCTGGCATTTGGAGACCAGGATAGGGAGGCATCATGCCATGATTAGGATTGGCTGAGGGATGGACATGTGGAGATAGCATGGGCCTGTGCATGGGGCTTGATGCTGGACCAAAGGTCCTCGGAGGAAGTGGAGGACCAATACCAGGGATCATAGGGTTTGAAAGTGGGCTATGGGGCCCTGCTGGGTGGGCAGAGGGGCGAAGAAACGAAGGACGTAGCTGGTGCATCATTTGATGCTCCATGAACAGAGGCAGGGGCATAGGCCCCCGGGGTGTCATTATCATTGGAGGGCTACCAGAGGGAACTCCAACTGGTGGGTGCAAAGTGGGAACAGGTAGAGGGGGGAGTGTGGGGCTCTCATGGGGTCTGGGTGTGGGGATCTTGGCTGAGGAGGAGGAGGACGGTGAGTGGAGAGCAGCAGTGTCTGAGGGGGATGTGGCAGAAGAAGTACAAGGGGCAAAGCCAGAATTGGTGCTTGGTGAGGGAGCTTTACGTCGCAGGTCTGTTAATGGTGTTCCCCAGGATTCTGGAGTGAGCAGCTGTACCCCTCCACTGCACTCAAGCTTACCCTCCCCACCAGGCCCATGTCCTGGGTTACACAGTGCACCAGGCAGTGCCGCCTGCGTCTCCTTGTAGAAAATGTCCATCTTATATTGGTTCAGGCATTTGGCACTGCAGAACTGCAGCCTCCGCTCACCAGCACCAAAGTCCAGGTACTCCTTAGTGTGGCGAATATGTTTGCACCAGTCACACACCTGCAAAAAAAAACACACACAATACACACACTGTATCAGCACCTGTTACCATGCATACAAAAGACATCTAATTTGCTCTTGATGAAATACAAGACAACTCTTCTCTGAAGTACCCTGGTAAAGCAGAATCTCAGCCTCCATACCATCTGGAGATATACATGTTTTGAAAAGATTATTTTTAAAGAAAGTGTAGCTCTTCCTGAATAGGCTATTTGCACAGAGCTGTCAAGAGCAACACTTAACTTTGAAGTCGGTATAAATGTACATGGCTGTATGTCTTCTATTTATGTAATGTAGTGTGTGTGTGTGTGTTTTTGCAAGCATCTACAATTCTCTCCTGAATTCTCTGAGTGGTGAATGTGCACATGATGGCATTCTGCAGCCATCAAGTGCTATTGAAGTGACTTTGTCTTTAACTTTCTGTCCTAACAAGGAATGCCCATTTACACCTTCTGCTGGCAATAAAGACTCTCAGTCTCATTTAACCACACTTCACTGGGAGACCAATGCCTGAAGCATAACAAGCCAAAATGATGATTTCCCCAAAATGCCAGTCTACGCTTGGTCCTTGTGCTGAACACACATTATGTTAAAGATCAATTGTAATTTTGATGTTTTGGAATCCAGCAATTAAAACCAGATACCAGTAGTAGTTTTAAATATATATATATATAAGTAATTTAGATACTAAATATGGTTTAATTTCCATACACAAAATGACAAGTATTGCCATTTATGTACGTTGTAAAAGGAACGGCACAAAAAAGTATTGCCTGAGGGTGTCTGACACCAACAGATTCAACAGAGTGATTCATAAGGCCGGCTCAGTCCAGGAGCGGAGCTGGACCCGCTGCATGTAGAACGCCACATCGCCATCAGCATAATGATGTTAAACTACTGCTAATTCACTGTTAGCACTCATTACACTTTACATTCAGTTTACTTAAACTAAATTATGGTTGTTTTACTGATCTGTTTTGCATAATGGCATAATGGCATCCTCCCCTTTCGGCAAATGTTTCTATTCACTTATCTTTTTATTCATTATTATGACAATTTTATACTAGTTTTTACTAATTTACTGTACGTTTACTGTACGATTTCTTTCAAATATAGCAATACCCAATGCGGACATCAACAAACTTTCTCTGATTCTGACTCGGAAAGATGAGGACATTCGGATGACAAGTTGTCTGTATTACTCACTGCAGTGGCAAAGCTCCCACAACACCTTGCAGCACTGTCTCATCACTGTAAAACACCTTTTCAGCACAAAAACGGCAAATTTTTCTTTGGGAAGAAAATGAATGTGACCCTGGTAGAGCAGATAGCAGTGGGCGAGCCCCGAACACGGCGTTACTCGTCAGGCCACACACAGCTCACTCTTTCAGCTCTGGGAGGAGTGGCAGGTCCTCGCTGGAGATAATTAAGGCATTAATCAGTTGTCAGACCCCTCAACGACATCCATCCATCACATAGACCTTTAAGCCCCCCTGCTGAATGTTAATAAGTTGAAGGATGCAACTGGAAGGTGGATAAACTCCTCTTTGTACACTGCATAGCAACATTGGTGCATTTGGCAGGATGCTGCCTGGCAGCCGCTGAAAGACAGCGGACTCACACGGGCTGATTGGGCAGATGCACTGTAGGACTGGCCAGGTTTTTCCAGAGACCACATAGCATGTTTTTTCTGCAGCTGCTAAACAGATAAAATATTATAGATTCTTTATATAGATGAAGCGCTTGACAGCAGATTGTCCTGTATGGACTGATTCAAGGACAGCAGATTTCAAAGATCTGTATTTGTATTAAGTTAAGTATGCAGTGTCATTCAGGTAGAATAACTGGCATGAACGCAATTTAGGAGGAATTATTTGAAATTTTCAAATGAATAGATCTCAGGAAAAACAGAAAACTGCAGCATAAATCAGAGACTTGACTTCACAGCATCTGCTCGGTTTAAACACTACAGTGGGATAACAGGGCTCGGATGTCAGTCCCTTGAAGTCCACACGTTTTAACTGCCCATATGGTCCGAGCTATTTCAATGAGCCGTGACTGAGTAAAAGTCAGAAAGGTGCTCTCGCAAGTTGAGTTTGATAATGGTAGGCCCAGGATTTTTTTCAATAATAAATGTACTGAAATCTTCCTCGACTCAGAAAGACAGATGGAGAGCACTTAACGACTTTCTGCACTGTGAGTGAAATTTCACTGCGCATTACGCTAATGGAGTTGTGCTTTCTCCCCCTCGCTCTCTCTCTCCCGCTCTCTTCCCTCTCCTGCACACAGATGTTTGCAGTTGAGTGTAATTATGGTCATTTATTTTCATCGTGGCCAACGAACCAGCATCGGCGGTGTGGTTTAACCATTTGCTTTACAACAATTATCGTGCCTCCAAACGAGTGCGATCGCCTGGGCAGTCATTGTTTTGATCCTCCTCTCACCCTCTGACCCGGAGACGAACCCAGGGAAGTCTAACAGTCCCAAGATAAGGCGCAGGCTAGTTTAGTGTGTAATTAGCATGATTTAATAAGTTAAGTGAGGTGAGACTTCTCCAGGGGTTAAGGGACGTGGAAAAGAGAACTTAATCGCGGCAGCCACAGAGAAGAAAGAGGTTTCACGAGACACATACTGCAGGTTGTGAATCAACAGTTTGCAGAGGATGAAGAGGAAGTTTCAGGCAGTGAGGAAGAGGCTACAGATGTTAAAGAGATTGCAGAGGATGTGAAGGATTTAGATAATGAGGAGGAAGAAGAGAGGAGGATGCACAGGGCTTAGAGGCAGAGGCTGGACAGTTTCATACGATGCCTGAAGCGGTTAAGTATGTAGCATGAAGAGGTTCCTGAGCATGAAGCAGGAAAAGTGCTTGTGTAACGTTGATGTGTGATTCTTTTGACACTTGCTGGCGTAATCACATCGAGCAGAACACAAGGATTAAACCCATGACAAGGAACCAGGTGCTTGAAGGGAGCCGGTCGCTTGCTATTTGGTCCCAGCGAAACACTGTGTCTGTTGCACTGTGGATTCTGTCCAGAGTGTAGATTATGTACATAGCAAGAGGCCGCCATCTTAAAGCACCTGGTCCACTGGAAAAAGAAAACCGAGTAAAGTTCTACTAGAAAATCTAGCTTCTGCAACATGCAGGCTTGTGACTGGGATTTTCTATCAGCTAACAGAAGCTTTGTTTGTTAAAATATCTTCATCAACAGTTTAAATGACCTGGTTTACAGGAAACATGAATCCTCACTGTTCCTGACTTATTCATGAAAAGTTTAACATGTAGATAAAAGCCAGAGAGGAGCAGAGCTGCAGTCACTACAGCACCGCTCTTATCATGCCAGCTATCACCATCAGTCACAGTGAATGTGACACACAAAGGCCATTCTCACTTAGCCAGGTGATACTCAATTGCTCTATATTTCACAGCACACACTCCAGATAAAATAACTCCAGATGTAAGCGTGATGACTCAGACCTGCTGGATTGTATCTGGATGTGGCTGCAGCAGCCTGGACCTCTCTGTTGGTGTGAGCCTGTCTGATGGTCTCAAAACAGATGTGCTTTTTGCTGAGAGGTCAGACATCAGATCGATTCCACTGGCATCTAAATATGAAGCTTAAGCCTGGACCTGATCAACTTACCTTAAAGTCTGGAAGCTTTATGTTTTATTTGTCTAATCCGTTCGAAATTAAAATCGCAAAACAACGTGTTGTGTTATTAGGGGAATTATATTGGATGGTTTTGGGTTTTACATGGATTGATTTAAGCTACATCCATACTGATGAGTTTTCGTTTGAAAACGTCACTTTAAATGAAATGATCTGCGTTTTAGCTCCACATCAGCAATAGATAGATAATCCTCTATCTATGCAACACCTGAAAACTGGGCATGTGTGTGGGGGTCTGAAGAGGAAGCAGGTTGTCAAATTTGCAGTTGGCTGCTAAGTCACAGAAAATAATACAAACAAGAGAAAACAATGGTGTAAAGAAAGTTGAGGTAATTTATGTTCTTGGAGTGACGATGAGGTGGAACTGTTAGGGACAGTAAATGTCCGTACGTGTTTGAAGCTAATGTTAAGGAAACTGTCTGATTGCTGCTGTAGCTTCATGTTCAGTTTACCGAGTAATATTGATCTCTCTCTATCTCTCAGCAAAAGGGCAAATAAGCACAATTTCCTAAATCCCAAGCTCTTTAAAGATAACAAAAAGTTTTTTAAATGCTCTGGATCCTTTTTTTTTTTTTTTTGTATTGTGTTCCCACACGTTGTAACTGCTGAGATCCGGAAACATCAATGTCACTTAAATGACATCCAATGGACACAGTCAGACAATCAGCCAGGTCATAAACAACAAGAGTTTAGCTGCTGACTAAACCACTACATTTAGAGGCAGAAATGTATGTGAGAGCCTCAGAGGTGCAAATAAAAAATGCATTTTTACACTCACAACTATGAGTGGTTTGGCAGGCGCAAAAGATCTTCCTATAGGCTGTGATGGATGATTGAAACATGTCATTTTGGTTCTAATTGTAAATTCTCATTTAGTTTTTTTGCTTGTTTGTTTACTCCAAAAATGTTTGGCTAACCCAGGGTCGAGTTCAAAACCTTCTTCTCATTGCCTCATCTGAGTTCTCTACAGCTTAATTTTGAGACAAATCCCATAAATTCAATTGAAGCAATATTTAAAACGACTTTCATTAAATTATGAATATTGTGTGAATCACATAAAATGATAAGAAATATAAATAAATAAGTAGCAAGTATATGCACACATTTCATAGTCTCAAAATACATTTCTTATCATTACATTATATATAGTTCTTATTTGCCTGAAAATTTGTTCAAATTCCAACACAAGTCACTGAATATGACGCACAATGAAAATGAGCAAAGCAAATGATTAGGGGTGCAAACAGTTATGAAAAGCTCAAACTGAAATGTATGTAAAGTTAATGTAAAACAGAAGAGCCACTCGTGTGCTGTGTCTAATGTCTTGGGCTGAGCTGAGTCTGATGTGTGATGTCTGTTTTTACAGTAATGGCCGACTATGAACCAGTCCAGTGACACGTCAGGAGGAAATTACACATTTTTAACAAAGAACAACATCACAACATATTTGTGCAGTAGCCATCAAGCTTAAACTCTGTCTGGTGTTAAGTGGTTATGTCCTTACAAGCACATCGCTGTTTGTCTTGAAGACAAGCCTGGGCGTGTCCTGAGTAAAGCTGTTCTGGGGTAATTTCCCACCGAGGCCATCGTCGTCTCTCGCCTGGGGGGGAGAAATAATGGCTTCTTTTTACGAATGGACAAAAATAAACAGGAAGATATGAAGCAACAAGGAAACTCAGAAAAGAAAAAACAACATTGAAAAAGATGAACAGAAATGGTGACTGTAAAATGGGTGAACAATCATTGGTTTGTGAACAAACCAATCAACAGGATCCTCTGAAACAAAATTGTGTGTGAGTTTGTATGCATGCACGAGAGTGGTTGAGTGATTAGATATAGTACCACAAACTGTGTTCATTCAGACACGTGTTTATTTAAGGGGGAAATTAAACATATTTAAAATGAAAAACAAATGTTCAAATTTACGAAGCTAAAGCTGTTGATATGAAACAAGTTTTCCTCATATTCTTGTTGATCTGATGCTCTGGAGCTTTGCTGAATATCACATGATTTCACCAAACTCTTATATGATAATACATATATAATGTATGCTCACCTGTGCTTTACTGTGACATGTCAAAATGTCTCTCAGAAAAATACCCTTTTCACACCATATTAGTAGCCTAAATTAAATGTTTGTATTGTGTTCCATGTGCAGTAGGTATCATTTCCAAATTAAACCAAAATATATATATAAAAAATTATTTATTAATTATAAATGCACAGCATCTTTTAAACAGACCAGATCGACTGATGTGATGTATTTAAATCAGTGTTGGACTTTGGCTTGTTGTATCTGCCGACCAGCCGTGTGGCGTGGCACGGTGGTACAGTGGTTATTATTGACCTCATAGAAAGAATGTTATAAATTCAAATTTCTCCAGCTTTCTCACACACACTGAATTGACCATAGTTGTTTATGTGAGCATGAATAGTTCGTCACTGTAATATGCAGGCCACCTGTCCAGGGTGGACCCCAACTCTCAGCCAATGTCATCTGGGATTGGCTCCAGCTCCCCATGATGACCCTCAAAGGATAAGAGGTATAGATAATGAATGGATGGATGGATACCAACATGTTAGCAGCCATTTTGGTCTGCCGACACCTCTGTGGTACGATGTTGCTGATATCTTCCACTCGGAAAAACAAATAAAAGGCTGAAGTGAACGGTTTTCCTCAGCCTAGAGACCAGAGCAATCAACAAGCTCATGTTTATTCGCTCTCCTCCGATCAGGTCACATTGTCAAAGTCTCAGTCAGCTGATGAGTCTGAACGAGAAGTGAACCGAGCGTGATTACAGTGGTTGGAGGCCGTCCCACCCTATAGTCTCATTGAACCAGACGTATCTCCACAGAGCTGTTGTCAGCCTGTTTGCACCCTTTTTGTCTCGGGTGGCGCCGAGCCCAGGATTCATCAGTGGTGCCCCTGGAAAATAATGTCCTGGTGGAACTCGTTTGGGTGGAACATTTGAACGTGGCAAAGTGAGAAGTGTCATTAAAATGGCTTTTCCACACAAGCCCTGCAGAGAAAATGCTACAGTAAGCCGTATTTTGTCATATGATGAGCTGATCTGCTACTAAGCCCTTGTGTTAGCTAATGTTAGCTCAAAGTTCCTCTGTGCAGTTAAAGCTGAAGAACATATGATTTGTTTCTGACTTGTTGTCAAAGCTTTTAGCAACATAACAAGAAGTTAGTATCATGTTTCACTTATGGAACTTAAGGAGGCTCATCATTATTCCAGGGTAAAACCTGACATTGACTTTTGCATTCTCACATACAGCTCGGGAGAGTGACATGAGACTATCCGGAGTTCGGCGGATGTCTGAAAGCAGCTGAAGAAACATTGCTGTTTCACACTGGCCAC
The DNA here is from genome assembly GCF_949316205.1 of Platichthys flesus. Taxonomy (NCBI): domain Eukaryota; kingdom Metazoa; phylum Chordata; class Actinopteri; order Pleuronectiformes; family Pleuronectidae; genus Platichthys; species Platichthys flesus. Next base: position 19,192,092 of record NC_084954.1, read on the forward strand.
TAGTGAACATCTAAGAACATCTCAGATGCTGCCAAATTGTGGTCTTAATAAAAATGTTAATACAATTAGTTAAAATTTGTTGATTGTATTAGCTGGTTAAAGTCAATTATAGGTTGTTGATTGAAAAGGAACAAATAAAATCATGCCGCTGACTGAAATCGCCAGTCTGTGCCCTGACTTATTTAATTTAAAAAAAAAAATACTTGGACCTGGTTGGTTTGTATATACACATATATAACAATGAGGTGGGAGGTACAGCAGGTAATCTACCAACCAGAAGGTCAGCAGTTTGATCCCATCTCCCCCATTTTGTCTGGGAAAGTGTTCTTGGGAAAGATACTGAACGGCTGTGCTTTAAATGTGATTGACATGGTGATGGCAGATTTTATATTTAGATATGTTTAATGAAAGAAATGAAAAGTATAGATGGAGAATATTTTTCCGAGATGTGTTCCTGTGTGGTTTAGACTTTGTAATTCTGAGATGTGACCTCCTCAACTGTGTATTCGTTGGAGATTCCTCTGTGCCTCTGTTGAAACAAAATGTTTTCACAGCAGGGGTTAATCCAGCAGAGGACAGGGGTCCTCGTTCAGATTGAAGGTGACCAAATGATAGCCTGATTACAACAAAGCAGAGAGCTGATTGGATGAACATTCTGCATCTCTGTGAGGAGGGGTCTGACTTGTATAAAAGCAATGTGATTTCATTGTTAAGGGCGCTTGCTCGAATCTTTCAGCGGTAAAAGCAAGTTGCCCTCAGCCGCAGCTGAGTAAGAATTAAACAACCAGAATTGATAATTGTTCTTCTGTGAAATGTATTAAATATTCCATTACACATGCGAAAGAGAAAGTGCTGCACATTACTGTAAAGAGCTTAGAGTGATCGGGACAGGAAACAAACTATATTAACCATTTACCATTTACCATTGACCATGTGAATTCTGTTGTTCTGCTATTATTAACTAAAGCCTCCTTTCCACCGACATCTTGCTTTTGTCTGCAATGGGAATGGACACAATCACTCCCAGGTCAGATGACTCTGCAGGCGACATGGGTTTTAATCAGCTCCAGGACACCAGGGTGAACATGCTAATTTGGCAAAACGGCGAGGGAAGGGAGCCACTCAATTTTCGTCATATATCGGTTAATTTAGCCGTAAAAGAGGTAGAACACTATTCAGCAGTTTTGGCGATGTGTTTTTGCTAATTCTGTACTTTGCGACCCATGCTGAAAATGTATTGCTGTAGAAATAACAATGACATTAGGTGACTTGAGATAATGTGAATGATTCACTCAGGCAGTGCTGCTGATATAACAATAGGAAACTCCTTTACACATTTACACCAGCTGGAAGTGGAGCCGCCCGGTGCTGCTCCCTGTGTCTCACTCCTTCTGCGCACTGTGAAAACTGAGGCTGCCGCTGCTGTCGTGCCAGTTTTTAGCCATTTTCGTTCCAAAGAAGTTAGTGGAGAAGCTTTGCCCGGCTCAATGCCTAATTGCCTCATTGTGTTTCAATGAATGAAATGCACCTTTATATAACATCGACCTCTGTGTGATATAATTAGTTGATACTTCACAGCCATGGGGCACGGAGCCGCCGTTATCAGAAATGAAGATTTAACCTCAATTATACATGTCCATCACAGCGTTCGCAGCCCTCGAGCTGACACACGCACTGAGCCCACGCCACTGACAGGTGAACCGCTGGCCCGAGCAGCTTCCTTTCAGATCATGTTCCCTTCAAGTTGCTCGGTGCAACCTTTGATTTGTCATGGGTAACTTGGCCCCCAGCTCTGTTCCTCTCTGGGTGATACCAAAGGGTAATTCTGGCGTATAATTTCCATTTCTTGTCCAAATACTGATGGAGTCTGCCGCTGCTTCCCTCACCTACAGGTAGGGTTTCCCTCTCCAACCGTCACTTAAATCACATATTGCCGTCTTGTGTCTCGTGAAAAACACTGTTATTTGTACTGGGAGAGGATACAGTGCGAGTAACTGATAGAAAACTTTGTTCAGCACTAACATTTACAGAGGAGGATTTTTTAACTTTGGGATGCAAGGTTCTAGAAAACAGAATCAGAGGTAGTGGGGTCAAGGTCATTTAGAATAACGGATGTAAATTGACCCTTCAGCAATTTTCTGTCCCTTTCATTCAAATTGACACATCCCATTGACACATTTAGTGGCAGGTAAAACGCACTCACCCATGAATCTAATCAGAAATCTGGAGACACACACACACACACACACGCACACACACAAAGATACATCATTGTACTATTATTCTGTCTCCAGTTTGTGCTCTGACCCTCTGGCCCTGCGCCAGTTCATTTGCACATTGCACTAATGAGGTGTTGGCAGTGTGAACGAGGCGTGATGCTCACACTGGGAGCCACACACAGATAAAGAGGATGGGATTAAGATGGATGGATGGATGGATGGATGGATGGATGGATGGACGTCCAGACAGACAGACAGACAGACAGACAGACAGACAGATGGAAGAATTGATGAATGATAGAGAGACAGGCGGATGGACAGACAGACAGAAAGAAAGAAACAAGGAAAGATAGATAGATTGATTGATACATAAATACATAAATATATATATAGACAGAAACAAAGAAAGAAAGACAGAAGGACAAAGGTATAGAAAGGAACAAAGACAGACAGAAAAAAAGAAAGAAAGACAGATTGAAGGAACGATAGATCGATAGATGGATGTCATGCCAGTAAGGTGCAGCTGCCACCCAGCTAAACTTCCTTATAAGAACGACAGAGCAGGACGTCGGCCACCTAGCTCCCCTCTGGCGACTCGGCCATCCTGAGAGGACGTCTCGCCAGCTGCCACCGTGCTCGCTTCCATCTGGGCACAGATGTATGTCCAGGTGTGTGCGACCGTCACCTGCCAAAAGTTTTGCATTTCCTAAAGAAGAGACGGTCATGTAGACAGGCTCCCCAAAAAATCAAAGGACGGCCAAGTGCAGCGCAGCTCATCCCAAATGTCCCTGACACACAGCTGCAGCACTGCGCATGTGACATGCAGGGAAACACAAGAAAAAGGGACGCTTGCGTTTTCTTTTCATAGTTGGACAAGCCGTCCCATAACCAGTTCAATTCTGCAACAATACGTGGCTAATATAGCCTGAAAAAGATGCTGCCATTTTTAAATATGCCATTGGTTTGGAGTATTTTAAAGTTTATGTACCTGCAGATCCTAAAGGAATTACATGGATCTAGCAAATTACCGAGCTCAGTCTGAAGTCCTGTTTAAATTGCAGGAGGGACGTCGCGGAATAATTTTTTTTGAAATGTGCAGCACTTGATTCTCGGTAATAGCCACTCTGGAAACAGCATACTCTGAAGTGTGAATTGGCAAATTATACTCAGAACCTCACAAGGTTCTAGAAGGGAGTATTCCCTCGCTCAAGGTCATCATCACAACACACCTAAAAACTGGTGGTGTGAGGTGTGTCAGCGAATGAAGTACATTATTTACCGCACTTTTTGTGCGACTAACTTTAAGGAACGACACAACGGCATGTGAGCTCATGTTCGTGGCTCGATCTCGACGCCTAGTTAGTCTGAGTTACTTTTGTCTTTATCTGAGCTGGATGGCTAGCAGCTATGAGATAATCACCTTCCTCTCTGTGCCCTGAAGCAGTGTCAGGCAGGCCTCAAGGCTTCCTAACCACCAGTGAGCCAGAGCTGCAATATGCACACACATTACACACATCACCACGCATACAAAATATCCACGAGCAGCTACAGTCATACAAACAGACACACACACACACACACACACACCCTTTCTCTTATTCATTTTGCGTGCGTGTCCTCCTTGGCAGGAGATGGAGACGCAAAGTAAATTGTGAAGTGTTCGGGAGCGGGGGGGCGACCACGGGGCTGTGGGTACGGCACCAGACGTGTCTGTGTGTGTGCGTCTGAGGTGATGTGACATTTCTGGGCTGACATGAAGCGGCATTCTGCCCCCACTCGCCTGGAGGGAGCTCCCGGGGAAAGACACTGATGGAGGTCTGGGGTCTCTGGGGGGGGGGGGGGGATTCCATGGTGTGAACAAAAAGCCCCGGCGCTGCGGCAGACGCGACCTGTAAAAACACGAGCCGAGGTCTCCTCGCTACCTGCTTTGTGCTTTTTTCAATATTGTCAAAGAGGAAGAAGGAGTTCAAATGAACATATTTGTGTTAATTTGTAAGACGTACAAATATAAAAAAGTAAGCCTAATTAAAGTATTTGGCTTCTGCTACCCTTGCAAACCTCAACGCATATGCTGTATGGATAATGGATGGATAAGAAATAATGACATAAAGATAATGATAGCATACTGTATGTGAATATAAAATAATTGTGATTCTTACATATTTGAGGTTCTTCCAAATTGTTACCAACAAATATGATAAATCCCCTTTTGACGCCACATGATAAATCAAAGATAACCTCTTGGGTTATCAGGCTTTTGAATGAGTTCTCCTCCCAGCTGCTTCTCAACCACAACATACCAGTGTCCAACTCCAGCCACGCTGCAGAGGAAAGCAGATCGTTGGGGCTATTGCAACAGCAACCGCCAAGATTTCATCACAGTTGACATCGCAGCAGCAATGCTCCTGCATGCAGCACTTAAAATCCAGCCCTAACAGATACACTCACCATATATTTTTCTGTGTGCGAAAAGTGAGGCTGATCGAGTGAATGAGAAAGCCAGGCATCCTCTTACATGCACCTTTTTGCTGGCATGCTTCACACACACACACACACGCACACACTCACACACACACACACGCACACACGGAGGGTAATTCATCACCACTAATTGCCTAACTTAATCTCTGCACTGTGTCCAATGAGCAAGCATGTTTATCAGTATATGAGTGGGTGTACGGTTGAGGGGGAAGCTGTGCGGCTGCATGTGAAAGTGTGACAGTCCAAGCTGTTGCACACCCAACATTTCAGTAAACTACCCTCAGCTTGCGTCTCTTCACACAAGAAGTGGAAAACCAGCGATAAGGCAGCCACTGGTGGAGAGGAAGAGATTAGTTGCGGTGAATTATAAATTATAAAACAAGCAAAGAGTTGTTCCTCTGGATCAATAGTGGACAGTCAAACAGAGAATGAAAGAGAGCAGGCAGGGTGAGGTGACAGAATAATGGAGTAGCGCGAGCGGGCGAGGAAGCAGCAGCTCCCATACAAACTAATCCAGCTGCTTAAGGCATATACAGTAAACAGGCAAACAAGTGATCAGCCAGAGTTAAACTATCAATCCCCCCCACACACACACACACACACACACACACACACACACACAATGTAATGTGGAGTTGTGCAGGGATGTGAGAAAGTAGCAGCCATTGTCATCCTAGGAGGCGATTGGGTTTCATGGATGAGGCAGCTGAAGATATTTCATGCAACATAATGCCAGCGCCGCTGCCCACCCACCGCACCCCCCATCACCGCCCCCTCGTCTCCTCTCTCCCCTACCCCGAGTGCACGCAGACACAAGATACCTTCTTTTTTTTTCCAGCCATGACAATATTTTTTTTTCCTCTTCTGGTGAAAAAAAAAAAGAAAAAGAGAAAAGCCTGCAGGCCGTGTTGTTGTGGCCAACCTTGTGGGTGCATGAGAAAAAGAAACGTTGGTATCGCTTACACAAATGTCCTGCATGCATGTGTGAGAGAGCCAGACAAAATATAGAATCTGAGCCGCTGTGGAGGAGCAGGCCTTTCCTGTGTTTGTGATGATTGAACATGTGCATTCTGCTGATGGATGAGGCCAACATGGCTGACTGGTTAGTAACAGGGTGTGTGTAAATGATCTTTCTGTGAACTATGTGCCATGGGAGCCTGACACGACTCTGGTTGATTGTATCTGTACCTTTTTGCTATGCTGATGCATTAATCCAGTAATGGTGAGTTCTTTTTTAGAAGTCAAACCTTAAAGCTGCCATTTAAATTAACTATGTCAACTTTATTATTAGAGGTTACAATAATTGGAATGAACAAAAAAATATCACCAGAGAAGAGTGACAGCATCTGTGGTTTGTTATTGTCTTTTACAATATTTGCTTTCACGAATTTTCGAAGAAATCTCCTTTTCTGGAATTGGAAAATGTTCATCTCAACTGACTCAAATTGCAAATAAATTATAGATTTAGTCATGTATAATTTTTGCCTTTTAGTTAAAACATAAATTCATGTTAGCCTAAACCAAGGCTTCCAATGTTTATTGAATGTTTGCTAAGCGGAAGATAGCAAATCAGAGCTAATATAAACATTTTACCTTAAGTAGCCAACGTTAACACTTTAGAGAACCTTATGCTGCTGTACTAAAAAATCGGTATGTTTACTTATGCAACAAACTGTCTCTTGTACTGTTTGCACTTTTATCACTTTAATCACTATGTTTACACTTTAAAGAGCCTTATGTTGCTGTACTAAAAGATCTGCATGTTTACTTAGTATTAGGAAATGTCTTGTGTTATCCGTTGTGCCTGTGCACTTTTTACGTTTCACTGTGGGAGAGTGGGAAACATCGTATCGATTCCTTGTATGTTTTGAACATGTTAAGAAATTGACAATAAAGCTACTTTATCTTTATCTTAAAATCTATTGGTTTTCAATGAGGACTGGTTGAGATTGATTTTTGGGAAATCATGACACCTTCCTCGGCCTTTAAATCCTCTGCCTGTTTCATGCAATGATGTAAACATGCGTGTGATGTCTCAAATAGCATTTAGGATAAACCCACAAAAGCAGGAAAGGAAGAATGAATAAGAAATAGAAATAGAAACTACAGTATTTTGGAGACTAAATCCGGACTGTGATGAGAATGTGTGCTGGTAGAAGGGATGTATATTTGTTTTAAAAACGACTGGTGCGGTTCAATTCCCAGTTCGTACTTAATGCTTCTTTCATGTTTCTGATATATTTTTCTTATTATTATTAATCAATATTTAACAGGTAATGAATTATCTGAGAATTGAAACATTTTGATGAAAAAGTTCTAAATTGGTTTCCGTAAAAAATAATAGCCTTATATATTTACAGAAAGGAAGTATCACATTCAGTTTTGATGTGTTTTTTTAACAGACTGTGAACTTTTCTAAATTGTTAGCTGCCTGTTAAACTCAATGGCATGTGAGGGGCTTTGTGGATAAAATTACAAAACATGAAGTGGAAATCTCAAATATTTCAGTTCTGCTTGCTGGGATGACACCAGTTGGTAAAGGTGGTAACAGGGAATATGACAGGTCAGATCATTCTGGGGGCAAAAGTACATTATTGTTGTTTTAATAAAGGAGTAATTAGTCTTTTCCCATTATTCTTATCTGATTTATGCTGCTCACAAACTGTAGGGTACAGTGGGAGGTGGTGGTGAGAGCAGCTCTTCATCTGACAGCTCTCTGTGGCTGCTCCTGACTCTGTCTTTACTCACTGTAACAGTTTAATCTGAACCGACTGTCAAAAACTGAACAAAATGGCTGTTGACTTGAATTAGAGACACATTTTTGATGAAATGAAAAAGCAGTATACTACGCACCGACATTGCATTTCCTGTGGCTATAAGTCCATTTGTGTTTTGCCAGTTAAATTATTTTAAAGGGAATCTGCAGCAGCAGTGTGATTGTGCCTCGTTGACACAGTCTGATCTGCGGCTCCTCTTTCATATTTGCTGAAGATACGGCCTGATACAAAAATACAACAATAAAGCCTCATTCAGCAATAGGTGCAACAGACTGTAGCAAGCTAATAGCTTATTTTAAGTAGTTGCATTAATGAATCATATTTAATTAAACAATATAAATGTGCATGTTTTTTGCAGGGGATTTCATGAATTGCACGTAAATTTGATGAACCTTATGTTGCAGCACCAGTAAAACTGAATCTGACAGGAAATCTGTGTGTCACAGCTCATGAGGCTAAAGACTTTATCTACTGATGTGATCTCTACTTTCACTTTAAAATTCAGAATATTTTACGCCTACAATTTGTTTGGCGATGTCACAGCAGTGAGAGGATATGCTTTGATATTTCTGTCAAGAGTCTGAGGCCGATTAATGTGGAGAGCAGAGAGAATATTGAAACATTTTATAGAAGGCACATTTTTTCAACACACTTTTCTCCCCACACCTCTGTGTACCTTAAATACCAGCAAAATATATTCTAGCTCCACTAACATAAAGATGTCGTTCAGGGTCACACAGTTAACGAGACTTAAAAGAGATGTCAGGTCCAGGAGACAATTCTAATGTTATAGACTTCATAAAATCAAGGTAAGTATGAACACATAAATCTTTTCTATGACTCTGAGTTTCTTTATATATTCACTTTCTTTATGACTTCATAAGAGCAGCTTTTTTATTTCTGTTTAATTGAAGAGAAGGATTCACAGATTGACAGCAGCCTCACTTTCCATGTTATGTTTACAGCCTCCCTCACTGATCTTTCATTTCTACGGAGCCGCCTTGTCAACCCTGCTGCACGTCAACTTTCACAGACCTGCAACTGTTTCCTTTGACCTCCTCTGGAGCTCAGAGATCAAAATAACACCAGTTCAAACGCTGCGTTTCCATCTGATATGAAGCTCTACAGCTCCGTCACACAATGGTTTCATGTGTCAGACTCTCCTCGTCGTCTCCGAGAACAGACAGATCATCATTTCAACATTTAGAACGATGAAAACTATAAACTTGCTATTGGATTAAATGAGCTAAAATGAAAAACATATACTATGAGCAACAAGTACAGTAGACACAAGTTCAGCTTGCTTCTCATGCTTTGGGGGGAAAAGTGTCAGAAAACAAAAGAAATAGGATATCGTTGACTGAAATGAACAGACACACTCTATGTGCACACCCCTCTCTGCTCCCTGCTCCGGTGCAGTGCTTGAAAAGTGATTATGTTTGGATGAATAACTGACTTCAGGACAGACAAGCAGGAGAGGAAAACACATCATACTCACAGCGTAATTCCTTACATATCCCAGCTTTGGTACAAGAGAGAAAGGACATTGTTTAACTACAGTCACTGGGGGGGGGGGGGGGGGGGGGGACAAGAACACAATAACAACTTTGATATTTTCCGTCTTGCCTCTATTGCATCACGCTGACCATGACATTTTGGAGTTGATTGCCTAAGAGTGTTTTTTTTACAGCAAAATCCATGATTTCTTCTAAATGGATTCTGGATGGATGTATTATGTATTATGCATTTTGTATCCGAGTCAAACCTGAGAAAGTAATGAGAGGGTTTTTGTAAGTTGACATTTTTAAACAGACCTTTAGAGGTCTTGAGTCAGAATTGAGGATAATCATATTATAATAATTGCTGAACAATCACTAAGACAGCGTGAAAATAATTGAAAAGTCATGAAGGACATAGTATCAAAGTTAGCAGATGTTTGTCTTGTTTGTATCAAGGTTTGTACAGTTTGCAACCACTGTAAGTAGCTAGTAGTTGTTTTCATAGACCGTAAAATAAAAATGGACGACTATACTTCCTTCCACTGTCCAGAAATGAAGCCTAAATATCTCAAATATGAACATCATGTAGAAATTTGGAACCAGCTAACAAGTCGTTCTGCTTTATAAACAGTCTGTGGCTGTATGGTATGGTTTTACTGTGTCAGCTCGATTTGGAAATCTTGTGCCCTTCTTTGGCTTTTATACAGTAGATGGTACGACACAAAATTGTAAATCTGATGCTCTTTGAAGCAAAGTAAACAAAAATTTTTGTTCCAGAGGTAGAAGGAATGTTCCAACTGGCCTGGGTTCCATCCCCAAATCATGAAGGTAATTAATATGTGTTGAGTTCTCATGTTCTTAACAAGCATTTTCCTCATTTGCCAAACCTTCAAATACATCAACTGTTTTAGTTGACTCAAACTTCAGAAAGTGCCAAACCAAACTTGTCTGAGCTTACTGACCTTGACTATAAGTTTTGCTTATTTTTTTAGTTGTCTAAATTTAAAAGAGCAAACATTTTGTGAAGTATGCTCATTTTAATTAGGAAAAGGTTGAGCTCTTGCAACTTTTTCACATTGTGTTGTGAAAAACGAAATAATGCGAGTTTTGGAGATTGTGGCGAGATGTTTCCCCAACACCATTAATTATGCTGCCTCCTGAACACATATATTAGGGAAGTATCATTTTCTTCATCTGACCCTTTAACTTGGTTTGAGTGAAGGAACTGATTTTGTGAGCATTTAGTTTTTGTCCGTGTCAACAGTAGGTTTTCATTCCACTGGGTGTGATCTTCAAACGATGGCAAATTGAAAAGAAACTGAGTGGATCATTTTGGAGTTTGAGCTAATAAATGGTGAAAAGTTACTTTTTACAAAACTACTGCTATGTAGAAAAGATAGGACATGTCAGAGGACGGTGTGTGAAATCACTGAGCTGAGGAAAAAGGATCGAGTTTTGTGTCGTTTGGCGTCTGAGAGACCGAGATGTGGTACAGTTGTTGCAGTGTGCATTGCTGTGATATGTGTTTACATGAGGGTACGCAGCTATTTAGTGTCTAGTATCATTTATTTACCTTATTGTTGGAACCTTTTCTGTAAATAAACACTACGGCAATAGCATCATGTCAAATTCATACAATTCTCAAAGACCGTTCACTTCACGGTAACTTACAAGTTCATATCATGATACATTTTAATTAATTTGCCTGTTTTATGAAATGTCAATTTTATATTCCCCGCTCAGCCTCTCTGAATATGAACACAGGTGGTTGCCATAGACATGTGACATGGTGAAAATGCAAAGTGTCTACAAGGTGTTATAACATAGCGCCCAGCTGATGATGAGGAAGGGATTGTACCTTATTTCTCTTAAAATAGGCTCTGCGGCAGGCGGCGAAGCACTTCTCACTGCAGAAACTCTTCAGCTCACTCCCCATGCTCAGAGAGTAGCGTTTGACCCCGACTTTCTGGCACCAGGCGCACATGATCTGCATGTTGGATGCATCCTCATCTGGAGAGAAACAACCAACAGTGACAGTTGAGAGCGTAAGTATGTGGGACATACCACTATTATTCCCCACATTGTCATTTTAAACCTATATTGACCTTGTGGTACATGCGTTGTCACTAAGATTTAGAATACAATATATACAAGTAAGGATTAGCTAGGTCTATTATATTTCAAGTGTAAGTCCATAGTGGTCAACAAGCATACAGCAACTAATGACTTCCAGTGATTCGACCTACAGCTACTGGGTGATTAAATCCGCTCAACATACAAGCCAGAAATCGCTGTAGCAGTGAACATTAGGATGTCAATCAATCAATTTATCAATCAACTAATTTATCAATCAATCGATCAAATTGTATTTGTATAGCCCATATTTACAAATCACGATTTATTGCATAGAGCTCAATATGGTGTGACATCAACTGCCCTGAACCCGAAAACAAAAGGGAGGCAAAACCACCGAAAAACTCGACAACTTACAATGTAAAGTGCCTTGAGATAATGTGTTATGATTTGGCGCTAGACAAATAAAACTGAATAGAAATAAATTGAGGGATTTGAGGGATTCCTCTTCCTGGACGGGACAAACAGTTCATCTGGTTACTTGGTTTTTCCCTTTCTTACTCCCAAATTATTCATGATGAGGGCACTCTGAGGGCAAAAAGACGGAAGGAAGAAAGAATAATCAAAAAAACATAAGGGAAGAGAACCAGAAGTAAGTCAATACATAAACAATTTTACCAAGAAGGCCACAAGGACAGTAACTGAGAAAAACAAACATGCACATCAAGGACAAGACAGCATTGGAGTTTGCCTAAAGTAGAGCCTAACTCACATTGTAAGGATTAGAGCTATTAATGATATTATTAGTGCTGTACACACTACAGGGAATTTTATGCAGATTTTAAAGTGTTAAATGGCCAAGCTTAGACAGGAAGTAAATAATAAATGGGAAACAAATAAAATACTGTAAAAAATTATTACATAGTGTAACAACAATACAGGGCTTGATGTGACTAATATACTGTAGCTGTTGGTTATTTTCAACTCTTGTCCCTATTCTGGCTTTAACACACAATATTTTTGTACATATACAGCTTTTTTTCTCATATATCCACAATACAATCTGCTACAAAATTGTAAACCACCGTTGGGTAAAATGGCTACAGCTCTGGTTTGCTTTTATTCAGCCTTTAATCTTAGTTGTGAGGATTTTTATATCTTGATTTGATTTCAGTTGAGGACGTGGCAAGGTTCTTTTCTGCTTGCAAGGTGCAGTCAGTATTATTTGGTATTTATGTTTTAGGGTTTGTATGTGTAAAGACATTTTGCAGCAGAGCTCTGGCTGTCAAGGTGGAATGCAGTAGGTTGTCAGTAAATTATAATGTAAGAACAAAAGTCAATGAAATATATAACTTTAGATTGGGGGGGGGGGGTGTAGCTGGAGTGGTGCTGTGTGGTCAGTGTGGCCAACAGACCCTCAGCGGCAGAGAAATGCCTCTTTAGTGGTAAACTGTGACTGCTGGCTTTTAGTGCCGCCGCTGTTGCAGTGAGAGAGATTCACGGAGATTCCCTCCTGTATCTCCCAATTATCACATTATGACTGTGCGGGTGTGAGGGTGAAAGAAAAACAGAGGCCCATTAGTCTTTCACCCCCGCTCGTGTCCTTATCGCACGTAGGCTGTGCTTTCACCTCTTAGTGAGCTTAATGGATCTACAGGGCCATCAGATTTTAAGTAAAGACTAACGCACAATTAAGGGAATAACTCCCCGGAGGCCTAAACAAAGCACAGTGGACCCAACATGCATATTTTATGTCTCTCTTCTCCTTGTCTCGCTATCTCATTCCTATAGTCTCTCCAGCTTTGTGTGTGTCTGGACTGCTGCCCACTGCAGTGATAACAGGAAAAAAAAATGGAAATAGTTTCACTCTGAGCTGACTGAGTAGGTGGATCAGAGTTTGTGCATTGCTTGGAATAACATATGTACCACAGGGTGATAAACAGGCTCCGAGGCTAACATGAAATCACAACATCTTTCTTGATATCTCAACATTTTTTTACACAAAGACACATCTTGAGGTGGAAATTGTTTCCGCCCTCCCACATCCTGGCTCCCCGTAACAAGCCCATCTCAAAACACTCACATCTGCGTGAGGGGCAAAAAAAACCCCAACCTGGTAATTATGAAGCCCCCATAGTAAATACCACCATCGTGCACCGTACCTGCACCTCAAAAGGTCCTTTGTCGGATTTTGCGGGGCACATGAATAATTCAGTGTATGTGTGGGGGTAGGGGTTGAGGCGGCGAGTTAAAGGGGGTGTTGGCCGGGTGGCGGGTTGGTGCTGCGCTCTAAGCAGGACCACACCATCTGTTTCCCCGCCTAGGCAGGGCCAGCGAGGACTCCTCTTGGGCGATGCCAAGGCGGCGTGCTCCCTCCGCCTGGGCGTACCAACCTCCTGTGCCACGGCAGACGCAGGGGATAATGAAGCCTCTGTCTGGCCGAGGAACGTGGACATCTCCTTGGAGAGTTGATGGGGGTAATATTGACACTTGGGCAGGTGGAGGAGAACAAGGTGTACAGCAGGTAGCTCAAGCTCATTAGTGGCCTGTCCCTGGCTGATACGGAGGCTTTCAGGCTTTTGCAAAGACAGACGCAAGTCACATTGCATAAACATTCAGGTTTCTTGCTAAGTGCTGGAGAATTAGCGAGTAAGTTTATACTTTTGGTGCAGTCCGTCAGGAGAGCAGCTTCTGGTTGGGGGTTAAAACAGAGGATGTGGCTGTGTTGTGTTCGGACATTTGACCGGACATATCTGGCAAAAAATGTCCTTGATCACTTTAGCCTTGTTCAAAACACACAAATGCCTGAAAAAAACTGGATGTGCCGCCTGTAGAAGGGGGCTGGTTTGTATATTTGAATACATTTTTATACTGTTTCTTCTCTGGCAGTCATGATGTGTGTTTTCGTTCCTATTTTATTTACTCGTGTCACCTCAAAAAGTGTGTCGGAGTTCCCTACCTGCAGCGGGCTTGATCAGAGGCGGGGGGATCATGGGGACTCTGATGGGCAGGTTGCCATGTTCCATGTTGCCGGGCGTGGAGGTGTACGGTGTGGTGGTTGGATCTGTGACTCCGTTCCTGTGGCCTGGCAAAGACTGGGAGCTGTTGGCTCGATCCGGGGAGTCCTCGCTGCTCTCGGCTGAAACTGGGATTTTTGGCAACAAGTTTTCTAGACGGGAGAAATTGAGCAAAAGTAAAGCTTTGCTAAACAACTGATGAGATGCTGCAGCACTCACTCACTGCAACTCACGTTGGACTCACATTTCACACTCGAAGCACAAGTGTCTGTTTATATAGAATATAGAACAATCAATTTAAATTCTTGAAAACAGCTTCTAATCAATAATTGTATATTAATATTGGACCAAAATATGTGCAATGTAAATGATTTGCTCATATTGAATAAGCAACAATTAATCTCTGCATTCTGTTCCCTTTATAATTTGGATACCTGACCTGCGTGTCCTGACAGGTCAAGCTGGGTCCATGTTGAAATGATATACTGGTTCGGGTCAGGTGATGTCACACTGGCTGAGCTATCTAGTTGATTTACATGTGCCGATAATCAGGGAAAACATGGGGATCGGGTCAGGTTGGAAACAAAAAGCTAATTGGGTTGGGATCAGCCTCTGTATCATTTTCTCAAGGGCTCAGTCGGGCTAGGACAGAAAAAACATGGCCAGTTCCCTTCAGCATCTTTCAGCTCATTGTTTTGGTCATGAGGTAGCAACTTGAATGTTTGAGTTTAACCTCCAAGAATTCCACATTGTTGTTCTGGCTGTTCTTTTCACTGAAACAGCTCTAATAAACCTTACTGTATACTACCTGCAGCAGCAATAAACTTAAACCTATACGTAAAAATAAAATGTATGGCTAGAAATCCCTCACAACCAATCATTTTTAGTCTTTGAATTTTATAGTTTTCTCAAGTGGGACCCCATTAGACTCCTATGGACTGATTATTGAGAAATTGTTTCCATGGGCATTAACACAATCACAAATAGGTTTCACATGTGTGTCTTTAACAGACTTTCATTTGTTCACATTTTATGCAGCGTAAGAACAGATGATGAACAGTGAAACATGCCAACCGAAATACATGCGCTCTGAATTAATGTATGGTGTTTTAAATAAAAAGGAAATAAGCGGTTTGCTGGAGTTGCATACCTCTGAGGACGGAGATGTGTTGGGGGGTGTCCCCTATGTCCAGGTTGTCAGAGTCCCTCAGCTCCACCTTGTCGTAGCCGTACCAGCCCAGCAGCTCATTCATGGTGTTCTCTGCAAAACTCTGCAACACAAGCAGTTGACTGGTGAGGCTCTGAAATACAGGGAATCACTCTGACTGAAAATAACAACCTTTGATCTGCTGCTCACACTGTATATTTCTATTTTATTCATATACCTTTTTATATTTAATTGCATTTATTTTACATGTTCACCCCATCTCCCTTTAGAGATTTTGTGTCTGTACTCTTCGCTACTGTAACACAGCAAATATCCCCATTGTGGGAATAATAAAGGATTATCTTATCTTATCTTATGAAGGAAGTGACAGTCATTATTTTGGTGCATGCATTGTGCTTTTCCTGGCACTTAAACTTCACACACCACCCATGAGACCTCGACTTTATTTTCTTTCTTCAACTAATTAGGCAGAGATTTTGTGACTCACACTCAAAACATAAAACTTTGCCTGGAGAAAATCACAATGTCTTTGTTTAAACTGCAGGTCCTCTTCATATACAGTTCAACCTAATTGGGGCTAAGTCCCATTTAAACGCTGCAGTGTGCATCCAGCCGAGCTAATGGCCCTTATCATTTCACAATAAGAGAGGATGATCTTTTGTAATAAAGAGAATGGGGAACCCTATCAGACTAGCACACTAACTATAGCAAACTGAATGGAATGGAAAGGTTACCACCAAATGGGGAAAACCAGAGTAACAGCAGAGATGAGGGTTTGAGTCATTTTTGTTTCCGGTGCTGTTACTGATCATTTAAAGCTTCATTCTTTTCTCACAACTCCTCTGGTTGAAAATGTTGCAAGTGCATGAACAACATGGCATATGGGTTGAATGGACCACAGGGATTCACCAAATCACTGATCATTTCATCTGAAGCTGAGCAACCCAACAATCACATGCCAGAGATTGTATTTTAATTTATATATATATTTATTCATTTTTTGTGCAAGGTCTAGTTTCAGCTATATTGCACAATTCAGAGGTATTGAATTTATTTATAACAATTTATTTGTAGTTTATTTTTATTGTTTAGTTAATTTCCCATTGGCCCTAGCCAACTGAAACATAGCAATATGTTTAAACACCTGTGTTTTGTTTGTGTAGGTTTAAGGTTGTAATGCCAAACCTTAAAGTTCTTCTACTTCATGCACTATTTTCTTAAACCTGGATCCAGAAGCTGGATAGCCAAGCTCATAGCACGTAGACAAAAAAAACATGCTGGTGTCTGAACTACCCACACCTCAGAAAAGTTTACTAATAAACACCAGTTTGAGTTTGTTTAATCTCTAGAAAGAAAAAGTATAAGCACATGAATCTTTGGTTTTATGGGAGGCTATTTTTCTTAGCTGTGCAATCCTTTTTTGATTTTAGTAAAAATAAAACTGATGTAAATATAAAAAAAAAAAAAACAGATATATCTATATTGAGCTCCACCTCCTGGCTTTACATTCCTGAATAGTATAGATACAAGTGTGAACCAATCAAAACTACTGAGGTTTGTAAGTTTCCACATCTTCCACTGAGCAATAAATAACACTTCACAGTCAAGCAAATATCATAATTCACCAAGCAGTCCTCCACCCGCACTGACCTTTGTGTTTGCAGCAGCACAAGCAATGCACAATGCTCTGCAGATTTTGTTAATATAAAATGAATATAACTCTGTGCAGGTGAAACATAAAGTATTTCTTCCATACCACAGTCAGTAAACTCTGACCTCGAAACAAAAGCAAACCGTAAATGCATGCAGCTCATCATCACCACACACTCCTTAGAACGGTCCCAGAGGCAGCGGAACCCAGATACATTTGCTATATATTTGGCTGTGCCATACAAATCAGAGTAATAGCTAAGTGAGGTGATTCTTTCCAGATTGATGGCTAAGATGGTTTTTGAATTTCTCCCAAAACAACAAACCCTTCAAGATTACATTTGGAATGATAATTTAAGGCCTTTAGATCTGGAACGTGCCTGTCAATTAGCATATGACAACAGCTTTTAGAGACACATTAGTGTTTGAAAGGACAGACACAATGTACCGTACAGTCCCCAGCCATGGAGGTGGCCCAGCTTTTCCTCACATTGGTGGGTTTCGTTCCAAATCAAAACGCAGTTCATTTGACAGCCGGGTCTACTTTACTCTGTACATCAGTCACTAAATCAGCAGTTTCTACGTCAATTACACAAAGCTCCTGTGGATACGTAAGAGCCAGAGTGATCATGCTGGAGTGGTTCAGTGCCACCTAGCACATCTGACTCATGATTAATGAAAATTCAACAGCATGCGCTTGTATATACATCCCAGTCATAAATTTTGCATGACATTCCAGTGGCGGATCTAGGTTTTTTCTAAATCAGGGGCCATAAAGGGGCCATAAAGGGGCCACAATGTACACAGAGGGGCCAACATCCAAACACATAAAACACATAAAAAAAATGTAGTACATATTAATTTGACAAAATGTCACATTAACTGTTAGTAAGTGAGTAGTTTATTAAAAAAAGAAAAACTACTGACAGGAAAGGGGCATCTAAGGGACGAATCAGATTTCAGCTGGGGCAAGTGCCCCCCTGGATCTGCCCCTGCTACATTCAAAAATAAAAATGTGAGAGGCAAATCCAGAAGCTGAATGATGTCATTGCCTCTCTTAGACAATCGTAAAGCAAAGGTGCTGGGGAGTCTAGTGTAACTATTGCCTTTTCACCCGTGAGGAAGCGATGGCCCTCAGCCAGTAATCCTGTTGGATGATGTTGCATCAGCACGCCACACGCAGCAGGTTCATGTTTACTAACAAGGCTGGTCTGTGGAGGTTTATACCGAGATGTTGGGACAGGAAAATAAAGTTGTAACTTGAGTGAGTTAAGATTTCTCTGCAAGCTGTTGATTCACTGCTAGAAGCAGGTCTGAGGTATTGATTAATGATACACTGTGGAGGAAATTGAACTTATCTGACACCATAATTTCATTTCGGGCTAAGTGTATTTCACAATAAAAAACAGTTATCTATAAACGGACATAATTAAATTGTTTGAATGGCTCATCACACACATACACACACACACACAAGTCACACTGAACTAGGTGCCTTTGTGTGTGTGTGTGTGTGTGTGTGTGTGTGTGTGTGTGTGTGTGTGTGTGTGTGTGTGTGTGTGTGTGTGTGTGTGCACCTCCTCCAGACAACAGGTCAGTCCATTCAACTACTTGATACAAATTTTATTAAGAGAACAGAACACAAAGTGCAGCTTGCATATTTCTTACAATGGTATTATTGTTAAGGACACACACACACACACACACATACACACACACACACACACATTGACACATAGAGGCAGAAGTATCTCTTTGCATATGTGAGACACTGTGGCCCATTGTAGGAGTGACAGATGCAGATTTTCTCCTGCATCATCAGCACATTTCTAAGCACTTCAGACAGAAATTCATGATGTGCTATATTCTTATCTCACAGTAGTAGTGCAGCTCTTGGATCAGTTTTGTCTCACTTTTGCTCAACACATACAGAGCACGCAGTTTCTGCCATTCTGTACAAAAGTGAACGTGCCATAGGTTAAGGAAGGACTTGGCTACATGTTAGGAAGACGTCATTAATGAAGGATGACAGGAATTATTGATCCGTCTGTTATAAAATACCACTGTGGTGGGGTCGGTCAATGGGTTGACACAGTGCAGGTTTCAAATAAGTCAAAACAATCCGTTGTGATCAGAAAGTCACGGATGCACGTACATCACCTGCAGGAGCGTTTCAGTGTGTGCACACATTAAGGTTATTTTGTGTCAGAATCCAACTATTCACTGGATTTTGAGCAGTAACCAACAGCATTTTGAGTCTAATCCAAACAATTACGTTCTCAGCGTTTTTTGTCACCAAAGTCTTTAAACATGGCAGTTAAAGCAGTGATGGCTGCTAATCAGGACAGCTCGTGTTTGCAGATGTAACCACGCTTCTGCTTGAGCGGCGATGAGTGACAGCAGAGCTCGCGCTGCCTCGAGGCTCCTGGAAGTCAGATTTAGTACCACTTCCTGAGCCGAGCCAAAGTTGGGCTCTGACAGCTATATACAACCTTGGAGACACCACATGAGCACTTTTTTGTGGAATGTTGCATCAGCCTGAGTTGTAACTGAAATAGCCAACAAATTTATTCATGTCCTGTAAATGGGGGCAGTTAAATTTGTGTCCTTTCCTTATGGAATGAGAATGTTTCCACTAGGGTTATTCTCCCAACATTTTACAGACAATATGCAAATTAATTGAATACATTCAAGTGTGCCTTGGTTTAAGAATGTTTTTTGAGGCATTGTGCCTTTATTTCATCAATGTTTTTGCCTCTTTTGTTCTCCACACGGACAGTTTACATGCGTCCAACCAAAGCCTGCTTATGATTGGCCAAATAGAAACGGAAACCAGAAGAATTCTGGACCCAAAGTCTTGTACCTCACCTAAAGATTGTGTATATTCACATGAAGAATCTGTTTATAGACATGTATTTCCATAGACACTGTGAAAGACAACCAGTAAATTGGCTGAGACTAGAAGAGAGCTGCATGAAATCCGTCCGGGCAGCCAGCAGTCAAACAGGGACCTGCTGCTCAAGACATATAAGGTCGTAAGGGAACCACCCACTCAGCCATCAGGACACCCCGATGTTTCTTTAAGATGCATTGATTTGTCCCAAACACATGCACAGATATGCACAGGCACACTCATGCAGGTAAGGAAATTCAACCTCTGCTTTTGACCCATCTGGTGCAGGACACACAGAGCAGTGAGCGACCATGTACAGCGTCCGGGGAGCAGATGTTGGGGGAGTAAGGTGCCTTGCTCAGGGGCACTAGACAGGGTAGGGAGAATCCTCTTGGATTTTTGGACAGATCAATCCAGGTTCGTCTTTTTGTTGTTTCTTTGGTTGTTTCTTTTTGTTTACTTTGAACTCTCAATCCTGGGAGAGGTTCCTCTTATACATGGTTTCGAAAATATTACAAAAATATCGGATAATATTAACGAGAACGTATGACATTTTATCAAAGAAGCTGAGATTAACTCGTAGTTTTTCAAATACACTTTAAGTGCGATAGTGTCAATACGTGGCAAACCAGCCAAAAAGAGCACTGACACACTCACATTTCACCCACTGGCAAGCACAACTGCAGCAATTAGTCCAACTGCAAGGATGAAACCTTGAGAAGAAAAAATCTGAGAGAAAATCCTCCCTTTGAACGAATGAGTTGGAGCATAACCCATCCTGAGTAAAACGGATGTAGCTGTTAAATAACCAGATCATGGAGACAAAAACACAGCATCTCTCTGTGTCTCCATTTTCCTTCCTACCGTGCTGTCCTCTGTGTCACCCTACTACTTTGAGAAAGTGGGAGTATTATTAAGAGGGGAATCTAATCCTGGCTGGCGGCTTATCAAAGCAGCGGCACCAACTTTGTCCTCGGCTGAACTGGGGAGGAAGACACGGGACACAGACGCAGCTACAGATGTCTATACTTTACACTGGATGTAAAGGTTTTTAATCAAGATCTCTGTTTATCAGATTTATTAATTTCAGCCGCTCTTAAGAGTCTCTTAAAGAAAAAAGCTGAAAGAAGAGATCAAGCCAAACTAAGATGTTTTATATATTTAGATAGAAAACAGGAACGCTTTGCTAAACTGCACTGAATGCCCTGGGATGGTGGGATCACTTATTACGTCTGTTTTTACTTTCTGTATGAGACATTGGTCTGAAGCACAATATGGTAACAATTACTCATGAATAATCATGTTCCCCAGAGGATGATTCAGAATGATTTGGTTAACCCTTCCTGATCATTTGCTAAACAGAACCACTGGGTCACAAATTCCCTTTGACCAATACCTCAGCCCATGTTATTTTAACTACTAGCTTCATTTTCATAAAACTGGCAGTGGATAATCATGGTCCCCAGAGAATGAATCCTACAAAATCGTGACATTTATTGAGCTCATTTATTTGGACAAAAGACAAACCCTTTCAGTTTTTTGGAAAATAAAAGACTAATATATAGGTTTGATGAAATTGATTGAATACATATTTTTGCCTAAATGGCACTCAGAGGTTTTTCCTCTTACATCTACTTTCGAATAAACCAGTCTGAAACGTAATAAAGCTCCAATCACAGGAAACACCACCACCACCACATTATTTGCCCCAACCAATATCACTTGGGACAACAAAGAAGAAGCTAATTAAATTACCTTGAAACTGACTACTTTCTAATCAACGGGTTAAAATTTAAGAATTGGAAATCGATATTAAAAGCTGCTTTAAAAGCATTTTACCATTTGAATTTTAAAAATAAAAGCACCATTGCTCAATTCAGCACAGTGAATGGTTTTGTCGTTAGAGTATCCCTATCCTGTGACACAGGATAAATGCTGGATGTTTTTAAATATATGTCTGCTACCATTGTTCTCCTAGAACTGTTGTTACTGCTGTTACTCACTTGCTTTATGTGAACAATTGGTACATTTTTAAGCAGACATATTGTGCTCTTTCAGTCTTTTTCTTTCCTCTAGTGTGTGTTGTAGGTCTTTGGTGATGTAAAATTTCTGCAAAGTTATAAAACCCCAAGTCTGCCGAAGGGAGCTCCTCAAGACCCTAAAAAACATCATAGAAAGCGTCCGTAGTCCGGCCGACACTTACGCTTTATCATGATGGCAAAATAACTCACATTTGCATAATGCTCACTAAGCAGATAGTCTGACACAACCCCTAACAAAGTAAAGCAAGAGTGGAGGCTGACATTTCCTACAGGCACTGGAAGCAGTTACCAATCACAACAGAGTGGACCAGCTGGCCAATCAGATTAAACTTGGCTTAATTAGGAGGAGGGCCTTAAAGAGACAGGAGCTAAAAACCAAGCGTTTCAGACAGAGACTGAAAAGAGGAGCTGCAGCAACGGACAGTAAGAGGAAAGTGATGTGTTTTCTGAACATAAGCGCATGTAAATCTTTCAAAGTAATAATCTTAATCACAATTATTAAAGTGAATAAAATAATAATATGTCTCCTTTAAACAGCACACACATAAAAAAAATAACCTTTTTAACCTTTCTGCCCAAATCACATCTCAGTTTTGTTCTACGTGAAAAAAAATCTGATTACTCTGGCTCCACCTAATACAAGTGTAATTATCATAAGGGTTTAAAGCAGATGCTGATCTGCCTACTTTCCACCTTGAGCAGCAGACGTGGTTTAACCACTTCTAACACAGAATGGCTACTTTATTACTGTTAATGCACCTTCATCCAGTACAATCTAATTCATCAACACAGTAAAAAAAAAAAACTACATTAATGATACTGTCAGAGTGGGGATGAGTCAGCCTCATGGTCACTTCAGATGCTGCACTGGAGAACAGGATCACAGTTAGCTGTAAGGTGTTTCCTATATTTTGACCGGTCCTTGTGTCAATGGTATAAATAATTCATTTAAGCCTTTTGGGCCCGCGTCTCACTTGCAGTTTAACCAAACATGTACGTAGGCAACTGGCTGCGTCATGAACGTTATTGTTCACATACTTGCTTAGGTACTACATTGTTACTGGAGGCTTCCAGTAGAGGCACAACGCAGAACTGTAATGAGCGGACTGCTCTCTAATCTTTGTTTGAGACCAATCTTTCTCTGCAACTACCATGTTCCTGTGCGTTGAACAAACACAAAGACGGAGACATTTAAGGAGATAAACATTTGGCCGATGTTAAGATCAAGACGGAACATGCAGTGACACTTCGTACAAATGTTGGTAATTCCACACCTGGTCACACAGCCTGTCCACCAGTTCTGTCACTGAAGACGTGCCCCTGATGACGTGTCCACTGACCCTTTCAAGGACTCGCTACTGCCCCGACCTTTGTTGTGGGTATTGCATCTTGCAGACGTGTCACGTTAAAGGGGACATAAACGTCCCAAAAACTCTGGAAAAAAACAACTCCCGTGATTTGTTGTGGTTCCTCCTCCGCTAGGGTGCGTCGAATGGGATACGACCGCTGTTTTAGACAGGGTAAAAAGGTGCTGTTTTAAATGATCCTTGTGGTATTTTGACCAAAATATGTTACAGACATTTCATTAAAACCCGAGAGAACCATATCAACTTGTGGTAAATGGGCATAATATGTCCCATTTAAGTACTGAGGACGAGCACAACCTACGCACCAAACAGACGCAGGATACGCAAAGCCGCAATCTTCCACTGCGTAGTTAACAACCAATACACTCAGACCCTTAGAGTTATTAGCTCTTAATTCTGCCTATGTTGAACACGTTGGATCAGACCAGACCAAGAAAAACATCAGCCCCCCCTTTAATCAGAACCCACTTATAGACAATCTGGTGGTTTTTACAGACGCTTGGGTCCTCCAGCGAGTTTATGTTTAAATTTGGAGGATAATTAGTGGTTAAGTGAACTGTAATCATAATGTACTGCTCTTCACTGCCAGGAGATAATGATAAAAATACATTGAAAATCCTGTTTGTCCACAGTCTCCCTCCAGTTCCCTCCACTAAGACCCAGACACGGCCGGTAGGATTTGTGGTAATGACGATGGTGGGAACTGGATACCTTGTGGATAGAAACCAGAGCAGGTCACAGAACACCGTGATAAAATTCCCGAATCCACACGCCAAGTTTCCCTTTGCCTCCTCCTACTCCATTTTTCCACTCCCTCGCTCCCTCTCTCCTCCTCTCCCTCTCCCTCTCCTCTGCTTTCATTTCCCTCTACTTTCCTTGATATCTGATCCAGCAGAGACACTCAGGTTACAGTTTTTACAGCTTAGCCAGCCCAGCGCTGTATACATTCCTTTCTCCCCTGTTTCTTACCCCACTCTCCAACAGCGTCTCCTATCCCCTTCGTGTACCCGCTCCTCCTTCTTCTCCTTGATTACTCACCGGGGCTTATTTTACCATGGCACACATTAAGCAGCCAGATGAAGGAAACACTGTCAGGCTGAGGGTTTTTCAGAGCATGATCCCTCACAACAAGGGCACATTGTGGCTCTATGGCCGTGTTTTTTCCTCTGGCCTTGGATTGAAATATTGAGGCTGAAAGAATCTAAAGAAAAGAACAGAGTCTTTGTTCTGAACACTTAGACAAGATTAATGTGAGAACTTTATAAATAAATGTTTTGACATTAAAATTCACTTACAGCGTACAACAAATGGAATATAGGGACTCCGACGGCCATAACTCTGGATCCAGATTTACACTTGGCTTTGTATCTAAGTGTATTTACTTGGCAGAGCTTTGCTTGTCCAATTAAATACATCCATACTTTATAAAACTAGATTTGACATTTTGACCATAGTGTTATTTTGGCAACATAGACGTGTATTCTCTGGGTTGGATAAACTTGTTTAAATTAAGGGTGTAAATTAACTTTGTAGACACAGTGTGTGTGTGTGTGTGTGTGTGTGTGTGTGTGTGTGTGTGTGTGTGTGTGTGTGTGTGTGTTTGTGTGTGTGTGTGTGTGTGTGTGTGTGTTACTGCTACTCTATTCAGTAGCATCCCTAACTTTTTCTTCACACCATCAATACAACATTATCGGGGCTGTGGCTGGGGAGGTGGAGCGTGTCGTTCACAAACCAGCAGGTCAGCCATTCAATCCCCAGTTCAATCAGGCTAATCAGCTGTGAACTCATTTTTTGTACACTCTGTATCGGCACATCTAAAAATGCACACTTTCACTAGGTCGGGTGTGCAGTGCCTCCTCTACCATTTGACAGATTGTCGTTACAGTTATAAGCCTGAAGCCCAAAAAAACTAAAAATTGATGACACTTTAAGCTGTTTCCCTCAAATTAGATGTTTAGCTGACATGTCGGCTCTCTGCAACATATTATAAGTGACGTCAATTCACCGAATCCTGAATAATGACCAGTGTCACACAATTTACCATCAAAAAGCAAAGCACACAGAGCTGCAAATAGAACATCATTCCTGACTGACGTCTGACATCATGTAATTATTTGTTGAGTGTGATGAAATGCAACACAGGACATCTCATTTGGTTTTTTTAAACGGCATGAGTTAAAAAAAAAATTAATGAAGATTTTACCTAATTTCTGTTACAATATTTAAATGATTAAATTAAATCTGGACTTAAATATGTCAAGATGTCCCTTCACTGAGGCGTAAAGCTGCTCATAAATATTTGTGCCATTTTTAACGCTCCGCTGAGACAACCTCTAGTGCTCCCCTGATAAGAAATGGGGAAATTTCTCCATGGCAGGCTGACACCCCCCTCACTACAAACCCACACACAAAAACACGCACACACACATTCACACACACACACACACACACACACACACATTCTGCATCCTGTCATCAGGACCAGGCAGCAGCACAAAGCAGGGTTAACTGGGTTCCTTCACCACCTGAAGAGCATGAAACATATTTTTAATCCTTATCAATGTGTTTCTTTCCAGTTTAACAAGTAGTTAAATTTCCTTATTAAATGAACTCATCTCAAGTTATTTATTTTAATTTTTTTATAAATAGGAAGGACATCATTAGAATTCAAGATGTTGCTTCTATTCAATGTTGCAACAATGAAAATAAACTAAAATAAAGTGGTTACTCCATTAATTAAGATGTTACATTATCTTGTCATATTATTCTGGTTAACTGCCTGTTTCTTATTTCTCTTTGATGATAATAATTGCATCTTGGCAGCTGAGTCCCCCCCACCCCCCACCCACCCACCCTCCTAAAAGAATCATCCCATAATCAATAATATTCACATTTCCCTCCCTTTTATTTTACAGTCTCAGAAAAGAAGCAGTGAAAAATGGTATTTTGGAGAGGTCTGGATACAAAAAGGGTTTTTTGCCAGGGTTGTGTCAGGACTCTCCCACAACCGGCACCATCTCATTCCTCTCTGACAGTCTAAAAATCACAATTTCCACAATTAGCCTCGGTGTGATCGCCTGCATATCCATTCACAACAACTAAAAACCTCTGGGTGCTCGTGTGCCTCCAGCCAAATATGTACAAACAATGAAGAGATGGAGACAAAGCGGACACACAGCTTGCCTCACACACGCACACACACACACGCATGCCAGGAACACTTTCTCCACAATGAACCGCAAGGAGCGCGGGGCTCAGATATCACAATGTGCGCCGAGGAAAACACACACACACACACGCGCAAATAGAAACAACGTGTGGCTGAATATTGGGATGGATAATCGCGCAGGCCGAACACTGGAGACATTGTGCTCCTGTCGAATGCGTAAAAGCTCGCGCACACACACATACGCACATCTGGATCACACGCCTCTAGGCAGCTGGGCAGCACACACGCACCAAAACACAAACACACACGCTCAGAGGCAGACCCACACGGACGCACAAACACATCTTAGTTGCGCGAGTGTTCCCCTATTGATTTATACTAATGATGAGCCGCGGCTGCCCTGCGCTGCGCCGGAGTGGAACAGTATTAATAGCAGTAGTAGAGGCTCTGTTGACGCCTTCACTGACGCACTGGGTTTTCCATTGACTCTGACTGAGCCGTGGAAGGCAGCGCACACAAACAGCGGAATAATGACAAGAAGCGACAGGAGCGCGCACTGATTCTCCACTGCTCCAAAACTTACTACAGTACAGGAGCGGCGGACGGTGCCGCATCCATTGTGCACCGCTGTCTTGGCTGAGTGCGCAGCTGAGGGCTGGAATGTGCATGTGACAAAAGAACTTGTGCAAAGAGAAAACCACAAATCAGAGTTTGACCACCCTGCAGCCACCTGCACTTGACTCTATTGTGCAGATATGTGTGAACGCACACGCACGCACAATCCACTCCGCTTCCACGCGTAATCGCATGCAGCCGGACGGACCCTCCTTTCTTTACCTTCATCTCTTCGTTTATCTCCCTCTTCACTGGGTGCGCAGGCTTTCGGCTCCTTTTATTTTCCGGGGGTCTGCCCTCTTTCTCCATCTCTGCCATGTTGTCTCTGCGGTGCTTCTGTCAATATTTGCGGTGAGCGGAGGAGGGGGGGAGGCCGGTTCACAGTCGCCAGACGGCGGGCGTCTCGCAGCTTCGCAGCGGCCCGGGTGACGCTGGGGATGCCGCCGAGGGCTCTTGGCGCCCGGCTAAGTCAGCCATCTTCTGGCCGTGTCCTCCTCCGCGGGTCCGTGCGCCAGTGGTGAGCCGCCTCTGTGAGTCAAAGGAGAGGTTGAGTGAGGGGAAAAAACGAGACAGGGGGAGGGGCGTCCGCTGAAACATTATATGACGCGCTGATGATCAGAGGTGGGCTATTTCATCTCGCTTTCCCATGGAGCGCAATCAGTGCGCTCACGTCCACTTAGCGCTGCGCCCTCATGGTGACAGTGTGTACGGCGGCTAACAGGTGCCCGCACACACCCCCAGCCCGGACCCACATTGTTCTGCGCTGAGTCTCTATCGGTTACACTCTCCACCGCTTCAGCCACTTAACACCACAAAGTCAAAAACTGTGGAGGTGCCAGTGTGTGGAGTGGCATCGACATGACTTTCAGCCTAACGTGACCACGCAGAGACACTTTACAAGTGTAGTGAAAGTAGTGCCTTGCTCATGGACGTTTTGAAACTTAGTCGCTGTTGCTTGGATGGATTCGTATATGTTTTGTTTTACTTTGCAGTGATGATTGTTCTCAACCAGGGGCCATAACGGGGCCATAATGTACATACACTGCGCTGTGTGTCCTGCACCAGATGGGTCAAAAGCAGAGATTAAATTTCCCTACCTGCATGAGTGTGCCTTTGCATATCTGTGCATGTGTTTGGGACTAATAAAATGCATCTTAATCTTAATCTTACACTGTGTATCTGAGAGGCTCTGGACATTCTCCGGAGTTTCTACTGCCAGCCCCCTATAGTAAAAACTGCAGAATGTCCAAATGAGGCCACGTGAGAACGCAGCAGGAGATCCTCTGCAGGACTCACCATGGGCAAGCGGGCGTGTTGATATTGTTACAGATGCAAAAATGAAGAAAAGAAAAGAAAAAGAAAAAACTCACTCGGGATGAAAAAGCGGAGCCATACACGTGAGAGACACAGACAAAGAGCTGAGCTGTAAACAAAAACACATGATCTCTGTAGCAGAATGTAACCTTGCAACCTGCTTCTGCTTGCTGCCCCCCCCCCCTTACCTGCATGTTCATGAGTGAAAGGCAACCTCCAGAGAGTTTAAGTCCTGACCATATTTCTTATTTACTGTTAGTTCCATAGCTTGAAGCAAGGTCATTATATATCATTTTATATATTTTGAAAATTGGTCCTTGTTCAAGCTTTTTTCTCCAAAAAGTTGATAATTGTTATCAAAGTTCGTATTCATTCTTTGTAAGTGACTGGTTTATTTATTAATTAAAAAAGACTACTGACAGGTCAGAGGCACTCGATCTGACCCTGCATAGGAACATGGAGTTACGTGAATCCGATACAGATGTCACAGATCATAATTCACTTAAGTTGAACCACATGTGAAGCTATTCGTCAATTTACTTCGCCACAGGAAACAAATGTTTTATCGGCCTCTTCCCTCTCAGACATTGGAAATAAAGGGGAGGCGAAGGTTGCGTAGTCAGAAGTGGTGCAGGTGTTCCATGAGTCTTCTCAACTGAGGAAATGAAATTGTGTAAGTGTGTAAGAAGAAGAGAAATGTTGTTTAAAACAAATCCTTCATCCTAAGGAGGGAAAAGGTGCAACACACTCTGAAGGGAAAAGGAAACTTCTGAGGTGTTTTACTTCTGCAATGTCTGAATCATCATGCTAAAAAATAAAGTTTCCATTTGGCCTTTAGAGTTCTGCTTCTTCTCTCCCAGGTTGTTCCATGAGCTAACAATGTGCAAGGTGAAAATAAACATCCACAGGTGTCTGTTGTATCAAGAGGACATCTATTCTAATTAAAGAGGTTTGCAGAGATCCCTGAGTTTTGATTTATCAGTGGGCGAAAGGCCACATGTGAACTAAATAAATCATCAACATTTCAAAAAGAAAATTTAAACTTGTCAAAGATAATGATTATTTTCCCACATTATTTGACTGATCAATAATAATGAGTAACTCAAATTCAGTGTTTAAGACAATAACTGGAGCAAAATAATTCACTTTTTAAAAGCATCCATGAGGGGATAACTCCGCCAAGTCCCAACAGTCCCCTGATTATACTACATCCAAATAACGGGATAAGACATTTTATATGGATCTGCATCAAATTGCACACACTCGAGGTCCATGAATTAATATCTGGGAAATAAATGGGATTGTTGGAAAACACCTCCTCTCACAATTTTAAAGAAAGAGGGAAAGACATTCTTGGATCTGCATCTTGATCCAGATCTGCACCAATATTTTATGGATTCTTCCCTGACCCACATCAGTAACCAAGTTTCTTGGTAATCCGTCTCGTACTTTTGGCGTAATCTCTGTTACAAACAAACAAGCCAACAAACGAACAGCCCTGGGTTGAAAACATGACCTTTAGAAAGACAGACAGATTTGTCCAGGGGGGAAATGTCTTGCATTTATTAAATACTGATGATTACATATGCACATACAGTAAACATTCAAGTCCTCTGTATAGTATCCCTACATGTGTTAACTTACACATGTAAACACTTATTGGAATTTATATTTATATAAAGCTGTTTTATACGCCTATCTCGCATGATACATGTTGACAGCATGTTGTTTGAAAAGGGAATGTCAGAACCTCTATGTTAATGCAAAACAGTTCTGTTATTGGCACATGAGGCAGACTCAGGGGCCCTTTAATAAATGATTTTAGCGTCAGGCATTGATTTATCCGTCACAGCTGTGTGCTACATGCTGCCCTCTGACTTTAAGTGGAATTACAATGAGTCGACAGGTGGAGAGCCACGGAGAGGGCCGGGAGATGCTGCTCGTGGTGCGGTGACACCCATTTCAGCCAGGAAACCAGCAGGAACGGGAGCTGTGAACCGTGACTTGGGGTCAGGGTGTGATGACTTGAGTGCTACAGCACAGCTCTCGCCTCAGATTCACAGCAGCACATGATTCCTTTCTTCCTCTGGCTCTATCAAAGGTTTAGTGGAGTATAACAGGAATGCTTCTGATGATATATTATGCATGAAGAGTTGGAGATATGAATATGTGAAGAAACTGAAGACATTGTGCATAATCTAAATGAAACAGTGGTATTTGGTGTGGTTTTTGTTATTATAAAATACCGTGAGATTTCTAAATATGCTTAAATTGCCTGCAGCTATTTTAATCTGGACAATATGACGCTGAGAGGGAACACGTCATTTGTTTCGTAAGTCTATTCAGCAGCTCTGTGTTGTTTAAGCTGTCCCTAACAAACTTTGTCTCCAGTCCAGTAACACGCAAATGAAGTAGAATTCAATAAAAGCATTGTTATAACTCTGCTGGGTCTTTTCCCTCTAAACTGTGGAGATGTTATATCGTCACAAGAATTTTGTATGAGAGCTCGGTTTTCAACAGTGTGGTTTACATGAACACCCTCAACTTTTTTTTATTACCTTGGTTGCAAATATATGTTTTTACTTCATTGTAGTCTTGGACACAAATAAACATTCAAATGTGCAGTTCTTTATCTGCCGTATTAAAATCAAACAACGAGTTGGGACGAAACTAAAGACAGATTTGATCCAAAGTGTTTCCACATTGAGGTGAAATCTCTGTACACATGTTGTTGATTCATAGTAATCTGACTAAATGTGAAACATGCAGCTGTAACTTTAATATCCAATGATTTGACAAAAGCAGTTACAATATGTTTGTGATGTTTCAGAATGATCCAATGAAAAATTATGTTCTCTAATGATCAAACATAACTTACACCATCAGATTGGAGATCACATTGGACAACACAGGGGTCTTTATATTATCTAACCATAGAAACTGTGTAAGACTGTTTGATACAAACAAATCTGCTAAAGATCAGTTTATATTTTGTCTGTTTACATTTGACATTTTATATTTTGTTGACTTTACAAGGCTTTCATCTAACGTATTATGTGTACTTACAATGCAGTAGTAATCTTTATGCCGAGTATAAAGTGAACTTATTGTTCATTTGTGCTGTAAATCATTACATTAACTTACAATTTGCTTTTAAGAAAAAGCAACACATAGATAAAGATCATTTTGAGTCTCAATATATTTAATGATTGCCATTTACTACCTTTTCAAATCAAGATATCTAATGGATTAATCCAATCAAACCAATTTGAACATTATCTGTTTATACTATGTAGCACGGAAGATCTAGAAAATCAAGGTAAAATTCCAAAAAAAAAAAAAAAATCCATCTCATTAAGCTTGGTAATAGAATATTTGAGGTATCTACAGGTACCAGCTTTGAACAATGGGAATATATATAATACAAATGAGTGTAGCTAATAACAATAACGACAAAATATCTATTTATGTATATTATGAATTGAGTATAGTATAAAACTGATGTATGTGATTTATATAAATTTATATTTATTATTAAAGTGTTGTATTTGCATAGAAGTTAAAACAGTTGACTTAAATATACAAAATATTAAGATATACACAAATTAATAAATGTAAGTTGTCTCAAGTTGTGCACAACTATTATATTATTATTTATTTAATGATATTAAATCAATGCATGATAACACAGATTCTATCACTGCCTCTGTGCTCTCAGAAAGTGGGCGTGTCGGAATCTGGCAGCAGCCGTCGCTACGTTTCACGACGTAACGTATTACGCAAACAAAGATGGCAGCTCCCAGTGTCAGGTCGTGTGTTGTG
Organism: Platichthys flesus; assembly: GCF_949316205.1. Classification (NCBI taxonomy): domain Eukaryota; kingdom Metazoa; phylum Chordata; class Actinopteri; order Pleuronectiformes; family Pleuronectidae; genus Platichthys; species Platichthys flesus. The sequence continues at coordinate 19,224,198 of NC_084954.1, forward strand.
AAACAGCTTCTTATTCTCCCAGTGACAGTTTGTTAGGTGTGTCAGGATATTTAATCCTTGCTATTTATTAATACTACAGACGTGGCCCTGTTTAACAACATGTCACAGCGATAGCCTCGGTTAAATCTGGTCATATACCGTTTGAAGATGGCAGCAAGAACCTGAATGACACTTCAGTCAACTGTCTCCGAATAGAAAGAGAGTATTCAGAGAAAATGCTTCTCGGTACGTGGTCGCGTCTGTGCTGCCGGGCGGCGTCGAGCCGAGGACAGAGGAGGCTGAGTCTGTTCTCCAGCCCCGGAGCGTCCAACTGGAGCAAAGTGGTGTCCGACGCAGAGAAGATCGTCGGGTATCCCACCTCCTTCATGAGCCTCCGCTGCCTGCTCAGCGACGAACTCAGCAATGTGGCCATGCACGTCAGGAAGCTGGTGGGAACCCGGCACCCGCTGCTCAGCACCGCCAGGTAACACATGCTGCTCTCTGCACGGTTCAACCAGGGCTCTGCCAACTCCTGGGCTAACACACAGAGTTCTGTTATTATCCAGTTGTGTTATTATGTTTTTGAAAAATTTGGAAATTGAAACCCCACAGGTATTTATTTGACCAACACCCAACTTCAGAGAAACACACAAACACTCCTTCATAGGATTCCCTTTCAACACTTTAGACATGCAGGTATAAAACGGTTGTTTGTAATCAAAACAATCTTCTTTACAGTGTCTCTTGTGCTAGCTACAGTCTATTCAATATATGTGTATTATTTTGTAATAACATATCAACATTGGAAATCAGAAATACTTTATTGATCCCAGGGGAAAGGGGGGTTCACTGAGATGCTCCAGCCAAGAATTGAAATATATACAGACCAACACAGTAACAATGCATATAAATACAAAACATAGGTATGAGTAAAATAAAAAGTAAAAATATGTGCGTTAAAAGACAATATATGAAAAGAAGCCGAATAAGAAGATGCAGAAATGCTGTACATATACAACAGAAGATAAGTTATTATAAATGAAGGTGTAATGTGCTGACAGGGTGAATTCAGGGCCGGTCTATTGACCTAGAGTGTCTAAAACTCTGAGAGAGGACTTCCTGTGGTGCTCTGTGTGATCTTTGTCATGTGAGCACCATCAGACCGAAGTGCCAAAATGTTAGGGTCTTCGTCCTTCTAACAGGAGCAATGCTATTTTACCTTTACCATCATGTTTTATGATTACATAACACAACTCTTATATGGCCACAACAGTATTGTGGAGTTGAGGCAGTAGTGAAAGACTGCCGGAGCTCGCATCGTCTTTCATTGCTTCAGTGCTGAGTCAGAGGGTTTGGAAGCTTTGGTGTTTTTCCTTTAAGGGGGATATGTAAAGTACACGAATACTAGAAAAAATACTTTTTTATTCTTAACTAGGGGCACTGGCTGTGTTTGCAAATCTTGATTGTTCTTAATTTTCATGTTATTTTATAGATTGATGTGCAGTAATCCAGAAACATTTGTAATAACACACTGTGTGAGTTGTTTACGAGAACAATTAGCAACACATCTCATAATACCAACTGTAACCACTTCTGTAAGCAACACACCTGCAAGATACAAGTGTGGCAGAAAAATCAGTGCTGATCATGGAAGTAAATAGAAACTCAATCTGGACAGAACAAAGTAAATATGACAGTAATTCCACAGACAAAGAAATCTATAGACATGGTAACAAGGTGAGTGGGCCCACTTCTAGGAACTCACTGGTATATTCTTGGACTGAATTTGGGCATAATAATAGACAAATAAAATGTCTAAGCAATAAGAAAAAGCTTATTTTAGCCATAATTGGTAGAAAAGAATAATAAAAAGTAGTTAACCCTCTAAAATGATTATTAAGATAAGTGACAGCATTAGTTGCAGCAGGACCATTTTCAGCACCACAGGAAGCACTGAGAGATGTGCATGTAGGTGCTTTCTTTTTTTTGCAAACTAAGTTAAATAAATACAATTTGTCTGCTTCAACATTAGCATTAACAGCTGTTTACTTACAGATCTGACAGAAACGTTGTGGGCTCAGCATCAAACTTAAGTCATCAGCTTCTACTGTAGTTAGCATGCTAACCAGCTAGCTCTTGTGCAGCTGGCCTATCTTCACTTCAGCATCACTGTAGTGTCCAGTCTGCCCTGAAGAACTGCTGAGGGTGACCTATAATCTTGTGTTTTGGAAACACAAGGATGATTCAAGCCCTGTACGTGACCTCATCAGTACCACGCTTTCCTGGCACGCAAAACACACCAGGGCCCAGTCACAAATGCAAATATTTCCGTTGTGACCCTTTGCCTCCTGTTCATTTCCAATCAGTACAAGCGAGGAGGCAAATGAAACATTTTCTTCCTGTGACAAAGCAGATCTCAGCGTGGCTTCGCGTGGAGTTCAACTTTGGTGAACTTTGACCTGCGCAATTTGCTTTGCATTCACACACATGTGACATGCCCTTTGGCTGCAAAGAAAACTTACGTATAATACTTTTGTAGCGGAAGCTAAAATGTCAATAATAGATTTTTTTGTCGATTTACTTTATTTATTAACAGTTTCTAATAGTTTTTAATCAAAGTACATGACAGACTCTTTAAACCTGTGTTTCTTCTTAGACGAGGCAGAATAAGCTCCTAATACCTAATAGACCCATTGCCATTGTGGTGGATGCATCCTATTTCTTCTAAAGTAAATATTGTGATTTAAGGAACACAGTGTATTGATTCCTCCTGCATTGCAAAGGCCTCACCTCCCACAGTCACAGACACAGTCACCTCTGTGTGGGTACGAATCAACTTTAGTAGTCTGTCCCCTACAGGAAATATTTTGTTTATGTTTGCCCAGCTGTTATGTGATGCAACTTCAAAGACACAATTGTGCATTGAAAAAGGATGAGCAGGTCACATCTTCCAGATATTATCCCATAACTTTATCATTGTTTTGTGTTTTATCAAACAAAAATCAGGAGCCGACGAGAACGAGAAGAGAGAGTCCTCAAACTCAATCCCGCCATCCAGACAGGCATTTGGAAACAGGAGCCCAAGGGTGTAATAACCTATACGCCTAAATCTGATATGACAATCCATTTGGGTGTTGTAGCAGGGGGCGGGGGTGGTGAGGGGGGAAGCAGACCTCTTGACAGTCTGACTCCTCACTGTCAGCTTGGGTTGGCTGGTTCGTATTTCCCACTGTGTCTCCGCCTTAGACGAGCGGCAGATAAAAATATCCACAACAGCAGACAGGCAGACCCTTGTGGAGTTGGGTTTCGGTTTTTCCTTTCCTTTCATTCTCAAAAACTGCAGCTCAGCTAACTTTGGCCCAAAGTCTGGAGTTACAGCGAGGGGACTGCGGCCCAGGAGAGGAAACTTAACTTGCTTTAAGGACAGTCCTTGAGAGTTGGACTCAGACTGGAATTCAGCTCTACTGATGCCTTCTACCGTTCACACCTTTTTTTTTGCAGTCTTACCTGTGATCATCATTAAACTGAATGCAGTGGCCATTAATATGACGTCATCTGATGCACAATACGTCTGACTGCTCCAGCTACAGTGTTGACTAGAGTGAATATTGAAATCAGTGTGGAGTCTAGAGCAAGAACTATTTGCAGAGGAGACAAAGACAGCTTCCAGATTGCAGGCTTGACGTATCTTCTCAAAACTTTTTGTCATTTAATTTTCCTTCATTTTTGTCCTTTTGATTAAAGCCCATGATAATGTGAGGCCAAAGCTGAAGTGATTTATGACTAAGAATTAAGAATTGAACATATTCAAAGTATGGAGACAAAAAAGTTTGAGTGGTTTAGTGTTTTTCTATAAAGAATGGAGTTGATCCGCCAACTCAGAGCTCTGTCTGTCTTAATTGAGAGTAGCTTGGTAATTCAAACAGGCAACACACATATGGAAACTAATTTACAGCAATCAAATATCACAGCTTGAAATATATATGGGGTATTATCAGTTAAATATTATCAGTTAAATAAGCCTCCAAAACTATATAAAATAACTATTTATGATACTTCTAGTATTGATGAACTAGTAGAACTATTTGATTGTTATCAATGTCAGTAGATCTTACTACTGTGTGTGTCATATTTACCAAAGAAATGTATTGACTTTATTGTTTTAATATAGAATTTAAGATGGTGGAAGAATGTGGTGGATTACTGGAAATAACCCATGGTGATTAGGAGACATAGATTCAGGATTTTGTTTTCACTTTCTTTAATCAATCTTTTCAACAGTGTCCTTGATTTCGCAGAAAATAATTCATGGATATTGATGAAAAAATAACTGACATCTTTAAGAGACTGATATTTATTGGTGCTAATAATTTCTTATTAGTTTTTTTTAACACGTAATATGATCTCATTGATTTTGCATGTACACTTAGGATTTAATAAACAAATGCCCTTAAAGAGCTTATGGTGTCTTAAGGGGTTTTGTCAGAACAACAGTCCAAAGCCCATAATATTTAGTTCCATGTTATGTATGACAAAGGACCTGGAAATGGTGTTTTGATAAAAAATTGACAAAAAACTAATTTGATTATCAAAATGATTAATTTCATCTTTACAAATGTGTGAATTAAATCGTGAAAAATTAAAAAAACTGTTGGAATCATGATTTCATGAAGATATATACTCTGCACATACCGTGAATGTGTTGCCATGAGGAAAGGGCAGCCACATTGGGCACATTCATTCATTCATTCATTACTAAGGGGAAAAAGGACAGAGGATCAATACGGCACCACACATGTGAGGTCATATATTTGCATACACTAATTCCTGCCCCTGGGCACGCTGGCTGAAGTTCTTGAATTCCTGCGGTGCATTTGCAGAGCAGAAGGCGTGGTGACCTGTTCACAACCCTTTAAAATGACAGCGGCCCATTTCTCTCTTTCTGCTCCCTCTCTCCCTCTCTGTAGTCCTCACTATCCCTCTTTTCCACAGCATCCTCGACCCACCCCTTTGCAGGAGGGCGGTTGTGATTGATTGATGTATGCTGGTGTGGATTGTGACATAAATATTAATCATTTGCCACCCTCAGGCCACTGGCTTACCTGGACTCCTCCAGAGGAGAGCCTGCTTCATAATGTTGGCACAGTAGCAGTTTTTTCCCGTTCAGCAGGCCATGCTGCTGCGTTCATCAGTGCACCAGGTTAGCCACTATTTTCCATCTGAGTAAAAATTTAGAGGGACCATAAATAAATCTCACGAGCTTCATAATGTCAGCTGTATCGTAAATTTAAGGTTACATAGCGTGAGCTGTTTTATGTGGTAGATTTTTTTGGGGGGGAAAGAACAAAGCTTCTGGGCATGTGCGCTTTCCCCCCCTATTTTTTCACCCGAGTCACTCACATATTTCTTTTGTCATCTTTTCTCACATTTCTCTTTGGCCTCTTTTTCCTCCATCTCTCTCTGTCCCCTCTCTGTGTTCATGCTCTATCCTTTACATCCACTCTGTCGCAGGTTCCTCTTTACCTCCCCCTGTGGTGCAGGGGTGGGTCAGAGAGGTGGGGGCTCTGGGTTGGTGGTGAGGCTGGTGTCTGGGCAGCGAGCGGATGGGGGCGTGGCCGCTTGTCTGCCTCCGAGCCCCTAACGAGAGCGTGATTCATGGCACGAGGGGCTCCCATAGGAACAGGATTAGAGGTGCTCTGTCTAACTGCTCCCCAGAGAGAGTAAAAAGATATTTAATCTGCCCACCACGCCGGCAGTTACCACTGTGCACTGTGTGTGTCTTTGTGTGTGTGTGTGAATGTGTCAGAGGGTTGTTGGCTAGGGGGCGGGAGACTAACAGCCAAAAGAGAAAATATCTTTCTGCGGCAAAACTGATCAAATATATTACTGCCTCTATATTTTTTTTAAATCTATCACAGTGAATTGTTACTTTAGAAATGTGTTCTGATTTTATACAACAACTTTTTTATTTTGTCCTTTCATTATTGGTCAGGACTTTCATTGAGCAGAGTGTAGCTGGTCTATAAAAAATAGTTATGATCTGAAATCAATTTGGTAATGATCAAGTAGCACCAAACCACTGTGCAAGACTTAGCTATTATTATATAGAAAATATTATTTGGGCCAGAAATGTGCTTTAAATGACCTGGTGCTTTGAAAATGGATTTTTCGTATTCCTGTCCAAATAAATAATGAAAACAGAAGAAATACAAATACGTGTAAAGCTATAATAATATATTATAATTTGTATTTTAACAATAGCTCAAATCAATATGAATAATGTGAAAGGGATCATTTACAGCGATGAACCTGCAGAGAATTATCACCCAAGTCTACAGTATCTCTCAGCTCTACAGTGTAGAGCTCATTGTTTTTGTTTTGTTTAAATGCTACATGTTTCTCCAGCATAAAAATCCTTTACTGTTCAGCAAAATCACACTGTCTGGTCTGTATTGTAACAAACAGCATTCATGCATTGGCTGGTCTAGTGTGATTCTTTTCCAGTGTCTACAAAAAGTGCATTAAAACTCAGTGTCTCCGTTTGAGAAAATCAAATGGTTCTGATGAAGGTCTAATTGTATTTTTGTCTGCTCTTTTTGTTTTGCAGGGGTTTTGTCTACGACAGCAAGAACAACCTTCAGATGAGGGGCGTTATTGTCCTGCTCATTTCCAAAGCAGCAGGGCCAAGCCATGCAGCGTCCGATCTCCTGGCTCAGGACATGGTTAGCGGCATCTATCCCAGGTAAATCCCCTGTTAAAGGGTTGGGGGGTTCAGACAAACTGTGTGCATTACAATTACTAGTATGGTCCTCATTAAAGGTCCATCAAAGTATCATCAGCGAGATGCACTAATGAATCTTCCTTTAAGCATTGCTAACTGTGCAAATGTAATTTTTGCAATTGCTTTTGTGGTAACTTGGGAGCAAATTGGCAAAGCATTGTGTAAAAGTCACGATACCATTGAGGATTTTCTTAAATGTTTAATGGCGTCTTGCAGCTTTAATCACATCATAGTGAGAGACTGTCGTCTCAAAGGTCTTATCTTACCACAGCTGGTTTACACCAAGACGCTGCTTTTGTTCAATTAAACCCAGCTGATAATTCAAATCCTCAGATAACAGTTCAAATCTAATCACACAAGAACCGGCGAGCTCTCTGCCTTCCACAGATTTCTGTTCTCATGTATGGAGAGCATTGGAGAAAACAGTGGGCAGTAAAACATGTGTAACTTTGCATTGTAGAACCGTAAATATGCATGGCAAGCAGACCAAGAAAGGTGATCCCCTTTTTTCCCCTGTTACATGGCTGCTGAAGGATAAATAGTGAAATAAAATCCTTGAGGCTGGTAATTCTATCATGTCCTTTGTGGTTATCGTCCATATCAATTCCTGTAAATGAGGCACTACATCATCTTGTGATGTTTGATGGAATATACTGTATGTATGGGCCACCATTAGAATGTGGGGATTTAAAGATTTTAGTTTATATTAAGATTGAAGCTAATTGAAAGAACCCTTCAAAAAGTCCTCTCAGCATCTTTATGACCATCCTCAAGTTGCTGGTGTGTATTCAAACTGCCAAACAGATACATAATGAGATGTATTTGACTCCAAACCACTTTTTTAATGCAAACTTAACAGTCTTTTAAATTAATAAAAGACAATTAATGAATGTTTCAATGTATAAGTCTATACTCTCAATAGCAACAGAAGCTAATAAATCATCCTGAAAATAAAATCTTTATGTGGACTAAATAAATATAGTTCATGCATGTATTTTTAAATATCTCAACAGCGATTGGATTGGTTGACACGACATTCTTTCAGATTTCCATAGTCCTCATAAAGCTATATTACTTCATCTAGTGTCACCAACAATTTACAATGTACTTGTTTACAAAAAGTACACTTATTTACAACATGTGTGTTCTTTGTAAAGAAAAGCATCGTCCCCCTGACTTTTATGATTTCCTGACTTTGTATTTAGTGCCATCAGGCTCAGTTGTACTCTGTGTTCAGTTCTAATCAAAAATGTTGAACCGATATGTTGTTAAAGAGCAAATAAGCTTAACTTAAAACTCAAGATTCCAAGGATCTACTGTCAAAAAACAAAGACTGAATTTCGAAATCTATTTAAAAGTTGTTTTTTTTTTTTATTCAACAGTAGAAGCACAGTACATGATGAATGATACCATGCTCTGATCAATCCTCTTCACCATGACTGCTGAAGATCAATTTCACAGAACAAATTATGAATTTCATTAAATTCTTACATTTTCACATTACAGCCTCAGCCTTTAGTGGTGTTATTGTTGTATGCAATTTCTGGAATATGTCATTAACTACAGTGTTTATTGATTTCCCTATGCATTTTAAGGGCGAAGTGGTGGTACTAATGTCTAGTTGGTAAGATGCTCCAGGTAGCATCCTCGGGTCCATCCTGGCTAACTCACACACTTCAACTCTCCTACGTGCAGCTCAGAAAAGGGACGTGGGCGTGTGCCAAGTGGTTTCCAGAAGTGACTGCTGTGCTTGGCGTGGCTGTGCGCTGAGCGCCTGAAAGGCTTCTTTCTTACTGCGAGCTGGCACAAGGCACGTGTGTGTAGTGGAGCCGTGTCCGTGCAGACACATCCTAATATTAGAACTAATTGGAATAAACCAGGCATCATGGAAGCGCTTGGAAGAGTCCGGTTGAGATCAGGCTCCGAGGCCGAGCCGTGTCGACGGGACAACCTCATGTCACGACCTGCCGCTCACCTCACTGTGACACCGCATTACTGAGTCCAACATGCAGTAGCATTCCCTCACTCATGTGTGATGGATAGTCCAAACCCAAACACACACATACTCAAACACTCGTACACACACCCGCAGCAGGACTTGATCACCTCATTTGCACTATCCTGCTCTCCCTCTCTCCCCTCCCTCGGTACTCCCCCCACCTCTCCTGGGCTCATTAGCACCTCTGCTGATGGCGAAATGGAAAGATGGAGGGAGACGGGTTGGGGCGGGTTTGGGGGGTGATTGAAACCTCCGGGGGATGGTCTCCTCCCTCCTGACAGGCAGCATTTGTAAAACATTTCCCACTCTGCTGCCTGACACTGATGATTCACCAAAGCACCGCCATGACAGATAGATAGATAGATAGATAGATAGATAGATAGATAGATAGATAGATAGATAGATAGATACATAGATAGATACATAGATACATAGATATATACATAGATTGGTGGATAGATAGTCTAAGTGGATACCCAGATACATCGATAGACGGACACAATCCCAGATATTCCAACTTGTGGCCACCACACCTCTTAATTTCTTGTTACAAATAGACGTGAAGCCTCTGAATGCATCACGCAGGCCGTTTGATGGACAGGCCACCTCTTTAAAGCACTTACATTTGTTAGGCTGCATTTGATGGTGAGGCAGACTGCAGAGCAAGGGAAAATGGAACAGAACAGTCAGGACAAGGGGCGTGGTGGGGGGCGTTACACCTCAGCAAGATGGCATCGGTTGCTATGCAACTGGGCACCAAAGCTATTTATACATCAGCCCCCTTGTCCCCCTTTTTTCCACCCCTAGCTCCTCTGCTTCTGATCAGGACTACCAGATGTGGAGGCACAGCGTTGAGGGAGAGGTTCGACTGATTTTAGTTGTGGACACTGGTGCTTGGTGCATTTGTTTAGTAATATTAATTCCTACATTTAAAAGTAGACCAGAGTATTTTGTGTGTTTCCTTTCCTTCAGTTCATTCAAGTCAGGGTGGGTTTCTTTCACATGTTGAGCCTTATGGGAAAATCATCTACTTATGCCAAACCACAAGTAATCAAACCCTTTATTCAAGTTAATATCTCTTGAAGTGTAAGGCCATTTTGGGTTTTGTGGCAAATCAATTACCAGGAATTAGTTAGTGAGTTATTATTTTTCATTGGTGTCATGGGAGGCTCATTTTTTATTTAATCTGGTGGATACTATTGGTATCCATTAGGGCTGGGTATTTAACCAATATAAATACTTATCACACAATAGTTTTCATTAATAACAATATAACAAAAGTCCAATGTTTGTATATAAGTGAGGAGGTTCACATAATGAGCTGCATTACATTTGTGAAATGTTATGCTGTTTAGCAAGTGTGGAGATTCAAGAGATTTTTATTGTCAAAATAATTTTGTAAGTAGCAAACCTGTAGAGACCTAATTGGTACCATGCACGAATAAAGACTACAAGGTAAAAAATGTCCATGGTATAACAGTTAAAGAAAACACCCTGAAATAGATAGATAGATAGATAAGAATATAGAAGGAATAAAAAACAACCATGTTTGTCATTCGCTGCCCAAAGTGAAGAGTCTAAAACCTTCAGTCAGAAAATAAATTAAAATAAATTAAAAGGATAATTCTCTAAATCAACTTATATGAAAGTGTTTATCTTGATATAATTTTGGGCTATATACCTTAAATGATTAATTATAACATTTGTTGATATTTATTTTCTGTACTTTGATTAATTGCCTTCTTGACCGATCATTTCATCTTGACATATATGCTAGTATTAGACTCATGTCACAAAACAGGGGTTGTCATTCTTGTTATCTTATCCATGTAGTTTATCAACTAAAATTCCAGGGTATACCAATATATTGCTATATGGCAATATTAAATTATTTAAATAATTAAAAGGTGACATTTATAATCCCTGGTCATTGAAGAAAGTTTTAGCTTCAGATCTTAGTCTAAAGGTCATGAGTGACAATTATATGTAAATAGCTCACTTTGTTACTCTAGTCTGATATGAACCAGGAGATCTCAGTCATGTTTGTCTTGCAGTTGTTTCTGCCCCTAGTAAAGCAACCAGACTGAAGAGAGTCTCTGAACATTCTCACAGATACAAGCTGAGTATGAGGGGCTGTATGAACACAAGTGTTCGAGTGACACCTGTGGACTCTCTCTGGTTTCTCCTGCCAGCTTGAAAAGAATGTCCGAATGTGCCCATGTGAAAACACATCATCAGGATTCAGCCCAAACGTGTGTTGATGATGTTTGTAGCATGGGACAGATGCAAAAGTGAAAATAGAAAAAACAATACAGTACAAATATCCCCGGATGTCAAAGTGGTGCCATACACGTAGAAGACACCATCACCTTAATGCTCGGGAGATTTCTGTGTTGTGAATATGTCTGAGCAGAGAATCTCCTGCTGGGTTGTTTATGAGTGAAAGGCAAATTCCGGAGGAAAGTCCAGTCCTAACATTCTCCGGAGTTCATTTTTGAAAAACGACCCCATTCACTGCAAGGCTGCCCTTGGAGCTTCGTGTATCATTTTAAACATTTTGTCCTGACCTTAAACCAGCCTCAGCTTTATATCATGTTCCTCTGCTGTAACAGCGAGTTCCAATCTTTAAACCCGTCGAGCGCATCCATCCCTCTGACACACCTTGAGAACATGCCACTGTCAACCTGTTCATTGCCTCTTATTTAAATCCCAAACTTATTAACTCTCATCCGTGGCGACTCTGTTGTTGCTCTGTGTCACCAAGCAGAGAAACCAACCAGACAATGGATGTGATTGAGAGGCGACATAGAGGACATTATTGAATTTTAATCACATCTTTTCCACACAGCAATTACCTGGCTACACGATCTGCATGTGTGTGAATGTGTGTGAGTGTGTGATTAGCCAGGGGTTGGAGCACAAGGCAGACAACCGGCTCATCAGGTTCTCATAGCGGCTGAAAGAAGGTCGTAAGTGGCTATCAGCGCACCCAGCCCTGTCTGGATGGATCCCTCCTGTCGCAGCGTGCCGAGCTCCCTCCATATGGAGAGTGGCCTAATTATCCCCCACCAATGACTGAATCAACATTTGATTATATCCTCCCTAAGGCGGCTCTGAAAGGCTCTATTCAAAGACCACTTTTATTTCTTTTCTCTCATAATCAAGAATAGCTGTTATTTGCTAATGATAAGTTTAATTTCTTTTTTTAACCCCGACACGCTGCGTGGCAAGATGCTTGACATATCTGGAGGTTTCTGGCCCTGAGCACGCCGATTTTGACTTGGAAGTAAAATTGTAGCTGTGGAGAAGTCTCACCTTTTTTGAATACACGATCGTTTCTTCTTTAAGTTGGTCAGTAAATGTTTCAGATAGCGTTTGGATTAACAGCGATGATCCTGACTGTCTTTGTTGGGGAGCAGTGTTGTATATTTGCTAACTGAAACCCTTTTGTTCACAACATAGATGTTTTTCCCTGTTGTTTGGCAGATGAAATGAAACCCATGAATCCTCTGTTCGGATGCTTTGTGGTCAGCACACCTGTAAATGATGCTGTGAATGTGTTTTCCAACTTGCCAGACCTACGAATTTCACCAGGATAAAGACAATGAAAAGGTTTCTGTCAAAAAGCTCTCTAACTGTCAACCCTCGGCAACGCCTCTCTTACAAGCAACAATGTGTCCTTCCTTTTTTTATTTTCTTTTTCACAGCCAGAGGAACCTGGCGGAAATCACAGAGTTGATCCACACAGCATTCCTGGTGCATCGTGGGATAGTCAACCTGAGGGAGTGGACCGTTTCAGATGGCCCGCTGAAGGACATGCAGTTTGGGAATAAGATGGCCGTTCTGAGCGGCGACTTCCTACTGGCGAATGCTTGTACTGGACTGGCCCAGCTGAATAACACCAAGGTACATGGTCTGTCATTGACAAACTGAAGTCCTGACAAAAGCTTACAGCAGTGATATTAATGAGAAACACTGCTGTCTTAAAACAAGCAGCCAGAGGCACCTAGAACCTCACATTTCAGTGTCAGTCTTCATCCCTTCATCTGTTCTTTGTATTGATTTTCATTTCTATTCATATCTGCAGGACAAACATCCTTTTCATTATTTTAGTAAAACAACTGATTTCATAGGTTGTTTCCGAAACACTCACTATTGCCTTTATAGTCCATTACATAGTGAGTTCTCCATTTTGTTGTGCTGTCCAAATGTTCAGTGACATTTGTTTATACACTATATAGTGGAGTCATGTTTCCTACATTGCATTGCACTTGCGGTGGAGAGGAGAGAGGGCAGCATGGAAATCCTGACCTGTTGTACAAATGTAAATAAGAGCAGGGTATCACAGCAAAAACCAAGGCAAAAGGTTTATTTCTATCCGACGTAGTATTGTCTGAAAGCATGTTTTTCTTTTGCCGATGAGCTAAATAAAATGGAATTAATTTTCTTTATGTCATGATGTCAGATCCGGGTTAGCTATCACACCATCCTCCGCAAGTACTTAAATAACTTACTTACTTTATCGTAACTTGGATTTTTCCGTTTTAGTACTGGGTGTTTCTATACCTTTGTAAGTATAGAGTATAAAGCATATACCTTAGATGACATGAGTTTGAATGAATGTAAAGGTTTCCAGGAGGGTATCATGATGGTACTTGTTTTTTTTAGAGAAGAGGACGAGGAGGAGAATATCCCATATATGTTTGAAGGTCTGCCACACTATTTAAAATGCTATCCAAAAGGTGATGTTAACGGAAGTTAGCGACCATCAGCTGATGTTAGGGACATATCTACAGTTTTGTATGTCATCGGGTGTTTTAGCCTTTTAATAATGTTAGAAGACTAACCTGGGGGTATGCTGATGCTAAAGGTAATTCTGACTGGCTTGTATGGCAGTACTATGAAAGCCATGTGGCCCGCTCAGTAGTTAATCGCCTCTATGGCTTTTTTAACTGAACACCTGCTGTCGCAGGCAACAGGCTCAAAAGCTGTCCCACTTACCTGTGTTGTCCCTCAAGGTTCTGTTTCCGGGCTCTATCATATTATTTTTATATATTGATGCCCCTGGGGTCAATTTTTTAGCAGTACTCTCTCGCTACTGTTTTGGGCATGATGTACAAATGTACTTGCCCTTGAGTTTTAAAAACTAAGGATTCAGTGTAGCTCCTGCTTGATCGTCTCAATGACATAAAATTATGGATTAAACTTAAACTTCCCCAGCCTAAATAACAACAACACTGAGGTTTATGTGTTTGGACATCCTGAACTGCTGGATGTGGGCAGTTGTGGACAGTTTTTCAAATTAGACAAGCAGATTTCCTACGTTGTAAGGTCCCGCTTCTTTCAGTTTAGACGTATAGCTAAGGTAAAGTTGATTCATGTCTTTATAACCTCTCAACTTGACTATACCAGTCATCCATCAACGCCTGCAGCTCGACCAAAATGCTGCTGCTCGCCTCCTGACAGGAACAAAAAAGAGGGACCATATTACAACAGTGTTGTGCTCCCTCCACTGGCTTCCTGTTCACTACGGGATTGATTTAAACATTTTGTTGTTCACTTTTAAATAACTTAATGGACTGGCCCCACCTTAGCTAGTTGAACTTCATCATGGTCACAATCCAGCTGGAGAGATGAGGTCAGCCACTCAGCTGCTCCTGACCAGAGGCGATCAAGCCTTTGCAGTAGGTGACCCAAACTTGTGGAACAATTTACCACTCATACTAGATCTGCACCCCCTCTTGCACGCTTCTGTAAAGCATGTGGTCAACCAAGTTGTTTTAAATGTGCTATATAAATAAAGTTTACATTGACATTTTAGAACAAAGGGAGAATATCACTTGTATGTCATACCACACTAATTAAAATACCAACCACCAGTGGATGTTAGCGGTATTATGTCAGATTCGCTCATTTATTTTTCTGAAAATTGCAGCCCTAGCCTAACTCTAATCTGAATGTGCCGTGTTTATTTTTGGAGCAGAATTACCAGCTCAACTTAAGCTTTCTTTATTTGAATGAAGCAACATTGAACAACCACAAGGGATGGTGCCTGTAAAATGGCAACGAAGCTGTACAGATTGACTTACACTGATCCAATTTCTACTACAGCTACTGTGTAAAATATAACCCCACATTGATTAAGAAATCAGATAAACACAACACAACATCAGCCTGAATGAATAAAGCGAAAAATAGGATGGGATTTAGTCGAACACATACCTCTGCCAAAGCCCCACACTCCCCTTAAATTCAGTCAAGCTGATTCAAATCACATACACATCTCTCAATATTAAAGAAAGAGAAATAATCCTGGAACTGCGTTGATTTTGGAAACAGAAAAACTGCATACAAACAATCAAACAAAAAAATTGACAGGGTAAAAGCATATCGGAGGTAGAAAGGCAATTTGGGCTGATGACCATGCTTGTAAGACTGAGACTGAATTCCTCCTGTTTCTCCACACAACACATAAACAGTGATATTTTTAGTTTTAGGTCCAAATTACATTTTGACTAATCTTCATTAATAGCTATCTGTATAACAAGTTCTGCCTCTTTTGATCTCTACATGGACCTTTCACCTGCGGGCAACCAAAGCCTGCTCAAATGTGATTGGTAAAACATGCCAAATATCTTTGCAGGGACTAAAAGATGGACGATATGAAAGCTCCATAAAAGTGAAGCCTAAGTGTCTCAATCCCCACCTGGTGGCTGGCTACAGTATAGATCATAAATCCTTCCTGGGACATGGACCAAACTAAAAAGTCAAAGTGCACAGACTCAGACTCCAAATATACAAGATGACAGCGTTTGTGTCTGGGATTTTTTGACTTCATATATATTAAGTGTATGAATAGAGAAACAGCAGCCATTTTTATATAATGTCTATGGTACATTCATTGTGAAATTTACAGAAAAAAATGCCCCATCACTCCTCCTGGGTCAGAGCCTCTTTGTACTAAGGAGCATGTCAGACATCAAGTGTTTACAGCAGCATACGTTATAGTAAAAGTCACGGATTCATATGTCAGGTCCCTCAGTCAGTTCCACGCAGGCTGCTCCACTTGATGTTGCACACAATCTGTTTGGATGCAAGAGCATGTCGTCAGGAGACAACATTGACATGTGAACCATGGGATTCCTTCTTATTGAGTTTTCAGTTTTGGACATGTTTGTGGCGGTGGTCTTGTAAGTGCACCACAGATCATATCTACTACGTGGCCCGGCAACCCCGCGCTGACAGATGCTGTCACCACGCTGCTCTGTCAGAATGCGGTTTGCCTGGCTGGATCAAAATAACTGTCCCCCGTCCCCCACCCCCCACTCCTGTGTGCCACCAGCCAGACCAGCCCTTATCGCATTCCCTGCTGCTTCTTATTCAGCACACAGTCTGGCTTTATGTCTGCTCTGTGATGTAAGTGGTATCCATGGTGGGGTCGTGTGTAGGAGTTATAAGATTGGAAATTTTGATTATGAATGAAAGATAATTCTAAAGGTGTGGCATTTCCTTTACAGGGTTATACGGCTTTCATTGGGATGTGTCCCTCTAACAGCACTATGACAGAAAACACTCACCGTTGCTCAGATGCAAATTACACATATGGAATTGATGATGTTTCACTGTAAAATGGAGACGAACCACATTGAAAATAAAATGATAACAGATCTTCTGATGACGTGACGTGGGTTTTGGACCATCTGTTACTTTAGTTGATCTCATTTTCATGTTAGACACAATGGCATTTTATGTCAGGTCAGGAACAACGGCTGAAAATCCTACTGTTGTTTTTTCATTTTTTTCCCCACAAAAATCTTCCGTTTAATTAGACAATGAGCGTAACCTGAAGCAACAACAGGAAATGTCCCCGCAGTGGAAGTTTTTAAGGGTAATAAGGAGATAGACATCTGATATTCAGCAGTTACTCATGTTCGAAAAGGTTAGCAAAACAAAATGAAGCGAGGGCAAACCACAGCCTGCGCTGACGCTCATATTCAGCTGTGTTTTTTAAAGCGCTCCCCACTGGTATGAGCAGGAGGTAAGTTAGACGATTGTTAACAGCCCCTATAAGTCCATCATACTCAGCTAAGGTTACGGGAAGGAAATTTGTTTTGACGGAAGTCTCTGAACTGGTGGTTTGAGGTTAAGAAATGCTTCATCACTTAACCTCTTGTTTGTTAGTTCTTGTTGAGTTTGGCCCTGATTTGAAATTCAACCTAATTTAAATATACTTGTGCAGGGCAGTTTATCTATGTGTGCAGAGCTTTTTATTATCAGTCTATGGTGCATAGTGAAGTTAGTAAACTTTGTGTTCATATTACCTGGTTTATCTGCAATATGGGCTTTAAAAATCAATGTTGCCCAGTGTGAAGATGATTTGATCACGAGACATGCTTTACACAGATTTCAGTAAATTTTTCTTTGGTGTGCATGAAAGAAAACATGGTGTGGATGGGATTTTATCTGAAAAACATTAAAATCACAGAAATTTAATTTTATTGTTTTCTTTTCTTATGGTGTAATTAAAACCATTAACCTCAAGAAAACGTAAAATTTCTTGTTAAATATTTTTTGCTTAACCATGGACACAGCAGTTGACAGAACTCTTCCTACCTATCCTCTTTGGAGAGAAATTAACAGCAGTTAATGGATCTGAAGTTCGCAGAATAAAAACACAAGACACGTCAAGTGTGTCAGTGAAGTCTCCGAACCAATCAGGGCAGAGTTGTGTCGTCACAGAGGTGGTGCCCAGGTGCTGCAGCTGCTTGGTCTCACTGCAGCCGGCCCGCTCCTGCGTCACATGACAGGATCATGTGTTGCAGACAAATATTCTCAGCAGCATGCATTGTGTAAAATGCAACATGCATAGCTTTATGTCAGCGCTGTGCACCCATTTTTTCTCAGGCCTATTAGTCCTCCCTGTGATGTGTACACTGAACTCGATGTGTAAAATCAATCGAGTGCCTTTTAAAAACTGCATCTAAGCTGCTTCATCTTCTCTGCATTAAAAAAGAGAAATACAGTCTATTGTTAATGCAATGAAAGGCTCTAAAAGATTCCATTTTCACTCACATATTTAGTGTATAGTTCTGTAACTCCATTGCACCTGATGCAGATTGACTCCGATGCTGCAAACTGACAGTTTGCTAAACAGTGGAGTGTCTCTGTTTTCCTTCTTGTCGCCTGTGTGGTCACTTTACCACCTCACCTTAATGCACAGAGTGACAAATGAGAAGTTCTTCAGCTTTTAAAGTTTTTCTCACAAAGCAGCCCTTTTTTTCTATCTTTCTACTAAGACAGTGAGAGCGATGGAGCTTATGTGTCGTGGCCTTGAGAGGAAAACCTATGCTGCTACTTGTATAAACTGTAAAGTAATCTCACCGAGCAGCTCCGGTTTCTCCCCCCTCACAGACCTGTCGGCAAAACACGATCTGGCTGGATTTGGGAATGGAGTACGGGGGAGGCAGGGGGAAAGCTTATCTGATACTTTCCAAAAAAAGACCCCCCACTGGCCCCCACTTCCCAAGGCTGGCCAGGCAGAGACACCACATCTGGTAATACTGTAGGCACATTGTCCTTCCAGGTCTGTGGGCGCAGCTCGGGTTTCCTCAATATTTTCCCCCGGCGGATTCGGTTACCCAGAGGGCACTGCGAGGCTGACGGCGCAGCCAGCGTTCACCAGACTTCTCTGATGAACCAAGGATGTCTGGGATGAGCTGAAGGAGCTCTAAAATTGACCTCATTCAAATCTACTGTACGGGCGCTGCCTCGACTCCGGTGTGTCAATGAAAGCTGGAGGCATCGACTTCAGATTTTAGCTCATTCAGTGAAAAGCAGCCTTTAAGCAGTGTTTGGACAAGATGCAGCCTCCCATCTGGTGGTCGATGAGGAAGCTGGGGATTCTGTTTGCAGAAATGTAGTCATGCATGCCCCCTGTAAGAGGAAATAGGCAACTGCAGTCTGAACGAGACTCAGGCCTCCACAACAGTTGTCAGCTTGTTGGCTATTTTAAATTTTGAAAGTTCATTATTCTCTACGGTCACTTTCCAAAACGTAATTTATTTCCCCATTTAAAGCGTATTTAATAACTGACCAAACAGAGTCTATGACTTAATCACAGAATAATAAATTCCTTATCTCTCCTATCTCTCTTCTGGTGATAAGGGGGGTGTGATGGGCCATAAACAAAAACACGTGATCTCTGCAGTGGAATTAATATGTTTCGTCCTTGCCTCTTCATGCTGCACCAAGCCTCACCTGAATGTCCCGTGTGGAGAATCTCCCGAAAGGTTCCTCCAGAGTTCATTTCTGAAAACAGCTTTACTGTGGCACCTCTGCAGAAATCCTACCTTGTATAAATGTTGTGATGTTATTATACTAATGTTCCACATCTAATGTTCCATGGTGAAATAAGTCTTTAAATAATTCAGCAATTAAAAGAAAGGGATAAGAAAGTAGACCCTGAAGTCAGATCATCACCCCTCTGCTCTGTGGACAGTGTATTTCATCTCACCATTTCAGCCCCTCAGACCACAGACCCCTCAGCCAACCCACTCCTATGGACTTCTCCGGGAACACAAAGTGTAATGAATGAAATCGAGCGTGGATCTCATGTCGTGAAATCCACAGAATCTGTAGCAGTTCACCAGGTCTCCAGTCCTCTTCTCACCTCTGATCCAACGCGAGCGCTGTTTACTCGAGCTTCAGATTGGGGGAAATTGTGCCTTTTTTTTTTTTAATTACGAATGTCACGGATGATACGAGTAGTGTGTCAGGTTTTGATCGACCTCATTTGCATATTGGGAGTTTAATCAATGCCGTTAGCCAGAGTGATATATAATGAGGGAACAGGTTAGCGGTTCAGTGCCAGAGCCCATGGACACACAAGGTGTACATGAAGTGTAGATCTGGAAGTTTTTGGTTCAAAACGTCACCTATATGCTCACAAGGCAGAACTTGGTGTCCTACTTTATAGAAATGAGGCACATGGCATTACTTGACGTATTCATGTTGTGTAAATCTGTTAATATGATGGTAAATCTGTTACTTCTTCTTGTGCATTTTAGCCCAAATGTCTGAAGCTTTTTTCTCTTTTCTGCATTTAACAGGTTGTGGAACTGATCTCAAGTGCCATCGGTGATTTAGTCCAAGGAATCTACAATGAGAATTCCAATAATACTGAGGTAAAGTACCTGTTCTCCTCTTATAGATCTGCTGTGATGCAGTGCAGAAAGGACCTACAACTTGTTGGAGGAAATTTAAACCAAATAATAGAATGATGATGATTGGTTGAACATTTAATACTTAAAGTTAGTTTTGAGAGCTCTACATGTGAGACAATCTTGAAAAAGATAAATGATAAATTTAGAAATGTATACATTTTAAAGATGTAGATATATTATACATTTGAACGCGGATAAAAGAGAAAAGGACTAAGTTAATATTCAATATTTTTGCTAAAACAGGAACTGTTCTTGGAGTTTATTACTGTGCCTTATAAGAGCTTAATCTTTACATATAAAACTGTTAACCTGTTACTGGTCACGCCCCATTTTTATGCACAAGCCCAAACATAATGTACCCAAAATAAAAAGGTTACTGTTCTTCGGCCTTTTTTATTACAGTCATAACCCTGGTCTCCTTTGAAAGGTAACTATTTAAATTTTACAACCCAAAAGTCAGAGTGACTATAAGAGACAGTAAACTGAAGTGGCATTAAAAAGTGGACTGGAGGAGCTTTACTTGGACCTTTGTGTGGAAAACACTTCACAGTTCACAAGTTTCATCAACTGCCGAGTATTTTGCACAGATACAAACAGGAGACTGCCAAGTATTTTTTTTAGAAGGTTAAATTCACGTCATGAGTTACACTGTTGCCATGGGTAACATGGTCCTTCATTACAATTACACTAGATTAATCCACATCTGGAAAGAGTCCACGACAAATAGGCCTCTCGGTTTCCTCCCGTTAGAGTAACGCTTTATGTTTTTTTTTTGTTTTTTTTTTAATTAAAGTATACAGTTGCGGTCAGTTTTAAAGGTTTACATATTCATTAAGAACGAATGGATTTTGGAGCTGAAAGCCACAGGCTACATTCACTT
Organism: Platichthys flesus; assembly: GCF_949316205.1. Lineage (NCBI taxonomy): Eukaryota > Metazoa > Chordata > Actinopteri > Pleuronectiformes > Pleuronectidae > Platichthys > Platichthys flesus. The sequence goes on from NC_084954.1 coordinate 19,245,059, forward strand.
ACAAAAGCATAAATTCTACTACGGATACAAAAAGTTTTTAAACAGCTAAAACTGAGAAGTTTGAATACGCTGCCCCCCCCCCCCCCCCCCCCCTATCAGTTTGAAATCTCCAGGGCTGTGTTTTAGTATGGACGGGCAGAAACTGAAATTCTTGGAAACCATCATATAGACACTCACAAATGCCTGCTAATTAAGTCTTTGCCGTCCAAATGTAGCGTTTGTTGATTCGTCAGGTTCCTATCACAGGACGCCCTTCCTGGAGATGGAATCCGGCATTAGCCTCCTCGGCTACTGGAGTAGACCGCTACATGGATAATCAGTTACAAGTGTTTCTGACACTGTTGCCTTAACCAACAGCTGTTGTTCAGTAAACTTCTGCGTTTTACAATGATTCAACTGTTTACATGTAGTAGGACACCAGCTGTTCCCAATCGATGTTTCCACCAGAATGCGCCTGCCCATTGCACTTCAGTGGTCAAAAGATGTGCATGCAGAGATTCTGGTTTGACAGAGCAGTTATCAAACTAAAGCGTAGTATAGGTGAAGCCACAGACACTTTTATTGACTTTGTTCTAGCTCTGTTGACCTTTGTTCTGGAAGATTTATGAGGAATAGTTGACCTCTTTCGATGGTGATTTTAGATTAACTTCTTACAATGAAGTGATTTCTCTATTATTACAGTGTTTTCTATTATTATTCCTATTCAGTATATCTTACCAAATACATGCACTCGTTTGGAGATGGTCTGTTGAACCGTGTTATACCTGTAGTGGTTAAAATGTTTTTAATGTTTGACTTTATATCCGATATAAAACAACTTTGACAAGTAATTGTTTGTAGAGCTAAAAGAGTGTTTTCCTGTTCGCCCCCCCCCCCCCCCCCCCCCCCCCACAGTTTCCCTCGGTTTCAAACTGAAGAACTTGTGGGAAATACTGTGTCAAATTGCTGTTACTCTCTGGTGCACATCCAATTACAAACTGAAATATAAAATCACAGAGGAGGAGGGGTTGTTTTGATTGAGAGGCTGTGAGATGCTCTGTGGGAACTTTGAAGCCGTACAGTAGAGGCCAGTCAAAGCTCAGGCCGGCCGTGTCTCTGACTCTGTTTGCTCTGCAGGACAACGGTCTCACCGACGGCGTCGACGTGGAGACATGGGAGGAGGAGACGTTCCTGTCCCACGGGGCGCTTCTCGCCAAGAGCTGTCAAGCCGCGATGGAGCTCGCCAAACACGACAAGGAGTCCCAAAGGCTGGCCTACAAGTACGGCAGGCACTTATCACTAGGCCACAAGGTGAGTCTGATGTCAGATCAATAAGGGTCAAAGGAGATAATCACAGTTGTCTGTCTTGATTCAAAGATCTTGGAAACCTCTTTTTTTTTCTCAATTGGCTGCAAGTTTTGAGCAATGGGGTCAATCCAGAAAATAGTTTTCTTCTCTATCAAACCTTTAAGTTTTGATCATTTTACATTATTTCACTTTCTTTTCTCCCTGGGTTGAAGAATCACATACATGCATTTCTCTGCACACCAGTGAGCGATCAGCAAGATTTACATCATCATATTGTGGCATAAGGATGTTTGACTGAACCAACCCCCACCCAGTTCTGATGATACAAACAAGCTGAGTGTGTTAGTGTTAAATAAATGAAATAATAATTCATTCATACAGCGCAGGCTTACAGACTCTCCAGGGAGACATCGATAGTATTTCACTCAGTCAAAAAAAAGCTAGAAAGAGAAATTCAAGCCCCGTCTCCACAGCTCTGCACAGCCAGACCAGACCAATCAGGGTGTGACGTGCATCCTCAGTTTTCGGAAAGTTGTAGTCAGAGCATTTCTGGAACGTACAGGATGTTAGCTGTGTCTGTCTGTTGATTGGTGCTGAGCAGGTCATGTACAGACAACAGCTCCCTGCTGCAGCTATAACAGATGATATCAGAGCAGTGAGAGTGAACTAGAACGGTAAAGTTGCAGCTGGACATTTAAACAAAACCAGAAGTCACTACAAAGCTGTGTTAAGCTGTAGATTGAGGTGATTATTCTCTGTAGGTCTGTCATTATGAGCCTTACATTTCACATTTTCATATATAATCATGATAATAGAATGACATATTCTTATTTGATACTTTGTTGTTATAAAAATATAAATTATTAACTTTAGTTTCATGATTACATCATAAATATTTATCCAATGATTGTGAACCATGTTTTCAGGTTTTTCATAATGTACTGGATGTTTGTCCCGCCTGACCACTGTGCTGTTCCTGTTTATTTTGTTACCCTGATTGATTTAGATAAAAATAAAAAAAGAATCAGTGTCCAAACTTCTGTTCCTCTTCTGCCTCTGTAATCAATTGGCCTTATTTTAGTTTAACAACATAGGTATGAATTTGTATCGCTATAGCTGATTTGATACATTAAAAAAATGTAATGAAACAGGACAGGGTGACATGTTTGTCCAAATAACCTGTAGAATCAGACAGTTTCTTTTATATTTAATTATCCTTTGTAGATGAAGCAAGGTTTTTTAATTCGATTTAAGTGTCTTATTATTGTTACATTGGTGGCAAACATATTCTGTAAGGATGGTGGATTTGTGCAAAGCTAAAATGCCATTGATGTTATTACAGATGTTTAAATATTTCTCGAGGTTCAGTGATTTACAGCAGTAGCTTAGCAGTGCTACACTAAAAGTTGTTCATACTGATCCCACTCACAGTGGTGTATTAGTACGTCCCCTCCTGCTGCGGCTCCCTGTAGCGGCCTGTCTGCAGGCCTCAGTGGCTACTGGGAATCTCTGCATGGGAGGAAGCAGAAATGAGGTCTTTGAAGGAGAACCATCAGGTTAGCTGTCTCTCAGCACACTGTTCATCAGGCTGCTCATTAACACGCTCGCTCAGAGTGGAGGCTGGCTCCTCATTTTAACCACCGGCTCTGTTTAATTGTCGGCTGCAGGTTAAGACTTGGTGTCTCACCGATTTGTCGTCTCACTGTCAAATGTGCTCTCCCTTCTGCAGCTGAACTCTGACCTGCAGCCGTTTGTGAAGAGCAGTTTGGGAGAGCTGCTGTCGTTCAGCTTGGATGCCGCCCCGGTAGTTTTCCACCGTCAGATCGTCGGCCAGGAGAGGTGGCATCAGCAGCTGCAGCAGGTACAGGAGGGATGGGCCCCACTGCACGAGCTAGATGTAGTTAGTACTGGGACCGTCAGTGACTAGTAATTTTGAAGATGACGATAAAGGGGCAGTAAACATTTGTGACAGTGTCTTTACACTGTAAGTATGTAAGGATCAAAGTAGGTGGAGAAGATTTGCATTTTCACACTTGGGGAAATTGGATGTAAATTTGAGTCCAAACAAAAGATGATTTACAGATGTTTTTTAGATTCGTGCTGATCTTAAATTCAATAAATTTTTTTAAAAGTCAGTAAGGATGTGTTGAGTATGATGTTAAAGTGATCTTGTAAACACTTTCTTTTTCTGTCTTCTTACAAAGGCTAAAACACTGAGAAACCAGCTGGATTACTCAAAGGTAAGAACACTGCTTGATGTATTTGTGATTAAAGAAAACTCAGCTTTTAAACTACAATGTTACAAGACTACTGCTCTAGTATTCCCTGCTGCAGCTTCTGTTGCTTGTTATGTTTCAAAAGATTCTGATAAAACACATTATCAAATAGTTAAATGTTTCTTTGTTGTTTTTCACCTGTTTACTTGGTGGCCCTGTATCCGACAGAGCCACCACAGAGAAACAATATGTCTTTTCCCTGTAACCTATATCAAAGTTGAGAACCGAGCTTTCCAAAGTCAACGTGTGAGGGAGAAGGGGAGGGACGGGGGTACAAGGAGAGGGTGAAGCTACAGAGGAGGGGTCTGATGGTATTAGGGGGGTTATCTGGTCCTGTCTGAAACCAGAGCAGGAAGGATTAGTTACCGAGGCCTATTTGTGGAGGAGACACCGAGGCTCTGAGACAGTGGCATTGTGAGAGAATCTCCTTCAGCAGACCTGCTGAAAAGGGGACGTGAGGAGAAGTTGGAAGGAGAGAAGAGAAGAGGGGAGGAAAGCTGAGAGCAGGACACAAGAGAGGGATGAGATTTGGGGGAAGAAGGAGAAAGACCTTGGGCCCTCAAGCGTAATAACTTTGCTTTGATTCAGTACAAAGACAAACATGCACAATAAACAGGGAAACTTTGTGTTTATTTCCACAAAACTAACTATTATAAATCACTGTGATGAAATAACCAAAATGTTTACATGAATTCCTCCAATCTTCAAGTCTTTCATCCCCACTTAGAAAATATAAACCCAGATTACACTTTCATTTATTAAAACTGAGTATTATTGGAACTTTATGTTAGAAAATGATTACTCATTACATGAAAGAAGTCACCAGATGCAGCATGTGGGTATAAGCCTGCCATTTTAGGAGTCAGTCTCCTCGCCTTCCATTTCCGTCACCACAACAATCTCAGTCCTACAACCTACGTGGTAAAATAGTGGCGAGTTTGAAAGAAGTTTTCAATCGTACCATCACTCAGTCGACATATGTCTTTTACTGTGAAGGTAATGATGGGGAAAAGACATTTTAATGACAGTACTCGCTCACTTCTCTGTGTCCCAAAGAATATCCCCCAAAAGACTATATTTTGCACTATCGCTGCATCCCAGGCAGAGTGTCGCCCCTGGACGACTGTGAATGCATGAATTAAAACAAAAAGAGCAAGAGCATTTCCCCCCCATAGCAGATGTATTGTATAAAAAATGTATTGGAACAAACGTTATTATTATTGTTATAATGGAAATACAGTGAATTCAGTTTCAAATGTGTATTTCACTTGTTTACAGTAACTCATTCGTGCATCTCACTAATTACTAATAATTTTGGACACTATTGCCCCATCAAATTGAGGAAGGCACATGGTGTCAAATTCACACTCCATCTGTAAACTTAACTGTAAACCTACTTGATGGAGCTTATTTGACAGAATGTTGTTTTACCAATCCTCATAAACAAGCAAACAAGCCATATTTATTATGTTCACTTTGCTTTTAAATAAGATATGATAATAGTTCAAAATCATATTGTAGTGTTACCTGTGAACCTGTAGAGAAATAAAGTTCCGGACATTTCTGCTCTCACTGATAAGAGAGAAACTGTTTTAACTAAATCTCCCAGTGATCAGTCTCAGTGATTCTCCCAGTAGTTAGATGTGATAACCTGCCTCCAGTGGTACCAGGGGCAGTGTGCTCATGCACACATTGTGTTCTACTCTGTATTTCCTGTCATTCAAAGTGGTGCTGTGCCTCAGTACGATCCACTTTCACAGTGAGATAACTTTGTCTGGCTCTGGCTGTGTTGTGGTTGTGACTGGAGTGACACAAACATGACAAACTAATGTGTGTTTTCATCCCTCGACAGCTTTTGGCGGTGGTTAAGTCGGAGAAAGGCATGAGCTCGGCGGTGGACTTGTGCCGTTACCATGGCAACAAGGCTCTGGAGGCCATCCAGGCTTTCCCCTCCTCCGAGGCTAGATCCGCCTTGGAAAACATCGCCTCCACCGTCAGCAAATTTTGACCTGGACAATGTCTCACACACACATGCCCAAACACACACACACACGGCTGTTTCTACATGTGCAACCTGAGGTGTTTGTCTGCAGAGGCAACAGGACACTGAAGAGACATGGGAACTTCCTTTGAGCCAGGTGCTGGCTCATGTCTGGACGAACTGCTCTGCTCTGTTGTGGATGGTATAATGGTCATGGTTTTCTAAAAAAAAAGAAATAAACACACATGACGTCAGCATCAGGTCTTGTATTCTGCTGTCTGTGCTACGTACCCGTCATATTCTGCGTGGAGAAAATGTCACGCCGAGCTGCATTTTAAAACCTGGCAGTTAATTGTAACCTTGCTTATCAGCGGAGCCACATACCAGACAGAACGCAGTTTAAGATGTTGTGAGGAATCCTTATTGTCGTCTGGAAAATGTGCCATGAACGGCAAATAATGCACCAGGCAGCACTTATCCTAACAAATTTGATTACATTTTTGAACTGGTTCCCTACGCTTGTAGCTACACATCTCAAATGATGCTGAAATCATAGCGGCTGGTTCTACTTGTGTTTGCCAAATCAAAAAGTGGCTGTAGTTGAAAGTCATGTTCTACCTAGTATGTGCCTCTGCTGATAAGCAGAGCTGCACATAAAATTCTTTTAATGGAGTTTGGCATGATTCTGTCTCTCATGAGGGAATCAGGAGTAATGTCATCTATGTTGCCTTCTCATGTCTGTCCCCACGTCTGTGTGTGTGTGATCTAAGTCGACCATGGGGCGGGGAAAGGTCACACAGCCTCTCCCCTTGGCCCCGGCCAGCCAGCGCATTGAAGCTCCGCCGAGCAGTAATTATTAATGAAGAGACCTGAGCAAATGGACAGGAAATGCAGAGGTATTGATTGGGCCGGCAGCCCTGCTCCAAGCCGTACAGGCTGGCGCCAGCCTGGTGGCCTGTGGTTTCCCAGGCTGCTGTCTGCGGAGGGCGGGGGGGGGGGGGGGGCAGCCAAGGTGTGAAACCAGGGCACCACTGGCAGCTGTCTGTCACATCATGGCCACACCTGAAGGGCAGAGCACAGGAAACAGGGGAGAAAGGACTGATGGTTCTTTGCAGCTGCAGAGAACAGCAGCATAGGTTGGTAAGCCACATTAAAGCATCATCTCTTTAGAGACTTTGTTTGCAAGAAGAAAGGTGTTGCTAGAAATGGTTAAACATTTATCTTCGAAAAAGAGCCAAGCCTCAAAACGATGTCAGTAATGTCATAAAAACGAGAATTATGAGTCTTTTTATAACCATTATATCCATTAATAAGAATTATGTGAAGTGGTTCCTTTGGCAATAACAGTCTTTAGGGGCCATCTTTTCAACAAGCAGTTGTATGTTTTAGATGGAATTTGTAATGCCACTGGACTGCTCATACAAAGTCCAAGGCAATGTCTGTGTGTCTGTTTGTCCATCCGTCTGAAACACAGTATCAAAGACTATTTGACGGATCACTGGGACCGTCAGGCTGACATCTGTGGTTTTGAGTGAAAAGCAATGTTAAATAGACAGGCATCCATGACTTCCTCATGGTGTAACTGTTGTGATCACTGACTTTAATACTTTGGTTTTGAAACAACTGCAAAACCTATGACATACCCACCAACCATCAGAAAATCCCCCAGTAGAGTGCAAACCTCCACCCAGGCCCAACAGTCCCCTTGAAAAATGGTCCTTAAAGAAGCCTAATTCTTTTCATCAAGATCCATGAATTATTTCCTAAGAAAACTGTTAAACTATAAATAAAAACTCCTGTCTCACAATGTTAGTGAAAGTGAAAAAGAATTGTTGGATCCGCCCCCTGATCCAGATCCAGACCGAAATGCGATGGGTTCTTTCCTGACCCAAACCACATCCTGTTTTTTGTATATTTTGCCAACAAACAAAAATACAAACCAACCAACAATTGTACATGGCTGAAAACACAACCTTCTCTGCAGCGGTAGTATGTGACATGAGATGTGTGCCACACAGGTTTCAGTTTTTTTTGTATCATATGTAAGTTAACTCATGCTCAAACATACAATGAAAAGGGTTGGACAAGAAGGACAGGTCAGATCAAAATACATTACTAAAAAACTTTAAGAGAATAAAAGTGTAAAGGAATATGCATCGATAAGTTATTGCACAATTTCCAGAGGTTAGAAAGTAAAACAGGTCAGTAAACAGATATGTGGAGGATTCTTGACTGATATGAAGATAATACATGATCAGATACTATAGTAAAGTATAAAATACTATGGTATACAAAAGTTCACATTATTTGGACGTGGGAGTGTTGAAGAAGAGGACACAGAGGGTGAAAGTGGGCAGACGATAGGATGAAAAGAAGCAAGTGGGGTTGAAATGAAAGAGGATGTGAAGTATGTGACAACAAGCTCCCGTCTGTTGCCGGGTTGTACGTCCACTCTCTCTGCTGTCTGGTTCCCGCCGCTCGGGCTTCCCGGGAACAGAGAAGTACAGCATGTGCCGGGGAAAGCCTCGGGCTCTTCATGAAATATTTAGCCTCGCCGTGAGGAGACATGGGGAAAGTTACATGGAAAGTTAAAAGGACCAGACAAAGACAGAGGCTGGGGCACTGCCAGAATGACAAATATAGTTACTAAACAAAACTTTTTTTTTATTTAAATGAGGTCTGCTTTTAAGCAATGAAACTGTTACATGGAAGCTCCCAATATAAATTAGCCGGGCAGAGCAGAAGAGGATTTGATGGGATGTGTTTTTACTTTTTATTGAGGAAAACTGTTTCTTTTTCCAGTGGTAAAAACAAAATGTTTAATGTTGAACAGAAATCTTTCTTTTTTTCTTCTCGACCACATCACGCTTGCCGGCGTCAGTCTTTTTGATATCTCAAGCGATGCCCACATTAAGGGCAGGATGACGATGGTTTCAGCTTCGACACTTTTATATCCTGCAGAGCAGAAACCCGACTCTCTGTTTGCTTACATTTTCCAGTTTGGGAGTCTTGGGTGTCATTAAAGCGAGAGCTGGCAGGACTATAAGCTTACATGCACAACATGAAGTGGGCAGCAGCGGCCTTAGTGTGCCCAGGCCGGACGATGGGTGGTGTAATTACAGCTGGGTCGAGTGGGTAGGTTTGGACAGCACGGTCCAACAGATTCCATTACACACACACAGACAACCACAGACAACCACATATGAACCAACATCACTGTGGATGTTGGGAGCAGCCGATGTTTGTGAATTTGACAAAAAAGAGCAAAGGAGCAGCATCGCACCACTCTAACAGAAACTCATACATTAGATAACAGAGACAGGGTGCGTGTGAAGATTCACACTCGCTCATGTACATTCCTGTGTGATTGTTTGCATTATGTGTGTGTTACTTATATTTCAACAGGAGGCAGGTCTAACTCCAGGCCTCAAAAGCAGCCTCACCACTGGTTCGTAGTTATACTGGAGACACAAAGGGGGACTTTTTCTTGAGGTAAAAAGATTCTCCCTGAACTTTATTCACACCCTGGTCCCTGATGTGGGAACGCAAGGCGTTCCTAAAAGATTCCAAAACATGGCTGAACACAAACTAAATTGGTGATGAGAGAAGCTGCAACCACTGTTTCATCTGCCCACCAGGTGTCAGTGTCCCCTGTCTTCAAGGTGTAGTCGCTTCTCGAACATGCTGCTGTGGAGTAACGCCATATCTGGAGAGTCAGTGACACAGCAGGGGGTTTGTGCACAGGGTCCCAGAGGTCAGGAGTATGAATTCATGTGAGGACCACACCACAGTAAATGCAGGACAAGAGCCTTGTTTAGAAAAAGGTCTGTAATTATACAGTCCCTCCAGTCCTGATGACAACATAAAACATTCATACTCACATTAACAGTGAATGCATTTTATCCATCATCCATCACACACACACATGTCAGGGGGAATTTGGGGTTCAGTATCTTGCCCAAGGACACTTCAGAATTTAGACTGGAGGAGCTGGTGACCAACCTTCTGGTAAGTGGATGACCCTCCCAGCCACAGCCACCCTGGTGTAAAGTTAAGAGCAGGTTTTTATTAAAATAAGTTTTAGGAAATCAAACCTTCTGAGCAAACATACCAAACGGTCCTAAAGTACAGTGGTGGGTGTTACTGTTATTGAGACTTCTGTCGGAACACCTGTTTCATAATCTGGAACCTGTTTCACATCTAGTCCCACCACTTTGGTCACCATTTGTTGGTTTAATGAACAAATTAATTAAAGTCAAATATAATGCCTACATATACTCACCCCCTTCTATGTGCTACTTTATATGCTGGGGTTTTGACCTGTAATAAGATCAAGTCAAGCAGTGATATCATTGCTATAACACTAATGCTGCTGAACCTTAACGTCTGCCACCAAAGATTCTGTATGTGTGAGATCAAGGGTCTTAGGGTCTCTTCGGAAATTAAGACAAAATATCCCAAATACAAACGCTGCCATATTGCGCATTTGGAGCCAGAGTCTGCACAGCAGCAATGGAGGAAGGGAGCCATGGTAACCCTGATACACTCGGACGTGATCAACCAATCATGTGAGAGTCTCAGCTCTCAGTCATAACATTCCACTTCATTTTATAGCATCAAATAACAATGATCTTACTTAAATTAACACTTGAATAAACATCATTGTGAAAAGAAAAATGAATCATCTTTAAGAAAAAATGTTTGGGACATGTACTCTTTAGTTTGGTCCTTGTCCTATCAAATAAGATTAAGATGCATTTATTTATCCCAAACACATGCACAGACACACTCATGCAGGTAGGGAAATGTAACCTCTGCTTTTGACCCATCTGGTGCAGGACACACAGAGCAGTGAGCGACCATGTACGGCACTCAGGGGGCAGATGTTAGGGGAGTAAGGTGCCTTGCTCAGGGGCACTAGACAGGGTAGGGAGACTCTTGGATTTTTGGACAGATCAATCCAGGTTCGTCTTTAGTTGTCTCTCCATTGAGTCGAACCAGAGACCTTCCCTGCCCATAGTCCAAGTTTCTGCCACTAGACCACCGCCTCTCCTTAGAGAGGTGCCAGGATTTATGACCTAATGCAGCCAGCCACCAGGTGGCGATTGAAACGCTTTGGCTTCACTTAAGGGGGGAAGTCATGTCATTCATGTCTATGGTTTAAACCCCGTGAGGCCTGGGCCATGATGATACCCTGCCTCCCCTTCAAGTGCATGCTGGGATAGAATTGATGTGGCCCTATTAGGAATAAGCATGTATGTAAAATGACTGCACGACTTTGAGTGTGTGGTGATTGCAGGATCTCCATTTGTCTTCCTCTCAATGGTCTATCAGTAAACACCTGCTAATATCATCATATCGCTGGCGGTGATGGATGAAAGTCATTCTCCTGAGATGGGAACAGTATGGCTGATTGGCCTCCTTGACACAGACGAGCATATTGGCCAAAAATGACACTTTAACGAGCTCTTCGCGACGGTAAGTGCCGCATGCCGGCCCCTCGTCGCAAGCCGTCGCCTGGCTGACCCTGAGCCCCGCTCCCCCTCCGCACAGGGGCCCGCTTGCTTCATTGGCTGACAGATCAGACTGCCATGGAGACAGCTCATTAGTCGGATAATGAGAACCACAGCAGCCGCACGGCGTCTTGTTGTGTCATCTCTGTATCGTAACATTCGTGGCTGGGGACAGAACGGTGGTGCTGCGTGGTGATTAAGACAGCGTAATGGTAGTGTGAGTTTCCTCTGTTCATCTGTTACTGACTAAAGTCTGTGCTCCTCAGCTGACACCAGTTTACCTGCTCTGGGAACCAGCTGTTTTTAATGGTGCCCCCTACAAATCAAAATGTCTCTGATTCATCTGAACAATATGTCTTCGCTCTGTTTGATCGTCTTCTCTTATTCATCATCTCACAGGTTTGCTCTCTGCTGCCACTGGCTCCATTTCGGAATAATCCACAGAAATCTTTTTTTGGAGGTTTCGACTCGGCAATCTTTAAACTTGAGATGTAATAAGTTACTGTGATTATGCTTTAACCTAAATTTCCTTCAGGATCAATAGAGTACTTACTTTTCTCCTGCAAAACGCTGATGGTCACATTTTAAGCAACACCAGGCAGAATTCCACATCCCTCCGATCCTTCCCTCCCTTCATTGGCTGCCAGGTAGATTTGGGATATTTGATTTTAAGACTATTTTAAAACAGAGCTACTAAATCTCTTCACTCCAAGTTGTAATAGAAGATCTTACAACCAACACGAGACACTTGTTCCTAAGTCAAAGGCTGTTAAGGGCGACCAGGCAGGTCAGGACGCCAGGGCTCTGAAACTCCTTACCTGAGGGGAACAGACTTGGAATCATTTCGCCTGTTTAAAAAAAGCATTGCTTAAAAACATAATTTTATGATTTTTTTTTTACTAGTTTTAACAATTGCTGTTTGTTTCTAGTATTTTCGTTTAGGTTATCTTTCTTATATTTGTTTTGCCGTACTGTTTTTCCCATTTATTTTATAGTTCACTTTGTAATCTTGTTTAGATAAGTGCTGTATGAATAAATCTTTATTATTAGTATCATTACTGTTTTTGTTGTTGTTTATCTGATAATACATCTCCAACCTGATGCGTTTTTTCCTCTTTATGCTTTAAGAATTAAACACAAAGCTTTAGGAAGCAGAAGTAGTGTTTTACTGTGGCACTGGTACCTGTCAATCTTCAGTAAGCTACAACTAAAATGAAATGTTAAATGTCTTTGTTATTTGATATTTGAATCCCTCATAAAGAAAAAGTTGCAAAGAGGATATAATGGACACTAGAAATAAAAATGTGTTACCAGGTTGATGTGGTGCATATTTAAGGCAAGAATATTAAATACTAAAAGTAATTCACCCGCACAAAAAATGTATACGTTATATTGAATTTCATGATTTTTGACATTGTTATAGTTACTCCTGTAATCTACAGCCATTACCAATTAAATAGTTGTTTTAATCGGTTCTCTATGGTCCAGTATGTGACATTTAAACTGATCCTGGTTTACACGCAGCCTGAAGCTCAGGGTTGATAAAGTGCATCAGAGTTAGAGAAATATGATATCGTTCCACTTGAGGGCGATGTTGCCCACATTATTTTGGCTCAATGCTTGACGGAGATCGTCTCTACAAACGCGAGTGATCACTCCTACTGGCATTGGAAGTGATCAGAAAGTATTTAAAGAAATATGTATATATGTTTTTTAAATAATTTGTATCCAGCTCTTCCTCGACCTTCAAAGATTAAGCAATAGAGATGATGGAATGAATAAGTAAGACATCCTAAAACACGTCAACAAGGCTATTCAAAATGCCAACCACAAAATGGTCTATATAGAGTATTTATGTATGTTGTTAGTTAATGATAAAATAACAATAATAATAATTAAACCGGGTTTATATACAGAAGTAGTGTATGTAGTAGTAGTGTATGTTGTTAGTATATGCTAATATCACTAAAACAATAATGTAACTAGTTTTATCTAGACTAGTAGTGTATGTTGTTAGTATATGATAATATAATAATAACAAAACTAGTTTATTTAGACTAGTAGAGTATATTGTTAGTATAAGATAATATAATAATAATAAAAGTAGTTTATATAGACTTGTAGAGTATGTTTTTAGTATATGATAATAGAACTATAACAACATTTTTACTGTTTATATAGAGTAGTAGCATATGTTGTTGATATATGATAAATAACAATAATATAACTGGTTTATATAGACTAGTTGTGTATGTTGTTAGTATATGATATATAAGTGTAACAATAATATAACTGGTTTATATACAGTAGTAGTGTATGTTGTTAGTATATGATATTATAATAATAATATAACTGGTTTCTATACAGCAGTACTGTATGTTGTTAGTATATGATGATAAGATAATAATATAACTGGTTTATTTACAGTAGTAGTGTATGTTGTTAGTATATGATAATAAAAGAATAATATAACGTATAGCTTTATATACAGTAGTAGTGTATGTTGTTAGTATATGATGATAAATGAATAATATAACTGCTTTATATACAGTAGTAGTGTCAGTGTGTTTGTCTTTATTTCTATTCACAGCTGTGCGGAAGTGACACAGCAGGCGCGCGCCGCGTCACGTCACGCGAGAAAGCACAGGAGCCGAGCGAGAGAAAAAAAACATGAACAAGAACAAGAAGAGTTTCCTGTGAATTAAACCTCGTGACAAACCCTAGACATGTCCAACCCGTCCACACCGGTACCGGGGACTCGCTCGGAACCGTAAAGATGAGCTCGAACCGCAGGTCACGCGCCTTTTCCCTGAATTTACGGTAAGAGTCAGAGCAGGAGAGAGTGGGGGGGTTTGAAAGCTCGTCCACGCAAACATTGCCGCGTCATTAAAATTCACAAACACAATGTTTTGCCGCCAGAGGAACGGACCTGCTCAGAGACACGGACTCACGGACACACAGGTCCGCCCGCTGCGCTGGCGGCGGGGCTTCGTCTGCAGCTGCACGCGCACAGGTCGCTAGCATTGTTTTGGTTGAGGGGCGGAAGAATGAGGAAGTAGCTGCTCAGTGAAGCTAGGAGGTAACTCGGTGCCGCGCACAGCACCACAACAACGTGTCTCCTTTGTGACAGCAAGTGTGTTCACGTCTCGTCTCAGGATGTCTCTCTCTCTCTCGGTGTGTCAGCACTGAACCCCTGCAGCGGGTCGCATGCTGCCTGTCTGCGCTGCGCCGCACAGCACGCTGGAAATGTTGATCTGTGTGTTTATGGACGTTCATATTGGTCCATACAAGTTACATACGCTGAATAGTGAACGTACACTCTGCATCTGTTCGATGTTAACACGATCAATCAATCATATTGTAATAAATCCAATGTTACAGCATCCACTTCCGTTTGACTTTCCTCGCAGAATTTATTCAAGTCCCGAAAAACGTGTGTCACCTTATTGTCTGTTTTAATTGTTGATAAACGTAGTGTTTATTCTCTTCAAATTAATTGATGAATTGGTGTTTACTCTATGAAGTACGAAAAAAATAGTAAAGAATGCAAAGGAGCTCCCATGGGACTGGCATGACTCCAAGGATTATCAGTCAACTGTCAGTCATAACTAGGGCTCCGCAAATATTGACCAAAATATTGTCGCGGTAAAGAAAGAAATCATATCAGTCGATATCAATAATTATCCTGATAAATGTCAAATTAATATATAATATTAATAATGATTTAAAGACTGATCATGCTCCTGAGTGAAGGTTGTGGTTTTAAACTCTAGACAACACTTAATAAACAGCACAACATTTACTACAAACAAGGCATCAATATATATTTACCTTTTGTTGTGTTGTTATTGATGACATTATATTAACAATTATTGTTATGTTTTAGCTCCCAGTCCTATTCTAATATTATTTGAATGATTAGTCAATGATCAACATTTTTCAATACTTTAAGGTCAATTGACTCATCATTTGTAACATTGTTTCAGGTCTACTGTCACTATCATGTATATGTTCACTTATGCTGATGTGTATCGTGATCTTTTTCTTCTGTGACTTCATGCTTGTGAATTATTTTTCTAGGCTATGAATTTCTCCGAGCATGGGGAAGTTTCAGATGAGGCGATGCCAGATGAAGGCAAGTATTATCTTTGCACAGTAATTGACGTAATAAAAGTCTGATCATAAATATTTGTTTTCAAGTTTTAAAACATACATTTTAGGATTATTTTTCCTGAATAATATATGTGGCTAAAGCGCATCTTTGAAAGAGACATGAAAGAACGTCTGAGCACATGCGGATCTGACATGGTTTATCAAAGAAAGTATGAATCTCCCGTTATTGCAGAACACAAGCATGTCCAGGACATTAAGGAGGAAGCGGAGGACTATGCTGTTTGCGATCTACCTGAAGGACGTGGAGGAGGATCTCATGCGACCTCTGAGGCTGGTAAGCGGACATCTGCAGAGATGGGTCCTGAAACCGACCTGTCCTCCAGCAGCAAGAGAGCCAAAGTCTCTGCAGAGGTAAGCTAACAACTAACTATTTCATCTAGGAATTGACTGCATATTGTTTTTTTATTATGTAGGTTGAGATGTCTTTTTCAGTATTTCTGTGCTTTGAATGTTGTTTCCTCTGTCTAGATGAGGAGGCACTTGATCGATGTGAGCAGCAGACATGAGCCTCTTTGCCTCACCACAACCGGAGAGAACAGGGACTGCGTCCAGGAGAAGTCCAGGGCGTCCTACAGAAAGCCTCTCTTCAGCATCTCCCACAGGATCTCAGAGAAGAGGAATACACCGAGTCTGGAGCAGCAAACCAGTCCTGATGCTGGAAATCCGCTCAATTACAGCAGCGTCCTCTCGTCCAAGCTCCAAAATTCAGAGGAAAAAGACAAATCGGAGACCCTCCCCACCACAGACAGTTTAGGCCAAGCTTCAACAACAAACTCCAGCCTTTATCCACTGATTGAGAAAATGTTTTTTATTCTCAATACCCTCAATTCGAGCATGACACAACTTCATAGCAAAGTGGACTTGTTAACACTCGAAGTCCTGCGCATAAAAAGGCAGATCAAACCAGCCGAGATGGTGACGGAGTTCCAGCCTCCTCCTGAATATCTACTAACAAGTGATGAATTGAATCAGCTGATGGAGCAGACATCCGGTGCGGGGGAGCTCGGGTGTCGGCTGCTGGTGCATCTCTTCCCAGAGCTGTTCAAAGTAAGGGAGTGCTCTCATGAATGCATGGCGAGCAAGAGAATGCTGGAGTCTCTGCATCTGCAGCTGATCCGTAACTACGTCGAAGTATGCTACCCGTCAATCAAGAACAACAGCGTCTGGCAGGAAGAATGTCTCCTCCAGATTAATGACTTCTTTAATCGCTTTTGGGCGCAGAGGGACATGGAGAGCGCTCAGCTGCTCCGGAAGCAGACACTCACAGGTGCTCTGATAAAAGCTGAGCAGCCTCAAACCTACCATTTCATCAATGAGCAGGGTCAGGAGGAACATGTCGCTCTAGATAACCAGCAAAGCAGCCTTGCTGAGTCAGACCTTGCTTTCACTACTCAAGCCACAGAAGACATCGATGAGTTCTCGTCCCATGAGGACTTAATTTTTTTTCTCATGCACCGTCTTTTCCCTGAGGTGTTTGAAGCGGGAAAAATGCCTGAAGGCTCCAGTAGCTTCAGTAGAGTGGGGCAGCTCTTTCTAGAATCTGACAAGATGGAAATTATAAGAAAGTATATGGAGGCAAATTTCCCTGATGTACCTGAGGACAGCTGGCTCCAGGTCTGCATTCAGCATATGGAGGATGCTCTCGAGGGTCCTCACAGTAATGGTAATGGGAGTGAACCTGACAATATCAACGATGATGGCTATGATGCAGTCAGCCTTTCAGAAAATGTTTCTATTATTAAAGTTCCCGAGGCGGCTGATTATGAAAGGCCCAATCGCAAATCCAAAAAGTCCCTGCTCTCCCCCGTGGATTTTGACAATCTGGAGATTCCGGTACCCGACTTCACTGTCCCCCAGGGGTTCCTCTTGTCCCTGGAGCAGCTGAAATTCAACTATGAATGTAGCTTGTCCATTGGGAACTTTGCCTCTCGGCTGCTGGTGCTTATGTTCCCTGAGCTCTTCACCCACGAGAACGTAAGGAAGCAGTACAACTGCAGTGGTTCTCTTGGGAAAAAGCAGCTCGACCCTGTTCGTGTAAACCTGATTCGTCACTATGTGCAGTTAGTCTACCCTCGGGCCAACAACGACAGAGTGTGGATGTTAGAATTTGTGGGGAAACTTGATGAGAGGTGTAGGAGACGTGACACAGAGCAGAGGAGATCCTACCTGCAGCAACGCAAAGTGTATGGGCAAGAGTCTGAGCAGGACTTCCTTTGCCAGCTGAGCCAGCTCAATCCAGATATTAGAGAGGACTCAGATATTCCCTCTTTACCTCCTGAGAAAAGCAGCAAAGATTTTTGCAAAATTCCTCTGGATGAACTGAATGTATCCAAACCTGACTTCCCCGTACCGTCAGCCTACCTGCTCTTAGACACCGAGGTACGGGAGATCGTCCAGCAGAGTCTCTCTGTTGGGAACTTCGCAGCCCGTCTGCTCGTGCGCCTCTTCCCTGAACTCTTTACACAGGAGAACCTGCGGTTGCAGTACAACCATTCAGGGGCCTGCAACAAGAAGCAGCTCGACCCTGTGCGCCTCAGATTGATCCGTCACTATGTGGAAGCAGTGTATCCTGTGGATAAGATGGAGGAGGTGTGGCACTATGAATGTGTGCCTAGCATTGACGAACGCTGCCGGCGCCCTAATCGCAAGAAGTGTGACATTCTCAAGAAGGCCAAGAGGTCAAGCACTGTGTCCTAGTTACAGTACTCTCCAGTTAGGCAACACCTTTTGTCATGAAAAATAATTGCACATTATATAAGCTGAAACCGCATTGTTGAACTTTTACATAACTGTCCTATGTAGGATGAAGCCAAGCTGGTAAGAGTTTCTTCAGTACTATTCTTTGTCATATTTTATATTTGGACTACAGCAATAGATGTTGTAGTGTATGCAGTCTTATTAATGTTGGCTCAAGACTTAAAACTGCTTCTATTTATAAGCCAAAACTGTCATAGCTTATCTAACATTCTTTGTTGATAAATGTTGTAGCCTTAACAAGAATAACAATTATAGTAGCTGATACCATCACTCACACATTTGCTCTATGGATAGCAATGATTCAGAACTATGTGATGAGACAGGTGACAAACTAAAGGAAAAACCTGAGTAAATGAGAGACCGTTAATATCGGGATCAGAGGCTCCAAACATTCCCCAGTTTCTCCTGCCGGAACCTGAGTAAATACTCGGGAGGATGGCTGAATCAGCCGATAAGAGAAAACAGCTAGAGATCCTCTGCAGGATTCACTGCGAAAGAGTGAGTGTGTTGATGACATTTCTAAAATGAAATAAAACAATTATCTCAGGGTGAAAAGGCGATGCTACACACATAGAAGAAACTGACAAAGATGTACAGGGGCCTCATTTATAATTATTGTGCACGCACAAAACAGGGCTGACACTTGCGTACATCACTTCTCACGCAAAACGTTGGGATTTATAAAAACAAACTTGAATGTGCGCACTTCCACGCTAACTCTGAACCATGCGTACGAACATTTTGGAGATGGGAAAATGACGATGCAGATGTGGGGTGGTGAAATGAAGCAGATTATTGATCCACTTCATCATTACCATTAAAACCAACAGCTTTGGTTGTCCTCGTGCGACAAAACTGATCCATAAGAACCTTCCATTGAAAAGGATATAAAACAACTTACAGTAAATTACGTTCAGATACCATTAAACAGCTTAGTCATTAATAGTTTTTAATAATATATTTAAGACTGTGCATGTATCATCAAGGACAAGTGTGTGTGTAATATCGCAGCAGTAAACGTGGCTGTTCCATCGAGCGCACAGAGCTCACTGGAGGCCACTCACAAAAAATATAGAAAAACTGTTCACTGTCAAACTTCTATTTCCAAATAAGATCCCAGAGAGGAGGTTAGGATCACACTGATTTGTGAGGTAATCGGTCCGATTGCTCTAAATATATACGTTTTCAGTGATCACAAAGAGTTTTTGTCCCATGATGAAGATATTTGCTGATATTTATTCCAAAGATCTGTGATCTTGGATCTTTGTTCTGAACTGAATCCAGTATTACACAGATCGACCGATGGAACCGATCCATTCCGGTACAAAAAAAGTTTTAAATTGAATAGATTGTGGACATCACAACTGTCTCTACATTTGATAACAAAGATTAAAACTCAGACAGGTTATACAAGTTCCCTCACAATCTGACAGTTTGGAACGCTGCAATGGGATCTTTTTTTAAATTTTTTAAACTCCGTTCTATCGTCTTCACTCAAACTCACTGTTTTATCAGCAGCAGCAACAGTGTATCATTGTATTTTCATTATTAATCACATCACTGCTGTCCAATGAAATCGCTCTCCACCTCACCACCAAACACCTCAATGTCAGGGTCAGAAAGTTTTGCTTCCCCTTCTCATCGCTTGATGCCATGACTCTGTCACGATTCACTGTGAAAATCCATTGGTCAGCAGGATAATTTAATATTCATTAGTTGCTTTGCATTGAACATTTATGGTTGAAAGTGGGCGTGTAGAGGGCGGACTGTGATTTCTAAAGTGAACATTGCGTTCAGGTGTGTACGCACGGTTTTAAAAATCTGAAAAAAATTCGGCTTTTGTACACACGTACACTTTGAGTATGAATCCTACTCACTGCTTTACAAATGAGGCCCCTGAGCTTTTGGTGAGAATGATGCAGGTGTCCATGTGCTGTAAACAAAATTGCGTCCTGCCTCTGCCTGTTGCGCCACACCTCACCTGAACACTGGAGATGTCATTGTTGTTGTGAATCTCAAACACCAGACCCAATCCTACGGACATACACTGGAGTTCAAGTCTGAAAACCTCTATTATGGCCTTTACCGTTGTTAGATCTCAGTACATCTCCAACAGATGAAAACCTACAGGACATTTCTGACAGATGTGACATCTCAATCATCATCAAAATACCAGTATACCTTAGAAGAACCGTGTTTCATCCCTCTAGTCGAGTTCAGACACTTGTGGATTGAATGCAAAGCACCAGTGAAGCTGTTGACACATGTTGGCCCAACTCTTAACTCACCTTGTATCGTTATTTCCTGTAATTTGTCACCTGTCTGTATTTCCGTTACAGTTACTGATGTAGCATTGTGCCACCACTGTTTTAATAACGTGCTTATGTTAAGCCTTCTTATAGAAGTTTATACTATAAAGACAATTTAACATGACAATAGATCATGATAACCTTTCTAATAAAATCCTAGTTATAAATATGACATTATCAGACTGTTTTACATAATATCACTAACCTGTTGAGGTACTGAATCGTGCATACATTTCTTCAGCAGGGAGTGAGAGGTGTGTGTGTCCTGAATCCTGACCATTTCCCAATTTTGTTGTGCCAATACATCAGAAAACTAAGTAACGTGAATATTGGTCCTTCGTAAAATGTTGTACCATTTAGAAAACGATTGAATCCAGATTTAAAAGGAAAAGCACAACAAACCTAGGGCAACCGAGTCAGACGGAGCTCGTCAACTTCAAGTCATGGCGCTCTTCATCAGCAATTTTTCCATTTTCAAACATTTTCCAAACTTCAAAGTGCACATTTATTGGACTCGCAGAGTTTATGGTGGGGAAAGGGAAACAATCCAAATATTTCTCCCAGCCAACTGCTGAATGTCTACAACCATTGAGAAATGTTCATCTTTATATCATACATCTGTTATTGATTCTCAATCCAACTTCTTGGAGATCATTCAAACTGCCAGTCATACCATGTCTGTGTTGTAGCCTTGCTGGCATTACAGTCTCTTCCCGTCCCATTCAAGTTCATGGCTTAAAGGCCTCGTCCTTGGATAGCTCTATAGATTTCCAGCGCCTGATGGCAACTTTGTACTTTTCTTTTTTACTGGTTTCCTCAAAAACACTTCTCACGATGACTCTCATCAAGGTAACAGTGTCTCCTGCTTGGTTCTCTGACAGGACCATGTCTAACGTGTCCCCAGCTTTCACCTGAATACAGACAAAAATATGAGTTAATTATGAGTATATTTGAGGATTCCGTACAGGACTACATAATTTGTCACAATATATTACTCACCATTTTACTTTTTTTGATGAGTTTCTGCCCGTTTAGCCGGAGTTTATTGCTGTAAAAGGCATCTTCAATCTTTCTATAACAAAATGAAGGAAACACTTTATTCAGGGATTAAAAGGCTTAATCCTTTTTACTGTTTACAAGTCACGTTTGATAATGGTTATCCAATATTCATAAGCTATACAGAAAATGTCTGCACAGCTTGTAAACATAGACTGACTCACTTATTTGCCATGTCCAGACCAGCCTTCATGATGCCATCGTACCGGAAAGACTTAACATACTTTTCCATATCTTTATATTCCTTTGGTTGATTTGGGTCCATATCCACCTGATCATCATCGTCGTTGTCCTCTGGGTCTTTCTCATCCTCATCTTCCTCCTCCATCTGTGCTGTCGGAGCAGTTTCTTTCTTCCTGATGCTTTTGGATCTCAGATGATGAACGGACCAGCTCCTGAGAGAGTCTCTGCCGTGGGGGGTCGGCCTGTGACAGCCAAACATGGGGAATGACGAGCAGCCCCACAGCTGGCGTGTGTGTATGCTCCTGGGACACCATCTACTCTGCCTCAGTCCATATTCAGCAGCCAGCAGGTGGCGGGGGTTCAGCCGCCCGAGCTGCCTCATGGCAAGTGACTGCACCACCAAGTTCTGCATGTTTGTGTTCCACCCGGTCACTACAAAAACACCACAGGTTAAGAGGCATCCCACTGCAACACCAGCCTCCATATGACAAATGTAGTGTAATCTATATGTGTAAGATAACAAATTATCAATTAGTATTAACACTGACCCTGATTATAAGTAACGATTATTAAAGATTTACCTTTACATAATATCCATAATTTCACCCCTATGTATTGTGTTGTTAAATTTAATCATTATATGTCCAATTGTTTTTCAAATGCTAAAATACCTTTGTAAATAGAAAGGTAAGAGGATTAGGTTCTGCAGCACTATTCAACAAATTCAACAACCAAGATAAAAGCCTCACTCTAGAACAATCTAGAACAATCAAGGACACATTCAAGACTTAAGCACAAATTACTTTAAAACACTGATAACGAGGAGAGCACAAACTGGAGGTTCATTATTGACATGTTTTTGTTTTTTGCTTGCAGCCAAACAACAACAAACATTCGGCTGTGAGTCAGCGCTGTTGCAGATTCTGTTTAGTCCCGTCGCTGCCTGCTGCTTCACTAAATATAAAACCTAATCTAACATAAAGGCTGTCTGACTGAGTGAAGTTGAACCCAAGCTAGCTGCAGCTAACTAGCTTCACTTTTCTCCAGTGAGTGCAGGGACTCGCTACGAGCTCGCTGACCGACACACACACCGCGGGCTGTGGCCAGAGGGACTCTGCTGCTACACACTGAAGTGCAAGCTCTTCACATTATTATGATTATTATTATTAATTAGACAACTCACCTACGAGATAACCTTTCACTGCTTGTTACTGTACGCTGCTTATTCGCCTCCGCTGCTTGGTTACACGTCAATGTGCTGCCACCTGCCGCACAGGAGGGTGACAACACGTTGTAGCTCAGTATAAGTTAACAAAAGAGAAAATATTAGGGCTTGGAAATAAATAAATAAATATAATTTATTATCTCAATATAATTATCATTAATATCAGTATAACACAAGTTAACTTTATGTTGAGTTATTGTGTATCCATTGTGTAAGCACAGTGAGGACATACACATAATTGATCTACTCACGATTTGTACAATGTTTTTCTGTTTATCAAGTGTTTGTCATTCGCTGCTCATTAAGAAGAGTTTAAAACCACAATCTTCAGTCGTACAAAAAATACTGTCTTTAAACTTAACAGAATAAACAATATTGTGCCATTTATTTTTAACATTATCGACCGATATAAAAATGTTTATCTTGCCTTCATTTTTGGCCTTATCGCCTTGTTCCAGTTTATAATAGAAACAGTTGTGCAACAGATACGTACAAACCTTTTTCCACCGATGGCATTTTATACACAATGTATATATATATTTTTTACTTTTTCTACAACAGAGCCACAACCAAAAATATTGATTGCCGTCCATCTTTCAGTTACCTTTGGAGTTGAACAGATTAAAGACATTGAGAGCAATGCATGACCTATGAAATTAATTGAAGACGATTTAACACAAGCATTATTTATTTTTTCAGCACCAACTTCTCTTTCATGGCAAGCGGGGAATGGGAGGGGCTTGAAAACATAATGGTCAAATGACCACAAATATGTCCGTTGCCTAGATACAGGGGGTGTCTCACATTACCCGATGTCCCACATTACCCCGCTCTCCCCTACGTAGAAACAGATGAAGAATGATAATTAGATCTGATAAGATGGAATTTCCCTAACTATGTCAAACAGCAGCAGCATCACAGGGCTGCTTTTAAAGGGCTTCTGGTCAAATGTAACCAAACGCATGCATGCACACAAACAAACACACACACACTCACACAAATGGATACATAAGGTTACATGAGGCCTATGACAACCACTATTATTTCTTCATCATGAAATGTAAATATTTATGTTGTTGCAGAATATCGTGCTTACTAATTCTAATCTGTAAATAGTTCAAAGTTTTATGAAAATATGTTTATTTGTGATCTCGCTGAGAGTTATAAGAGAAGATGAACCTGGTTCTGTTCAAATGCAACAAAATCCACAAGGACATCAGGAACTCACTGTTCCTGGACAAACATACCCTGACCACAGTGTGTGGTTTGGAGTTTCTAAACAAGATCTAATGTGGTGTTAAATTGCTTTTAGTGATGCTACTAAATAGGTTTTATTAGCTTGTGAGTCTTTGTTAGCAAACCGCGACACAATAACAGGGGAAACAGTGAGGCTCCTTCTAAAGCCGACAAAATCTGTGTATAAATGAATTAACATGTTTGTTTAATCTGAGGAATTAAAGTGAAAGTGCAACGAGTCACTGCTCATGAAAGAAATTATCAGAATGGTGAATTATTATTATATTTATTTCTGTACTTTGATCAGATCATACTTATTCAGTTTGAGAGATGCATGTTTAGATAAGAATTTTTTTTCTTCTGGCTGAACTTTTTCAGTCACTAACGGCCCAACTGTCAATGGCAGAAGAAGGCCAGAAAATCTGTTTGAATTTAATCAAACTGCAACAAATTTCACACACTCATAGATATCAGTTCCCTGAACTCATTAAGATCAATGAAGTATATTCTCTTAATGTGAAAGAACGTTAAAACAAAAATTTCTGGATCTGAATCGGCCCCCAAATAAATTGGGTTCTTCTCTAACACCATTTTTTTTGCACCCCATTGCACAGCATTCTTAAAAGCAAGACCCCGCAGGGAATTGAACCCTGTCCTGACAAAGTCAGGAGTGCCACCACCGGGGTCTTTTGCTTTTTTGTTTTTGCTGTAATAAGGGCAAAAGCAAAACCTGGAGGAACAAAATCAAGGCTTTGTTCCCCCAGTAAAAGAAAACCACTCCTATAGCACCTGGCTGCTATATTATTCTGTCACCACATTGGGATTTACCTCGGTCAGGAGGCCCTGTGGCCATGGAGAAATGCTAGTAAAGCATTATTGTTACTAATTATTTGAGGTTAACATGAAGCCATTTCCAAGATGTCATTTTTCAACTGGAAAGTTCATTATGAAAAGTTAAGCCAGCACCTTACTACCTGCTCCAGGTAAGAGGACTTCATTCGTTCTTGAGCCAGTCTCACAAGAGAAGTGCCGGGATAAACCCAACCAAACCCAATGGCAATATAACCTACTGCAACACATTTGCACTGCATTTCAGACCAAGTTGAAGCTGCAACATGCACAGCCTTCCACAGCTACTGAGGAAAGCTGTTGCGCGATTTCAAGATCTTAATATGAGCAACACCATCTGCACAGTTGCACAAGGGCTAGCAGCTGAGGGCTGATCATTTCAATCCATTGAACAAAAAAGCAACCTGAATCCCATTGCTCAAACTGCATGTTGGTTGAGGTGATTCCTGTGTTGTCTCACGTAGGTAGAGGTAAGAGGTAGACAAGAAACACCCCCTATGCTCCCCGAGGTAATCGTAGAACTGACTATTGATATCCTTGCCCATAAACTTTACTGCAGTTAATGTCAGAATCAATGAAGGTCCATCAGATCTTCCCCTGATAGACTAGAAATGTGAATACATTTAGTGACCTTACCTGATGCTTGATTGACAAGGGAACTTGTATCAACAATTAGTTAGGACTTTCTGGTGATCTTGGGTATTGGAAAGCCCACAGGACACAGCACTCTGAAAAATGCGAAGGAAGAAGCCCCTCCCCACAAGACCCTTCCCCAAATACAAGCAGTACAACACTACAAGACACTCACTGGAGTTAGAGTTATCCTAATTACAACTGCCTTCAGAGGGACAACTGTTTGACTGAACACAAAGTGGAAACCTTTTTCCAGAAGAAGCTTTTAAATACCACAGACCTGAACGTGAAGGATTCCTCCTTTATGAACCGTAGGTATAGACTTGTATGTAGATTTTGGAACGGCGGCTCATATGACTTAATCTGCAAGAGTCACAAATACAAAGTCCCTTCCCAACCCAACACAGCAACTTGAAGGCCTTACAGAATTACAATGACTTCTAGTAAAGAGACTTGTTACCGCACTCCCTGGGAAAACAGAGCGTCTTGCTACATCTGGAGACTAGTTCTGAAGCTGCTATCCTGCGATAGTGTCCATCTTGTTGGTGCAACTGGAAGTTTCCTATTCAAGGCCTTCTGTGCCGAAAGAATAGAGCTGTGAATTCTAGGGAGAGCCCCCCCCCCCCCCCCCCCCCCATAACAGGCCATAGTGTAACATAAATGTATACACAGAAATTGATTGTCTTAACTGCATCTTTGGTTTTTCATGGACAAAGTTGCTTCCTTTCTTTCCAAAACGAAATTGATATGTCTACTATCATTGCTGGATTTAGATTAAGACTTTTAAGGGATTTCTCATAATTTACTTTTCTTTCTTTTATCTAGCTTTAAAAAAAAAGACGACTGAATTGACCAAGGTAACACTAATAGTCTTGGTATCTATAGCTTAATTGTTATATGAATTAATCTTTGACTTTGAAATGATACTGCATTAATTTAGACATTTTTTTAGTTAGTTGACTCCAGTAAGATATGTATATTAAATTTGATCTGAATTGAGATTAAATTTAATATAGATTAAAATCTTAATGTTGCAACATGCAAAGTTATCAACAACCACGTCATTCTAATAATGAATCAGTTGAATAAATATGGCCTTTAAAAAACTTTAGGATTCTGAGATTGGGATTAAGGGCCTCTGGCTCTAGCTCCATAGCAGTTAAATAAATATGCTCAAAATACCAATTACTGATTGTGTCCAATTTGATTTGAGGTTATATATATTTAATAAAATGTTTGGACTAAATATACTAAATGTTGGAGGTTTCATGTAGACTTGCCGTTAAATTGGTTGGCTGATGATATTGGCCGATATGAGCCGTTCACACAAATATGTATCTGTATTAATATTTTCAGATATGAAAATCTAAAGAAGAAAATCTATTTGTGTTTTTTTCTATCTTTCATTAAGTTTTAAATTAAAACATCAAGCCCCAATTATTTCTTTATACGATCGTTTGACAACCAGATGTCGGGATTACTGTTAATTCTTTTTTTTATATGCCACTGCCAGTGTTTAGAACTCTCAACAATGTTAGCATCCATTTATTAATTATTCTAGTTTTAATTTTATTTGAAAAAAAGTATGTTTAGCAACATTCATACTAATTTTAAATGCATACGAGTTAGCTGTAAGGTTAATTTTCATCAGCAGCCACTTTGCCAGATGATATTAGTTATCCTGAACTTTCAAAATATCGTGGAATAGTAGAATATGATTTGCATCACCCTCGGATAAATTCTACTTTTAAGAAATTGAAATTGAAGTTGAGTGACCTTACCTGATGCTTGATGCGCAAGGGAACTTGTATAAACAATTAAAATGAATACGAGTTAGCTGTAAAGTTAATTTTCATCAGCAGCCACTTTGCCAGATGATATTAGTTATCCTGAACTTCCAAAATATCGTGGAATAGTAGAATATGATTTGCATCACCCGCGGATAAGTTCTACTTTTAAGAAATTGAAATTGAAGTTGTGTGACCTTACCTGATGCTTGATGCGCAAGGGAACTTGTATAAACAATTAAAATGCATACGAGTTAGCTGTAAGGTTAATTTTCATCAGCAGCCACTTTGCCAGATGATATTAGTTATCCTGAACTTCTAAAATATCGTGGAATAGTAGAATATGATTTGCATCACCCGCGGATAAGTTCTACTTTTAAGAAAATGAAATTGAAGTTGAGTGACCTTACCTGATGCTTGATGCGCAAGGGAACTTGTATAAACAATTAAAATGAATACGAGTTAGCTGTAAGGTTAATTTATATCAGCAGCCACTTTGCCAGATGATATTAGTTATCCTGAACTTCTAAAATATCGTGGAATAGTAGAATATGATTTGCATCACCCGCGGATAAGTTCTACTTTTAAGAAATTGAAATTGAAGTTGTGTGACCTTACCTGATGCTTGATGCGCAAGGGAACTTGTATAAACAATTAAAATGCATACGAGTTAGCTGTAATGTTAATTTTCATCAGCAGCCACTTTGCCAGATGATATTAGTTATCCTGAACTAAAATATCGTGGAATAGTAGAATATGATTTGCATCACCCTCGGATAAATTCTACTTTTAAGAAATTGAAATTGAAGTTGAGTGACCTTACCTGATGCTTGATGCGCAAGGGAACTTGTATAAACAATTAAAATGAATACGAGTTAGCTGTAAAGTTAATTTTCATCAGCAGCCACTTTGCCAGATGATATTAGTTATCCTGAACTTCCAAAATATCGTGGAATAGTAGAATATGATTTGCATCACCCGCGGATAAGTTCTACTTTTAAGAAATTGAAATTGAAGTTGTGTGACCTTACCTGATGCTTGATGCGCAAGGGAACTTGTATAAACAATTAAAATGCATACGAGTTAGCTGTAAGGTTAATTTTCATCAGCAGCCACTTTGCCAGATGATATTAGTTATCCTGAACTTCTAAAATATCGTGGAATAGTAGAATATGATTTGCATCACCCGCGGATAAGTTCTACTTTTAAGAAAATGAAATTGAAGTTGAGTGACCTTACCTGATGCTTGATGCGCAAGGGAACTTGTATAAACAATTAAAATGAATACGAGTTAGCTGTAAGGTTAATTTATATCAGCAGCCACTTTGCCAGATGATATTAGTTATCCTGAACTTCTAAAATATCGTGGAATAGTAGAATATGATTTGCATCACCCGCGGATAAGTTCTACTTTTAAGAAATTGAAATTGAAGTTGTGTGACCTTACCTGATGCTTGATGCGCAAGGGAACTTGTATAAACAATTAAAATGCATACGAGTTAGCTGTAATGTTAATTTTCATCAGCAGCCACTTTGCCAGATGATATTAGTTATCCTGAACTAAAATATCGTGGAATAGTAGAATATGATTTGCATCACCCGCGGATAAGTTCTACTTTTAAGAAATTGAAATTGAAGTTGAGTGACCTTACCTGATGCTTGATGCGCAAGGGAACTTGTATAAACAATTAAAATTAATACGAGTTAGCTGTAAGGTTAATTTATATCAGCAGCCACTTTGCCAGATGATATTAGTTATCCTGAACGTCCAAAATATCGTGGAATACTAGAATATGATTTGCATCACCTGCGGATGATTTCTACTTTTAAGAAATTGAAATTGAAGTTGAGTGACCTTACCTGATGCTTGATGCGCAAGGGAACTTGTATAAACAATTAAAATGCATACGAGTTAGCTGTAAGGTTGATTTTCATCAGCAGCCACTTTGCCAGATGATATTAGTTATCCTGAACTTCTAAAATATCGTGGAATAGTAGAATATGATTTGCATCACCCGCGGATAAGTTCTACTTTTAAGAAATTGAAATTGAAGTTGAGTGACCTTACCTGATGCTTGATGCGCAAGGGAACTTGTATAAACAATTAAAATGAATACGAGTTAGCTGTAAGGTTAATTTTCATCAGTAGCCACTTTGCCAGATGATATTAGTTATCCTGAACTTCTAAAATATCGTGGAATAGTAGAATATGATTTGCATCACCCGCGGATAAGTTCTACTTTTAAGAAATTGAAATTGAAGTTGAGTGACCTTACCTGATGCTTGATGCGCAAGGGAACTTGTATAAACAATTAAAATGCATACGAGTTAGCTGTAAGGTTAATTTTCATCAGCAGCCACTTTGCCAGATGATATTAGTTATCCTGAACTTCTAAAATATCGTGGAATAGTAGAATATGATTTGCATCACCCGCGGATAAGTTCTACTTTTAAGAAATTGAAATTGAAGTTGAGTGACCTTACCTGATGCTTGATGCGCAAGGGAACTTTTCTAAACAATTAAAATGAATACGAGTTAGCTGTAAGGTTAATTTTCATCAGCAGCCACTTTCCCAGATGATATTAGTTATCCTGAACTTCTAAAATATCGTGGAATAGTAGAATATGATTTGCATCACCCGCGGATAAGTTCTACTTTTAGGAAATTGAAATTGAAGTTGAGTGACCTTACCTGATGCTTGATGCGCAAGGGAACTTGTATAAACAATTAAAATGAATACGAGTTAGCTGTAAGGTTAATTTTCATCAGCAGCCACTTTGCCAGATGATATTAGTTATCCTGAACTTCTAAAATATCGTGGAATAGTAGAATATGATTTGCATCACCCGCGGATAAGTTCTACTTTTAAGAAATTGAAATTGAAGTTGAGTGACCTTACCTGATGCTTGATGCGCAAGGGAACTTGTCTAAACAATTAAAATGAATACGAGTTAGCTGTAAGGTTAATTTTCATCAGCAGCCACTTTCCCAGATGATATTAGTTATCCTGAACTTCTTAAATATCGTGGAATAGTAGAATATCATTTGCATCACCCGCGGATAAGTTCTACTTTTAAGAAATTGAAATTGAAGTTGAGTGACCTTACCTGATGCTTGATGCGCAAGGGAACTTGTATAAACAATTAAAATGAATACGAGTTAGCTGTAAGGTTAATTTTCATCAGCAGCCACTTTGCCAGATGATATTAGTTATCCTGAACTTCTAAAATATCGTGGAATAGTAGAATATGATTTGCATCACCCGCGGATAAGTTCTACTTTTAAGAAATTGAAATTGAAGTTGAGTGACCTTACCTGATGCTTGATGCGCAAGGGAACTTGTATAAACAATTAAAATGCATACGAGTTAGCTGTAAGGTTAATTTTCATCAGCAGCCACTTTGCCAGATGATATTAGTTATCCTGAACTTCTAAAATATCGTGGAATAGTAGAATATGATTTGCATCACCCGCGGATAAGTTCTACTTTTAAGAAATTGAAATTGAAGTTGAGTGACCTTACCTGATGCTTGATGCGCAAGGGAACTTGTCTAAACAATTAAAATGAATACGAGTTAGCTGTAAGGTTAATTTTCATCAGCAGCTACTTTGCCAGATGATATTAGTTATCCTGAACTTCTAAAATATCGTGGAATAGTAGAATATGATTTGCATCACCCGCGGATAAGTTCTACTTTTAAGAAATTGAAATTGAAGTTGAGTGACCTTACCTGATGCTTGATGCGCAAGGGAACTTGTCTAAACAATTAAAATGAATGCCAGTTAGCTGTAAGGTTAATTTTCATCAGCAGCCACTTTGCCAGATGATATTAGTTATCCTGAACTTCTAAAATATCGTGGAATAGTAGAATATGATTTGCATCACCCGCGGATAAGTTCTACTTTTAAGAAATTGAAATTGAAGTTGAGTGACCTTACCTGATGCTTGATGCGCAAGGGAACTTTTCTAAACAATTAAAATGAATACGAGTTAGCTGTAAGGTTAATTTTCATCAGCAGCCACTTTCCCAGATGATATTAGTTATCCTGAACTTCTAAAATATCGTGGAATAGTAGAATATGATTTGCATCACCCGCGGATAAGTTCTACTTTTAGGAAATTGAAATTGAAGTTGAGTGACCTTACCTGATGCTTGATGCGCAAGGGAACTTGTATAAACAATTAAAATGAATACGAGTTAGCTGTAAGGTTAATTTTCATCAGCAGCCACTTTGCCAGATGATATTAGTTATCCTGAACTTCTAAAATATCGTGGAATAGTAGAATATGATTTGCATCACCCGCGGATAAGTTCTACTTTTAAGAAATTGAAATTGAAGTTGAGTGACCTTACCTGATGCTTGATGCGCAAGGGAACTTGTCTAAACAATTAAAATGAATACGAGTTAGCTGTAAGGTTAATTTTCATCAGCAGCCACTTTCCCAGATGATATTAGTTATCCTGAACTTCTTAAATATCGTGGAATAGTAGAATATGATTTGCATCACCCGCGGATAAGTTTTACTTTTAAGAAATTGAAATTGAAGTTGAGTCACCTTACCTGATGCTTGATGCGCAAGGGAACTTGTATAAACAATTAAAATGAATACGAGTTAGCTGTAAGGTTAATTTTCATCAGCAGCCACTTTGCCAGATGATATTAGTTATCCTGAACTTCTAAAATATCGTGGAATAGTAGAATATGATTTGCATCACCCGCGGATAAGTTCTACTTTTAAGAAATTGAAATTGAAGTTGAGTGACCTTACCTGATGCTTGATGCGCAAGGGAACTTGTCTTAACAATTAAAATGAATACGAGTTAGCTGTAAGGTTAATTTTCATCAGCAGCCACTTTCCCAGATGATATTAGTTATCCTGAACTTCTAAAATATGACCTTACCTGATGCTTGATGCGCAAGGGAACTTGTCTAAACAATTAAAATGAATACGAGTTAGCTGTAAGGTTAATTTTCATCAGCAGCCACTTTGCCAGATGATATTAGTTATCCTGAACTTCTAAAATATCGTGGAATAGTAGAATATTATTTGCATCACCCACGGATAAGTTCTACTTTTAAGAAATTGAAATTGAAGTTGAGTGACCTTACCTGATGCTTGATGCGCAAGGGAACTTGTATAAACAATTAAAATGCATACGAGTTAGCTGTAAGGTTAATTTTCATCAGCAGCCACTTTGCCAGATGATATTAGTTATCCTGAACTTCTAAAATATCGTGGAATAGTAGAATATGA
This sequence comes from Platichthys flesus, assembly GCF_949316205.1. NCBI lineage: Eukaryota > Metazoa > Chordata > Actinopteri > Pleuronectiformes > Pleuronectidae > Platichthys > Platichthys flesus. Next base: position 19,277,582 of record NC_084954.1, read on the forward strand.
TTTGCATCATCCGCGGATAAGTTCTACTTTTAAGAAATTGAAATTGAAGTTGAGTGACCTTACCTGATGCTTGATGCGCAAGGGAACTTGTCTAAACAATTAAAATGAATACGAGTTAGCTGTAAGGTTAATTTTCATCAGCAGCCACTTTGCCAGATGATATTAGTTATCCTGAACTTCCAAAATATCGTGGAATACTAGAATATGATTTGCATCACCCGCGGATAAGTTCTACTTTTAGGAAATTGAAATTGAAGTTGAGTGACCTTACCTGATGCGCAAGGGAACTTGTATAAACAATTAAAATGAATACGAGTTAGCTGTAAGGTTAATTTTCATCAGCAGCCACTTTGCCAGATGATATTAGTTATCCTGAACTTCTAAAATATCGTGAAATAGTAGAATATGATTTGCATCACCCGCGGATAAGTTCTACTTTTAAGAAATTGAAATTGAAGTTGAGTGACCTTACCTGATGCTTGATGCGCAAGGGAACTTGTCTAAACAATTAAAATGAATACGAGTTAGCTGTAAGGTTAATTTTCATCAGCAGCCACTTTCCCAGATGATATTATTTATCCTGAACTTCTTAAATATCGTGGAATAGTAGAATATGATTTGCATCACCCGCGGATAAGTTCTACTTTTAAGAAATTGAAATTGAAGTTGAGTCACCTTACCTGATGCTTGATGCGCAAGGGAATTTGTATAAACAATTAAAATGAATACGAGTTAGCTGTAAGGTTAATTTTAATCAGCAGCCACTTTGCCAGTTGATATTAGTTATCCTGAACTTCTAAAATATCGTGGAATAGTAGAATATGATTTGCATCACCCGCGGATAAGTTCTACTTTTAAGAAATTGAAATTGAAGTTGAGTGACCTTACCTGATGCTTGATGCGCAAGGGAACTTGTCTAAACAATTAAAATGAATACGAGTTAGCTGTAAGGTTAATTTTCATCAGCAGCCACTTTCCCAGATGATATTAGTTATCCTGAACTTCTAAAATATCGTGGAATAGTAGAATATGATTTGCATCACCCGCGGATAAGTTCTACTTTTAGGAAATTGAAATTGAAGTTGAGTGACCTTACCTGATGCTTGATGCGCAAGGGAACTTGTCTAAACAATTAAAATGAATACGAGTTAGCTGTAAGGTTAATTTTCATCAGCAGCCACTTTGTCAGATGATATTAGTTATCCTGAACTTCTAAAATATCGTGGAATAGTAGAATATGATTTGCATCACCCGCGGATAAGTTCTACTTTTAGGAAATTGAAATTGAAGTTGAGTGACCTTACCTGATGCGCAAGGGAACTTGTATAAACAATTAAAATGAATACGAGTTAGCTGTAAGGTTAATTTTCATCAGCAGCCACTTTGCCAGATGATATTAGTTATCCTGAACTTCTAAAATATCGTGAAGTAGTAGAATATGATTTGCATCACCCGCGGATAAGTTCTACTTTTAAGAAATTGAAATTGAAGTTGAGTGACCTTACCTGATGCTTGATGCGCAAGGGAACTTGTCTAAACAATTAAAATGAATACGAGTTAGCTGTAAGGTTAATTTTCATCAGCAGCCACTTTCCCAGATGATATTAGTTATCCTGAACTTCTTAAATATCGTGGAATAGTAGAATATGATTTGCATCACCCGCGGATAAGTTCTACTTTTAAGAAATTGAAATTGAAGTTGAGTCACCTTACCTGATGCTTGATGCGCAAGGGAATTTGTATAAACAATTAAAATGAATACGAGTTAGCTGTAAGGTTAATTTTAATCAGCAGCCACTTTGCCAGATGATATTAGTTATCCTGAACTTCTAAAATATCGTGGAATAGTAGAATATGATTTGCATCACCCGCGGATAAGTTCTACTTTTAAGAAATTGAAATTGAAGTTGAGTGACCTTACCTGATGCTTGATGCGCAAGGGAACTTGTCTAAACAATTAAAATGAATACGAGTTAGCTGTAAGGTTAATTTTCATCAGCAGCCACTTTCCCAGATGATATTAGTTATCCTGAACTTCTAAAATATCGTGGAATAGTAGAATATGATTTGCATCACCCGCGGATAAGTTCTACTTTTAAGAAATTGAAATTGAAGTTGAGTGACCTTACCTGATGCTTGATGCGCAAGGGAACTTGTCTAAACAATTAAAATGAATACGAGTTAGCTGTAAGGTTAATTTTCATCAGCAGCCACTTTCCCAGATGATATTAGTTATCCTGAACTTCTTAAATATCGTGGAATAGTAGAATATGATTTGCATCACCCGCGAATAAGTTCTACTTTTAAGAAATTGAAATTGAAGTTGAGTCACCTTACCTGATGCTTGATGCGCAAGGGAACTTGTATAAACAATTAAAATGCATACGAGTTAGCTGTAAGGTTAATTTTCATCAGCAGCCACTTTGCCAGATGATATTAGTTATCCTGAACTTTCAAAATATCGTGGAATAGTAGAATATGATTTGCATCACCCGCGGATAAGTTCTACTTTTAAGAAATTGAAATTGAAGTTGAGTGACCTTACCTGATGCTTGATGCGCAAGGGAACTTGTCTAAACAATTAAAATGAATACGAGTTAGCTGTAAGGTTAATTTTCATCAGCAGCCACTTTCCCAGATGATATTAGTTATCCTGAACTTCTTAAATATCGTGGAATAGTAGAATATGATTTGCATCACCCGCGAATAAGTTCTACTTTTAAGAAATTGAAATTGAAGTTGAGTCACCTTACCTGATGCTTGATGCGCAAGGGAACTTGTATAAACAATTAAAATGCATACGAGTTAGCTGTAAGGTTAATTTTCATCAGCAGCCACTTTGCCAGATGATATTAGTTATCCTGAACTTTCAAAATATCGTGGAATAGTAGAATATGATTTGCATCACCCGCGGATAAGTTCTACTTTTAAGAAATTGAAATTGAAGTTGAGTGACCTTACCTGATGCTTGATGCGCAAGGGAACTTGTATAAACAATTAAAATGCATACGAGTTAGCTGTAAGGTTAATTTTCATCAGCAGCCACTTTGCCAGATGATATTAGTTATCCTGAACTTTCAAAATATCGTGGAATAGTAGAATATGATTTGCATCACCCGCGGATAAGTTCTACTTTTAAGAAACTGAAATTGAAAATGATGGAACTTACCTGATGCTTGATTGACAAGGGAACTTGTATCAACAATTAGTTAGGAGTTTCTGGTGATCTTGGGTATTGGAAAGTGCACAGGACACAGCACTCTGAAAAATGCAAAGGAAAAAGCCTCTCCCCACAAGACCCTTCCCCAAATACAAGCAGTACAACACTACAAGACAATCACTGGAATTACAGTTATCCTAATTACAACTGCCTTCAGAGGGACAACTGTTTGACTGAATACAATTCAAAGTCGAAACCTTTTTCCAGAAGAAGCTTTTAAATACCACAGACCTGAACGTGAAGGATTCCTCCTTTATGAACCGTAGGTATAGACTTGAATGTAGATTTTGGAACGGCGGCCCATATGACTTAATCTGCAAGAGTCACAAATACAAAGTCCCTTCCCAACCCAACACAGCAACTTGAAGGCCTTACAGAATTACAATGACTTCTAGTAAAGAGACTTGTTACCGCACTCCCTGGGAAAACAGAGCGTCTTTCTACATCTGGAGACTAGTTCTGAAGCTACTATCCTGCGATAGTGGCCATCGTGTTGGTGCACCTGGAAGTGGAAGTCCTATTCAAGGACTTCTGTGCGGGTAACGTAGAGCTGTGAATTCTAGGGAGAGACTGATTAAGCCCCCCCCCCCCCCGCCAATGTCAGGCCATCGTGTAATGGATAATTATGAGGTATGTACAGGGTAGTTACACCCACATGTACATTTCATGTATTAAATGACTGCTGGGTTAAGTGGTAGAAGTAGCTGATGTACCGATGAGGCGCTGTTGCTGAAGCACTGAAGGGTTGTGGTATATACGCAATTGGCTGCACAGGAGACCATCCACTCTCACTCCAATGCTCAGACTTCTCTTAAAGTAATTGAAAAGCTAAATGACTGAGAGTGATACAGAGATACCTCTACCCATTAAACAAACCACCGCCTTGCTTTAACGTGTGAAGCTAGAAGATTTGTCTCTCATCACTGGCTGGCTTGGTCTAAAACTGCTGCTTCTGTGATGGTCCCTCTGTGCTGCTCCTCTGCCCTGTACCTCTGACTTTCTCTGGTGTACACACCGCCAACAGCTGCTGCATTCAAAGGAAAATCCATTGGGTTCAAAATCAAAGGAAAATCCTTGGGTTCAAATTCAAAGGAAAATCCTTTGGGTTCAAAATCAAAGGAAAATCCTTTGGGTTCAAAATCATAAATCAGCGGATAATCCTATGATAAAAATGCCCTTTAAAAACTTGAGGATTCTGAGATTGAGATCAAGGGCCTTTGGCTCTTGCTCAATACCTGTGAAACAAATAGGCTCAAAACACCAATCAGTGATTGTGTCCAATTTTATTAGAGGTAATAAATTTAATAAAATGTTTTGACTAAATAATCTAAAATGTTGTTTTTCGGCATTCCTGCACTTTCAAATATCGTGGATTAGTAGTATATAATGTGCATCACCCTCGGACAAGGTCTACTTTTAGGGCATGTTCAACATTGTCAGCTAAAGTTGAACTGTCATTATTTTGTTTATTTCTATTTTTGATGTGGTTATACCTCGTTTTTACAGATTACCTTTACCAAGTGTTTATTTCACTGTTAAACTGTTGCTACTGTACTAGTTAATTCCCCAACCAAATGAGTTCTGCCAAAAGTGTTCCATAAAATTAATAATCCAAACTCGTTTGGGACAAATTTCTGAAGGCCCCTCAATCCAACATAACAATGTTATTATGATGACCCCAAAGTTATCACCGATGCCCAAATGTTTTTTTGTTGGCACTTTGACTGACAAACAGAAAAGAAAAAAATAAATGAACAGAAGGTATTCATGTACTCTTTTATTCACAGCTGTCATTGTGCTACGTAAGACATCTGCCATCACGTGCAGTTAACTAATTTAAAAAAAGCACTTTTACCCACGTTATCTCTCTGGGAGGTAAGGGATATTATCTAATTGCAGGTAAATTAGCATTAGCTTTTTCTTTCACTATGTGACGCGAGAAATTTCAACATTAAGATGCACTATGTAGAGATCTTGGCTAAAAGACTTGTTATTAGTTGGGTGTGAATACAGAAGCTTTTCTCTTGGGCTGGCACGTAGCCATCATCTCTTCAATGTGTCCTGACATATGTCCCAACCACAGCAACATGCGGATGTGGGTCACTTACTCTGTTCAATTTAATCTGACGGTTTAATTGGCAATGTGCACCATTGTGGACCAACAAAATATGTTCATATTTCATCAAGTGTTTTGTATCCAAACATGCAATGTCTCATTGATTGTATTAATCTATAGAAATACATGCTCCTTTGCAGTAGCATTGTAAGACAGCTCTCATCGCAAACATCAAAGCCACTCAAGCAATGTTTGTATCAGGGTGATGGATAAAGCACTAAACAAAACTTTAAAGGCAAAAACAATGATTTGAGTGTACAGCGAGATTAGTTCAAATTTTCAGTGTCCAATTAAATATATTATTTAATTTATGAAAGTTATGTAAGATCAATTTAGAAATAATATCAATTTTGTAGAAAGCACAGTGAAACTATACCTTTAAATGATTATAGATTTATAATATATTTAAATGTTTTATTTTAAATGATGATAAATGATAAACCAAACTTTAGGATTAGTTGATAACCTAAATACCAATTCAATTTTGGGATTGGTTTGAGTAACAAACCAAGAAGTTTGAAGAGATTGTCTGCCACTCCCTAAACCTTCCCAACTTAATTAGTTTTAAAGCAGTTGAATTCAGATGCTCTACACTATTTCCATTTTTAGTATTTTACTTTCATTCCACTCAATTTATTTTATTTTATTTTCCATCTGCTCTGATTTTAATCAGTCATAAATTATTTTCTCGTGGAAATGACCGCGCAACTGGCAATTCACCATCAGGCCACTCCGACATGAGCACAGTTAAAGACATTACATTCTGTAAGTCTATCTTTTTATATGCGTATGACTCCAGCTGTCATTCTGGAGCAGGACATCGATTCGAACACTTCTTGATACTTTTGCTCTGCTTCCGATTCACCTTATTTCATTCGAACTTATTTTATATTTAAATAAAATGTTGTCACAGTTTAGGGTTAGCAAAATCAGGGTGTAACCCGGTGGCGGATATTGCCTGTGCAGGGCTTGACCTGAAGTCGCTCCCAGAAACCAACAGTGGGTGGTTGGAGACAAGCGACTCCCCTGCACACACACATAATGGCATTTGATTGTTTCGTTTTTTTACAGTCCAATAGCAAACATTTAGCATGTTTTCTGTATGATCTGGTTCTGACACGGTAAGGTAAAATCAAAGAATATTATCCTGAACTGAAGCAGAGAAATGAATAATACATGTACCCTTAAACTTTAGCAGCAAAAACCTTTCTTTTTAAATGATATTCATACCTCCTCTTTTTCTGAGAAATGTTCAAATGTTCCTGCTGGTGTCCTTTAGGCTATTCCAAACTATACAATCCAGTTAGAGGATTCAAGGCAACAAAAAATATCCATGGGTTTATTATTTTCATATTTTTTATTGCAACTTGTATTTATCCAGCATAAGATATATTTGAATACATATTTTAAAACTGATTAGTTATTTATACAGCCCATTTGATTATAATGACAACAACAAAAATGTCAACATTTTACAAGAAGCTTTAAGTGATTGTGTATTGTTTCATGTCTGAGCTGTTATTTACGTGTTACAAATTGAATACTTTATTACTCTAAGGGGATTTACGCCAACATTCAGCTACAATTCATAATGTCCATGAGTGTCATTTCAAGTGCATAATACTTGTGTCACCACATAATTGAAAGCAAAGTAACAACAATATCTTATTTGCTAGGAAGCATTCAATATGATCCTGTGAGGTGTTGTACAAAAAGTCAGTATTACAAAGGTCATAAGATGTCCAAGTGTAAACGTAAGTGCATTTACATCCTTGCATATACAGCCTGTAAACCCGATTCAAAAAGAGTCAGGGATCCTATTTATAAGTTAGATGTCAACAGCCAAAGTCTCTGTAGAAACATGGTGATATGTCGGTGTGCTCTTTGTTTTTGCCTCTCTGAGCACATTCAGTACACGCCAGACAGTGAAATCCTCAGTTTACAGCTTAAAAATGGAGCATCATCCTTTACTAGACATGGGACATATACCACAGTATATCATATATGCTGGTGGTTTACATTCAGGTAAGTTTCGTAGTTTTAAAGACATTATCTTAGCAGAGGGAAATCATGCAACTTTGATAAGGTCTTTGATAAGCTCTTGGTCTTTATGCACCTTAATCCACAACATCTTTAGTTGTTTGTCAGATGATTATGGTCAGGACTCAAATTCAAATGTGTAGCAGATGCAGTGTAAACCTGTCCTTATCTTGTCTGGTTGTAAGGAAATGACATATTGACACATTAATGCGCTTGTCACACAGTTGCCGGCAAGATTGTGTCGTGGCAGTGGGCAGCAAAAAAAGTCAAATTTAAGACAAACTGTAAGAAACACTAAAGTACTTGTTTAGGTTATTTTGGATGGTGGACGTTTGTGCTATATCTTGGTTGGTCAAGGAAAAGACTCATGGCCCAGTTGTGGGCTCCAGTTTCTGGGTCAGTCAAGACAAATTAATCAAATATGAAAGCAGAAATCCTGCCTGAAACACCTTCACAACATTAAAAGCTTCTCTGATTATGATTTGCGGTTTCATATTTCCTTGCAGATTAAGTTCAACATCCACAGGGGAGATTGAACATGTTTATCAACTGTAAACATCATGTTCAAGATGTTAGTCCATCAACATCCAACAGTCAGGGATGTTTGTTTTTGCAGCTGCCATAAAGCACCAACAGTCGACAGTCAGACAGGGAGAAATCCACTGTAGAGGAAGCGCATCACCCACAATGCAATGCAGCAACATGACAGCTATGTGCTCAGTAAAGGGCAGAAGTCCTACATTTTTCTTAAATTCACCACTGGCTCTTTTTTATATTTTTATATTGCTTTCCACCAACAGTACAAATTAAACCTGAACCGGTTGTCTGCAGTTGCCAAAGGGCATTGTGGGAAATGTAGGAAGTCACTAACTCAAGTGACTAAGCAAGTAGATCTTATTTTGTTTCTTTAAGTCGGTAAACCAAAAAGTTATTTACAACACTGTTCCACAACATAAGTGAAATAGAATAATTTAATTTCACAAGAGTGAAATAATATTTTTTGGATATCAGTATAACAGTGAGTGAACGTACCCAGGACTTCAATCGAAGGTTTCCAACAATGAATGTCTGTGATGTGCCTAAGTGCAACATAAAGCAGTTAACTTGATACTCAGATATTGCTGTAATTGGCAGTAGTACGTGTGAAAATATCTGCATTATCAGCATTATCTGATCTTTCATTTCTGATGTGTTTGTGTTTGTGAGATCTCACTGACTGAAGGAGCTGTTTAAACCTGTCCGTCTCTTCCGTGGCCTCTGAAAAGGTCTCATGAGGTAACTGCAGAGTCAGTGTCAGTGTCAGTTTCATATGGACTGCACATTACGAGATCTTAAACTCTATGGCAATGACAGACACAGTGACACTCTTTTCTTGAGTTTCATAGGAAGCCAAGCAGATACACTCTAACAATGTGGTTCACAAACCATTGTCACTTTGTTCTCTGTCCGCTAATCACTGTTATTGCTTTAGTGATCTACACATTCAGGATTCGGGCATCTGTTTCAGATAGTATGGCAATATAACATAAATCCGTGTCCCTTCACATTAAGACAAGTGTTTATAAAGTGTTTGTATGCTACAGAAATGCCCCTTTGCTCCGTCAGGGAATGCATGGTTATAAAGACGTCTCCACACAGGAGCCATGTCTGTGGAACGACCTGTGGTGGTGGCAGTTGTCGCTGCAGTGGACAATAAGCACTGGGTAGCAAAGAGCATCGTTATAGTCAGGGGGTTCCTCTTCGCCTGTGGCGAGACGCTCAGATAGACAGCGGGTATTTTCACTGGGGCTCTCCTGGTCATCCAGACTGCCGCTCCTCCAGAAGCAGCTGCGTTGGGAGCCGTAGCGACGGGCCAGGGAGAATCGGCTGCTGCTGAAGGGGATGCGGGAGCTGGCACCGGTGCAGATGCTGAGGGCGCTCCTGGAGAACACAGAGGAGCAGCTCATGGTTCGATGGCAGCGCTCGCAATTCTGACGGATCCCGCTGAAGCTGGACGGGCACTGGGCCAGGTCCATCAGGCCAGCCTCTGAGTAACTGGGCACAAGCTGCTGGTTGGACCGAATGTGCCACTCTAATTCAGTACTGTCAATTGTGTTAACACGAGGGATGCGACGCCAATATGGCCGCTCTTCGCATGGGGTCACCGGGAGGTAATCGTGCCCAAAGAGCTTCTCCACACGATAGTGGACGTATGCAGTACGATACTCTGTGAAGACTCTGAGCGGCCAGGAGAAAGTGAGGAATGAGACGAACCAGAAGACGTAGTGGGACAGATACCAGGGGTGGTGCTCTGGGTCAGACATCACCAGGATGTACTCCTTCAGGTCAATGTTTTTCAGGTGCATGCCCTCCCTGGCTTCCATGTAGTCGTCAAGGCCCTCGTTGTCGGTGAAGAACCTTGCACGCTGCGTAAGGTAGGAGTTCTCTGACTCTACGTTGGCAAAACTGAAGCACTTGGTGAACCGCATCTTTGTGAGAGCAGACTTCTCCAAGCCCAGCAGCTGTTTTGAAACATCTTTCACACCACAGGGACTGTAGTCATATTCCGCTTCAGCCACATGGGTGTTGACACGTTCATGGTAAACCTGGGTACTCGTGTAAGCGTCCCCATTTCGGTAGCGTGTGACTTGTCGAGTTCGGCGAACATAGTGGTAGCTGATGGCCTTCCACCAGATACAGGGTTTGGCCTGCTGCATCCTCTGGACACGCTCGTAGATGCCTTCCACGTCCACCTTGTGCTGCAGCTCGTTCTTCACATGACAGTGCCAGCACTCCACAAGGTAGACTAAATAGAGCATGCCCAGTAGGGCCAGAGGGATGTAGATATAGCCATCAGAGCAGGGGGTGTCATGGTACATCATGGATTTCCCTTTGAAGGCACTGTCAAAGGTGAGGCGGGTGACCTTGGTGACATGACACCAAACCATCGCCCCCATGCAGCCGTACATGAGAATAGAGAGAAGCAGGCATTTCCAGAAACTCTCCCGACACAGAGACTTTCTCAGGGACTGCTTCAGGGGTCTTTGCTATTGAACATAGAAACAAAAGAACAAAAGAGAGCATGATATAGATGGATTTCAGATCATTTGTGAAATCTTAAATGTAATTGTAAAAGCTTCTTAACACACTTACTAAAATGAATGACACACACCCATAGTAGCCCTGACAGCAGTAGATGATAAGAAAGTTCTTTTAACTCTGAGGATATTTTTATGAAATTTGCATTGCACTGTATAGAGTGACAGGTTTAAACAGATGTTAAGAGTAAATAATAAGCCTTAAATGTGACATGAAAAACAGGAGAGGTTGGTTTTGGCCATAACGTATAGTACAATTCTTGCTGCAGGCTATAAGATAATGTGAATTTTCAATAAGCCCACTGACAGACGATGCACCTGCAGTGTGTTACAGCCTGCACATCATGCATGGATCCATTAAAGCTCAAAACAAAAAGGCATCTATTGCTCATAGTGGATGCGAGCGAATAATACCTCCTCTCTGGTGTCCTCCTCGAAAACGGTGGTGGTGCTGCTTTCAGTCGCCGTGGCAGCCGATGCTGGAGGGGACATGGTGCTGGGCAGCTGCGGATGGGGATAATGACAGGGCGTGGAGAAGGAAGAGACCTCACCACCTTGCTCTGCAGCGTCCCTCCGCCGAGACCCGTCAGACCGCGACCATCCAGAGGTTCAACGCGCGAAGAAGAAAAGCCCGATGCTGGCGGACCGTGGACATGATGATCAGTGGGGGAATAAACAGCAGCCCTGTAATAAGTGGATCTCTCCGCTGGCTGGAAGATGAAGAAAAGGCGGGGGTGTGTCTAGAGGAAAGCCCGCATCCCGGCCGTCAGTGCCGCAGTAACATGATCGCAGGTTGTGCTGGCTGAGCGGCTCGTCTTTACAAAATGAAGGTGCCCTGGTCCTCAGAGACCACCGACTCTCTGTCTGTCCGTCACAGTGAGGAGGGGGACAGGGGGACAGAGGGTCGCTGTCCCTGGTGCTGACTGAGGCAGGTGCACGGAGGGATGTTGTTGCACAAATCTGCCACTTAAAGGGAAAGTTCAACCAAAAAAGACCTTGTACTAATCTGCAGATCAGAGCGGTGGCGGGCATTTCATTCCATTTCATTATTATTACTGTTGTTGTTGTTGATATTATTATCATTATTATTATTATTATTATTATTATTAGTCGTATTATTATTAGTAGTAGTAGTAATAGTAGTAGTTGTAGTTGTATCAGTAGTAGTAGTAGAAGTAGTAGTAGTAGTAGTAATTAATATTATTATTATCATCACTGAACTACAGATTACTGATAGATTCAGTTTATCGAAGAAGCAGAAATGTTGCTGTCAATGTATTAACGTCAAGAACATTATGAAGCCTACCAGACACTGAATATATAAACACAGTGTTTGTTGTAGTTAATTCTATTTTCTGAATTAAAGGTTCAGTGTGAAGGATTTAGTGACATCTAGTGGTGAAGTCGCATGTTGCAGCTGAATATCCATCACCTCATCCTTCTCTTCCAAATATCAAAGAGAACCTGTGGCAGCCTGCAGTTGTCATAAAACCTCTAAAGATGTTTAGATTGTCCATATGAGGCTACTGTAAAAAACTTGGAAAAACAATGTAAATTAAGTATTTTCAATATAAAGATCCCATTCTAGGGTAAAGAAAACAACAATTTGGAAAATTTAGATGATTCCACATTAATAAAACACATTATTAGGAATATTTTACATTAAATTTATGCAAATAAATCCATTTCCCCTAAATCATACCTGTAAGTTTTATTTTTTTTATTTCCACATAATACTGGAAATTACACCATGGCAGGCATTAGATTTAGTATTAAAAGAGTGTACATCAAGCCTTTCTTACTTAATCTTTAATATTTTAGACATTTTTCTATATTATCATCTAGGAAAGATAAAATAGTTTTGTATGAAAACCTTCATTTAAGTGCAACCAATTCCATTCTGAAACATACTGTACATACACATTTGTAACAAGACAAGGAGTTTGCAATCAGTTATAAATTCACTGACTTATGCACATTTTACTTGGACAGACCTCCGACCTTAAATGTGCATCCCCCTTCCCTCCTGTCAAATCCACCCCTGCATCACAGCAGTATATTTGTTGATCAGGTGACGCATTTGGAAGTATTCTGTATTCCAAAAACTTCCAACAACATTGGTTTGCTTAATCATTTAATTAACTGCAAATACATTTTCACTTTTTAATTTTTCCTTCTAAGGCTTACAAAATAAAGTAACTATTGCAATTATAATAAAAAATAACATAGAGGTAAATTTGATACTCTGATTAACATATATACTTTTTATTGTATTTCAAGTTTTATATTTTAAAGCATTAATTAGACTCATATTCATTGGTTGTTTATTTGAATTAGTAATTCAAAACCAGTAGTAGTATTATTTAAATTCAGGTTTAAAATTATACTTATAACGTCTTGAAAAAGTACATAAATCGATTTGGAAAGTTTGAAAAGTCTGAGAGGGTGGAGGGGAATTGAATTAGTTTGTTTAGACTTAAGTTACAATTTACCTTCTGTCTGTGATATGGAGGTCTATGGTTTTATATGTTTTACACCTGTATAATTCATTTAAGAGGCTACACATGTTGCAAAGTAAAAAAAAAAATCCATTCATGTGCTCACAACTGCAATACAGCAGGTTATCTATAACTTCATTTTGAAATTGAATCAATAATGTGTGCAGACTTGACCATTGTTGATCTGAAAAGCTGTCGTCCTATAGCAGTATGGGGGACATAACATTAGACCATGAGGAATTTATTACTGTAAAAATTTGTGTAGTTAGTGTAAGAGAGGAGTCTTTGTTTGGAAGAAGACAATTTCAGCTGCAGGGACGTTTCTTCCATTTGATCACATTGATTGTGTACCAATCTCTTTACTCTTTCTCCCAGGGTCTCCTTTTCTGATGACGATGGGAACTCTTAAAAGGAAAGAGAATATATAACATAGAATCATCAATAGATTAGACCCATGTGTCCAACTCTGAGAAAGATACATTTTGCACCTTGTCTGATTATAGTCCAATTAATTGGCAATAATTTAATTTTAAACATGAATTCTAAAACACTCATGTCATCAGTGGCAGAGCTACTTACAGTGTAGATGTTGGAGAGGTTGCTGAAAAGCACTTGGCCTGCGCTCACTTTGTTCCTCACTCCCCGTATGGTCCCATTCTTGCTGCAGATGTTGATGCGTTTGTTGCTGAAGAGCATCTCCCTCTTGGCACTGGCATACAAAAGCAGGTCATCAGGTTCGCAGCCGCTCTCGTCCACAGCAGTCTCCACCACCAGTCCATTCAGGTGGCTGTTGGCCTCACTGGCGGGAGGCAAGCTCCCCTGTTCTGCCTCTGGGCTGCTGGTGGAGTCAGAGTCCGCAGAATCCGACACTGAGCCGCACCAGGCTGTTTCATCCTTGAACACCTCCGTGAGGACCCGGCCGCTGTTGGCCGATGCCACTCGAAACCTGACGGTTTTAACAGCCTTGTCTTTCTCCTGTTTCACCTTTGGCCGCTCCATTAAAATACAAGATAGTCTTACATGTTCACATCCCATTCAGAAAATCCATCTCTTTCAGCCTAAGCCATAGTGAGAGGCAATTATCAAACAATAAAATTCTAATTGAGTGAGAAGGAGCTGAAAATACCACGGGTACAATAACTAGACACCCATATGTTTAACAATAGATGAACTTCTGCCATGGCAACAGCTAAAACAGGCAAACAGTAAACTGATCTTTCTATGTTCAATAATTAATCATGTTTAGTTTTCAAGCAGCAGATAGGCTACAGGCTCCACAAGATAATGTCTGCTCAGCTGTTTCAACTGAACATTTACAGATAACCTTCCACTGCCCTCATCTGACCTTGGAGTCATCCTGAGTGCACCAATTTATCCAATATTTACCAGCTTGATCAGGGATCAGAGTATGTAGCCGGGTTGTCGTACAAATCCACAGATTTCTTTTCACTTTAAAAAATAACAATTATAAACTTGAATTAGATATCACTTTTCTTTACAAGATAAAATTATAAAAATACATCAATAACCTGTTTAAATGCCTAGTAATCTACTTATCTTACTAATAGTTTTATAAACGTTTGTTTGTCTGTATGTGGAGGTCATTTGTGAAGCATTCATCTTATTGGCTTCACAATAGGTATGTGTATTGTTAATTGGTCAGGGAAGTGCAGTGTTGAATTTGGTGCGATCTTCTACGTCCCCTGATAAACTACCTGGGTAGAATTCTTGGGTTAAAAATGTCATAATGCAAGTTACGCTTCATTTTATGATAAACAATGACATGATATAAAATCTTCATCGCAGATAATCCAGGTAGGATGAACACAAAGTTTTCTAACTTCGTTCTGCACCATGAGCAATAACACAGGACAAGAGGACATTACATTACAAAGGGGCAGGTTTACAACGGGCACTTCACTATTATTTTACAATACCCCCTTTAACATTAATTGGTATCTCAGGCCTTGAGAGTAATATTATATGTAGAAGCAGTAATAATATTTTTCTCCTGGAATGCATCTACTGCAAAATTAGGAGGATCCCTTCCCTCTCTTCATGTCCCAAACCGCAATTAGAAACAAACCTGCAAGTGTAATTCTCCTCCGTTCCCATAGGTGGCAGTCAGACAGATTGGGTGAATCGCAACAGCCACCACCGAAGCTGGAGACACACGTGTAGCACAGTGTCAACATGGGGAAGAGGAGCCAGAACAAGCAACTTTTCACTAGTTTATCCAAGAAACAGAAGAAGCACTTGAAGGAGTTTGGAGAGGAGCATCCGTTCCATGATGCGTGAGTAGCACAACAAACTCCAGCCTGCGTGACTGCTGCTATTCAGCTGCGGTGTTAGCAAACCCGCTAAATTACTCACCCGGCTGTGGCACAGTTTAGCCGCATGATGCTAGCTACAGTTGTGTGTAGTATTTTGTGGTTCGAAGATACTTCCGCTTATTGTAAACGGGTTATGATGGGACCTAACACCACACACGAGGAGACCCACAACACAGGGTCAATGTAAAATAAATGTGTTGTTAATGTGCTTCTTTACTGTGGTTATTTAGCTAAATTGCTAGAAACAAAGAAAAAAGTTAAATTAGACATGGTAGAAACCTCTCTCTCTCGCTCTCTCTCTCTCCCACACACACACTTTCTCTCTCACATGTTCTCTATGTGGCTTCTGTCAGAACTTTCAAGGACGAGCTTTCCTCGCTTGAATTGTAATCTTCTCTGAATCCTAAGTAATTAATGGGTGGATCCTCAAGCAGCCCAAACAAAGAGCTTTGTAACATGTCCTCATTCATTTTTTTTGTCTTCAAATATGTTTGTTTTCTAAGTTGATTAATTTCCTTTTGTGTGTCTTTTTCAAAGCATCAACGAAAAACCTGAACGAACTGAAGTAGTGGAACTGGTGAGTAGAACTGCACGTCAATCCCACTATATGCAATTTACGATTGAAGTGATGTTTTAATTCTGCTGCAGAGATCATATTTTATGTAACCTCCTCCAATATTATGATGATAATGTGTTGTGTCCTCACCACTGTTATAGCCAGCCAGCCCTTTGGGATCTGATGCGGAGCCTGATGAGCTAGAGGAGGAGGAGGAGGAACCAGAGCAGAAAACAGCATACCAGAAACTTCTGTCAACTCTCAGCCAACAAGATGATAATGACCAGAGTGAAGAGGATGACAGTTCTGATCAGGAGGAGGTGGAAGAAGAGCTTATTGGTGAAGGTGAGTTGTTTATTTCCAGTAAACTTGAACATCTTGATGTGACTTTATTTGCATTTGACTAAACACTGTTGTGCTGTTCATAACAGAAGACAGTGATGGAGTTGGAGACGAGAGCGAGGATGGTGGTGAAGAAGAAGGAGGGGAGGAGGTCGCAGATGAGGTTCCGACAGAAGCGGTTGACGGGGAGGAGAAGGAACAAGGAGACAAAGAATTTGTAGATAATGAGCATGAGTCCCAGTTCTGTCTGGAGGACAACTTCATCGGTGAAGAAGGACAAGAGCAAACGGCAGAGCAGGAAGACAGCAAGGAGGAGAAAGGTGGGGACAATTTATCTTCAAAGTCAAAGCTATCTGTTGGTTTTTCAAATACAATACATTGAATTATTACTCAGAAAGTGAAGATGCATTTTGAGTGGTTTTTATTATGTCTCTGCTCTAGGGGTGGGTTTTTTCTTTCTTTTTTCAATGTATCGCTCTGCTTGGAAGCAATAATATCAACTTTTCAGTGAAATAGAAAACTGAACTTGTTTTACTGTGTATATTTTCTCTCTGCAGACATGTTTTACCAGCATTTACACACAGAGCTCAGTGAAGAAGATGTGCAGATGATAACATCTGGCAGTAAAACAAAGACTCAGATCACGGTATTAACAACATCATTTTTTAAATTCTACCAGTGAACATTTTTTTCATTGAAATAAATCCTAACTATTTATTCTGCCTTTGCGTTTCTCTTCCTCAGTGGCCAAAATTAGGCACCCTGCTCTGTACCAGCCCCCTGGAGAAGTTTGGACCCCCTGGCCCTCAGAAAGTCACAAACCTCCCAGAGTTCCACAAAGTCTTGGAGACTTCCTGGAAAGATCTAAACCAGACGTCCGATTCTAACAATGTGGCTGAAGAGATCAGCCCTTTCCAGCTAGAACTGCTGGCCCTCATGGGTTCCTACAAGGATCTATACTACCCAGAGACCTGTCATGTGAACAAGCACCCTCAGGTGCGCAGTGCATACTGTCTACATGTGCTCAACCATGTACTGAAGGCCAACTCCCAGGTCCTTGCTCACAATGCTCAGCTAAGAGAGCCAAAGACTCGGGCTAAACCCGGAGCTGAGCCAAAGGACGAACCCAGAGACCAAGGTCTGACCCGGCCCAAGGTAAACAATTTTATACATATCATTCGGTGTCTTTGGAGAGCTTCATTTGTTATTTCTATTCATCACAAATAATGAATTGCTTTATGATTATGGCTCGGCAATAAAACATCTTCTTGAAATAAAGTTAAGCGCAATATTTAACTTTCTCACGAATGGGTCAGGTGCTGATTCTGGTGCCGTTCCGAAGCGGAGCTCTGCGAGTCGTTCAGACGTTCATCAGCCTGCTGGAAACCAAAGGCAAGAAGATCGTGGTCAGCAATAAGAAGAGGTTCAAAGAAGAGTTTGGGGAGGATGCGGATGAAGAGCCGCCCAAAACGCAGAGGCCGGATGACTACCGCGCCATCTTCTCAGGCAATGTTGACGATCACTTCAAGATAGGTACAGTTTGGAAATAAAATTTGACCCACGTTAAGAAAACCTGAGTTCTTGAGCCTGAGACCCTGCTGCTGTCCTCCTCTATTCACCAGGTATCTCCATTGTAAGGAGCAGTGTGCGACTATACGCCCCCTTCTACTCATCAGACATCATCGTTACGTCTCCCCTGGGCCTGCGAACAGTGCTGGGAGCAGAGGGAGAAAGTCAGAGAGACTTTGATTTCCTCTCCTCCATTGAGCTGCTGGTGATGGACCAGGCAGACGTCTTCCTCATGCAGAACTGGGAGCACATCCTGGTAAGTTTGCTAACAGATTCAGGAAGGTGCTGTCAACAGTGTTCCCTCTTGGGAAATAGTCATTTTTTATTTTGATGCTCTCCACATTGATTTGACATCCATTCAGTTTAGGCTTGAAAAATGAACATCGTAACTTATTATTTGAAAGTAAAACATTCATTTGAATGTGTTGTAGAGACCATATTCAAACTGTAATGTGCCTGTTCAAATTCAAAATGTACAGCCCCAGAACCTCATCAGCCCATCTGGAGTAGTTTGCCTTGTGATCCAGCAGAGGGCGCTCAGTATCAGCTTGGCCCTGACCCTCTTGATGTACTGTATCAGTAAAGTATTCCAATAATGTTGTTTTGCTACGAACATGGAGGACACTTGCAAGCAAAGCGGCCTTGGGCAGACATTCACGACACCAAAATATCTGAGCAGTAGTGTGTGGAAGTATTTTGGGCCCAGTAAGAGAGGAGGAGGCACCATAGACAAGCAGCTTAACATCATGTTCAACTAATAGATTCAAACAAAGTGGGTTCCGGGTCAAATCCTTGGACCTTGATTTTGGAAAAAGAGATAGGGCAGAAAATGGCCTGTTACTGCGTGGTTGCTTCTCTCTATCAGAGCATCTACTTAAGTTCCACACCACCGGGGAATTGTACTGCCAGCGGGTGACCAACACCTGTAATAAATCAGTAAAAACACTATTGAGGGTGATATTTGATTTATTATAAAACATCACATTATCCACTCTCATCAGCATTTGATGAAGCACATGAACCTCCAGCCGCTGGACTCCCACGACGTGGACTTCTCCAGGGTGAGAATGTGGAGCCTGAACAACTGGTCCAAACACTACAGGCAGACGCTGGTGTTCAGCTCCATCCAGGAGCCACAGATCAACAACATCCTGACCAAACACTGCGCCAACTACCGGGGACAGGTAACCGCTTTAGTTCAACTCATCATTAGCCAACTCTCAGTTGTTGCAGCAGTACAGATCCTCCTAATCTGCAAGATGTTCCAAGATAAACCTGTCCTGCTATTTTTCTGACCCTCTGAGGTAGAGAGTTAAAACACAAAGCCACTGGCCATCACAATTTAATTTGCATTTTAATAGACAGTTTATTCATTGTCATTTGAACTTGTAAGTGATTAGGAAAGTCCTTTTTGTTTTGTCCTGTTTCAGATTGTCACTAAGAACATGCCCAAAACAGGTTCCATCTGTCAGGTGATGGTTCAGCTGCCACATGTGTTTCAAATGTTCCCCTCCGACAGCTTCATGGACCACGATGCTCGGTAAGATCCTCCATCAGGTGAACCATCACAGCCTGACTATTGACCATGTCATCTCTGTAAGATGGAGTCTTTAAGAATTCAGTTAAAGTGCTCTGTGGAGTGTTCTCGCAGCAGTCGTGCTGCAAGAACTCACCAGGAAGCCTTTTTCTTCTTCAAGTCAAGAAATAGAATATCCACAGTCATCCCTTGAATACTGTATCTCTCATTTTATTTGTTTTTATGATAACTTTTATGCAGTCATACTAATCTTCACTAATCTAAACTTAAATTCACTTAAATAAATTAGTTCAGGAGATCTTAACATATGATTGTATGTTCCCAACAATATATTCAATGAGTCTTCTTTCCACTCTTTCCCATCCCACAGATTTCAGTTCTTTTTAGATAAAGTGCTGCCTCAGTACAGGGACTCAGTTATGTCCCACACTCTGATCTACATCCCCTCTTACTTCGACTATGTCCGCCTGCGTAATTACATGAAGAAAGAGGAGATCAACTTTGCCAGCATCTGCGAGTACACCACCAAATCAGAGGTGTCCCGCGCCAGGCACTTCTTCCAGAACGGGGAGAGGCAGTTTGTGCTCTTTACCGAACGCTTCCACTTCTACAAGAGGTCAGTTGTTTCTGATGCTCCATCAGGCAGTTTCACATGTGTTGGGTTCTGTGATGGCTTTGAGGAGGAGCTTCAGTTTTCATCAGATGTCAATGAGGGTCAATCTGCTGGTAAATCTCTCCCTTATCATTTAGCAGTGTTTATTGCCATCTGTGATTACAGCATCTCTTTTACAGAGTTCAAAAAGTTGGACCTGGTGCTTCACTTATGTATTTGTGAAGAACTAAGTGGTTCAGCGTAGACCTCCATCAAGGCCTAAAGTTCTACACTTTCATGATCATTTTGAAATTCTTCTAAAAACTATTGACGCAAATTAAAAATGGTTTTAAATCTGTTCAATACAGATTTTTGTTGGAAATTTGTGAAAATGTTATAAATCTTAAACTTTCATACAAATGGCCAATGGTGAAAACATAACCTCTTAAAACGTATGTCTTAATCTAATTGAACGGTCATGAATCCTGCAGAAACCCTGACCTCTGACTTCTTTCTTTTTTTTCAGGTACACCATCAAAGGGATCCGCAACCTCATATTCTATGGATTGCCCTCCTTCCCCCACTTCTACAGCGAGGTGTGTAACATGCTGGCATCAGACGTTCAGGGAGAGGCGAGCAGCTGGACCTGCACTGCCCTCTACTCGCGTTACGATGCTCACAAACTGGCTGCCATAAGCGGGGCGCAGCGAGCCGGACAGATGCTGCACTCCAACAAGACTGTTCACCTCTTTGTTACAGGAGGGGAAGATAAAGCCTGCTGATGGAGCCCGACAGATAAAAGAGGGACCACCAGGCTAAACCATAGTACATATCGACTGTACATGTTAAATCGTATCAGGTCTATACCATTACACCAGGGCTCTGTTCACATCTGGTATCAACATTTGTCTCGGGTGATCTGAAGTGGACAGCTCTAAGAACATCAGTTCACAGGTGGTTTTACAATGTGTCGCCACATGCATCTCCAGTGATCACTTAATCTGCTTTCAGACATTCACTGAACTGTGAAAGACAAACTGTGGAGAACATCCGGACCCAAATCTCCAGTGTTCCTAATAAAAGTAGATCATTTCTGTTTACAAAGACCAACTCTTGCCTTTAACTGGTCAAAGGCAGCAATGCACCTCTAATGCTGAGGCTGCTGGAATGGAAGAGAAGAAGAAGACATCCAAATGGTACACAGTGTGTCTCTTCCATGGTGTTTTCCACTGAAACCAAATCGCTCCAAATTCTTGTGTTCGTGTGTGCCCTCATAATTTATCTGTATGGGCTTCCGCAATTTTCAGATGACATGCAGTAAGCCAGTTTGCACCATCTGTGCAGCTTGTGTTGTGACCACATGTGGCTCAGACAACCTCAGAATGTGGTCTGAGGAGTTGGGTGTCAACACGTCCTCGGTGCAACGTCGGTGGATTCACACTTGTAATTAGAACTACCCCCATGTTATTAAATTCCCAGGTATGAACACGGCCTGCGACGACTGTAGATCAGGTGTTGACGTCAGGTCTGTTTTAGAGGTTTGCTGTGTGAGGCATAACTGGATCAGTCCTTGAGAAGATTCCCTCTTTTGACATGAACTCTCACACACATACACGCTGAACACCTTTAGCTGGAAAACTGTCATTAAGTTACAAGGTGACAAGATCGTAAAACACTGGTTTGTAAATCCGCTTGCAGGTGATTGCTGTGATAAACACCGTTAGATATTTGGATGTGTGTTTTCAGATTCAACATATAGAATAAATATTTGACTGTTCATGTATAATGTAAAATATGTAATTTCTTTTATTACATAAGTGTTTTGTAACAATACCTGTCCATGCTGAAATAATGACTGTTTTCATGGTCGTTACTATGAAGGCCAACCCAATATAAAACTGCTTGAAATGACTGGGGAGTTGCTTTTCTTCCTTGGCAAAGTATTTGAGGAATTTTAAGCCAGAGGAATTTCAAGTAGTTATTCAAATGCTTATATGGAAAGTGGAAAGAAGAGAAAGAAATGAAACGTGAGGTAATCTTTAGCTTAATTCGAAATGTTTGAGTTGAATTTGTGGGGGGTCGAAGCAAGTGGGAGATGTATGTAATTGATTTCTAGATTTACTAGAGCCCACTTTACTCAGGGTCACTGCATGTTGGATTGGGTTTCATCTCCCGACCCTGAAACAAATGAAGGGAGCACCGCCGAACCAAGACACCAGTCTATCACAGCATCTCTGAAAAATACAAAAGGTGCACAGTCGTAAATAAATACTTAGTTGTATGAACCACCCACGTAATAATTAACTTTCTGGGTTGTTGCAAGAGTGACTTTGGCCACAGAATTACAGTGCTTTCTCCCCTGGACAAGACGTCAGACGACAGATGCTGTGATTATGGAGAAGAAGACAGAGAAGCTCAGCCTGAAGCGAGAAGTGGGGCTGGCAGGGGCCGTGTCCCTCATCGGAGGCACGATGATTGGATCCGGGATCTTCATGTCCCCGCAGACGGTGATCTCCACCATCGGCAGCCCCGGAGCCAGCCTGGTGGTGTGGGCGTGCTGTGGCGTCCTGGTGATCATGGCCTCCTTCTGCTACGCGGAGCTGGGCACCGTCATCCGGGAGTCCGGGGGAGAGTACATCTACATCCTCCGGACTGCGGGGCCGGTGGTCGCCTTCATGCTGATCTTCAGCTCGGTGCTCTTCGTGAGGCCTGCTGGCGTCGCGGGCATCGCGCTGAGTTTCGCTCAATACGTGGTGGCTCCTTTCTACCCGGACTGCCCCCCTCCAGAGCTGCTGGTGAAGTGCATGGCTGCAGTGGCTATCATCACCCTGGCCACCGTGAACTGCCTGAACGTGCGCTTCGCCATGTCACTGCAAGTGTTCTTCATGGTGGTCAAGGTCCTGGCCCTGGCAGTCATCATTATAGGAGGAATGGTGATGCTCGTCCGGGGCAGCAATGAAAGCTTTAAAGATTCTTTTGAGAACACCAATGTGGGCATCAACCCAATTGGCATTGCTTTCTACCAGGGCCTGTGGTCCTACGATGGCTGGAACAATCTCAATTATGTGACGGAGGAGTTGAAGCGTCCAGAGGTAAGTGAAAGGAGATGAGTGGAATGTGTTCTTTCACTGAAGAAATTAGGTGGGAACAATAAACAGTCAATGCTGTGGTGACCCTTTCCTCCCATCATCGCCATAAAAGATCAATTAAAATTACAACCGTATACAAAGGTGGAGAAAAGCAGTAGAATTTTATTGCTGCGGACTCCATTGTTTAAACTATAACATCACCCAAGATACAGCCGATTATACTGGGGATAAACCACTTAAGTTAATGTTTGATCTTGTCTATCCACTGCCCACATGACTTGACACAGTACATTTTGTCACGTTTCTAAGAGCATTTTAGACTAGAAAACAAAGAGATTAATGTGCTCATTTTTATCCTGAAAGAAGAGGGAATGTGAAGTGTGACCTTGTCCAGTTCATTCCCTTCTTTATATTTTGTCTTCAAAATTGATGTTAAACACACACCTTCAAGCTTTCCGCTTCAGGTTCCAAATACCATTCGAAACAAGGCAGTCATCAACTTGATGGCCGGCTTGTTTTAAAATAAATAGAAAAACTATTAGAGAAGTCTGAGTAGAAAATGTAAAACGAATACAGAAAACCCGATCAGCAGAATGAGACACTCTTCAGCATCAGGACAAGCTCCACGTCCTGTTCCATCACATATCCATTCAGAATGTTTCTTAATGTATTTGTTTGAACATTCATTTCAGTTTCTAACAACTATTCCATAATTTACCTTGTCTGTGACACACTGATATTTCATAATGTTTCTCAACTAAATGTTTCTCTACATTCAGCTTTAAATATCAAACTTTACTGAAAAACTTACTTTATCTAGAAGACATCAACATCATCCTTCATCTCTGATTTCACAACAAAAACCTGAAAACTAAACAGCCATTGAAGGGAAATTATAGCTGCAAAATTGTCATCACATCAACTGCAGCTATAATCACACTAATGCTTATGAATGACACACTGTAACATGACAAACATGTCCGATCGCACATGTGTCTTTGTGCTGCAGACACATTTCTGCTTTCCTGCATATGAAAGTGATGATGTACAAGCTGTTGTGGTGACGAAGGGAAAGCTACCGATTCGATTTAAACAGCAGGTGTGTCTGTGTCAATTACGATGATGAGGCTGTAGTGCTGATCACTATAGAACCATGTGTTAGTCATGGAAATCAGGTATTACTGAATCCTTTGTCATACGCATAACTCACACAAGAGCCCATTTCTTCTCAGCTAACACATTTGAATCTGGAGTATCTATTACAGCTGAAATTCAGAAAATGAATATATATCCTAATAGAGTGATAGAGTGACGCAACATTTTAGTTATTATTTAGCGAAAACTACTAATTTATTTACACACTTCTTTTTTGACAGATTATTCCAAATGGTAGGACTGAGAAGTTATATTAACTCATATAACTATTCTGTTGCAGCTTAAGTATTTCTTTGATTTGTTTATTTGTTTATTAAGTGTAAAACTCATCCCACTTATTTATCAATATCAGATGCATGATAGGAAATGGTGATTGACTAATAAGAGAATACAACTGAAAGTCATATTTTAGAACATAAGATAAGATAGATAATAATAAAAACAATAATTCATATTTTTATTGTTATTATAATATAATTTATATTGTTACTAATTGTTATTAAAAACATAATTCATAGAGAAGTTTTTAAGAAACACATTTACAAAGCGCTTCATAGACAAAACTATTTTTTTTATGAAAGACAGCAGACACAGTAAAGCAATAAAAAGAAACAACAGGTTAAAAGCACTGAGAAACATGTGAAGGACTTGGCTGCACCTTGTTTAAGTAGCTGTAGGATATTGTTTTGACCTCTTAATCTGAACTCAGCTCCAACGTCAGCAGTTATAGTCAATAACTAGATCTGAGCAGGACTGTGAGGAAGCAGCCGATCGCAAACGATGGAGAAAGGAGGACAGAGGCTCAACCTGAAGAGGGAAGTGGGGATATTAGGAGCAGTGTCCTTCATCGCTGGAACCATGATGGGATCTGGGATCTTCATATCGCCCCAGTATGTGCTGTCTAATATTGGCAGCCCTGGGGCCAGCATGATTATATGGGCCTGCTCTGGGTTGGTGGCCATGCTGGGGGGCCTCTGCTATG